>NC_138126.1:112513949-113113949 GCF_964188305.1 Podarcis bocagei | reverse complement strand
TTTTTTCAAATCAATCAATCAATCAATCATCTTTATTACGGCCCAGAGACCCAACAAATTGTTACAAAGCAATGCACAATTCAGACAGCCTACCTCCGGGTTAAACAAGCATTTTGTTCAGACTTAAAGACAGGGATCATTGGTTCTTCCAACCACCGATAAAAACTTCGCCACTGCTAATGTTCTAGCATTTGTCCGGTCTTCCAATAGGAACCTGACATAGTGAGCCTCTGATTTTCCCGGGAAAGGAAACGAAAATCTAAACATCTTTTTCAGTTCGTTATAGATATTTTCCCAGAATCCCACTATCTCTTTGCACTCCGTTATGATCTTCAAGTGAGAAATTGGACTCAGCTATACAGCTGCAAATAAAAAGTTTTAAATGTATTGTAAAGTGAAATATACAAATGTATAGATGGCAAAAATGAGCTACGCCAAATTCAATGTATTTTTCAAAACTTTTTAAAAAAATAATAATAAAATAAAGCAATTTCAAAGCATTTTTTAAAATCTGTGTGTAGATTCCCCCCCCCCCGTTCCAAATCCGTTTTAGTCATGGATACAAGGCCTGCAAGGTTATGGAGCACCTGTTTCTTGGTTTAGTGCTCTGAGGAGGAACTTAACAGGAGCTGCCTTGCATTGAAGAAGAAGAAGAGTTTGGATTTGATATCCCGCTTTATCACTACCCGAAGGAGTCTCAAAGCAGCCAACATTCTCCTTTTCCCTTCCTCCCTCACAACAAACACTCTGTGAGGTGAGTGGGGCTGAAAGACTTTAGAGAAGTGTGACTAGCCCAAGGTCACCCAGCAGCTGCATGTGGAGGAGCAGGGAATTGAACCCGGTTCACCAGATTACGAGTCCACCGCTCTTAACCACGTCACCACACTGGAGTCAGACCAATGATCCATCTAGCGCAGTATTGTCTACGCTAACCAGCAGCTGCTCTCCAGGGCTTCCCAGATGTGCCTGGAGATGCCAGCGATTGGAGCTGGGACCATCTTGTATGTGCTGTACCTATGGTCCCTCCACATCTGGGGATATACGAGTCCCCCACCCCTGCCTTGTTGGAAGTCTCAAGCTTGCTTGCACCAGCCTCCTCCACCCCCCATCTCTTACAAGCAGAAAGTTACACAGAGAAGGAGCGGGATGGTTTTGAAGATGCACAAACACCAGAGACGCCTGTAGGACAGGACAGAAAAATTTAACATGGCACTCCCGCCTGCTGGAGAGAATGTGGGCAGAAGTCCATTCCAAATGTGAGGTGCCAACAAGTCCAGGATCTTTCTGATTCCCAAGTTTCCCATGGGAAGGGAGTGTTGCGTCGGAATTTGGCGTTGCTTAGCTTGAATGCAACCTGCAGGGCAGAACATTCCTCACAGGAACAGGAGAATTTTCAGGCTTCAGGACTGGAGGAGATTCAAAAATGTGCATGAAAGAACTTTATTACGATACCATTTCACACACTGTACTTCTCATGACCACAATACAGTTGCAAGGGTGGAGGGAGAGGGAGGGAGAGGCGAAAGTCTTTGGGTTGCCAGTTCTTTTCCTTGAATTCTTTTCTTGCCCTAACAGCAGAGAGGTAGGGAGATGTTTGCCGGGTGTGGTTCCCCCATTACCACAACAGGAGATGCCACACCTGAATTCTTCACTCCTGTTCAGTTATTAAAAGGCATGAAAACCTTCCCAAGGGCTCCACCAGACAATCTGATTTTGTTCAGCTTTCACCCGGATTTGTTAACACGGTAGTTATATGAGCATAACACATCTTTCCATTCATCCTCTGCTTTTCAGCACATTTCCCCATCACTTTCCAAACTGCAAATAGCCTGTTATTTTCTGGGTGGATTCCAACATAGCTCTAAATCTTTTATTCCATCAGTCCAAGGATTTCTCTTAGCACAACAGAAGGTTCTCTCCTGTGCACAACCTAAATCAGTGTTTCCCAAACTTGGGTCTCCAGCTGTTTTTGGACTACAACTCCCATCATCCCTAGCTAGCAGGACCAGTGGTCAGGGATGATGGGAATTGTAGTCCAAAAACAGCTGGAGACCCAAGTTTGGGAAACACTGAACTCAGCTACACAGGTCAATTCATAACATTATAAATGCATTATAAAAATATGACACCAGACAGCGCTATAGAGCAGCAATCCGAAGTCAATGCAAATTTCCATTGGGAGCTCTCTTTTTTTAATAGCTTTTTTATAGCGCTTTTTATATCTGTGTAGATCCAGCCACTGCCCTAAATCTTGGCCACCTAAACCAGCAGCTCAGCAAGGTCGGTATCATGCAGAAAAAGACAGTGAAAAGGGCAGTGATCCAGTTTAAGAAAAACAACAGACACTTTATTTATTAACTTCCGTTTATGCAGTCCAGGCCTCTTTATATTCACATCCACACCATATATTTAAAGAACATTTAAACCACTTTGACAGTCAAGGGTTGTCCCAAAGAATCCTGGGAAATGTGGCTTCCCTACCAAACATAAGCATTTCATGGGTTGTAGCACAATGGCCAATCCACATAGAAAGCAGTGGGTGAAAAAGAATAATAATAATAATAATAATAATAATAATAATAATAATAATAATTACTTATACCCTGCCCTTCTGGCCAGGCCTCCCCAGCCACTCTGGGCGGCTTCCAACAGGATATTAAAAGCACGATAAAACATCAAACATTAAAAACTTCCCTAAACAGGGCTGCCTTTAGATGTCTTCTAAAAGTCTGATAGTTGTTTATTTCCTTGACATCTGGTGGGAGGGTGTTCCACAGGGCAGGCACCACTACTGAGAAGGCCCTCTGCCTGGTTCCCTGCAACCTCACTTCTTGCAGTGAGGTTAGCACCAGAAGGCCCTCGGAGCTGGACCTCAGTTTCGGGGCTGAACGATGGGGGTGGAGATGCTCCTTCAGGTATACTGGGCTGAGGCTGTTTAGGGCTTTAAAGGTCAGCCCCAACACTTTGATTTGTGCTCAGAAATGTACTGGGAGCCAATGTAGGTCTTTCAAGACCGGTGTTATATGGTCTCGGCAGCCACTCCCAGTCACCAGTCTAGCTGCCGCATTCCGGATTAATTGCAGTTTCCAGGTCACCTTCAAAGGTAGCCCCACGTAGAGCACATTGCAGTAGTCCAAGTGAGAGACAACCAGAGCATGCACCACTCTGGTGAGAGAGTCCAGGTAGGGTCTCAGCCTGCATACCAGATGGAACTGGTAGACATCTGCCCTGGACACAGAATTGAGCTGCACCTCCATAGACAGCTGTGAGTCCAAAATGACTCCCAGGCTGCGCACCTGGTCCTTCAGGGGCACAGTTACCCCATTTAGGACTAGGGAGTCCCCCACACCAGCCCACCCCCTGTCCCCCCAAAACAGTACTTCTTCTTGTCAGAATTCAACCTCAATCTGTTAGCCACCATCCATCCTCCAACTGCTCAACCACTGAATTGCTTTGTCATGGAGGTCGGGATCATTATAGCATTTCTCTCCCCCCCAGTTTCGGAAAGTCGCTCAAGTATCCTGAGCGGCAAGACAAGAAACCGCAGTTCTGTCTCCCAAGAGAGACCTGAAATTCTTTCATTCCCCAGCAAAGGTCACACCACACTTTTATAGTGCATGCCCTCCAAAAAAATCTGGGAACTGAAGCTTACCCCTCCCCAAAGCTACAGTTTCCAGCACCCTTTACAAACTACACTTCCCAGGATTCCTTAGGGGATGTAATGTACTTTAAATGTGCTGTAAATTTATGGTGTGGATATGACCTGTCTTTTAATGACATCACTTCTCAGGACAACTTCTGGCACACATTGAGGCCCCCAGAGCTCTCCAGAAATTCCCAGAACTCTCCCATCCCTTCTTGTGCCAACCTCTCCACAAATATCCCTCCCACTTTAAACTTTGTGTATAAGGCGTTCATTGCCTTTATGCTAAGATAAATAGATCTCAATCACTGCATCTCTGGACTAGAGACCAGATCAGCGATCACCTCTCTTCCCATAACAATTTGAAAATGTGGGTTGTTTTCATTGTCCTCTGCTCCATGGCTGTTTGAACAGCAGAGGGGGAAGGAAGAGGAGTCCATGACATGGAAAATTAATTTTGGAAACCTTTAGCGCTGCAAAGTTGCCCAGGGTTTCCTCCTCCCCCCCCCCCGCCGCAAACTGTTCTGAGGAACTCACAGCTCTTCTGGAGCAGCTATTTTTAAACCACATGTCAAATTTTACAGTTGAGGCTGACGAGGCCGTTAATGGAAAACAAGAGAGCGGGAAGGACGTTAATAAGACTCTGGACATTTTGGTATTTGCATGGGGAGGTGAGCGGCAGCTCCTCAAAGCCTAAGATCCAGGCAAAAGTTCTAAGGACCAATGAGGCCCAAAGAGCTAACGCAAACAGGCTATTTCAATGCACTCCTAGTGGAAGGTGACTCTGAACAGCAAACAGCACAAGTCTAGGCAGTGGGTTACCTCAGTAGCAGGCGTGACAACTCTATGGGGCTAAGGCCTCTACTACTACTACTACTACTACTACTACTAATAATAATAATAATAATAATAATAATAATTTATTTAGACCCTGCCCATCTGGCTGGGTCTCCCAAGCCACTCTGGGTGGCTTCCAACAGAATATTATTATTATTACTATTATTATTATTATTATTATTATTATTAAAGCAGCAACATCAAACATTTAAAACTTCCCTAAACAGGGCTGCCTTCAGGTGTCTTCTAAAAGTCAGATAGTGTCCTGTTGTCCTTTTCCACAGGGCAGGCGCCACTACCAAGAAGGCCCCCAATGTCCATTGGGATGGGGCTCAGGGCCCCTCCCCCAATCTTGAGGGGGCAGAGGCCTGGTGATGTTGCCCCAATACAATGCAGCCTGGTGAGAAGTCACTAGGATAGGCATTCGATCCAAGAACTTCAAGCACCAAGAGGAGATCGCTGCCAGAACAGCAGGTGAAGCAGTGCCAGATTTGTGGTGAAAGACCAACTGGTTCACATAACATCTGTGAAAGAGCTGCAGCAAGCAAGTTACCTCTTGGTACGGTAGTCAAGCAGCAAAACATAATACAGGCCCAAGACTTGACTGAGGATTTCTCTGTGTGAGGCTCTGTAAGAGTCAAAACCATTTGTATGGACGACACTGTGAGCCTATTGTACTCACAACTGGCATTCCCCTCCCCTCAATCAGCCCCATTGTTGAAAGATATTTATTGGGTTTCTGATTTATAATGTAGTCTCTACAGAGAATGCATTAACTTTGCCTCATCCCAAAGTGAATGAAGTCAATGGGAAGACTGTGTTTTGGCATGTGTTTTTGGCACACCACTGCACACAAGGCTAGGTGGAGGAGAGAGAATGATTTGCATGCTAGTAGTAAGACACGGCCCTGGAAGGTCTGTTTGGTTATACTAAGAGAGAACAGAACAAGAAAAGCTCTGAGCCAACAAAGAGCTTGTAAGGAACCAACAACTGTCAGTTCATTTTCCCCAAGCAGCTATGGCCCTCCAGATGTTGGTGGACTACAGCTCCCATCATCCCTGACCCACCGGTCATACTGGCTGGGGCTGATGGGCATTGGAACCCAACAACATCTGGAGTGTCATAGGTCCCCCATAGGTCTTCTTTTTCTTCTTCTTCTTCTTCTTCTTCAATCACTCGTAGCCGAGTAAGATTGTCTTCCGTGAACACAGTTTTAACTGTGAGTCCGTAAGTATCTGTGGAGGCCAATTCTGGATCCACACGTCCTTCCACAGTGGGGACATAGGTTGGACGGGAGTTGATCACGGTGAGGGTTTGCCAAGCGTACCTTCCTCTTAGCACATTACTCCCTTTCGTCCTGAATTCAAGTGTCTTCAAAGCCCATGACACCTTTGGTAAAGGCTATTCTCCAATTGGAGCACTCACAGGCCAGTGTTTCCCAGTTATCAGTGTTTTTACTACCTACATTTGTAGGTAAGCATCAGCATCTTGAAGGCAACTCTGGAGTAGATGGGAAACCTGTGACACCAGTGAGGTATATTCCCAACAATTGGCCCCTGTTGGTCTCCTGGCAGTTGCATTCTGGATTAAGTGGACCATCTTCCAAGACTGCCACATACCGTATTTTTCGCCCTATAAGACGCACTTTTCCCCCTCCAAAAATGAAGGGGAAATGTGTGTGCATCCTATGGGGCGAATGCAGGCTTTCGCTGAAGCCTGGAGAGCGAGAGGGGTTGGTGCGCACCGACCCCTCTTGCTCTCCAGGCTTCAGGAAGCTATCCGCTAGCTGTGGGAGACCCAGCTCTCCCAGGGCTAGCAGAGAGCTTGCCTGTACCCAGAAGCTTGGGGCGCGCTGAGCTCCGCACGCCCCAAGCTTCAGGATTAGCACAGTGCTCCCCTAGCCCTGGGAGAGCCGCGCGGCTCTCCCACGGCTAGTGGAGACCTTGCCAGCACCCAGAAGCTTGGGGCGCACTGAGCTCCGCACGCCCAAGCTTTGGGATTAGTGCAGCACACCTGGGGGGAAAATAAATTTTTTTTCCCTTTATTTCCCCCCCAAAAAACTAGGTGCGTCCTATGGGCCGGTGCGTCCTATGGAGCGAAAAATATGGTATGTAACTCCTGTGGTAGTCTAAACATTTACACAATTGTACATTCTGGCATAGGGACACGGGTGGTGCTATGGGTTAAACCACAGAGCCTAGGACTTGCCGATCAGAAGGTCGGCGGTTTGAATCCCCGCAACAGGGTGAGCTCCCGTTGCTTGGTCCCTGCTCCTGCCAACCTAGCAGTTCGAAAGCACGTCAAAGTACAAGTAGATAAATAGGTACCGCTGCAGCAGGAAGGTAAACGGTGTTTCCGTGCACTGCTCTGGTTCGCCAGAAGCAGCTTAGTCATGCTGGCAGCATGACCCGGAAGCTGTACACTGGCTCCCTCAGCCAATAAAGTGAGATGAGCACCACAACCCCAGAGTCGGTCATGACTGGACCTAATGGTCAGGGGTTCCTTTACCTTTAAATTCTGGCATGGTCATTTTATCACACCCACATTGAGAGGGGGAGCTATTGACAAATAGAGCAGACTCCCTCAACTTCCCTAGCAAACAAGAAAATGTGTCCAGTACATTGCACAACAGCAGGAAACAGGTCAAACGGGCAGGTAGGAGGGCAGAAGAGCACATGTTTTGATCATTGCTCCATCAGCCCCACCTTCTATAACCAAAAGTTGCATTCTTGCTTGCTTCAGACCCAGAACAAGAAATAAAAATGATCCACCCGAGAGCAAGTCTGAGAACTAACGCAGATAGAATGTGAATTTTTCCATAAATTACTCAGATTCTCAAATATTTAGGCTGCAGCCCTAACCCCACACACCTTGGGCTCGGGGGGTAAGCCCTGCTGATTCCCAAGAGAGTTTAACTCACCTTCTGGAAGGCATAGAGACTCACCTTTCTAAAAAATAAAATAACAGAAGCTCAGATTCTGGGCCCCTTTACAGGTATGGGCCTTGAGACAATTCCTCAACTTGCACCATAGATGAACTGGCCTTGATTATAAATGTTCAATAAATCAGTTGTCTGGAAGTGACTGTTGTGTTTTATTTAATTCTGAGCAGAAGCAAGAATTCCCCAAAAGTTCTGGATCCCACGCAACGACTGCGTCTTTCTTATCTGAAAAAGCTGCATCTGGAAAGCCACCCGCCCGCCCCAAGCCAAATCTCCGTCTAAAATTTCCGTGCACAGTTAAAGGGATCAAATGTCCCTCCAGAAACAAGTCTCCTAAGTAACTTGGCTCACAGCGTTTTCATTCAGGTTGAATTAAAAGAGTGGTAAATCTTCTGCACACAGCCTGGGAACTTTGCTTCGCAAAGCATTCCCAGCGTATCCCATTCAGCTTGGGGAACTGCTACATTGGGTTGGGTCCCAAAATCTATTTCAGAAAACAGAACCGGTTGGTTTCGCACAGCAATCAGGTTTTTTTCCCCTCTAGTGGCAAAGCAAAGGGAAGCCATGGATCATTTTGATGTCCTGTCCTCAAACTACTGGTGTCAGAGAAGCCTGGAAGTAAATGTCGCCGTTCAGAAGACAGGTGAAACATCATTCCTTAAGGCAGACTTCCCCCAACCTGGTGGCTCTGTAAATGTTTTAGTAGTCCAGCAGTATCTGAAGAGCAGCACTGTCTTTCTATTTAAAGTAGAGTAATCAGTTCCAAGGGACGCGGCTGGCGCTGTGGTCTAAACCACTGAGCCTCTTGGACTTGCTAATCAGAAGGTCGGCGGTTCGAATCCCCATGACGGGGTGAGCACCTATAGCTCCATCCCAGCTCCTGCCAATCTAGCAGTTTGAAAGCACGCCAGTGGAAGTAGATAAATAGGTACTGCTCCGGCAGGAAGGTAAACGGCGTTTCCATGCGCTGCTCTGCTTCGCCAGAAGCGGCTTAGTCATGTTGGCCACACGACCCGGAAGCTGTACGCCGGCTCCCTCAGCCAATAAAGCAAGATGAGCGTGCAACCCCAGAGTCGGTCATGACTGGACCTAATGGTCAGGGGTCCCTTTACTTTACCTTTAATCAGTTCCAGACTTGTATCTGTGTGACAGAGACCTGGTTGAATGAGACAGATGGGCCCGTCCTTGCTGCCGCTTGCCCGCCAGGTTTCTCTTACGCACAGCAACCCAGGTCATGTGGGCGGGGAGGGGGGGTTGCAGTGATTTTTAGGAAGTCATTAGTCTGCACCAGGCGTCCTACTGGGAAGACCCAGTTTTCTGAGTGCATGTTCTGGAAGTTGGGCAATAGGGGCAGTACAGGATTCCTTTTGGTGTACCGACCTCCCCGCTGCACCAAGGATTCCCTGTCCGAGCTGCTTCAGGTCGTGGCGGATGTTCTCCTGGAGACACCTAGTTTGGTTGTCCTAGGGGATTTTAACATCCACGCCGACACGACCTTACAAGGGGCCGCTCGGGACTTCGTGGAAAGCATGGCCTCCATGGGGCTGTCCCTGAATAAGTTGGGCCCAACTCATAGTCATGGACATGCCTTAGACCTGGTATTCACCTCTAGCGACGTGGGTGATCTGACACTAAGTAAAAATGAAACCAAAGAAGTGCCATGGTCAGATCACTTCCTGGTGCAACTGGACTTCTCCGCGACCCTTCCCCTCTGCAGGGAGGTGGGACCAATTCGGATGGTCCGCCCCCGCCACTTAATGGATCCAAATGGTTTCCAGAGAGTGGTAGGGGATGCTTTATCCCGTGTTGATGGCCTTTCAGCTGACTCCCTGGTGGCCCGCTGGAATGCGGAGTTAACCAGGGCTATCGACTGTCTGGCTCCGAAGCGCCCTCTCCGATTGCATGGAGCCCGGACAGCCCCGTGGTTTTCTTCGGAGCTGAGGGCGATGAAACAATCGCTGAGACGGCTAGAGCGTCGGTGGCAGAAAACTCACTCCGAATCTGACCGGACACAGGTTAGAGCTCAACGTCGAGCCTACCAAGTGGCGATAGCGACGGCAAAGAAGACTTTCTTCGCCGCCTCTATTGCATCTGCAGAAAATAGTAGCAGGAGACTCTTTCAGGTGGTCCGCAATTTAACGGAACCACCTTTACCATCGGGGCCTTGTAAAGACCCCAAGATCTCCTGCAACGATTTTGCAAAGTTTTTTGCAGATAAAATCACTCATATTCGGAAGGAGCTAGACACCACCGTGGGAGCAGGGCTGGGGCGGGAGAGTGCTAGAGCCCTGTCTGGTCAAGTTGCATGGAATCAATTTCAATCCGTTACCCCCGAGGATGTGGACAGGCTGCTTGGACGAGTGAAACCAACCACCTGTCTCCTTGATCCTTGCCCATCCTGGCTTATAAAAGCTAGCCGGGAAGGGCTGGGCGATGGGCTCTGCGGGGTGGTGAATGCTTCCCTCTGTGAGGGAACATTCCCAGATCCGCTGAAAGAGGCGGTCATTAAACCGCTTCTTAAAAAACCATCTTTAGACCCGGCCAGTATGGCCAACTATCGCCCAGTTTCAAATCTTCCATTCTTGGGCAAGGTGATTGAGCGTGTGGTTGCTGAACAACTCCAGGCACGCCTGGAGGATGCGGACCATTTGGATCCCTTCCAATCAGGGTTCAGGCCTCATCATGGGACTGAAACTGCCTTGGTCGCACTGGTTGATGATCTCCGGCGAGCTAGGGACAAAGGTGAGAGTTGTTTCCTAGTTCTGCTGGATCTCTCAGCGGCCTTTGATACAATCGACCATAACATCCTTCTGGACCGTCTAGAGGGGTTGGGAGCTGGGGGCACTGTTATACAGTGGTTTCGCTCCTTTCTCCTGGGCCGTGTTCAGAAAGTGGTGGTGGGGGATGAGTGTTCAGACCCTTGGGCCCTCACTTGTGGGGTGCCTCAGGGTTCCGTCCTCTCCCCCATGCTTTTTAACATCTATATGAAGCCGCTGGGAGAGATCATCAGGGGGTTTGGACTGGGTGTCCATCAATATGCAGATGATACCCAGCTCTACCTTTCTTTCAAATCAGAACCAGTGAAGGCGGTGAAGGTCCTGTGTGAGTGCCTGGAGGCGGTTGGAGGATGGATGGCGGCTAATGGATTGAAGTTGAATCCTGACAAGACAGAAGTACTGTTTTTGGGGGACAGGGGGCGGGCTGGTGTGGAGAACTCCCTGGTCCTGAATGGGGTAACTGTGCCCCTGAAGGACCAGGTGCGTAGCCTTGGAGTCATTTTGGACTCACAGCTGTCCATGGAGGCGCAGGTCAATTCTGTATCCAAGGCAGCTGTCTACCAACTCCACCTGGTACGCAGGCTGAGACCCTACCTGCCCGCTGACTGTCTGGCCAGAGTGGTGCATGCTCTAGTTATCTCCCGCTTGGACTACTGCAATGCGCTCTACGTGGGGCTACCTTTGAAGGTGACTCGGAAACTACAACTAATCCAGAATGCGGCAGCTAGACTGGTGACTGGGGGCGGCCGCCGAGACCACATAACACCGGTCTTGAAAGACCTACATTGGCTCCCAGTACGTTTCCGAGCACAATTCAAAGTGTTGGTGTTGACCTTTAAAGCCCTAAACGGCTTCGGCCCAGTATACCTGAAGGAGCGTCTCCACCCCCATCGTTCTGCCCGGACACTGAGGTCCAGCGCCGAGGGCCTTCTGGCGGTTCCCTCATTGCGAGAAGCGAAGCTACAGGGAACCAGGCAGAGGGCCTTTTCGGTGGTGGCGCCCGCCCTGTGGAATGCCCTCCCATCGGATGTCAAGGTGATGGACAACTACCTGACATTCAGAAAACATCTTAAGGCGGCCCTATTCAGGGAAGCTTTTAATGTATGATATTTTAGTGTTTTTTGGTTTCTGTGGAAGCCGCCCAGAGTGGCTGGGGAAACCCAGCCAGATGGGCGGGGTACAAATAATAAATTATTATTATTATTATTATTATCTATTCATACGAACAAGCACATGCAAGTCTTATGCACCTCCTTTCTGTTCATCCATTTCTTCTTATGCAAGGTAGAGGTACCATCTTATTCACCGTAGGAAATCTTGTCGCTGAACGATTATTGTGAGTCTCCAAACTTAAGGGGTTAAGCAGTTAAATATGGCACTGCTCCTCTGACCCACAGCCTTGCTAGACCCCTCTGGTGTAACAAAGAGAGGTCCACTTCTGTTCTCAGCAGGCAGAGTGGGCAAGAGGATGAATAGGGCAGGATGAAGCTACATATGCGGCCTAGGACCCACGTACCTATGAGACCACCTCTGCTGGTATGCCCCACGGAGGAGGCTAGTTCACCAACACAGGAGCCAGATATATGGAGAAACGTGGCTCAAAGAAGTAGGAGGCCCAGGGTTCGCTCTGATTGTTTAGAAATACACAATCGCTTTGAGGTCCTCTCCCCTAGCATGGAAGACGAAGAGCAGACTCCATTTGAGGATCTCTCCCTCATTACAGTCGATCAGGTATATGAAGACGAGCAGCAAAGTCAGTCCTCAGGGAATGTGCAGGTGACCTTGGAACGGACAGCTCACAGAAGAACCCCGACCAAACCTAAGAGGAGGCGTGTAGTGGTGATAGGGGATTCCCTACTGAGGGGAACAGAAGCAGTGATCTGTGGGCCTGACAAGATGTCTCGGGAAGTGTGCTGTCTCCCCGGGGCTAAGATCCAAGATGTAACTGAACGACTGCAAGGAATCATAAAACCCACTGACAAATACCCCTTCCTCTTGGTTCATGTGGGAACCAATGACACTGCAAGCAATAGCCTCCAGAAGATCAAAAGAGACTACGAGGCTCTCGGCAGGAAATTGAAGCAACTAAATGCACAAATTGTCATCTCATCTGTCCTCCCAGTTGAACGACGTGGCCCAGGGAGAGAGGGAAAAATAGTGGAAGTGAACAGCTGGCTTCGCAAATGGTGTAAACAGGAACAGTTTGGATTCTTAGATCACGGACTGCAGTTTCTTGAAGATGGACTTCTGGCAAGCAATGGGCTGCACCTCACAACGGTTGGGAGAAATGTTTTTGCCAAAAATCTCAGAAATCTCATCAGGAGGGCTTTAAACTGACTAATGTGGGGGAGGGAGACAGTGCTCCTGAAGGTAGGAGTCTATCAATTGATGATGATCATCCAAATGTCATAGACCAAATGGAGCAAACAGCACGCAGACCTAGTGGTGGGAGGAAAAAATCCTTAAATAAGAGACACGGGGGAATGATTAATGGACTTCAATGTCTGTACACTAATGCGCAAAGCATGGGAAATAAAGAAGATGAGCTTGAGCTCTTGGTACAGCAAACTAAATATGACATAATAGGCATCACTGAAACCTGGTGGGATAAGTCCCACGATTGGAATGTAATAATGGGGGGATACAATCTATTTCAGAGAAACAGACCAGACAAGAAAGGAGGAGGAGTGGCATTATATGTCAGGGATGTGTATACCTGTGAAGAGATCCAAGATTTAGAACCTCAAAGCCAAAGTGAGAGCATTTGGGTCAAAATTAAGGGAGAAAAGAATAACAGAGATCTCATTGTGGGAGTTTACTATAGATCCCCAAGCCAAACGGAGGACATAGATGATGCCTTCCTGGAACAGATGGCCAAGCATGCAAAAGGAAGGGAGATAGTAGTAATGGGGGACTTCAATTACCCGGATATTTGTTGGATGTCAAACTCAGCCAAGAGCTTAAGGTCAAACAGATTCCTCACTGGCCTTGCAGACAACTTCATTGTCCAGAAAGTGGGAGAAGCAACAAGAGGAACAGCCATTTTAGATCTGGTCCTAACCAATGTTGATCACCTGGTTAGTGGGGTAGAAGTGGAAGGATCATTAGGCGCGAGTGATCATGCTCTTCTGAAGTTTACTATACAGCGGAAAGGAGCAGCCAAGCATACTAGGACTCAATTTCTTGACTTTAAGAAAGCCGACTTCATAAAACTTAGGGAAGTGCTGGGTGAGATCCCATGGACAGTAATACTAAAAGGAAAGGGAGTTCATGATGGCTGGGAGTTTGTTAAGAGGGAGATAGTAAAAGCACAACGTCAGGCAATACCAATGAGACGGAAACATGGAAGGTGCTTAAAGAAGCCAGGGTGGCTATCTAAAGAACTTTTAACTGAGTTAAGATTAAAAAAGGATGTGTACAAAAAATGGAAAAGGGGGGAAACCACCAAAGAGGAATTCAAACAAATAGCCAGCACGTGTAGACACAAAGTCAGAAAAGCTAAAGCACAGAATGAACTCAGGCTTGCTAGAGAGGTTAAAAGCAACAAAAAAGGCTTTTATGGGTATGTTCGTAGCAAAAGGAAGAACAAAGAAACAGTGGGGTCACTCAGAGGAGAAGATGGTGAAATGCAAACAGGGGACACAGAAAGGGCTGAACTCTTCAATGCCTTCTTTGCCTCAGTCTTCTCCGATAAAGAAAACAATGCCCAACCTGAAGAATTTGGAGCAAATGATTCAGCAAAGGAAACACACCCCAGAATAACTAAGGAGATAGTACAAGAATACTTGGCTAGTTTAGATGTATTCAAGTCTCCAGGGCCAGATGAACTGCATCCAAGAGTATTAAAAGAACTGGCAGATGTGATCTCAGAACCACTGGCAGTCATCTTTGAGAATTCCTGGAGAACAGGCGAAGTCCCGGCAGACTGGAGGAGGGCAAATGTTGTCCCTATTTTCAAAAAGGGGGAAAGAGAGGACCCAAATAATTACCGCCCAGTCAGTCTGACATCAATACCAGGGAAGATTCTGGAGCAGATCATTAAGCAAACAGTCTGTGAGCACCTAGAAAGGAATGCTGTGATCACCAATAGTCAGCATGGATTTCTGAAAAATAAGTCATGTCAGACTAACCTGATCTCGTTTTTTGACAGAATTACAAGCCTGGTAGATGAAGGGAACGCAGTGGATGTAGCCTACCTTGATTTCAGCAAGGCATTTGACAAGGTGCCCCATGATATTCTTGTAAAGAAGCTGGTAAAATGCGGTCTTGACTCTGCTACCACTCAGTGGATTTGTAACTGGCTGACTGACCGAACCCAAAGGGTGCTCATCAATGGTTCCTCTTCATCCTGGAGAAGAGTGACTAGTGGGGTGCCACAGGGTTCTGTCTTGGGCCCGGTCTTATTCAACATCTTTATCAACGACTTGGATGATGGACTCAAGGGCATCCTGATCAAATTTGCAGATGACACCAAACTGGGAGGGGTGGCTAACACCCCAGAGGACAGGATCACACTTCAAAACGACCTTGACAAATTAGAGAACTGGGCAAAAACAAACAAGATGAATTTTAACAGGGAGAAATGTAAAGTATTGCACTTGGGGGGGAAAAATGAGAGGCACAAATACAAGATAGGGGACACCTGGCTTGAGAGCAGTACATGTGAAAAGGATCTAGGAGTCTTGGTTGACCACAAACTTGACATGAGCCAACAGTGTGACGCGGCAGCTAAAAAAGCCAATGCAATTCTGGGCTGCATCAATAGGAGTATAGCATCTAGATCAAGGGAAATAATAGTGCCACTGTATTCTGCTCTGGTCAGACCTCACCTGGAGTACTGTGTCCAGTTCTGGGCACCACAATTCAAGAAGGACACTGACAAACTGGAACGTGTCCAGAGGAGGGCAACCAAAATGGTCAAAGGCCTGGAAACGATGCCTTATGAGGAACGGCTAAGGGAGCTGGGCATGTTTAGCCTGGAGAAGAGGAGGTTAAGGGGTGATATGATAGCCATGTTCAAATATATAAAAGGATGTCACATAGAGGAGGGAGAAAGGTTGTTTTCTGCTGCTCCAGAGAAGCGGACACGGAGCAATGGATCCAAACTACAAGAAAGAAGATTCCACCTAAACATTAGGAAGAACTTCCTGACAGTAAGAGCTGTTCGACAGTGGAATTTGCTGCCAAGGAGTGTGGTGGAGTCTCCTACTTTGGAGGTCTTTAAGCAGAGGCTTGACAACCATATGTCAGGAGTGCTCTGATGGTGTTTCCTGCTTGGCAGGGGGTTGGACTCGATGGCCCTTGTGGTCTCTTCCAACTCTATGATTCTATGATTCTATGACCTTAAGGTCCACAAATGACAACACTTTGGAGGTCCCAAGCCGCAAGGTGGTTAGACTGGTCTCAACTAGGGCCAGGGCCTTTTCAGTACTGGCCCCGACTTGCTGGAACGCTCTGTCGCAAGAGACTAGGGCCCTGCGGGACTTGACATCTTTCCAAAGGGCCTGAAAGACAGAGCTGTTCTGCCTGGCCTTTGGTTTGGACTCAGTCTGACCCTTATGTTTCCCTCCCCTTATGGTTTTGATCTATGGGCTACTATTAAAATGAGGCTGAATTTTAAATTGTATTTTAACCCGTATTTTAAATTGTTTTTTTCCCCCTATTATGTTTTTATTGTAATTTTACTGGTGTTAGCCGCCCTGAGCCTGGCTCTAGCCGGGGAGGGTGGGGTATAAATAAAATATTATTATTATTATTATTATTATTATTATTATTATTATTATTATTAGGGGTGGGGGAGGGAACAGGAGAGGAAGAGGAAACTCTGTTGTGTGAATAGTAGTCCCTTAGGCCAATGGAACTGCAGCGACGGATACATGGGCCAACCTAATTAGAGAACCAATGTGGTATAGGGTTTAGGGGGCTCCCCTCAAATCTATAACAATATACATATATGCAGTACATATGGAGGGGGCCCACACATATACATAAGAATATTGCACAGTTTAGTGTTTTGTGTTTTTTTTTTTATTGGTTTGTTTTTTTAGTGTTTTGTTTTTTTATTGGTATTTGTTTCTGCATACAGTGCATGCCACATTTCTGTAGTTTTTAGATATTTCTTTTCTTTTCTTTTTTCATTTTTTAAAAATATTTTTTATTAAGTTTCCATTTAAACACATATAATCACATCATTGTTATCCACTTTATTTCTTTGGCTTTTAAGAGCCTGTTGACTTCCTTCCCTCCCACCTCTTGGTTTTCAAAACTAACCTTTATAAGGTAAAGGTAAAGGGACCCCTGACCATTAGGTCCAGTCGTGACCGATTCTGGGGTTGCGGCGCTCATCTCGCTTTATTGGCGGAGGGAGCCAGCGTACAGCTTCCGGGTCATGTGGCCAGAATGACTAAGCTGCTTCTGGCGAACCAGAGCAGCGCACGGAAACGCCGTTTACCTTCCCACCGGAGCAGTACCTATTTATCTACTTGCACTTTGACGTGCTTTCGAACTGCTAGGTGGGCAGGAGCTGGGACCGAGCAATGGGAGCTCACCCCGTCGCAGGGATTCGAACCGCCGACCTTCTGATCAGCAAGTCCTAGGCTCTGTGGTTTAACCCACAGCGCCACCCACGTCCAAAGCTTTATATCACGGCATTTTATATATTTTCCAATTCTAATATAACTCATTACTAAATCCCTCAAAATTTAAATAAATATAGACAGGTAAAAAAATTCTTATTACAAGTCTTCAGATAACCCTATTAGTGTTGTTAGTTGCTCACAATGGTCTTTCAAATACACCGGTACCTTGGTACACAACCATAATCCGTTCCGGAGGTCCATTTGTAAACCAAAACAGGTTGTAACCCAAGGCGCGCTTTCGTCAATGGGGCCTCCCCCAAAAATTTGTTCGTAATCCAAAAAAAATGGGTTGTAATCCCAAAAAAAAGGTTGCAAACTTCCGGGTTTGACATGTTTGTGATCCAAAACATATGCAAACCAAGGTAGCACTGTATTGTATAATTTTACTCCAGTCTTTTTGATCGTGCTGGTTTCGGACTTTTCCCGTCAGCTTCACCAGCTCCGCAAAGTCCATCATTTTCACCTGCCACTCTTCCTTTGTTGGTAGTTTTTAGATACAGTGGTACCTCAGGTTACAAACTTAATTCATTACAGAGGTCTGTTCTTCCCCAAAACTGTTCTTAACATGAGGCGCGCTTGCACTAATGGGGCCTCCCACTGCTGCTGGGCTGCCAGCACGCAACTTCCACTCGCATCCTGGGGCAAAGTTTGCTACTGGGAGCATCTACTTCCGGGTTAGCGAAGCTTGTTACCTGAAGTGTTTGTAAGGAGGACGGTATGTAACCCAAGGTTCCACTGTATTTCTTATGTGTTCCAATATCTAAGAAGAAGATTGGTGGATAGTGGTCTTGTAGGAAGGTTAAAGCTTACTGGGAAATGCTATACAATGAATTGAAAAGGATGTTCAAAATAACTTTTACATAAAAAAAACCAACCCAAAATGGAAGCTTTTCTTTTGGGGAATTATAGGGACAGAACAACCTAAATTGTATAGAAATTTATTCATGTATGTGACTACAGCGGCAAGAATGTTACTTGCCCCAAAGTGGAAAGAAGCAGAAGTCCCAGCAAAGGAAGAATGGATACAAAAACGTACGGAATATGCAGAAATGGCAAAACTTACCAGAAGAATAAGAAATCAAGATAACAAACTTTTTATAAAGGAATGGAAATGGTTTATTGAATATTTACAGATAAATTGCAAACAGATAAAAACATTGGTTATTGTAATAACCCGCAGCTTCATAAGAGTATATTTAAAGTAGATAATTAAATGAGCAAATTAAATGAATTTGGATACGCAGAAGATCTTAAAAAATAAATTTACGGAACCACAGAAAGAGGGGGAAGGAAGTCAAACTTTGAAATGTTAAATTGATTATAAATCTAATAAAAGGTATAAACTTGAAAAGTATAAAAACTTTTTTGTTAAAAAAAAGAAGAAGATTGGTGGAACGAATGCTGTTCTCTGTTGCCAGGTAGTGTAGAATCACCATAAACAGCGACGATAGCAGCAAGCACCTCCCCTAGGGCATACCATGACCACTTTCCCATAATTGTTGACTCTGAAGTTCCTCCAAGCCATACCAGCATTCCTTCTGGATAAGCTTCAGCAAACAGGGAGCAAAAATTCAGAATTATGGTAATGGGCTCAGAGCAAGCCCATGGATCTCAGGTTATGTATCTCAGGTCAGGCATCAGCAAACTTTTTCAGCAGGAGGCCAGTCCACTGTCCCTCAGACCTTGGGGGGGGCGGACTATATTTGTGGAGGGGGGTGGAAATGAACAAATTCCTATGCCCCACAAACAACTCAGAGATGCATTTTAAATAAAAGCACAATTGTGCTCATGTAAAAACACCAGGCAGGCCCCACAAATAACCCAGAGATGCATTTTAAATAAAAGGACACATTCTACTCATGTAAAAACACACTGATTCCCAGACCGTCCGTGGGCTGGATTGAGAAGGCGATTGGGCCGGATCTGGCCCCTGGGCCTTAGGTTGCCTACCCATGTCTTAGGTTATACAGCATCAGTGACAGTGACAGCTATAGCAACTTTTTAAAAGGGGCTGGGATGGTGTCCAGGAAAGAGTGTGTCAGGGGGAAACCCATATCTTTTTTTATATATAATCATATTTATTAAAATTTCCAATAATAACAGGATAGAAAAAATAGAAAAGATAAAGAAAAGAAAGAAAAAGAAAGACCAATTTTAAACCCTTATTTTCATAACCTTCTTTCTGGGACTCCCTCCTTCCCCTCCCGACTGTATTCCCCTTTCCCTACGTTGGTTCCACAAGTTCTCATTCCCAATTTAAACCTAATATGTTGTACCTATTAGCCAATTTAAATTACCATCTTAACATCACTCCTCATCTTTAACAAAATAGAACAAAGATTTTTCCCCCAAGATCTGCCCCGTTTCCTTCCACGAATTCCCCCTTTTTTTTCCAAAACATGTTAAATCAAAATACCAAAGTTATATAGAAAGATAAAAAATAGAAGATAGAAGTAGATTCCAAAAGTTGGTTACATAGCCTTTGGATTCTAGAATTCCCCCTCCCTTCCCCGGTTTGGATTCCCCATGTCCATCAGTCTGTATGTTGTCGGCCTGGAGGTCTCAAGTCCACAGCCAAATTTTCCTCAATCCATCTTGCCGGTTTTCTTTGAATTTGCTTGTTTTGATAGTGTTTAATTTCAAAAATCCAGTCTAATAGAGGCCTTTAATTTCCCTTGGTCATTGTTGCTCCTCCCATTGTTCTTTCTGTGGCGTAGTTGGTCCTTTGCTCTTTTGTTTCTTACTTTCTCAGGTTTCTGTCTTGTTCAGCTGCAAAACCATTTTTATTCTGAAATCTAGTATCTCTACAGAGGTTTGTTATTCAGGAACAAAAACTTACGTCCAGTTCCTACCTTGCTTCAATAGAAAGATTCTATTGTGTTGTCACCTCTGTAGACAAAACAATATTTCAGTTTTGCTACTTTCCCAGGAGCTAAGACCAGTACACATCCCGGAGTAGTTTTCCACATACGCCACTTGTAATGTCCCAAAGCCCCTCTAGGGGGGTTGCAGTAACTTTGTGTCCTCTAATCCAAAAGTCAAGTTGTTGTTTCTTTTTTCCCCCGACATTTTTTATCCATATTTATATCCAATTGTAACAAAATTAACCAGCAAAATACTTGTAACAAAGTCCTCTTTGTATTCTCAAGATTTGACAGCTACTTTGACAGCTGTCAAACTCTCCATCTCTCTCTGCCAGGTTCTCCGAATCGCCCCGGTTCCCAGGGGGGGGGTTGCCTTTTCCCTCTCACCCTCGACTTTTCTCCTCCAGCACAATTCTTGTAGTATCCCATCGTGGATTTGATATTTTTTGTCAGCAATAAACTTCTGAATCGATCTTGGTTTCTCAGTCCTTGTTTTAGCATGTTTACAATCAGGGAGGGGATTGACTTCCTTTTTAGATCCCCCCCGCTCGTGCCGAATCCGAAAAAAATTCCTTTTTTTCTCCTTTTAAACCCGGTTACCCAATTACTCACGGGTTGTTGTTAAATGTCTGAATTTCCAATGGAAGAAGCCAGCGCTCTCCGACGAATGGCATGTGGCTGCGCTCGGCAGGGGAAGCGATAGACTCACAGTACCACGCCGCTCCCCGGCACCCGATCCGAAGCCTTTAAAAAGGCTCCTTCACGAGTCGGGAGGGCGCTGACGGTACCAGCCGAGTCCCCATGTCCACGGGCTCCGTGCCCATGGTTTTTGAGGGTCCCCGCGTTGCCGGCGCGGTAGGACCCAGCCCCTGTCGAGCAGACTCCCTCCGGAGCTCGGAGGGAGTCCGCCATTCGGCGATGGCGCCAACCCGGAAGTCTAGGGGGAAACCCATATCTTGACCCTTTGAGGCAGTTTCCTTCGAAGCCCCGTAGAAACAAGGGAAGATTATGCTTGGGAGAGCTCTTGCTCCTGCTTACGGGGACGCATAGCATTCTCCAGATTTCAAATGCTTGCAGCAACTGTACAGTTCATATTATGCTACTGAATACTCCCCGGAGACAATGAGAATGAAAAGAGATCCACTGTGTTCTCATCGCGCAGTCCCCATCTGTTGTCAGGAACAGGGGGAGTTATGGAAGCCTTCCCTCTGCCGTTACATCAGGAGGCTGTATTAATAAACTGCTAAAATGTAATGCAATCTGCTTCTCAGCACCTGCCTCGGAGCATCTGCTTCCTGACACTTTAATGGCAAGCAGGTTATTCATTAAGTGGCGCTTGCAGTATTGCCTTTGCTAATGAGGTTCTACTCTGGGGGTTCTTGGTTGGCTATTAAAAGCCCTCAAAATACTCACAGCCACTGGCTTGTAACCGATATCCAAAGAAGATCTGATGGCAAGTGTGTGGTTTTTTCCCTCCTGGAGAACCAGTCGAGGGAAGGGAGTCAAGTGACAAGCAGGTTTGGTCGCTGAAAACATCCCTCCTGCTCCAACTTTTCCAAACATGCATGCCGGCGCTGTAATTAATCTCAGTGAAATGGAATGTATCATCCTGACCAGTTCAGCTGGTGTGGGCCAAAGTGCAAAGGAACAAGCAAAAAGAAAAAGGAGTTCAGTCTCTCGCTTCAGAGGGCGCAGTTCGGTTTCCCTAAAGAGAAATTCTGACACAACTCCTCTTCGTGAAAGGAACGGGACCGTGGCAAGAGGCAATGATAGATTCCACGAGGCTGTAGAGAGTTCAAAGATGAGACGGGTTGCTGTTTTTTGAAATGCTATTCTGCTTGGCAGGATCTGCAATGTTTAGAATGTGTGGTGGGATTTGGGAACAGGCGCAAATGAAACTTTTAAACGCACACACACACAGTGCAGTTACTCACAAAGTGTGCAGAATAATTAAGTTGGTATGTGTGGGGCAGCCAACCCCCAAACCCAGAGACCCCATGCAGCACTGGTTCTGTGCCCCCTAACCAATATGTCGGAAGGGAAGGAAGGAAGGCATTATAAGAGAACAAGGAAGCGTTCGTGGTGAGTTCTAGCACCTCTTTTTCTAGAAAAACAGCACCACATGTGATTCCCAAGTAGCCTACCTCTCTTTTAAATCAGAACCAGTGAAGGCGGTGAAGGTCCTGTGTGAGTGTCTGGAGGCGGTTGGAGGATGGATGGCAGCTAACAGATTGAGGTTGAATCCTGACAAGACAGAAGTACTGTTTTTGGGGGACAGGAGGCGGGCAGGTGTGGAGGATTCCCTGGTCCTGAATGGGGTAACTGTGCCCCTGAAGGACCAGGTGCGCAGCCTGGGAGTCATTTTGGACTCACAGCTGTCCATGGAGGCGCAGGTCAAATCTGTATCCAGGGCAGCTGTTTACCAGCTCCATCTGGTACGTAGGCTGAGACCCTATCTGCCTGCAGACTGTCTCGCCAGAGTGGTTATCTCCCACTTGGTTATCTCCCGCTTGGACTACTGCAATGCGCTCTACGTGGGGCTACCTTTGAAGGTGACCCGGAAACTACAACTAATCCAGAATGCGGCAGCTAGACTGGTGACTGGGAGCGGCCGCCGAGACCATATAACACCGGTCTTGAAAGACCTACATTGGCTCCCAGTACGTTTCCGAGCACAATTCAAAGTGTTGGTGCTGACCTTTAAAGCCCTAAACGGCCTCGGTCCAGTATATCTGAAGGAGCGTCTCCACCCCCATCGTTCTGCCCGGACACTGAGGTCCAGCTCCGAGGGCCTTCTGGCGGTTCCCTCACTGCGAAAGGCCAAGTTACAGCGAACCAGGCAGAGGGCCTTCTCGGTAGTGGCACCCGCCCTGTGGAATGCCCTCCCATCAGATGTCAAAACGATAAATAACTACCTGACATTCAGAAGACATCTGAAGGCAGCCCTGTTCAGAGAAGTTTTTAATATGTGACATTTTAGTGTATTTTTCATCTTTGTTGGAAGCCGCCCAGAGTGGCTGGGGAAACCCAGCCAGATGGGCGGGGTACAAATAAATTATTATTATTATTATTATTATTATTATTATTATTATTATTATTAAGCCTCCCATTCAGAAACTGATGAGTGTCTGAGGTGTTTAGCTTCAGCAAGGCCTCAGTGCCTCAGGAGTCCTCAAGCCAGTCAGGAGAGGTGCTGGAACTGAGTTCAAGTGAGAAGTGAGTTCCAGCTGGAAAAAAAGCGCTGATCACATGTATGCTGCCTTGAGTTCCACAGCTGAAAAAAGGTAGTGTGTACTTTTCAATGTTTTTTTAAAAAAAATAAATCTGTTTTTTCTGTTTCTAGTTGTTTTATTAGACATCATCTTAAGATGGTTGGATAAAATGTGATTAATAAATCAGTGGTGGGAATGTTCTTAATAATAAATTTACTAAATAAATAGCCCATTCACTTGTTTTTTCTCATAGCCTTTAGTATCTAGCTTCCCTTGCCTCTATGACTACCACACAGCTGTTTTCCTTGACACTGACCTTTGCTTGTGTCTTTTGACCATGGGATATCTCTCTGACTCCCATCAACCCAACCCAGCTGCTGGCTTCTGCATCACAGCCAGCTGGGTTCTGCTTGTCATTCTGACCATTAGTCTTCTCTTAGACAGCTCTTTGCGCTGTCTGTTTCAAGGATCTATGTAAAAGCCCTTAATACGAAAGCTGAGTATCCAGTTTTCGAGTGCCGGTGCTTGCTTGATGCGAAACTGACAGCAGCAGCATGTTTTTGACCCATAAACATATTAACGGAAGACTTTGTAGCACGTCTTGGTAGGTTTCCACAAGCTGCATGAATATTCAGCACCAATGGGAGATTATTCATCCATTGTAGAGAATGAATATATATTTCCAAACTCCTCACTTGAGAATCAAGAAATTCCCATCTCAAGGTCTTCCAGATCAGCCAAAGTTCAAGTTCTTATTTCTTCACCTTGACAAATATACGAGGCAGACGAGTGTGATACACAGTTCAGAGCATCGCTGGGTGATTCAGTAGCAAAGTCAAGAGGAGGCGAAGGATGAGCAATATTATGTAAATGCAGCCGTGCTGATTTACAGCGCAAATGGTGTTAGATTTCAAGGAATAAAAATATAAAACCAAATTCCTACAATTGGATTTTAGGACGGTTAGTCATCCACATAAATAGAATAATGACGTGCCTGTCATTGAAAGGACCTTTTTATGAGAAGAGTAACTTTGGACTCCTGTTGAATGCTGATTTCCTCATTGAAACTCACCGGCAGGATGGAATAAGAGGGCAGACAAAACAGCAGTCACCTGTGGAATGAGCATCCCACCTGTTCACTGGCTTACATTGGGGTTCAGACATCTATTGCATTAGACGCTTTGGATGCAGGGTGAGGGTGTATCCATGGGTGTAGCGTGGGTTGACAGTACCCGGGGCAGTGCAGAAGGGGATGGGTGGGAAACAGACAGAGTACACATGCACATTCAATTGCCCAGAGTCCATGTCACCCAGGAAATTACAGCCGCAGAGATAAGAAAAGAAGAGTCATTCCGTAGTCTGGAGAGGTCATTTCCTGGTTTGTGTGAAGAAGCTGTTTGCAACGGAAGTGAGCAGCTGCATTGAGGCAGCACCAGGGGTTGAAATTTCGTGCCCTTAACAATTTTGCGCCCGGGGAAACAACCCCTGTGGGCCCCTCAAACTACTCCACTGAGGGTATCAACACTAGGGTGACCCCCACCATGTGACCAGTGCAACCAACAGGACAAGGTACATGTGCACACATGTGTGTCATGAGCCCCACAGTGCTGCTGGGGTTGGGCTTGGATTGACAGGCTATGACACAGGAGGAGGAGGAACAAGAAACAGGGGGTGGGGACTCGATGGTGGATGGAGGAGGTGGATATCTCCTCTTTCCATACTGACTTCATGCCAGCTCTCTCCTCCAACCTTCCTGCAAAGCAATGTGGGCTGGGGAGGACTTTGGTCAACTGAGGAGGGAAGCTGGAGGTTGCAGTATCTGAACAAGTGTCTAAACCGGAGGGTGCAAGTTTGTTGCCTAGAACCAATTGCCACCTTCTCAGATGGGTTCAGACCTTCTCACCCCAACAGAGCATGCATTTGTAATCTCAGTATTCCCGCAAGGCGAGAGAGCCTCGTGAGTGACTGCAACATGCCTCATCTTCAAAAGCTTGGCAGGAGGGACAGGGAAACTTATTGGGACATCTTTGTTATCTCCATCCAGTTCCAAACTACTTGCCCTCCCCAGCACCCGACTCACGATTCCTTAACACAGTGTTTATTGCCAGACCTGTACCACGACTTGCCTGAATAAAGAACTCCTTTTTACTTACAAGTAAGAGCCTCTGTCTGCTTGTGTTTGGGGTGGGATCCAGGACAACCTCTATAATTTATTCCCCCCTTTTAAGTGGGAGAGGATCCCATGCAATCTGTGCCACATGGTACACATGTGGTACTGTAGCATGACCTGGGAAGAGTGGGAAACAGCCCTCTGAATTTCATTCTGATAGCATTTTTAAAATTGCATTGATGCCCGTACATTCTCATGTTATCCATTAATACAATGGGATGGTGTCCATTTCATATTATACCAGCAAAATGCCCATGGATGGCAGGCTTCTATGTCACAAAAACTGTGCATCTTTGAGTGTTACATGACTAGGATAGGGTCTCAAACCTGGAGTCAAAGGTAGAGTGCATTTTTCTTTCTACAGCAACGTTGTTCCAAGTGCCACATTTTACTATCCTCTAAAGCAATGAATGGGACACAGGTGGCACTGTGGGTTAAACCACAGAGCCTAGGGCTTGTCAATCAGAAGGTCGGCGGTTCGAATCCCCGCGACGGGGTGAGCTCCCGTTGCTCGGTCCCAGCTCCTGCCCACGTAGCAGTTCGAAAGCACGTCAAAGTAGATAAATAGGTACCGCTCTGGCGGGAAGGTAAACGGCATTTCCGTGCGCTGCTCTGGTTCGCCAGAAGCGGCTTAGTCATGCTGGCTGTACACCGGATCCCTCAGCCAATAAAGCGAGATGAGTGCCGCAACCCCAGAGTCGGCCACAACTGGACCTAATGGTCAGGGGTCCCTTTACCTTTACTAAAGCAGTGAATGGTATCCATTTATATGGATGTTTTGATATGAGTGCTCAAGAATACCATGCACACTGGGACTAAACTGACTTCCTGCCCTTGGTGTCTGCATCCAATTAAGTGTTCGGTAATTTGCATAGCCCCACCCCTTTCTCTGCCCAGCACAACACTAGGTTTGGTTTCTTGGTCATACCACAGTGAACTCAGTTTTATGTCCCTCTCTAGGCACCAAATGAGAGAAGGAACAGCAATGGAAGGGACCACCAAGATATATACAGGAATATTAAGACCTGCTTCCTTATATCCTAGTGGGGAGTTATAGCTATGTAAGCATCCAGCCTACACTGTATTTTTCCTTTAAACGTTTTTTAAGTGCTTCCTAAAATTCTGAAATCTTTTCGGTTCTCTTTAGCATCAATTAAGCTGACCAGGTTTTAAACAATCTGCTTCTGTGTGTTGCTGCACAGCTGACAGCTTCAAAGGGAAGATTATCACTTCCCCAGATTGACATTTGCCTCGTTTACATTGTTACTTTGCAAATCATTAAGTCCTGGCAGCCTACGGTGGTGTTTAGTTACCTTGTGGGGGTAATCAGCACTTTGGAGAGCTCCTGTTACATTGCAAAGAAGGTTGGAATGCCCCTAAAATGAAATGTATATGTTGGTGCATGAAATGAGCAAAGAAACTCACCCTTTGATTTTGAAATTATCTATTGGTCTTGGAGGTGTGAAGGACTGGGGTGGGGGGAGGGAATGGAAAAATAGGGAGAGGGCCACCCCACTCCCAAATTTCTGGCTTTTTTTACCCGGCCTTTACATCTCTAATTGCCCTGCACAGATTTGACTGTTCTGTAATCACAGGGCTCTCCTCAAAAGGACACCCAAGGTCTCAACTTAGTTTACATACATCAATTTACTATTTATTATCTTACATTATGTTTCACCTTTCTTCCAGCATGGAACACAAGGTAGCGTACACATGGATAAGGTCCAGTCTATGACCAGATCCATGCCTGCTCAGTTGCTACAAGGTGGTAGCCTCGTGAGTCTTCAGAAGTCATACGTTGCATTATTTCTACAGTTCACAAGTGAAAGAAGTTATATCAGCAACTGGAGGAGGAGGAGAGGTCAGAGGTTGGAGAAAAAACTATAAGTGGAGGTGTCCATTATTATTATTATTATTATTATTATTATTATTATTATTATTATTATTTCTACGCTGCCCATCTGGCTGGATTTCCCCAGCTGCTCTGGGCAGCTCCCAACAGAATATTAAAAACACAATAAAACATCAAACATTAAAAACTTCCCTAAACAGGGCTGCCTTCAGATATCTTCTAAAAGTCAGATAGTTGTTTATTTCCTTGACATCTGGTGGGAGGGCGTTCCACAGGGAGGGTGCCACTAGCGAGAAGGCCCTCTGCCTGGCTCCCTGTAACCTGGCTTCTCGCAGCGAGGGAACTGCCAAAAGGCCTTCGGAGCTGGATCACAGTGTCCGGGCAGAACGGTGGGGGTGGAGATGCTCCTTCAGGTATACAGGACCAGGGATCTTTAGGGCTTTACCCATCCTTGGGGACCCCTAGGATACTCCCCACACCTACTGCACATGGAAATGGGTGTGGAAAGTGCAGTTGACTGGGACATAGCTGGGCAGTTTAAGGAAGCTCCATTCACCTTGGGTCTGCCCATCAAACCAAGCCTAGAGTGAGAAACCAGAGAGATGCCAACAGTTTCCAGGAACCCTTCCCTTTGTAAGACATTTGTCGGTGAGTTGAGAGTTCTTTTAGAGCCTGGATAAGAGCCAGCAGGCTGAGATGGAGGGTGTGGCTAAAAGAGAAGGAATCAATAGTCAGTTTTTATTTATTAGTAAATAATAAATATTTTTATTTGTGTTTTTCTTGTATCTATGTACTTACGTAATATAGTCGTACCTTGGTTTTCAAACAGCTTAGTTCTCGAACATTTTGGCTCCCAAATGCGGCAAACCCAAAAGTGACTGTTCCGGTTTGCAAACTATTTTTGGAAGCTGAATGTCTGATAGGTCTTCTGCAGCTTCCAATTGGCTGCAGGAGCTTCCTGCATCCAATCAGAAGCTGCCCTTTGGTTTCTGATCGTTTTGGAAGTTGAACGGACTTCTGGAATGGAATCCGCTTGACTTCCGAGGTACGACTGTAATTCCAATATTTTGTTATAAGTTGTCAGTTGTGGCTTCAGTTTTCTGTACACCACTTAGGGGTATTTTTAATATATTAAGCAGTTTGGAAAGGATGTAAATAAATAAATAATTTCAAACCCCTGTTAGGGAGTGGGTGGCACTGTGACCTAAATCACTGAGCCCCTTGGGCTTGCCAATCGGAAGGTCGGCAGTTCGAATCCCCGCAACGGGGCGAGCTCCCATTGCTCCTTCCCAGCTCCTGCCAGCCTAGCAGTTCGAAAGCACACCAGTGCAAGTAGATAAATAGGTACCACTGCGGTGGAAAAGTAAACAGCGTTTCCGTGTGCTCTGGTTTCCGTCATAGTGTTCCATTGCGGCAGAAGCAGTTTAGTCATGCTGGCCTCATGACCCAGAAAGCTGTCTGTGGACAAATGCCAGCTCCCTCAGCCTGAAGCAAGATGAGCACCGCAACCCCATTGTCAAGTTTGACTAGACTTAACCATCCAGGGGTCCTTTACCTTTACTTTACCTTTATCAAACCCTTGTGTACACTATCAGTCAGGGACAGTTACAGCTATGCATACAGCAAGCGATCACACCTTTTGAAGCTGCAGCTCATTTTGGGTTCCCATTCTGGGTATATATGGTAAAATACAGGTGTGGATTCCCACGGGTTTTGTACTGCATTGCAGCCAGCAAAGGCGCTCCCATTCAGACAAGGACTTCCATTTGTGCAATGGAATTTCCCCTTCTGCTACTCTCATTTCATGCCCCCCCCCAATTCTGTTCTGTTCTTGCTTTGGGGGAGCAAAGGGGACAGGTGAGGTAGGAGCAGAATTTTCGTTGAGCAAACAGATGAGAGATGACTGCAAGCAATTAACCCGACATTGTGAAATATCCTGTTCTGTACCAGTAATGTTGTTGTTGTTTAGTCGTTTACTCGTGTCCGACTCTTTGTGACCCCATGAACCAGAGCATGCCAGGCACTCCTGTCTTCCACTGCCTCCCGCAGTTGGGTCAGACTCATGTTTGTAGCTTCGAGAACACTGTCCAACCATCTCGTCCTCTGTCGTCCCCTTCTCCTTGTGCCCTCCATCTTTCCCAGCATCAGGGTCTTTTCCAGGGAGTCTTCTCTTCTCATGAGGTGGCCAAAGTATTGGAGCCTCAACTTCAGGATCTGTCCTTCCAGTGAGCACTCAGGGCTGATTTCCTTAAGAATGAATAGGTTTGATCTTCTTGCAGTCCATGGGACTCTCAAGAGTCTCCTCCAGCACCACAATTCAAAAGCATCAATTCTTCGGCGATCAGCCTTCTTTATGGTCCAGCTCTCGCTTCCATACATCACTACTGGGAATATCATAGCTTTAACTATACAGACCTTTGTCAGCAAGGTGATGTCTCTGCTTTTTAAGATGCTGTCTAGGTTTGCCATCGCCTTTCTCCCAAGGAGCAGGCGTCTTTTAATTTCGTGACTGCTGTCACCATCTGCAGTGATCATGGAGCCCAAGAAAGTAAAGTCTCAATATTTGGCTTGTTTACAGGGGGTGAGAATGCCACCACATATATTGACATGAAGCAGCATCTATATGGTATAGTGAACTGTCCATAGTGTTGCTCAGTCCTTTTCCATCAGAAGTAAATTCCACTGAGTTCAGTGGAACTTACTCCTGGGGAGTGAGTAGCAAGCAAGGGTGCAGAAGGCTGCAGAAGTACAGTTACAACAGTGTGGTCCTATTTTTTAAAAATTAACAAAAGGAGGCCAGGAAAGGCATTCTCCAAAAATGTGATCCTGCAAATAAAAGTCTCCTGGCCCTGATTAACCCACATAATTGATGCTTTTAAAAAAATTATTTTTATTGAATTTTACAAGAAGAGAAAGAGAAAGAGAGACAAAGAACAATACATAACACTGTAAACACATTTATATACATCTTTTCCAAAATACAAACTAAAAAAAAAAGTCAAAAGAAAAGGAAAGAATATACTTTTCATAACCAATAATATTACCAAATTCATGCTTCAAACCTTACAATATATAAATCCTAATTAAAGTATTATAAAAGACTTCCACCGCATTCACCGCACGTCTCTTAGTTATCTTGCTCGCCTTTACATCTGTTCTTCAATCATTTCCCTTCCTTAGGTTCTTTCATAATCTGTCAAATCTTTATGTTCTCTATATTCTCCACAAGGTTAGTCTAAGCACAACCAAACTTTCATATTTGAGCCCTGCTTGTATAAATATTCATTTAAGCATTCCCATTGTTTCTGAATTGTAGTTTTGGATTTATGCCTTATTAAATCCGTCAATTTTGCTAACTCCAGGTACTCACATAGTTTACTTAACCATTCCCCTTTTGTTGAGATATAATTTCCTTTCCAATGACTGGCTACCAACATTCTCGCTGCTGTTGTTGCATACAGAAAGATGTTAATTTTGTCTTTGGGGATATCCTTACTCAAGATTCCTAGCAAATATGCTTCTGCCCTTTTGATATATGATACTTTTAAATTGATGCTGTATTTTTAACACAGAGGAGAAGTGCAATACAGACACACAAAGGTGCACTACACTACAAAGTACCAGCAGATGCCTAAAACTCAAACAAGTGAGCCACACTACTACCCTGCCGTGGTTTTTAATGTGTTTCTCTGTTTAAATCCCCATGGGAAGGGAAACAGCTTGGGTTGTATAAAGGGTTATGTGCCCCTCCCTGGCCATCATCTCTCTGTTGCTGATCATTCCGCCAGAGGTGGCATTTCTGCTTCAAAATGTGTTATCGTTTTGTGGAGTGACTGGGAATGGCGCTTTCTACATGAAAAATGTTGTGAGATCAGCTCTCATGCTGAAAACAAATTCCTGGGACCAAGAATGTCTCAGACGACCCTATTCATTAATTCTCACAGTGCAATCCTAAGTATGTTTTCTCAGAAGCAAATGCCTCTTCGCTCAATAGATCTTACCCATACAAGTGTGCAACCCTATTGGAACACAGTGGGGCTCACTTTTAAGTACAGTCTAACTGTATTTTGCTTAATTATTTAAAATATTTTCACGCCAACTTTAAGGGGGGGGGGAGAGACGCTCCTAAGGCAGTGCACCATTAAAATACAGCCATGATATTCAAACCCATAAAAGCCAGTAGAAATAAAATGTAAGCATGCAGCCCAGACAATAGAAAAATGCAGTACGTAGCTACAAAAATGATGATGATGATGATGATGATGATGATAATAATAATAATAATAATAATAATAATAATAATAATAATAATAATAATAAACAACTGTCAGCAGAACACAACTCAAGAAAAAAGCAGACAAATACAATGGGGTCTTCAGAGCTTCTTCTTTTTTTAAAAAAAATATTATTAAACAATTCCAACATAACAAATTGTCAATCCATATAATCACATACGTTATTTTTTCCCCTTTCCCCCCCTTCAATCCCTCCCTCCCCCCCCCAAAGAATTCCCTCAGCTCCTCTCTCTGATTTCTCTGCACATATTGTTCTCTGCATGTTATAAAATTATATATATCCTTGCCTTATCTATCATGTAATCAACCAATACATTTGTGTATGTTTATTCAAAACCTGCCAAGGAGTCTAGTACATTTTGTTGTCTTTTTAGATAATTTGTAAAAAGTTCCCATTGTCCTTCAAAGTCACAGTTGTCCTTATCAGGCAGTTTATATGTCAATTTAGCCAATTCTGCATAACTCATCCATTTTTCTTGCTACAGGTCTTCGGAGCTTTGATAAAGACCTGAAGCGACTGGGACTGCTGGAGCACAGCTGGTAAAGTGTTCCTAGCAAACATCCACGTCTGCTCCCCTGAGTCACTGTTTTGCACGGGGCTCCAGCTAATACACCTGAGCTGAATAAATCTGGTCTGCATAGCACTGCTGTGCAGGATTAGCAAACATGCTGCATAGCTCCATTTCAGCAAACCGTACTTTGCTCTACGACAGGAAACCTGGCTCTATTTGGTGCAGTTAGCTTTTTTTATTTTTATTTTTTAACCATGATTTGAGAGCTTTGAGGATTCATATTTATTTAGCCTCCTGAGCCATGGAAACTAGGAAGCGCCTGAAAGCCGAGAGATTTTTTTCGCATGACTCAGTGAACTGGGCTCCAACAAGGGAAAACCATGAATGATATTATGAGACTCGCGACGGGCCTTGGCAACCTGGCTATCTGCACGACTCAGATTCGCAGCCTTAACATCTGGCCTATCAAAGGGGGAAGCGTGCAAATGTCCCCTTTAAGGGGAGCTGGGATGCCGCTGCAGCATTTCTGGGAACTGGGAGCTGGGATGCGAACTGCTAATTTATTCCAGAGGTCCCTCTCTGCTCTCTTTAACAGTGCAGCTCAGCAGCATCCAGATCAAGTCGTGTTGCATAATAAGGGCTTGGGGTCAGCTCGGCATATCTCACTTTTACTGTGCCAGGTTTTCGGCTTGTTATTTGTACAGGGAAAGGTGCTACATCTACTGAATGACACCATTGGAGGGCCGTCCGCTTCCATTCCCAAAGGCTGCATAAATGACAGTACAGGAATGCTTGGCTTAGTCAGATTTAGTAAGGAACAGCCAGCCCCTTCAGAGTTCTTCTGGCAAATAGCAGCAAACCTTGGCTATTTCTCCTTGTTCGCTGAGAAAAATAATGAATCCTGGGGAAACCCATTAAAGGTGCCATTTTTTAATGTTATTATTAAATTGTCACTGATCCATTTACATTTTATTTTGCCAATCAACTGTGGTGTGCTTTAACTCTTCCATGGATCCACTGGTTGACTTAAACCAGGGGTCAGCAAACTTTTTCAGCAGGGGGCCGGTCCACTGTCCCTCAGACCTTGTGGGGGGCCAGATTATTTTTTTTTGGGGGGGGAATGAATGAATTTCTATGCCCCACAAAAAACCAGAGATGCATTTTAAATAAAAGCACACATTCTACTCATGTAAAAACACCAGGCAGGCCCCACAAGTAACCCAGAGATGCATTTTAAATAAAAGGACACATTCCACTCATGTAAAAACACGCTGATTCCTGGACCGTCTGAGGGCTGGATTTAGAAGGCAATTGGGCCAGATCCAGCCCCCGGGCCTTAGTTTGCCTACCATGACTTAAACCCTCACTAGCTACAGAATCTTAATATACTGTTATGCTTGAACCACTTTTCCCAGCAGTGAGAGATTCCTGGGGTCCAGCTCTGTCTCAGGTTTAATTTCTTTGGAAAGAAGTTGCCAGAGCACTATTCTGCAACCATCTTGGGCATCCCCTTATGAGGATCTTGGCTCAGAAGCCTGCATTTCCTCCGGAAAAGTTAATTAGTCTAGAAAGGATCTAACAAACAGAGACAAAATGCACTTTGAATGTTTCCTGTCCAAACTGTGAAGCACTGGACCTCCTGAAAGCGTTAATGTCCAGTCTTCTTACAGTTCCTCATCTGATCAAAGCAATTATATATCAATTGTCTATGGAGAGTCCTGATATTTTGAGAGTCTTTCTCAATACAGTGGTAGTAAAGTAAAGGTAAAGGTACCCCTGCCCGTACGGGCCAGTCTTGACAGAGTCTAGGGTTGTGCGCCCATCTCACTCGAGAGGCCGGGGGCCAGCGCTGTCCAGAGACACTTCCGGGTCACGTGGCCAGCGTGACAAGCTGCATCTGGCGAGCCAGCACAGCACATGGAAACGCCGTTTACCTTCCCGCTAGTAAGCGGTCCCTATTTATCTACTTGCACCCGGGGGTGCTTTCGAACTGCTAGGTTGGCAGGCACTGGGACCGAGCAACTGGAGCGCACCCCGCCGCGGGGATTCAAACCGCCGACCTGACGATCGGCAAGTCCTAGGCGCTGAGGTTTTACCCACAGCGCCACCCGCGTCCCTCAATACAGTGGTACCTCGGGTTAAGTACTTAATTCGTTCTGGAGGTCCGTTCTTAACCTGAAGCACCACTTTAGCTAATGGGGCCTCCTGCTGCCGCCTCACCACCGGAGCACAATTTCTGTTCTCATCCTGAAGCAAAGTTATTAACCTGAAGCACTATTTTTGGGTTAGCGGAGTCTGTAACCTGGAGCATATGTAACCTGAAGCGTATGTAACCCGAGGTACCACTGTAGACCCAGAACTCCTGAGCTCAGAGTCTCCCTTGAGGCGTCCACTACTCTCTTTCCCCCAAGTTTCCCCCACGTGTCCTTTGTTTGCTGGCACACACTCGGCCTAAAGTTTTGGACTTTCTGGCTGGGTACCTGTTCTTGCATCTCTGAACCCCCAAACTGATTCTGGAAAGCTCTTGCCGGGATCAACTCAGCCAGACTGACTTTACACCCCTGGCTCTGAGGGCTACATTTTGCATTCCCACTTCCAATGAACTGCACTTGATAATACTCTCAGAAACCAATGGGCTTGGTTGATTGATTGATTGATTGATTGATTGATTGATTGATCTCTAGGACAGCCTTTGCAGTTACCTATCAAATTGCTGTTTTGTTATTCATTCTCAATAAAACTCCATTTGTCGGGAAGCAGTGGTCTCACTCTGCTGCTCCCTGAATACTTTACAAGGACACTCCAATACTTGACTAAATGATCTGAAGTCACTCATGCTGTGCTCCTTTGATATTGGAAGGGGTGCCAGTTTGTGGGCGAGATCCTGTGCTCCAGGAGAACAGAGCCAAGGGTACAGTGGGGAATGGTTCCCATTGCTCCCATTGCTCCCATTGAGCTAAATTCCCACCAGCCAGCTGTGTTCCAGAACATGGGTGGCGCTGTGGTCTCTTGGGCTTGCCAATCAAAAGGTCAGCAGTTCGAATCCCCGCAATGGAGTGAGTTCCCATTGCTCTGTCCCAGTTCCTGCCAACCTAGCAGTTTGAAAGCATGCCAGTGCAAGTAGATAAATAGGTACCACTGCAGCGGGAAGGTAAACGGCATTTCCGTGCACTCTGGTTTCCGTCACGGTGTCCCGTTGCAGCAGAAGCAGTTTAGTCATGTTGGCCACGTGACCTGGAAAGCTGTCTGTGGACAAACACTGACTCCCTCGGCCTGAAAGCGAGATGAGCACCGCAACCCCATAGTCACCTTTGACTGGACTTAACTATTCAGGGGTCCTTTGCCTTTGATTTCTGCTGTGGGAGAAATAGCTTGCATGATAACAGAATATTCAGATGACCTGATGAAGATTCAACTATTGAGACCTATCAGCCAATCTCCTAAAGAAAAGAAGTACTTGGCAACTTTACCAGAACTATAAAGGGAATCTTAATACATATTAATACAGCAGTACATCTGGCTCTGTTAACTGTCTTTGTACAGACCCCTCCCAGTCTTATGCTACCAATAAGCACTTCGTACTATGAACTTGCACATTCCAAAGCAGATGAATTAAATTTAATAGGAGATGCAAGGCTGTAGCCAAAAAAAACATTCCTGCATCTCCTTTTCCTTTCTCTCGTATAGAATCTAAGGATACTGAATGCAAGATAATATAGCATGAAGCTGTAAATTTCCCCATTACTCCTTCTTTCTTCCTTGGCTGACACTTGCACAGTTTTCTATTCCAATTCAAAACTGTTGCAGTTCCCAAAGGGAAGAGGCTCCAATACCTTAATCATTTTAGTCATCCTTTTCCATGATCTCTTCTAAATCCTCAACATCCATGTTGAGACGGTCATCCAGCTGACCGCAATATTCTAAATCTGTAGGCACACCATAGGCTAATGTAATAGCATGGTGATACCTGTAACTATATATAATGCACAGTATATAACTATATTGGGTAATAGTCATAAAGGAAGTTAACACCAATGGGTGCTACCTACTCAATTTGCATGTAGACAATTAGATATATAGATGACTCATTAAGCTGTCATGTTAGCAACCAGATCATACTAGGAGGGCGAAAGCTCACCTTATTTTATAAATATCCACATTACAGAGCTGTTTCATATGCTAAATACATTGGTACCTCTGGTTACGGATTTAATCCATTCTGGGGTGCTGTGTGCACCCAGAAAAATCCGTAACTAGAGGCGCTGCTTCTGTGCATGCGTTTGGCGTGATAGAGTGCTTCTATGCGCACACGCGGCATCCAGAGCGCTTCTGTGCATGTGCATGATGCGCAGAGCGCTTCTGCGCATGCGGCAAAACCTGGAAGTATACACTTCTGGGTTTGCTGTGGCCACAACCTGAAGATTCTGTAACCTGGAAGTTACGCAACACGAGGTACCACTGTAAATGGCATGCATAGTTGCGCAACTTTTTGTTTCTCTGCCTCGCTTATAAATCCCTGGAGCGGAGCGGAGTGAAGCCGACTCATTTTCGGTCCTCTCACCTGGCCTTGCCCCCAGCGGTGCCACGGATTGGCTCATTTGAATGGGGGTTTGGCGGGAACCCCAATGGTCTGTGGCACTGGGAAGGCAGGCCAGCTCCAACAAACCTGGCATGTCACAAGGGGCATCGGAGGAGCTGTGCGCTGGTTCGCAAATGGTGCCCACAGTCAGAGGTGTGAGCGGTTATTGTCTACTTTCACATAAACAAATTCTGTTAGGTTTACCACTGAAGGAATTTTACTATTAATCCGTTCCTTTTATGTTGGTGTGCTAGATATTTTATTTATTTCTATTTATTAAATGCATTTATAGACAAGCCTTAATTTAAAAAAAATCCCCAGAGTGATTCAGCAATCACACCAGTTCATAACAGACAAAAAGAAAACCATAAAACCGTCTTCAATTGTAAAACAGCAACAAGGGAACAATTCCATAGACTGCTCTACAGATCAAATCTGGTGACAACCTCAAGAAGGTCTGAAGGCCAGAATGAAAAGATATATTGGTGGCTGTAACAATTTTTGCCCCATTTGGTGGCTATAAACAGTTTTGCTGCCATTAAAGGTCTTACCCAGAGGCTTTGTAATTTTAAGGACATGTTGTGTCTAAATAAAATCTAGTGTTTTCTCTCAGCTGAAAGGTCCTCTAAATTCAAAGCATCTTCTAAGCCTTAGACAGAAATTCAAGAAAATCAACCGGTGGTGATTCCGGTTTCTAACTGCATTAGTTGAAGAACTGAATAAGCTACAACGGTGCAGAGACTGTTGAAATCCTTGGATATTTCCAAAGATTGATGGATCTGTCCGATGCAGTAATTCTAGGGAATTTCCAGTTATTACTGCATTGCATAACACGGGTGACATACAGCATCCTCAGTGTGTGGATATATGTGGTCAATAGTTCAAATTTCATATGAACTTTGGAAAGCAAAGATTTCATCACGAGTGTGTCACTTAATGCTTGATGCAGCAGCTAGAATAATAATAAAATAATAATAATAATAATAATAAAATAATAATAATAATAATAATAATAATAATAATAATAATAATAATAATAATAATATCTTTATTGTCATTGCCCCCTTCGGGGACAACGAAATTACTTGACTGCTCCATAAAAACACTAATTAAACAATACAGTATAATACAGCAAGGGAGATTAGATGACTTTCAAAGTCCGGGCTTCCCATTCAGGGCCGAGATCGCTCTGGAGAAGAAGCTGTTCTTAAGACGGCTCGTTCTTGTCTTCATCGTCCTGTATCTCCGTCCCGACGGCAAGAGCTCGAAGAGACAGTGACCAGGATGCGATGGATCTTTTACTATGTCCAGTGCCTTCCTATGGCACCTTGTGGCATAAATCTGCTCTAAGGTGGAGCCAACAATGCTCTCTGCTGCCTTAACAACCCTGCACAACCCCATCCTGTCCTGGGTAGTACAGCTTCCTTACCACACACATAAGCCATAAGTGAGCACGCTCTCAATGGCACAGTGATAGAAGGCAAGCAGCAGTTTCTGCGGAAGATGGTTTTTCCTTAGTATTCTCAAAAAGTACAGTCTCTGCTGCGCCTTCTTCACAAGCCCCCTTGTGTTGACACTCCAGGACAGATCCTCTTGTAATTCAATGCCCAAAAATCCGAACGTTGTTACCCTCTCCACACAGACCCCATCAATCAAAAGTGGCTGGACGTTGCTCTTCTGTCTCCTGAAGTCCACCACAAGCTCCTTTGTCTTCCTTGTATTTATGAGCAAGTTGTTAGCTCTGCACCACTCTGTCAGCCGCTCCACCTCATCTCTATAATCCGTTTCACCCTCCCTTTCAGGGATGAGCCCAATCACAGTTGTGTCATCTGCAAATTTGACAACCCTATTACTAGGGTGAGTAGCGACACAATCGTACGTGTAGAGAATATAAAGGAGCGGACTGAGTAGAAGCAGCAAATATAGTGCAATCGTAGAATGTGGCTTGCACAGATGGGCTCATCCTCCTTTATCTTTGCTTCTAGGCATAGAACAGCACTTTAAAGCTCTCTGTCTGAGCACTTTTCTTTTTCTGCCCTGGTGCTTTCCCCACAAAACCTAGCTCTTTACTGCTGAATCACAGCCAACAGCAATCTGTTGAAACTCAAATTGCCCTTTGTGCCAATAAAATTGGTATAATAAAAGATTGGATCCAAAAGCTAACAGAATATGCCGAATTAGACGGTCTATCAGAAAAAATAAAGAACAAATCAAAACAGGAATTTGTTTCAAAATGGGAGGTTTTCAAAGATTATTTGAAAAATAAATATAGCAGTTTAAATTCTGTTGCAGCATTCGAGGAACTTCAGTAATAGTTGCAAGAAATTAGATATATTAATAAATTAGATATATAAGAAATTAGATATATTAAGAAAAAGTTTAATTATGATAAAAGTGTGTATTGGCGATAAGTAATATGAAATCGAAATATGGAATAGACGGGAGGTTGGGTCTTTAGTGTTAAGACCAATATATGTTTTATTGTTTGTTAAGAAAATTATGTGTCTATGGTTATTCCTGTGTGTAATTTGGTATTTGTGTTTTTTTGTTTTTTCTTGCTTTTTTTAAAAAAAAGGTATAATAATACAATATTCCATATTCAGCTCTAAAGGCTACTAGGGTTAATTTTTAATCTTTTATTTCAAAGAACAAAGGAATAGAAACCAAAGAGAAGGCGCGGGGAGAAGGGGGGATGTGTCAAATGGAAAAGCAGTGTAATCTTTTCTCTTTTTTTCCGGTAGAGATGGCAATAAAAGGAGAGAAGCAAACAATAAGGAATTTTTTTTTAATAACATTGGCATACCTGTAAGAATAGCAACACTTCCTTGCCAATGTCTCTCTAATATATACCGTATTTTTCGCTCTATAGGACGCACTTTTCCCCCTTCAAAAATGAAGGGGAAATGTGTGTGCGTCCTATGGAGCGAAGACGCCATAGCCCCGCGACCCTCTCCCGACTGGAGAGGTGACATGCGGCTATGGCAGGAACCTCTACAGCCCCGTGTCACCTCTCCAGCCGGAAGAGCGCGTGCGGGGAGTGTCTGCAAGCCTCGCGCACCTGGCAGGAGGTCCCACCGGGTGCGCGAGGCTTGGGGCGGCAGCCTGTCGCCCGAAGCACGGGGAGCCCTCGGGAGGGCTCCTCCTGCTTCGGGCGAGTGTCTGCAAGCCTCGCGCACCCGGCAGGAGGTCCCACCGGGTGCGCGAGGCTTGGGGCGGCAGCGGACTGCTTGCACGCACCTAGAAGCTTGGGGCGCGCTGAGCTCAGCACGCCCCAAGCTCCTGGTGTAGCGCAGCGATCCGCTAGCCCTGGGAGAGCCCCGCGGCTCTCCCAGGGCTAGCGGACTGCTTGCCGGCACGCAGAAGCTTGGGGCGCGCTGACCTCAGCCTGCCCCAAGCTTCTGGATTAGCGCAGGGGTCCGCTAGCCCTGGGAGAGGCGCCCGGCTCTCCCACGCTAGCGGAGACCTTGCCAGCACGCAGAAGCTTGGGGCGCGCTGAGCTCCGCACGCCCCAAGCTCCTGGGGTAGCGCAGCGCACCTGGGGGGGGAAATAAAAAATTTTCCCTTTATTTCCCCCCAAAAAATCTAGGTGCGTCTTATGGGCCGGTGCGTCTTATGGGGCGAAAAATACGGTATATTAAAAAAATCATAAGGTTGTCGCCACACTGCAGTTCGCTTGGCCACAGACAGGTGGCACTGTGAGCTATCGCGTGATTAGCTGCTGAGCCAGTGGGCAGCCAAGCAGTCCAGGTGAGTAGAGGACAGGAGGAAGTATCCAACGCAGAGAGATGCAGGAGAGAACCAGAGGATGGAGACCAAGTCAAACATATTGCTCAGTTTAACAGCTTGCTATTACTATCCTACAGTACTATCCTACAGTACTACCCTACAGTAGCCACTTAATGTATCTCCCAAAAGGAGGACCATGATTTACATGAAATCTGCATACAGTGGTACCTCGTGTTACAGATGGGACCCCGTTCCAGAGGCCAGTCCATAACGTGAAATGCCCGTAACTCAAAGCGCAGTGTCTGCGCAGGTGCATGGCGCGATTTAGCACTTCTGCACATGCGCGAGCGGTGAAACCCAAAAGTAACCCGTTCCGGGACTTCCGGGTTGCCGCAGGACGTAACGCGAAAAGACGCAACATGAAGCAGACGCAACGCAAGGTATGACTGTACGCTAATTTCCATGTACAACTACAAATGAAGAAATAATTTAATTGCTATCTATCATTGCAGTGGAAATATTGCACATCTCAGCTTAACAGAAAGACTTTGACTCGATAACTTGTGCACCCATTCAGTCTGCTGTTCATTCATGTGATAACCGTCAATGGGCAACTTCAAGACCCTTCCTGGTCTGGCTTGAAGGAATCATAGAACTGGGGTGGGACCACGAGGGTCATCTAGTCTAACCCCCTGCAATGCAGGAATCTTTTGCCCAAGGTGGGGCTTGAGAGCACAACTCTGAGATCTCATGCTCTACCAACTGAGCTATACCAGCACCATCCAGATTAAAGGTAAAATCTGGACTTGGACTGGACAGACCTTCAAACAGAGGGCATCTTCAAACAGAGGATTGTCCTCTATAAGGTGGGGCACATGGCGACCTGGTGTACCCCAATCCCAGCTTCTACTTTCAGCAGTCCCCATTTCCTGCATTCCACTGCTGGCTCATTACCATCATGCTAAAGTAAAGGTAAAGGGATCCCTGACCATTAGGTCCAGTCGTGACCGACTCTGGGGTTGCGGCGCTCATCTCGCTTTATTGGCTGAGGGAGCCAACTTACAGCTTCTGGGTCATGTGGCCAGCATGACTAAGCTGCTTCTGGTGAACCAGAGCAGTGCACGGAAACGCCGTTTACCTTCCCACCGGAGCGGTACCTATTTATCTACTTGCACTTTGACGTGCTTTCGTACTGCTAGGTTGGCAGGAGCAGGGACCGAGCAATGGGAGCTCACCCCGTCACGGGGATTCAAACCACCGACATTCTGATAGGCAAGTCCTAGGCTCTGTGGTTTGACCCACAGTGCCACCCGCGTCCCTAGACCACGTGCTAGAAACACTCTTAAAGGCTTTATACCCAAGTGGCCACTTCACGGCTCACAACTCATATGCAGCCCCCAAGCAAGGTCACATCCAGTGTTCGAGTAGTTCTATAAAAATGAAAAATCAGGTTTTTTTTAAACCTGATTTTATTTTACTAAATAAAAACACTTTATACGGCACAAATAAACCAAAAATTCAGATTCTCTGGTCACAGAAATCCAGACTCCCCCTATGCGAAAGGAATGAAGGATGCCAGAAAACAGACACGCCCAAACGCTGCAATGTGAGTGTGCAATAAATCTTGTGACTCCAAAGGTGCAGAAGGTCAATGCATGCAAAAACAGAAGGGGTGGGAATACATGTGCATGAAGAGGAGCTGTGTTCTTTCTTGCTGACTCATCAAGGCCTAAAGCCAACAGGCAAACCAGATCGGGGGGGCGTTTCTTCGTGGAAGCGGCACTGCTATCTAATCGGTGCCAGAACTGTTTATCTGCATGGATTAAGAGTATGCAGAGCTTGTCAGGAGTTTTTAAGAAGGTCATCTGACTAATCCCACTGCAACAGTTTGGATACATTTGGGGTTTATTTTAGAGGATCAGTGACCAAAGCATTTTCTAGATGGTGTGGGAGGCTTCTTTCACCTGGGGGGGGGGGAGAGAGAGAGAGAGAGAGAGAGAGAGAGAGAGAGAGAGAGAGAGAGAGAGAGATGAGAAACGTGTGCTGTTTATGCACTAGAAAATTGGTAGAAGTGAAAACTGGTTTAATAGTAATTTAAGGTAAAAGGACCCCTGGGTGGTTAAGTCCAGTCAAAGGAGACCACAGTCATACCTCATGTTGCGTCCGCTTCAAGTTACGTCTTTCAAGTTGCATCCCACGACAACCCGGAAGTACCCGAATGTTACTTCCGGGTTTCACCGCTCGCGCATGCGCAAAAGCACTAAATAGCGCTGCACACGTGCGCAGACGCATTGCTTCTGGATGTGAACACTTTGAGTTGCGAACATGCCTCTGGGATGGATTACGTCCGCAACTCAAGGTTCCACTGTATGGGCTTGCGGCGCTCATCTTGCTTTCAGGCCAAGGGAGCCAGCGTTTGTCCACAGACAGCTTTCCAGGTCATGCGACCAGCATGACTAAACCACTACTGGTGCAACGAAACACCATGATGGAAACCAGAGCACACAGAAATGCCATTTACCTTCCCACCACAGCAGTACGCATTCATCTACTTGCACTGGTGTGCTTTTGAACTGCTAGGTTGGCAGGAGGTGGGACAGAGCAATGGGAGCTCACCCCGTCACGGGGATTCGAACCGCCGACCTTCTGACTGGCAAGCCCAAGAGGCTCAATGGTTTAGACCACAGCGCTACCCGCTAAGCTACTGAAATTTGCCCCACACATACAGGTCTTACTCTGCGCATGCCCAGATTGGTGCCAAATTGGTTGTGGCCTGCGCGTCACCACAGAGCACTGTGAGGTGTTGTTATGCAGGCTGTGAAACAATTTGTATGAAATATGGTGAATGTTTGCTCAGGACTGCCCTTTGCAGTGTAGCTTTCTATGCTAGGGAAAAAGGAAGGAAGGAAGGAAGGAAGGAAGGAAGGAAGGAAGGAAGGAAGGAAGGAAGGAAGGAAGGAAGGAAGGTGAAATTGCAGGAGTCCTGGTGCCAAAGACTGAGAGCTTAGGCCCCTGTAACAATGCCGTTGCATCAGATCTCAGCTTAGTTTTTCTACATTTTTCCCAACACAGCACAGAACATTGCTCTTCCACAGAACACCACAGAAAAATAACAGATGTTATAGGATACTCTTGACATCCCAACAGTTCTCCATTGGGAAAACCCCTGCCACTGTTGACTCTTTGCCAACAGTGAATCATCAGAAATGGAATACCTGAGGTAAGCTTTGACTAAAAAATGTGGCTTAGCAAAGACTAATGGATAAGTCAAGGCCTGATTATTAACTAGCTGCACTGTTATTCTTGCCTGGCCACCGGCATGTTTCCTCCGCAGCTGTTGGGTTTCGCACATCTTTTCCATGCCGTGCCTTCATGCATCTCTGCCTGCGCTCTGTGTCCCCCTGTGAGACTCACTACGGTGTAGCAGATGCATTAATATTTTTCCCCCTTGCGGAGTCTAGACAGTTGTCTGCACACGATCAGACAATGTGACCGTACAGAGAAGTCTAGGGGTGCGGGGAGGCTCTGTGAACAGCAGACAACTGCAAAAACAAAGCCAGCGAGTGCAAAATGCCCACATCTCCTGACAAGCAACCGTCTCTCCACACATGAGGACTACAGGGGAGGATACTGATTATTAAAAAATAAAAAATCCCAAAGCCTCCTCACAGAATCAGTTTTGTTACAGCTCCATTGGAGAGCTGTTTTCACTGCCAGAGAGCATTCAGGGAGGAGTCATAAACATGCGTGCTGTACCTGAAATGTCATTCCTTGCCACTGCATGCTCCATGCTGTTCAGGCACATCAGCAAAACAACAACAAACCTATGATTACGTGAAACATACTCAATAAATACACAAGACGTAACTGGCTGTACTTCTGAATAAATAAGGTATACTATTCATTGTATCAGATTGTCGATTTCAACAGAAGTCTCATAAAGTTCAACAAAAAAAGCAGAAGACCCAGTGGATCAGTTCATTCTCTAGTCAGTTCATGCATAAGGTCCATACATGTATAAGTATCTATTCCACCTGTCTGTTCGTAGAGTCCAATAATCCACATGAAGTGTTGTTACAGTTCCACAGAATCTTTTCACAGAGTCTAAGACAAGGATTTCCGGAATATTAGCCTTGTTTCGCCATCCTAGGCTTCATCAGTTATACAGGCTCTAGGTAATGCAAATAAATACAATATCGTAATCTCACACATTTTTCAGCAAAAATGATATTTAAAAAACCTTAAACTACTGTACATACCATATGTAATGTTACAGGATAGTGGATCTTATAGCATAATAGTGGGCTGGCATTTTGATGATGGGTGTGAAAAACTCACGTATATGAGTAGCACTGATTCCACAACAAACATTCGTCTGGAAGCATCCACATACAGTGGTACCTCGGGTTAAGTACTTAATTCGTTCCAGAGGTCCGTTCTTAACCTGAAACTGTTCTTAACCTGAAGCACCCTTTAGCTAATGGGGCCTCTTGCTGCCGCCGCGCCGCTGGAGCACAATTTCTGTTCTCATCCTGAAGCAAAGTTCTTAACCTGAAGCACTATTTCTGGGTTAGTGGAGTCTGTAACCTGAAGCGTATGTAACCTGAATCATATGTAACCTGAGGTACCACTGTACAACTTTATCTTCTAATGGGTAGAGAATGCACCTTGCTCCTTGTTGTTTATGTCTTGGTATTATGAGGAGCATTGCTAGGAAATTAGTCCCGTTCCCCCCCCCTTCATGGAACACCACTGGCTTTCCCAGCATGCAACCTGGAAGGGGAGCCCTAGATGGGGAGTCCTCTGTGGATAAGCTTCTGACTTCACCAGCTGTTCCCATTATGTCAAGAGACACGTCCCCAGGAAAACAGCTGGCATGGACAACATCTTCAATGCCTGAGTAGGCATGGGAGAAATGCTGCTAATTATTATTCCTAGGATTCCCAAGAACATGTGAAACACTCGCTCTACACTCTAACAGAATACATAGGATCTCGTCTGCTGCTTTTGGCCTCAGCCTCATATGTCTGAAAAAGTCCAGTGACATATGAGAGACATGTTGTCTCCAATTAAACTATCTCCGGCCCCCGCTGCAAGTCACCACCCACCTTCCAGCAGTGAATTGGCTGCTAACTTCCTTCTAAGAAGCTGGGGTCTCAGCAAGCAAACACCACCCCTGATGTGGGAATTATCCAGGCAAGAGTTGTGAGCTCAGCGAAGCCTGTAACCTAAACCTTCCACCAAGGTCTGACATCACCATGTTAAGAAGCTGTCCGGCTTCCTAGCAGAGGGCTGGTCTGAAGACTAACTCCTTGCAGAATGACTCCACTGGCTACTGCTCACTCTTCTGAGTAAACATAGGTAGGATCAGGGCCAGATGACACATATTCAGAAGTTAAGATAACCCTTCCTTTCTGTCTCCCTCTTTCTAGTTGTTTTTTTTACCCAGAAAGAGTCAGGATACATTTAAAAAATAAATGAAACTTCCCACTCAGCATGGTCTAAGTAAAATATTTAGAATCTGCTGGGTGGTAAATTATAAAAAGGGACAACTTGTGATTTGTTATGTGTCGTAAATATAGCAGGGCGGGGATTAAAAATTTAATTGCATTTATACTTTGGGATAAATAAGTGTGCCACAATGATTCCCTAATTAACATCATTTTTCTTAGCTCTATTTGAGACCTCACATAATTTTTAACTAGTGCTTTTGTACTGAAATAATTTCTGATTAAGAACATATGGAGATGGCTCCTGGGAGCCAGAAAAACTAAGTTCTATTCCAGACTTTCCTACAAGCTCACTGTGACTTAGTTTACATTTCTCTTGCAACTATATTCGTGCAACAACATAGGTTTAGTGCATGTTTTATCCAGACTTCAAGGTGGTATAGGTAGCTCAGGCCTCTGGCTAACCATTCCATTGCTTGGCAAATTTCTGGTCAATAGTCTAGACTAGGTGGCTTTCATTTCCTTAATGGTTCAGGTGTAGTTGGCAGGGACGCCAACCATCAGGGGCTCTGGGTGGCCAAGCACTATGGCTTTTTTTGGCAGGAAGTCACCTGAACTCAGTTCCGGCACTTCTCAGGTGGGCACTGTTGCCATTATATGAGAACAAAGGAAGCGTTAATGGTGAGTTCTGGCACCTCTTTTTTATATAGATTAGATGATAGAGATGATAGATGATAGATAGATAGATGATAGATAGATAGATAGATAGATAGATAGATAGATAGATGATAGATGATAGATGATAGATAGATAGATATAGATAGATAGATAGATAGATAGATAGATAGATAGATAGATAGATAGATGATAGATGATAGAGATGCGGGTGGCGCTGTGGGTTAAACCACAGAGCCTAGGACTTGCCGATCAGAAGGTCGGTGGTTCAAATCCCCGCGATGGGGTGAGCTCCCGTTGCTCGGTCCCTGCTCCTGCCAACCTAGCAGTTCGAAAGCACATCAAAGTGCAAGTAGATAAATAGGTACCGCCCCGGCGGGAAGGTAAACGGCATTTCCGTGCGCTGCTCTGGTTCGCCAGAAGCAGCTTAGTCATGCTGGCCACATGACCCGGAAGCTGTACGCCGGCTCCCTCGGCCAATAAAGCGAGATGAGTGCCGCAACCCCAGAGTCGGTCACGACTGGACCTAATGGTCAGGGGTCTCTTTACCTTTAAGATAGATAAATTGAGATAGATAGATGATAGATAGATAGATAGATAGATAGATAGATAGATGATAGATAGATGATAGATAGATAGATAGATAGATGATAGATAGATAGATAGATAGATATAGATAGATAGATAGATGATAGATAGATAGATAGATAGATAGATGATAGATAGATAGATAGATAGATAGATAGATAGATATAGATAGATGATAGATAGATAGATAGATAGATAGATAGATAGATAGATAGATAGATGATAGATAGATAGATAGATAGATAGATAGATAGATAGATAGATGATAGATAGATAGATAGATAGATAGATAGATGATAGATAGATAGATAGATAGATAGATAGATAGATGATAGATAGATAGATAGATAGATAGATAGATAGATAGATAGATAGATGATAGATAGATAGATAGATAGATGATAGATAGATAGATAGATAGATAGATAGATAGATAGATACCAAGCGCCCACACAAAAAATGTTGTGGGTGCTCAGCACCCATACCACAGGGTCCCCATGCAACTTCAGAGACCCTGGAACCCAACTCCTGGTTTGATTGTTTTGTCAGTGCAGACAAAGGTTACAACAGTAACCTCTCAGGCTGGAGTTTGCGAACAAGCCCTCAAAAGATATTTGCCGGCTTTTCCTTGTGTATATCGATGACCACCACTGCCTTACAGCAACCAAGCTAAACCAAGCTAAATGAGGTGGAATGCCCATATTTCAGCGCTACACACCCAGCCCGCCTGACTCTCTCTTTCTCTCATTCTCAATTTCAGAGGCCGTCCCCCCACCCAGCTCCTCTCTCTCTGTCTCGTACATCTGTGTTTGTTATTTTTTGGCCCGCAAAGCTGACAACGTGCAATGCTGTTCCGAGTCTTCTCTAAAAGAGAGCACAGTTTGTTTAGCTGTCAGCTCTAGGTGCCAACATTTAATGTGTACAGGGTGAAAGGAAAATAAATGGAGCTATTATGCCGCATTTAGCCTTCCCATCCCATAACTTTGCATTTGTCTTTATTGCTGTCCTAAAAGTGGAGCTACAGAACACATGTTGTGCTGTGTTTCACAATCAAGCTTTGCTTTTCCTCTCTTTAGCAAACCCTATTTTTCAACGTGTTGAATGTCCCTTAATTTTGCCCTGGCTGTTTCTGCAGCAGAAACCCCATTACACATCGTTATGGAGGATAAATGGGGGTTTTTTGCTTGAGGAATGGGAAGAGTAAAAGCAAAGAACTGCATTCAGGTGGGATTACCATTCAAATACATGGTCATTTTCCTCCTCTACGTGACATAGACTGTGATCCGATTCTACGATTCTATGATCCTAAGCATGTTTACTAAACACTAAGTCCTGCTGTGATCAATGGGGCTTACTCCAAAGTCAGGATGGTTCCAGACAACGAGTTTAGTTAGCATTGATCATGAACTGTTTTCAGGGAGATTAGAGGCTACATCGCAGCAGAGCAAGTGTTATCCTAAAACTTTCCATTTTCCTGTCACTTCCCTTCTTGCAACAAGTCCAATCTTTGGGTGAAAAAGGGTCGCTCTGCTAGAGTTCCAAATCCACTTTAATTGTGCAACAGGAATTTGCCTGTATGTGATTGAATTCCACCCCAAAATACGTGCCCTGCCAGCAGTGCAAGCGTATACTCTAGTTCAGGTGTGCTCAGAATGTCAGTACAGTGGTACCTTGGGTTAAGTACTTAATTCGTTCTGGAGGTCCATACTTAACCTGAAAATATTCTTAACCTGAAGCACCACTTTAGCTAATGGGGCCTCCTGCTGCTGCCACACTGCTGGAGCACGATTTCTGTTCTCATCCTGAAGCAAAGTTCTTAACCTGAAGCACTATTTCTGGGTTAGCGGAGTCTGTAACCTGAAGCGTATGTAACCTGAAGCGTATGTAACCCGAGGTACCACTGTATTTAAATTGCCAGGGCACGAGAGAGAGGGGGCAGAGAGAGAGGGGGGAGAGAGGGGGGGAGAGAGACTGTTTTGGTCCTTTTGGAAACAGCACAAAATACGGTGAATCACTGGCAATAGAGAAGAGTGGAATCAAGGGGAGGTGGAATCAGGGGTGCCAACTTTAATAAAATATGGGGGGGTTAAGCTTTGCCCCGGGACACGGGTGGCACTGTGGGTTAAACCACAGAGCCTAGGACTTGCCGATCAGAAGGTCGGCGGTTTGAATCCCCGCAACGGGGTGAGCTCCCGTTGCTCGGTCCCTGCTCCTGCCAACCTAGCAGTTTGAAAGCACGTCAAAGTGCAAGTAGATAAATAGGTACCGCTCCGGCGGGAAGGTAAACGGCGTTTCTGTGCACTGCTCTGGTTCGCCAGAAGCAGCTTGGTCATGCTGGCCACATGACCAGGAAGCTGTACGCCGGCTCCCTTGGCCAATAAAGCGAGATGAGCGCCGCAACCCCAGAGTCGGTCACAACTGGACCTAATGGTCAGGGGTCCCTTTACCTTTAAGGTTTGCCCCACATAATCGATCACATGATGTGGCACATGCACACAATTTTAATGGCAGTGCCTATCTATTTTAGAGAGGCCTAGCCCCCTCAAATATTTTATTGGGAGGTCTAAGGGACCTCAGCTCCTAGGAGTTGGTGCCTGTGGGTGGAATCAAAGTGGCTAGAATCCTGGAAAGCAGAACTTCACACTGCAACTTCTTGTTATATATTATATATACTTCCTGGTATATATTTGCCTCATCCTTTGGCATGCTCAAGTGCAACATATATTCAGACTCATTTACGCTGGGAGCAATTTGGGTGTGTACCTGCTCTGTTCTTAAGAACATAACAGCTGTGCCACAATCAAATCAAAGGTCCACTAAAGACTGCAGATGTTCGATGTGCTAAACTTTACCGAATACGAGTGTGTGTGTGTGTATTGTGTGTGTACATATAGCTGCTGCCAATGGGTGGATCCAGATATGACTACTTCTCCCTTAAAGGCAGATTAAACTTTGTAAAGAGCTATTCATGTTTTGTTACTAAGAATACACTCAGGCTGTTTTTGGAGGACGGCCGTGAAAGACAGTCAAGCTCTGGCTCCTGTTCAACGGCAGAGCCATGGCATGCTAAGCAGGTTCTGGTGCTACGTCCTGTTGGGTCCTGATTCAAATTAAATCCCTTCTTCTTGGTTTAGCAAAAATCACAGGTTATTGCAGGGGGAGGGGAGGGTAGAATCATTTAACTTAGGCGAATATATTGATTTAACATTTAAATAAGTCAAAGCAGATTCCAGGGCGCTTTGCAAAATAGAAAGGGGTAAAATTGGGTTGTTGGAAATAGTGGTTATAGCTAGGCGAGGAGGGAATGGCATTCTGCACAAGCCTTCCTCCCTCTTTTTAGCACTGGTTAAAACATGCCAATAAGTGCCTGCAGACATTCTCAGACAAAAGGATTTGAGGTCCAGGTCTGCATGTAACCTTGAACACACCCAAACCATGCTGTATTAGATAGGCCAGTGGTTTTTAACCAGTGTGCCATGGCACCCTGGGGTGCCATGAAAGATAGTCTCAGTCTCAGTCAGCTTTATTGCACATCGCCAAAGGCTGCCGCAATGTACACAGAATTATTTGACAATTAAAAGAAAATATACTGAATTGGTAAAAAAAGACTTAAAACATTTATATTATTAAAATATTACATACTCTAAACAAAGCTATAAAAGTACCCCAATGTACAAATAAAAACATTAAATGGTAAAATTCATAAGCTAAAATCATCACATGGTCACTAATGTTAAAAACAATATCAATTAATACAGTGTGCAATTTATACTCAGAGTTGGGGACAAAGAGCATAGCCTGAGGTAGATAGATAGGATCAAATAAATTCATCTCCTTTACAGTTAATGGCTACCTTGGCTATATAATTTGCTCTAATTTTCCTAGCAGCAGTTGCAAAGAGTGCTACCCGCCAGGTCACATACTTATCTGTGTCTGCAAGGAGATATAACATCATATCAAGGGGGTTCTGGCCAGGGGACCCTGTCATTATAGGTACCAAAAATCTTTTTCTTGCATCATTATATAATGGATAGTGCAAGATATAATGCATAAGGTCCTCTACTTCAGAACATCCCCTAATGCAAACACGTTCGTTTTTTGGTATGCCTCTATGTCTCCCATCTCTATAAGCAGAGCTTATTGTATTTAGTCGTAGCTCTGTAAAAGCTTTTCGAAGCTGTGCAAAAGTCAATTCATTAAAATAAGATATGTGTTCATTGACCTCTCTAAGTTTAAAATACAATGGGGCGCATGTAGATGTGCACATAGAGTTTAGATCGTTTTTAGTTGCCACTGCCCTTATGGTTCGTTTAAAAATATTTTTCTGTGAATATAAGGGGAGTGCTTTAATCTCAGTCACTGAGAGGTTTGCATGTAACCTTGAACACACCCAAACCATGCTGTATTAGATAGGCCAGTGGTTTTTAACCAGTGTGCCACGGCACCCTTGGGTGCCTTGAATGATAGTCAGGGGTGCCCCAGGCAACACTGGCCTCTGTCCCTCTTTCCTTCCCTCCCTCCTCTCATGCACTCTTGCGTCTCTGCCTCCCAAAGGCTTGCACAGTGGTTTGTTGCAGCAGCCCTGGCTACAAGCTCCCCAGGTGAAGGTGCCTCTGGGGCTGGCTAGTGGGTGCTTCCCAGGCCCCTGTGGGGCAGTGTGAGGAGGCACCTCTCTTTGGGGCAGGGGACCGGGGTGGCAGCTGTGGCTGCCCTGAGAACTCCCAATGAGAGAGGAGAGGAGAGAAGGCTGAGAGAACGCTCCACAAGAGGTGAGAGGCTGCCGGTTCTGTAGGCAAGGGGTGACCTAACTGGACTCCTGAGCCCCACAGGGGTGCCACAGAAATAATGTAGTTGGTGAAGGGAGCTATGGACTCAAAAAGGTTGAAAACCTCAGGTTTTCAAAGGTTGAAAACCTTTCTTAGTTATTAAACGTGGATGGCGCTGTGGGTTAAACCACAGAGCCTAGGACTTGCCGATCAGAAGGTCGGCAGGTTCAAATCCCCGCGACGGGGTGAGCTCCTGTTGCTTGGTCCCTGCTCCTTCCAACCTAGCAGTTCGAAAGCACATCAAAGTGCAAGTAGATAAATAGGTACCGCTCCAGCGGGAAGGTAAACGGCGTTTCCGCGCGCTGCTCTGGTTCGCCAGGAGCAGCTTAGTCATGCTGGCCACATGACCCGGAAGCTGTACGCCGGCTCCCTCAGCCTATAGAGCGAGATGAGTGCCGCAACCCCAGAGTCGGCCATGACTGGACCTAATGGTCAGGGGTCCCTTTACCTTTACCTTTAACTAATCATAGCCAGTGAACAGGTATTCTATTCCATCCACTTTCAAAAGAGAGCTTTTCCAAGTAGGAAATGAGAACAGCATCTTTTATAACACTGTACATATTTTAATATATGTTTCCATCCACCATTGCACTGCATAATGGATCTTGTAGTCTTAAATCGACATAGGGATTGTATTGAATAGCAACTTCCCTTTCCCCCTAGAATCTTAGGAGTCATGATTCTTTGAAGGCAACTCTCTCAGATAATTAGCACTGAACTACAATTCCCAGAATTCTCTGGGGGGGAGCAAGCTGTGAGAGTTAAGCTGATGGAAAACCTGCTTAGGTTTACAGTACAGCTATCCCTTTAACAAAGCTGATAAGAAAGATCAGCATCCAGGACCAGCAGTACCTGGATATGATTGCGCTGCTCTGCATTTTTGCTGACTTCTTAGCCTAGCAGCTCATAAAAGTAGCATCAGAGATGAGACCCAGGGCTCTGCCCTGTAGCCCCATTCCTGACCCCTCATTAACAAAAAATAAAATAAAATCCTGAGAGGCTTCAAAGCATCACACTAATTGCTTAGCCTGTGATGTGCGTGTTTCTTTTGTGTGTGTTTCTTTCCTTTTTCTCTCCGCTAACTGGGTTTTTCTTCCAGACGTGAATTTGCAGTGATGTCAAATCCCATGAGCCCCACACTCAATAAAGCACAATGATGGTTTGCTTGCACACTGTAGCTCAGCCCTTTGATAAACACTGGAAATAGCTTTTTTTTTCCCCTCCCTTCCTTCTTCACCCCATCTGGAAGTAGGAAAGCCACATGGAATGGAGGGAATGGCTTTTAGCAAGTCTGACTGATTGCTCAGCGATGACCCAGCAGCCTGCAGGGTGGAGGGGAAGCAGAACAAAGAAGAAGATGGTGCTTCGTCAGCAGCATTGCTACAACAAAAGAAAGCAATGGGAAGAAAAGTCTCCAGTCAAACGTCCAAGCCGATGAGACGAATCTGAGCTCCATGTGGGCAGGGCTCACCTCACCTGCAAGGCCGAAGGTGGGGATGCAACTTCAGAGTGCCCTTTGCCATCATCAGAAAAGGTGGGTTAGGTACAAGATTGATTTCAACAGGCCCTTGTAAGAAAAAAATTAAGGTCTTATATATATATAATAAATGTCCATAAATGTACCAAGCAAACACGTACATAAATATATAAACTACATGTCTGAAGCAGTGCAGGAAGACCGTCCTGAAACCATTTTGACTCCCAAACTGACCAAATGTTTCTCTGGAAGGAGGGAGGGGGTGAGGGAACCTTCCCATTGTCTCAGGAATTAAGTAATTACCATCTCAAAGGAATGGCCAGACTACCAGAAAAGGCAATCAAATAAGGCATTATCAGATAACCTGGCAGACAGGAAAAACAACAACATTCAAATTTCTGTTGTAGACCACCTCTTCTGTGATGTATGTATGTATGATGTATGAAGGGGTGGTCTTGAGCTCCAGGGCAGGGAATTTCAAAATGTCTACATACGTACAGTGGCGTAGCGTGGGGGGTGCGGGGGGGGCGCAACATCTGGGGGGCGCACTCGCACTCGCAGCTCTCTGCCCCTACCTGGCTCACTCACTCTCTCCACGGGTTAGGGGGCGCAAATTACTTGCCTTGCCCCGGGTGCTGACAACCCACGCTACGCCACTGCATACGTAAAGGCGGGCACACCTTTGTGCTGGGTCCTCCTCCGCTCTTCTGTGTGAGGGCAGCACCCTGTTGCAACAGCTTTAATAAAGATCAGGCTTACTAGCTGCTTTGCTTCTCAATATTCTCTGGTTGGCCTCTGTTATTTTCTCCTACCGATGGAGAACCTACAAAAGACTCTATAAGGGCAGGTTTTGTTTACAACACCCTCTGGTGGGAAACAGGAGGAAAGGAAGTAGCCCCATCAAGCAGAGGAGGTTGTCCACATCAATTCTAAGAGGTTGACAAGATTAAATGTGAGCCAAGACTCCGCCATGAGACCAGTTTGTAGTTGCAGACCCCGGCACTGGAAGAGAGACTTTGTGCTGGACAAGCAATGACTTTTTCCACCTGCCTTGCCCTACCCTCCACCCCTAGGAGACTTTCCCAGACCATGGCTTTAGGAACAGCAGAAGCAGCTGGGAAGAGAGGACTTCAGGGATTTTTATTATTATTAATAATAAGAATGTAAGTTGTGTGCCCTTGTTTCTCAGTTTGACAACCTTTTACATGGATTTGTATGTTTTGTGGTACAGTTGTACCTCGGAAGTCAAACGCTTTGCAACTCAAACGTTTTGGCTCCAAAACGCCGGAAACCCGGAAGTGAGTGTTCTGGTTTGCAAACGTTCTTTGGAAGCTGAATGTCCAATGCGGGTTCCGATTGGCTGCAGGAGCTTCCTGCAGCCAATCGGAAGCTGCGCCTTCATTTATGAATGTTTTGGAAGTCAAACGGTCTTCCGGAACGGATTCCGTTCAACTTCCAAGATACAACTGTATTTTACACATTTTGACTTGCCGTTATTTTTATTGATTGTAGTTTAGTAATTCTTTATTGCAATTGTTAAGTGGAAACTGTTTAATTATTATTTGCTGGTATTTTACGGTTTGCTATTACATTCTAATGGGTTATTGAATATTGCTTTATCTGATATGTTTATTTTAAAGTTACATTTTTATTACGACTTCTTTGTATTAGATCAGATTATTCGGTGTGAGGTCTCTGCTATTTTGTTGTCTCCTCAGCTTGTAAACCGCCTTGCGTGTAGCAATATAGAAAGGCTGCATTCAAATTAAAAGTGAAATGAATATATGAAAAAAGAAGAATGTGCTGTTCCTCAGCCCTGAGAAATTGCCAGCGGTAAGCACACAGGTGGGAGAAGGAATAAGAGTGCCAGTTGGAGTATTGAATCTCCTGGCAAGGCTGAGCCCTGCCATGTCATTTTAGAAACTAAGTGCTTCAACCTTGGGTCCCCATATGTTGTACAACTACACCCATCACCCCTGCTATTGGCTAACCTGACAGGGGATGATAGGAGTTGTAGTCCATCAAATATCTAGGGACCCATGATTGAAGAGCTCTGCAAGTCTACACTATGGTGCTCCATACATGTCTATCAAACCTATTTTAAGGCTGCCCATCCTCTAGAGTAGGCTGGCAAAGTAACCTGTGCTGGAATCTGAGGAGCTGGGGAAACTGTGAAGGAGACACCGGGGGCAAACAACAGGGAATGGTTGTCTCTACTATCCTCTCCAGATGGCTGCCCACTGTTGGTGACAGAATACTAGGCTAGATGGACTTCTGGTCTGATCTCCCTCCTTCTATTCTCTTATGAGCTGCAGCTTCTCTGTGGACTAAAGGACAAGTGGAAACTTGATGAGTGAGGAAGGCAGAAGTGAAATTCTCAACAACATGAGAAAACAGACACTGTGAACTTAAAGACAAAACTCATTAGAAACCACCCCGAGGGCAAACACTCTTGACTAATGCGTTGCTAACTCCCGCTCTCTAATTATCTGCAGCCCCAAAGAGAAAGCGAGAGAGAGTCAAGCTCTTTAGACCTGTTTTTAAGACATTCATCCTTATGGTGCAACTTGTTTATGGCCCGGTTGACTGGCAGATGAAACAGTCCAACCTGGAGGGGGGGAACCAAAAAAGCTTAGAGCAGACAGATCCTAATCTACAAATTTATTCTGAGGGAAACCAATTTAAGCAGAGATAGAAATTCTACCTAAGAATGACCAATCGGTGCATGATAACAGGCAGTAAGGCCTGCTCAGTTGCTGAAAAATCTACAGGGTGAAAATTTAAGGTGTTTATTGCAAACTGAACATCCCAAAAAGTGAAAAAAGCAAAGCTAAGCAGTTGTCTCCTTACCTCTCTCGCCCTGACCTAGCCACTGTGATCCACACAACGGTCACCTCCAGACGGGATTATTGTAACTTGCTCAACGTGGACTGCCCTTGAAGCTGACCCAGAAACTCCAGCAGGTGCAGAATGCCAAGGCGAGACTCCTTACGGGGTCCTCGCTGCGGGATCACGTTCACCCAGTGCTATATCAGCTGCACTGGCTCCCAGTGGAGTACAGGATCAGGTTTAAGGTGCTGGTTTTAACCTTTAAAGCCCTATACGGCCTAGGACCCTTGTAACTACGGGACCGCCTCTCCTGGTATGTCCCATGGAGGACCTTACGGTCTTCAAACAAAAACACCTTGGAGGTCCCGGGCCACAGAGGTTAGGCTGGCCTCAACCAGAGCCAGGGCTTTTTTGGCTGTGGCTCTGATCTGGTGGAACACTCTGTCACAAGAGACTAGGGCCCTGCGGGACTTGACATCTTTCCACAGGGCCTGCAAGACAGAGCTGTTCCACCAGGCCTTTGGCCAGGCCTTTGGCAATCCTCATGGAACTCTAGCCCAATGGTTGCCATTAATCTGATTTGAATTGATTTTATAATGAAATGATTTTAGAATGTTGTATCATTTTACTGTTGTTAGCTGCTCTGAGCCCAGCTTCGGCTGGGGAGGGCAAGATATAAATCTAAAAAAAATATTATTATTATTCACTTCACTGTCATTTTTCGTGTGAATAGAAATAGGAAATTACTTATCTCTCACATTGACTCAGCTAATGACTCTTGAGCCAGTTATGTGAGGATTGACCTCTTGGACTGTAACTGAATCACAGAGCAAGCTCCCTGGGGTGCTTAGTCAACAACCTTGTAATAAGCGTTCCAAATTTGCTTTTCTTGTGGAATGAATAGTTGGGTGAATTGATGTCTATGCCTGCCTGGACTTCCACATCAGCCTTGACCACCAAACACATTTATTTGTGAGGTTCTGGAGCAGGAGGAGAGAGCAATCGGCAGCTGATCAAGGTTTACTTTCGTAACCAGGCAAGGGTATGGTCAAATAGATTGAGAAAATTTTATTTTTTTGCAACAAGGGAGAGTGGGCGGGTGCCAAATAGAATGAAGGCCTTAAGATCTAAGCTCATGAGGTGAGGGACTCTGGGAAAAGAGTGAATCACTGCTTTTCCAACCAACTGGTTGTGGGTCATCTCTAGGTTCCCACTTGAAAATTACATGAAGACAGCAGAAAAGTTAGAATGTGCCCATTGTTTCTGTGCAAAGGGGGAAGATTGGGTGAAAACCAAAACAGGTATAGGCTACAGAAACCTTTGCAACTGCAACGACAGGGACCCCCTACCCTCCAACATTTCCCTGATGAAAGCAGAGGTGTCCTAAATAATAATAATAATAATAATAATAATAATAATAATAATACTCTGCCATCTGACTGCGTTGCCCCAGCCACATTAAATGTCTATATCTCATACCCTCCAACATTTCTCCAATGAACATAGGAACATCCTATTCCATAATAATCTGACTGGGTTGCCCCAACCACTCTGGGCAGCTTCCAACATATATAAAAACGTCAAAAAACATTTTTTTAAAAAAATCTTCCCACTACAGGGCTGCCTTCAGATGTCTTCTAAAGGTTGCATGGTTACTTATCTGCTTGGCTCAGGAGTCGCGTAACTCCATCCCCTCCAACATTTCTCCAAAGAAGATAGGGATGTCCTACCGAACCCGTCAACATTTCTCTGATGAAAATAGGGATGTCCAATGGAAAAGCGGGACATTCCAGGATCCAATCAGAAACCAGGATGGCTTCTGTAAATCCGGGGCTGTCCCTGGAAAATAGGGACACTTGCGAGGGTCTGGACCCCTTCTGGAAAAACACTTTTCAGTTTAGTTGAAAGATTGCAATGCTTAAGTGCCAATGGTAGCTTTGCAAGGGAGGAAGATGGGGGAGGAGCCAGATCTTGGCCACACCCCTGTGACCCCTTGTTCGCCATGGCCCTGTGACCTCCGAGCTGCGCACCAGGTCTAGTTAGCACCAGCCACCACTGATGCCTAAGAAATGCACTAAGAAGCTCCCTGTGCATCAGGCAGAAGGTGGATCCATAGAAAGACATTATTTGGGGGCTTCTGGTAAGTGAGAGCTGGACCATAAAGAAGACTGATCACCGAAGAATTGATGCTTTTGAATTATGGTGCTGGAGGAGACTCTTGAGAGTCCCATGGACTGCAAGAAGATCAAACCTATCCATTCTGAAGGAAATCAGCCCTGAGTGCTCACTGGAAGGACAGATCCTGAAGCTGAGACTCCAATACTTTGGCCACCTCATGAGAAGAGAAGACTCCCTGGAAAAGACCCCAATGCTGGGAAAGATGGAGGGCACAAGGAGAAGGGGACGACAGAGGACGAGATGGTTGGATACTGTTCTCGAAGCTACCAGCATGAGTTTGACCAAACTGCGGGAGGCAGTGGAAGACAGAAGTGCCTGGCGTGCTCTGGTCCATGGGGTCATGAAGAGTCGGACACGACTAAATGACTAAACAACAACAGCAAAGAACAAATGGACACCAGTCATACACACGCACCCCCCCCAAAAAAACCCCAGAATATTTTCATTATGAAATTTTCGTGCTGCTCTAAAGCTACTGTCGAACGCACATCCGGATTGGTGAATAATTCATGTTGACATCCATCAGAAGCTGCTTGTAGCAGACTACTTTTTGTGTCTGTGTCATGTCTGGTATAACCACTGCCCATTACTCTGTTTGGGCCTATCAATCAAGCGGCCTCCATCTTCCAAGCCCTGGGGCATACCAGGAAGTGAGGCTTGCTTAGCCTCCGAGACAAAAGAATCAATTTAAGGTAGGAGGAAAAGAAGGAATCTTCCTTCTCCTTCCCCTCTCCTGGTTGCACTGAGACCAATTACCATGGAGAAAGGATGAGGAAGCCTGCTCCCTCCAGTAATCATGGGCAAATATGGAGGGGGGGAAACAGGCTGCAGATGATTATCGAGTTCAAAGAAGAATCCAAGAGTTGCAATAAGCAAGTGTATTGCCGCGACGGCTTTTGGAAATGTGGCTCCTCACACGGGAGACTTCTGCGTTGCGGACACCAAGCAAGGCATGCTGTCTATAATCGTAACCAGATGTCCTCTCTAAGTACAAAACACAAAGAAAGAAAATAATATTTAAAAAGCACACCATAGCGATTGAAGAACTCAATTGGTATTGTTCTAGATGACCAGAAAGTCAACACCCTTCATGTGTGAACTGCATGATTCCTGGTTGTTGTTTTTATTATTATTATTATTAAATTTTTATACCACCTTTCATTAAAGGGTGGTTCACAATATAAAAATTCAAGATAATAATAATTATTATTTATTTATACCCCACCCTTCCCGGTTCAAAAACCGGCCTCAGGGCAGCTAACAACAAATTTAAAACACTTAATTATAAAAGCAGCATAAAATACAGTATGAAAACATGAATAACAAAAAAATTCAAAACTCAAAAATCAGTTTAGGGGAAATAAGCTTTAGATAATCCCCAGGGCTAGCTAAAGATAAAAAAAAACAGCATACATAATAAAAACAAGGACAAACCAATCACCCCCAACCCCTCCCGCAAACACATTTTAAAAGGTATCACCCAAAGGCCTGGTTGAAATTTTTCGCCTAAAGATGTATAATGAAGGCACCAGGCGAGCCTTCCTGGGGAGAGCATTCCACCAATGGAGAGCCACTGCAGAAAAGGTTCTTTCTTGTGTTGCCACCCTCCAGACTTCTTGTGGAGGGGGCACACAAAGACGGGCTTCAAGATGATGATCTCAGGGTCTGGGAAGGTTCATATGGAGAGAGGCAGTCCTTGAGGCATTGCTGTCCTGATTAAAAGGTAAAGGGAACCCTGACCATTAGGTCCAGTCGCAGACAACTCTGGGGTTGGGGCGCTCATCTCGCTTTATTGGCCGAGGGAGCCGGCGTACAGCTTCCAGGTCATGTGGCCAGCATGATTAAGCCGCTTCTGGTGAACCAGAGCAGCGCACGGAAACGCCATTAACCTTCCCACCCGAGTGGTACCTATTTATCTACTTGCACTTCATGCTTTCGAACTGCTAGGTTGGCAGGAGCAGGGACTGAGCAAAGGGAGCTCACCCCGTCACGGGGATTCAAAGCGCCAACCTTCTGATCGGCAAGCCCTAGGCTCTGTGGTTTAGACCACAACGCCACCCGCGTCCTGCTGTCCTGATTAGATGTGACTAATATAGAGAGCATGGCCTTTCTCCTCAAATGACTTGGCTTGCCCATTCTGATTGGCTACACAGCACTGTGACATCATGTTTTTCACTGTGTGATCTGTGATTGACTAGAATCAGCCAGAGGGAAGAAACATCAGCTAGATTTTAAAAAGCGATCCTAGTGAAACTAGAAAAAAATAAAACAAGCCACTTTCACAACTACTAAGCCTAACAATTTCAATTTCAATTTAGACAATTATAAACTTAAAGAACACTAGGCAGCCACGCTAAGCAGCCGACATATCAATATTAGGTCAATCTTATTAGGAAAGGATATTGCAGAAATCTTTTAGTCAGTTTGCATTCAAAATGAACATGGCAGACTTTGTATGTGAACTCAAACACAGCTTTCAAAATGTTTCTGGATTTTGCAAAATGTTTATATCAGGAAAAATTTAAGACAGCAATGTGTGTCTTAGGAGAAATTCACACTAACATGCTGAACAATTTTCCTGAAGACTTCCTGAAGAAATTGAGAGTGGGGCAGAGAAAGTGGAAGAAGGCAACTGGGTGAGAAGGCCAGTCTACCCAGGCCAGAACTTCTAAATAGCTAAAAGCAAATGGAGGACCATAGAAGAGGCTGATAAACTCCTGCTCCCAAGAGCCATCACTGGCATCTACTTCATTTCTGTCTCCGGCTTGGTTATCACTGTATGTTAACAGCTCAGACTAGCTAAAAATTCATTTGCCTTTTGAGATGCTTGTGTGCAGTGCTATTTTTCTACAAAAAGAGGTGCCAGAACTCAGTTCCGGCAAGTTACGGCTGGAAAAAAGCCCTGCTCTCTGTGTGGGTGGGTGTGATTGTTGGTTTGGTTTGGCTTGGTTTGGCTTGGCTTGGCTTGGCTTTTCAGATGCTGTTCTCATTTCCTACTTGGAAATACAGTGGTACCTCAGGTTACATACGCTTCAGGTTACATACGCGTCAGGTTACAGACTCCGCTAACCCAGAAATAGTGCTTCAGGTTAAGAACTTTGCTTCAGGATGAGAACAGAAATTGTGCTCACGCGGCACGGCAGCAGCAGGAGGCCCCATTAGCTAAAGTGGTGCCTCAGGTTAAGAACAGTTTCAGGTTAAGTACGGACCTCCGGAACGAATTAAGTACTTAACCTGAGGTACCACTGTACTCTCATTTGAAAGTTGCTGGGACACAATACCTGTTCACTGGGCTTGAAAAACAAATCAAGGCTAGAACACTACCCATTGCTACCCACTGTTGTATGTGCTTAGAAAACCCAGAGTTCAAAGGAAGGAAAAGACAAGGAAAGAATGTTGAAAACTGAATTTAAGACTGGGAAGATGAGAAACCGAGAGAACCAAAAGTGACAGGTCCTTCCATCCCTTATTCTGACTATGCTGCATGAACTGAGAAAACCTGATCTGTTTACCCTTTTATACGTGATCTAAAAATGTTTGAAGTCACAAGAAACATTCCCTCACAGTAGCATCATGGACACCAATCAGATATTGTGATATAAACACTCCAAGCAGAAGAAATTGTGTGCGTCCCTTAAGAACAGTAAAAATACTGCTGAGAGGTTACAAACATAGTGTTTCAAGAAAGAGGTCTGCTTCACCTGTGCCTTCCTCTCAGGTTAGGGGAAAGGTTTATATTGTGTGAAGTATATCAAGCCAGTTTGGAAATTTAACAGAAATTCGTGGGGTGGGGTGCGAACAAACAGACACATTCAACACACACACAAATCACACAAAAAATGGGAGATGGGGGAGTGGGATGCAATGAAAAAAGTAGGGATAAAATACAAAAACTAAGAATTGTAGTAAATCTTTAAAAAAAGTGACTGCTTTGGAAATAATATAGATTTAATAAAGCCAGAGCCTTTTGGAAAGGAAATGGGGAAACTCAATATTTAGAATATTAAGTGTTTTTAAATTAGTTTAAATGCAGCACAATGCCTGTGCGTCGCAAAGGAAAACTGCTTGGCAAAATGTCCAGAGGAGGGCAGCCAAAATGGTCAAAGGCCTGGAAACGATGCCTTATGAGGAACGGCAAAGGGAGCTGGGCATGTTTAGCCAGGAGAAGAGGAGGTTAAGGGGTGATATGATAGCCATGTTCAAATATATAAAAGGATGTCACATAGAGGAGGGAGAAAGGTTGTTTTCTGCTGCTCCAGAGAAGCGGACACGGAGCAATGGATCCAAACTACAAGAAAGAAGATTCCACCTAAACATTAGGAAGAACTTCCTGACAGTAAGAGCTGTTCGACAGTGGAATTTGCTGCCAAGGAGTGTGGTGGAGTCTCCTTCTTTGGAGGTCTTTAAGCAGAGGCTTGACAACCATATGTCAGGAGTGCTCTGAAGGTGTTTCCTGCTTGGCAGGGGGTTGGACTCGATGGCCCTTGTGGTCTATTCCAACTCTATGATTCTATGAAAATCTACAGCCCTAAAAAGTGCGTGCCAAGTTATTTTGTCATAATGAGTTGTTGGATGAGGTTCTGCCTGAGAGGTCCTGGTATCTGAATGGTGTCCAATGCTATTTAGCGGACATCCGCATGGGAGCTTTCTGGGCGTCTTGGTGCTTTGGCATAAAACTGGAGAAACGAGAAGCGTCCTAAAAAGTGGTACCTGTTGTGCAGAATTTTGAATATCCATCTACCTGTGTTGTGCTCAGTGCCACCTGCACTCTGAAGCAAGTTATCCAGTCTGCCTTACGGCAAGCTCAGCTTGGGAATCAGTTCTGAGTCACACCTGGGCACTTGCTTACTATAATTTCAAAGCTTTCCCGTCTGTGGTGAGCTAGACATATGGTCCCAACAACACATGCAGGATTTGGCTTCCAGGCAATGCCCAAAGCCAGGATGAGTACATGGCGGCAGAAACTCATAATGAAGTCACAGCAAGATGCAGATGCCACCTCAATTTAAAGTACATGAGGTTTCCAGCATCCTTTCAAGATGTCGATCCAAAACTGTTTGTCAATGTAAACATCAAGACTGCTACACGATTATTTTTACTGTATTCTTCACGTTTTTACTTAGCTTTTTAACATTCAGAGAGAACCCAAAGTGGAAGCTCCTTTTTAGCTCCTTTCACCTTCAATTTCAGGGGTGAAACAATCCACAGAAAACAGGACCAAATAAAAAAACAAAATTTCAAGGCGCTTGTATTCTATTTTAATTGCTTTTAATCTTGAATTCTGAGATTGCTCTGGGACCTGTTGGTGGAGGGTGAATAATAATAATAATAATAATAATAATAATAATAATAATAATAATAATTGTTTATTGTTTATACCCCGCCCATCTGGCAAGGTTTCCTCAGCCACTCTGGGCAGCTCCCAACAGAATAATAATAAAAAAAATGTGATAAAACATCAAACATTAAAACTTCCCTAAACAGGGCTGCCTTCAGATGCCTTCTAAAATACAGTGGAACCTCCACTGTAAGATACAGTGGAAACTTGTGTTACGTACCACCCTCCTTACGAATGCTTCAGGTTACGAGCTCTGCTAACCCGGAAGTAGATGCTCCTTGTTACAAACTTTGCCCCTGGATGCGATCAGATGTCGCGCACCGGCAGCGCAGCAGCAGCGGGAGACGCCATTAGCAAAAGCGCGCCTCATGTTAAGAACAGTTTCAGGTTACAAACGGACCTCTGGAACCAGAGGTACCACTGTAGTTGTTTATTTCCTTGACTATCAAGAAGGCCCTCTGCCTGGTTCCCTGTAACCTCACTTCTCACAATGAGGGAACTGCCAGAAGGCCCTCAGAGCTGGACCTCAGTGTCTAGGCTGAACAATAGGGGTGGAGACGCTCCTTCAGGTACACTGGGTTGAGGCTGTTTAGGGCTTTAGAGGTCAGCACCAACACTTTGAATTGTGCTCAGAAACATACTGGGAGCCAATGTAGGTCTTTCAAGACCGGTGTTATGTGGTCTTGGCGGCCACTCCCAGTCACCAGTCTGGCTGCCACATTCTGGCTTAGTTGTAGTTTCCAAGTCACCTTCCAAGAGTGCATTGCAGCAGTTCAAGTGGGAGATAACCAGAGTATGCACCACTCTGGAGAGACAGTCCGTGAGCAGGTAGGGTCTCAGCCTACGTACCAGATGGAGCTGGTAGACAGCTGCCCTGGACACAGAACTGACCTGCGCCTCCATGGACAGCTGTAATTATAGCAATAACAACAATAATAGAAACGTATCAGAAAACCAAACTCTTATCTTAAAATGTATGTTGGAACAAGATAGTCTTAGTCATTCACCTGAAGTTTGCCTGTCTAATCTCAGTTGGGAGAGTGTTCCACATGTTTGGGCCCACTACACTGAACGCACAATGTTGGGGTTGTACAACTGTTCGGGGTAGGAAGGAAGGGTGGAAAAGAAAGAGAAGAAGAGACTGATCAGGGTCTGTGCCTCACCCTGTTGTGGCATCTCAAAATAAGATGCAAGTAGAAAACTGTCTCCAACTACACATTGAATGAAGCCATCTGTCTGCAGTCTTCCCCGTCCGGGCTGGCATACGGGAAAATGATTCTTTAAGGTGGCGGTGGAGGGAAGAGTGATATGCCATGACTGTAGCTGCTGTTCTGTCCACTCTCACCCAGCTGATAATTATTTATGGCTTGTATACAAGGCAGGAAAACTTAAAGGAGTCCCAACATGTTCTCCCTAAATAGCTGCTTGAACAAACAGAAGCTCTTCACGCCTGCTAGGAGACTGGGGCTGTGTACACATTCGTGGTTAATCTGGCTCCAGTACAGTTCCCACCTTCGTTTTTTGACTCCGCATACACAGCTGGAATCCACAGGCATCTCAGAGTTCCTTCTTTCAAAACCATGTTTTGATGCAGCTTCCCTTAACACAACTTCACTACCATATTCTAGTCAGTTTTTAACATGGTGGATTAAACCCAAGTTGGTTGGTTGGCCAACTGGATTTTTATACCGCCAGTCAACCATTTTTTCTAAGTGAGGTGAACGCCAAGATGGTCTCTCCACACAGTAGGTGAATTCTCCAGCCTGGACACTAAGATTTAGCACCAACTACCTTCTGGATAGGTGGCGCTGTGGGTTAAACCACAGAGCCTAGGACTTGCCAATCAGAAGGTCGGCGGTTCGAATCCCTATGACGGGGTGAGCTCCCATTGCTCGGTCCCTGCTCCTGCCAACCTAGCAGTTCGAAAGCACGTCAATGTGCAAGTAGATAAATAGGTACCGCTCCGGCGGGAAGGTAAACGGTGTTTCTGTGTGATGCTCTGGTTCACCAGAAATGGCTTAGTCATGCTGGCCACATGACCCGGAAGCTGTATGCCGGCTCCCTCGGCCAATAAAGCGAGATGAGCACCGCAACCCCAGAGTCAGCCACGACTGGACCTAATGGTCAGGGGTCCCTTTACCTTTAACTTTACCTTTACCTTCTGGTAGTCCAAGCAGGAAATAACCAGAGCATGTACCATTCTGGCAAAACAATGCGCAGGCAGGTAGGGTCTCAGCCCGTGTACCAGCACGTGAAGCTGGTAGACAGCTGCCCCAGACACAGAACTGACCTGTGCCTCCATGGACAGCTGTGAGTCCAAAATGACTCCCAGGCTGTGCACTGGTCCTTTAGATTATAGTTACCCTATTCAGGAAAAGGGAATCCCCCACAACCGGCTGCCCCCTGTCCCCCAGAAACAGTATTCCGTCTTGTCAGGATTCAACCTCAGTCTGTTGACAAACAGCGCTCTGCAAGAAAGGGGGAAGGTATTAAGCTGTTAATGCTAGAGTATTATGCAATAATTCTAAAATAAAAGGGGGATGAGAATTTACGACAGATGAATATGAAGTATGCCTGTTTTGATAACCTGTGTACATTCAATCATATGCACTGTTTGGAACACACTTGGGGCTTTTTTTCCAGGGGGAACGCACAGGAGCTCAGTTCCGACACCTCTCAGGTGGGCACCATTCCCATTTTAAGAGAATGAGGGAGGTGTTCATAGTGAGTTCTGGCACCTCTTTTTCTAGAAAAATAGCACTGGGCACACTAATTTCCACAGAGCAGAGAACAGAAAGCCTACCACAGTAAAGATGAACAGGGATCAAAAAATGAAGAGATTGTTTAAACAACCTAACTGAGTGAACACCAGCTGCCTCCGTGTTCTGAAAGGACCTCTAGCATTATTGAAAAATAAAACTAAAATAGTGATGTTCTGTAATTGGCTGCTGCCAAAGACCCAAAGATTTTTTTTTGGGGGGGAGAGACATTCAGCATCTTAAATGAATCTTTTCATCCAACATAACGATGAGCAACGAAGTGGGAGCAATTCTGATTGATTTTTCTTCGGGGGGTGAGAAGTACCAGGGGGGCAGAGCATTCATAGGATTGCTTCCTTAGTAGATTAGTAAATTTGGTAATAAATTGCTGCATGGCTTTCTTATCTTTTATAAGCATTTTTCTCCCTTGTCTGCATTTGCTTGCCCAGTAATACCACCTACCAGTGTTACGCTAATTATCTCTTGCAAATGCCAGGCCAGCGTCAAGTTACAAATATTATGAGCAGATAGAGATGTGGCTGAATGAAATTCTGAAGCTCTCTTCTATGGAGGATTATCAAAGGCTAAGCCTTGGCATTTTTCAGGTGTGATGTAATGGGAATAAATGCTGAGGGAGGGCAGCATTTAGTATTTTTCATTCATTTTACTGCGGCTGGTTTGTCCCTACAGTGGTACTTCGGTTTTTTAACAGCTAGCTTAGTTCATGAACAACTTGGAACCCGAACGTTGCAAAACCGGAAGTAGGTGTTCCGGTTTTCGAACTTTTTTTCAGAAGCTGAACATGCTCCATTTTGAGTCCCCCTGCGTTTCCTGTTGCGCTGCTGATTTGTGTTTCCCCCCATTGTAATTCAAGCCTTCCACTTCCAATTGCTGTGTTCTGGGGTGATACTTGGAGCTTATATTTGGTGCTTTTGTTTTTGCTTTTTACTGATTGAGTGAGTGAGTGACTGCAGAAATGGATAATGACTATCATCAGTGCAGGTAAGAATTTTTTTAAAAAAATTATCATCTACAATACTGTTTTATTTATTTTATAGTACAGTACAATAATTATTCTTTCATTTTATGGTCTCATTAGATAGTAAAATTCACGTTAAATTGCTGTTTTAGGGGTTGTTTTTAAAAGTCTGGAATGGATTAATCCGTTTTGCATTACAGTGGTACCTCGGGTTACATACGCTTCAGTTTACATACGCTTCAGGTTACATACACTTCAGGTTACAGACACTGCTAACCCAGAAATAATGCTTCAGGTTAAGAACTTTGCTTGAAAACTGAAATCATGCTCTGGCGGCCCCGCAGCAGCAGGAAGCCCCATTAGCTAAAGTGGTGCTTCAGGTTAAGAACAGTTTCAGGTTAAGTACGGACCTCTGGAATGAATTAAGTACTTAACCCGAGGTACTACTGTACTTTCTATGGGAAAGCGCACCTTGGTTTTGGAACGCTTTGGTTTTGGAACAGACTTCCAGAACGGATTAAGTTTGAGAACCAAGGTACCACTGTGTTCCTAGGTTCACTTTTCAAGATACAGCACTGAAATGTTTTTTCAAGTTACTCTAAAGACAGCTCACACAAAAGAGTGATTTTTTTGAGAATCCTGGAGTGGTTTTACAGACAACACATTGTAGTTGCTTCTAGGCAATGAGTTGTATTTCACCTTGATTTATTTGCACAAAGTTTGCTATGAGTTTATACAACATTGGCTGTTATATTGAGTATTTGTTCTGATTTCTTTTCAGGTTGTATTTTTCCAGAGACTTTTTGTCTTCTTCTTTTCTTTTTGAAATGTATTGTTTCATAAAACTGGTTACTAAAAAGGGACAGATAAACCTGGCAATTTCCATTTCTCATTTTTCAGATCATCCAAACTTATCCCACATCTAGAAAGCATGGGTCTGTGAGGACTTCCACTTGGGCCATGACGCAACATAGCCAGCATAAATCCAGCTAAAAAACACTTAGTGAATTCATAAGCTTTGAACCACCACCACAGCCCCAGGTCCCAGCTTGATCTCTTAGCCGCCATGTTAAACGTTTTAGCTTGGCGTTGTGCAAGCACTACAAACCCAAGCAGGCATTGTTTTTAAATAAACTCTTGAAAAAGAGGCTGAGTGGATATGTCTTCATAACTACCGTATTTTTTGCTCTATAAGACTCACTTTTTCCCTCCTAAAAAGTAAGGGGAAATGTGTGTGAGTCTTATGGAGCGAATGCAGGCTGTGTGGCTATCACAGAAGCCAGAACAGCAAGAAGGATTGCTGCTTTCACTGCGATTCCTCTTGCTGTTCTGGCTTCTGAGATTCAGAATATATTTTTTTTCTTGTTTTCCTCCTCCAAAAACTAGGTGCGTCTTGTGGTCTGGTGCATCTTACAGAGCGAAAAATACGGTAATCGCCACAGAATTACCACCACACACACACAAACTGTGGCCTTGGTAAGCCCAGCTCATGTTATTTGGCATGAAAATGAGAAACAACTGCTTGATTAAACAAGGGGATGTACTTTGCCAATTCTTCAGTTGTGCAGCAATAATACATTAAGATGACACATCATTTGTGCTTGTGTGTAACTGCCGCTGCTTCAGATTTAAATGCAGAGGATAATTGTGTGCTTCCCGATTCTCTCTACCTGATTTATTACCCAGACTCCCCCTGCCTAATCTTTCCAGCAATATACTTTTGTGTATTCCCCCGGAGCTGAACTTAAACATTTTTGGATGATTGATCCCTCTCGTCCCCCTTGCTACAGCTATCACCTTGTTGTACTCCAATCGCTCTCGGCCAAAGGGGAACAGAGTGTGCTGGAAGCTGCAGATGATCCAGTTCTTTGTGCCACTCCCAGCGTCATAAATCGCATGAGCAAATCACATTGAGACAGCTTTTTCGCCATGCCAGCTTTAACACTGCTTTGTTTATGTGCTCCCAGACCTCATGATATTTGTTCGTGCTTTTGGCATGAGATTTGCTGATGTTTCTGAAACCCTTTTTTTCCCCTTTCCTTTTTTTAAAGAAGAAGAGAGGAATCAGTGTGCTTGCCAACCCAATATGCTCCATAACACGTCAGATATCATCAGATCATCATGAGATGCTTACAATTTTTAAAACGAAGAGCACAGCAGTTATGGGAAAGGGGAAGGAGATTATATCTTTTGATGTTGGGCTGCCATTATTCAATGATGATGGCAACTATTATTATTATTATTATTATATTATTATTATTATTATTACTACCCCAGCCACTCTAGGCAGCTGCCAACAGAATATTAAAAACACAATAAAACATTAAACATTAAAAACTTCCCTATACAGTGGACCCTCTGGTTACGGATTTAATTCATTCCAGGGGTCCATGCGCATCCTGAAAAATCCGTACCCAGAAGCCCACTGTGCTTTCTGTGCTGCCACCTTATCTGCTCTCCTTGACCTTGGGCTAAGTGGATGGACACTTTCCAGCAAAAGAGAGTCTGTTAACTCCCCCCCCCCAGTTCTTCTTCTTCTAGCTGTTCACCACCCAGTTCTTCCCAACTTCAGCCTTCTGAACTATGCTCCTCTGCAAACCCCTGTTCCAAATCTATACTGTCCTACTGCTCCTAGGAAGATTCAGGGTCCTGATCAGGAGCAGGAGGAGGGGGAGACTCCCATCATTCCTCCTCAGTGCAGCTTTCCTCAGCATGATCCCTGACGTGCCAGCTACTTAGTTGCCAGAAGTGTGTGTCTGTGTGTGTTCTGTGCACCTTAGGAGCTCCTGTAAGTGCATGCTTTGTCAAGAAAAGAATTAAACTACTGGATGTTTGTCCTCCTTGGATTGGGCATGTTCCGGGCACATAGGCACAGATGTACTATCACCTTTAGCTGTTCTGGATGCTCAATAAACCAAAGAGTGGATATGAATATTTACTCATTGTCATCATTATAATTCTGCATGCTGTGTCAAACCCTAGCACTGAAAACATGTCCTGGACTGACATAAATTAAAGCTTTGGTAGGCCATACCATTTGCAAGAAACCATAAATAAATATTGCATCGAGAACCCTGGGGTTCTGTATACGGGAACAAAAACCAAGCACAGAGACAGATTCTGCACAACTCATATTTGTGCATGGTTTAGCTAGCAGGGTCGAACCACAGATTCTGAATAATGCATATGACACTTCATAATATTCCAGTGAATTAAACTAGGGGGTCCAAGGAACATAAGAGCATTAAGCCAGGAAGCAGAGGAGATCTACCTTTTTACAGTGTGCATTTAAATAGTAAAATCCCCAATTGCATAAGTGCCAATTGTCACCATGCTCCCCTCCATAAATTACCACTCCAGACAGATCAACCCTAGCTCAGTGAACGGTGGAAATATATCATCCTTTGCAATCAAGTCAATTTCCCCCTGCAAGTTGCTTGCTTGTACGCAGGCAGCCTGGGCAAGAATCAAACTAGGTACAGCGTACCTAGTGAAATATCATAATTGCTTGCTAAAGAAAGATGTAATTGTCTCTAAATCATGCTTTCCTTCTTGTCCCTGACATGATGTACACAAATAGGTACTTGCTTTCCAATGAAAGGTCTATCCAGAGTTCATCCAAGACAGATGTCTCCTGCCTCAATTGTTCTAACAACCATCCCTGGCAGGCATCCACAAATAGGAGGCTGTGATTACCCACACTTACAACCAGATTATGGGACACCTGGGAGTGGCGATTAGGCTTCTTCTTCCTTTCTTTTTTTTACAGAAGATGGAATAGGGATTGGGAGAGGGAAGGGAAGGGCCTAGTCAGGTTTGCTGCAGTTAATGTTTAATCTGGAAACAGAGAGACGGTTTTCTATTGAAGGGGCTGTTTTGGATACTGGACTCTGAACATTGGGAGCAAGAGGCTATAGAAAGGAAAATTAAAAAGGAACCAAATAATCAACAGGCCCAAACTGTATTCGGCTGCACAGCAGCAAACCAGAGGATTCAGCACAAAGTTCTCTGCATCTTGTTGCCTCTTGGGACAGAAAAGGATCTTAGCCATGGAGTTTTGGAACAGAGGGAGAGTAGAGGGGGGCAAGCAGATCTGTATTGCTGAAGATCATCTGAGAGCTCCTGTCAACTCCACAGCAATGCAGCTTGAGACAAGGGTTCCCAACTTTTGAAACACAAAATTCTGCTCCCTGGCATGGGCCAGGGAGGGGGAGTCCAAAGGGTCCATGGGAGGAAACTGGTGGGTAAGGATGGAAGAGATATTTGATTCAGTACACATTTAAAGATGATTGCATCAAATTCACACTTTCTGAAACAATATACAAACCAAAACAGGACTATCCTTCAAAATTCGAGCTTATCTGAATTTTGCAGTGCTGCCCTCCGACCAAGCAATTTTTACAAGAATGTATATACCACATAAGAGTATGCATAAAAATTAATATATTTATGAAAATAACATTAAAGTTTTTTCTACATTGGGGAAATTGCTTGCAGCAAATGTGTAAAACTGCAGAAAAAATGCTGAATAATTTCCATAAGGTTGTGTGTTTTTTTAATCTGCAAATTACTGCAACATGTGGAGAACTGAATTTAAGATTGGAAAATGAGAAACCAATTTTGAGAGAGCCCCCCAAACTAACAGATCTATTCATCCCTACTGGTGGCTCAAAAGAACCATGGAGCAGAGCCCAGAGATGTATATTTAAGATGTCCTCTGCTACTGGTCAAGACAAGTATTAGGCCACCACAGTGGCCGTCAAATTTCTGGGATCAAACATCTCACAAAATATATGTGATAATTGGGAGGGAAACACCAGAATAGGCATTCCTGAATTTATTCATGAGAGAAAGTCAGGAAATTTCAGGTTTCTCATGCACCACTGTCAGGGAACTGCCATTGGAGCCAAGAGTGGAGGTAAGGCTCTCCGACGATGCAGGAGAAGGGACCAGCAGAGGGAGAGAAAACACTTCCCTTGGGGAAGGAAATCAGCGTGACACCTGGGAGGAAGGGGAGCAGGGAAGGACTTCGGAGAGAGGGCTCCAGGACTCTTCCACAGAGGCCAGCGGGGAGAGTCCAGGACCTCCACTGGCCACGCCCACTCTGCGCAGAAGACTTCCGCGCAGGGAGTCTAGGCGGAGACTTGGTGTCAAGGAGTTTTTATGTTGGAAGAAGTTCAGGAAACGCCCACTGACGGATTCTGCCAGCAACTGACACAGCCATGGAGAAAGGGCTGTCCAGCCAGGGAAAGGTTTAGCCAGGGAACGTTGCCTAGAGCATCAGCACCATCTACGCACAAGCAACCCCAATTCCCTTTACAACCACACATGTGCATGAGGCCTGCTCCTGACCCCAGCACATGCACATGTGCAACACATGTCCTTAATAAAGTAAAAAAAAGTCAAAGAAGGAAAATAAGGAAAATAAGGAAAATAAGCAAGAGCAGGAAATACAGATTTTCCCTTCTTTCCCAGAATGTGGGAAAGAATCAGGTAGGCTGACTGTTTTCCTATCACTTGCCACCCTAATTCCACTGAGGGTAATGACAGATTTAGTATTCTGTGTAAGCACAGGTACAGCAAGTTTGTCACTAATGATGGAAAGTTTTTCTAAAGACAACATACATAACAGCAAATGCTGTCAAATGCTGCATCAGCAAACTGCGTCACACACCAAAAGTGTGTGTGTGTGTGTGTGTGTGTGTGTGTGTGTGTGTTTGTGTTTGTGTGTGTGTGAAGTCTTCAGTTTTATCCCAACAACAGGTGAACTGATCAGTTTGCATTTCTTAGTACAGATAGTATTGATCTGATGTGTAGAGATCTTTCCTATTCTAATTAATTCAAGAGGGTTCTGGAAGCTTCTCTGTGTGAAAGAAACTTCATGATGTTTGGGTTATACCTTCAGAGAAGCTGAGTACAGCTGGTTTAAACTAGTTCTCTTATCTCGTCTGTCAAGGTCATGATGACTATAAAAATATTCCAGAAGGAGCCTGAGTTTCACTTTCTCTTTCTATCTCCAGGGCCGTCTTTCCCCAGGGGTGCAAGGGGTGTGGTGCACCCGTGTGCCAAACTATGGGGGACGCCAAATGCATACCAGTCCCTCTCAATTGGTGGCAGTGAAAGCAGTGGAGCGGAATTCCCACCCCCTCCTCTGTTGCTCTGTTACTCCGTAGTGTCAAACAAAAGCAGTTTTTTCAACTGTATCATTGTTACCCTTTTGAATTATGGTGCTGGAGGAGACTCTTGAGAGTCCCATGGACTGCAAGAAGATCAAACCTCTCCATTCTGAAGGAAATCAGCCCTGAGTGCTCACTGGAAGGACAGATCCTGAAGCTGAGGCTCCAATACTTCGGCCATCTCATGAGAAGAGAAGACTCCCTGGAAAAGACCCTGATGTTGGGAAAGATGGAGGGCACAAGGAGAAGGGGACGACAGAGGACGAGATGGTTGGACAGTGTTCTCGAAGCTACCAGCATGAGTTTGACCAAACTGCAGGAGGCAGCGGAAGACAGGAGTGCCTGGCGTGCTCTGGTCCACGGGGTCATGAAGAGTCGGACACGACTAAATGACTAAACAACAAAAATCTCTCTTCCTTCTGGTGTGCTGTTCTGTATATAGTGTTAAGGTTTACACTTATTATAAGTTATTGTAAGTTTGAGTTAAGTCTGCTGCAACTGGATTTCTTATGGACAGTGCCAGTCCTGAATGTATTGGATTTGTGACCATTGTGCTCATCTGCCTTCAGTAGCAGTAAAGCTCTGCTGGATGAAATACAATTGCCTCTGGTCTTATTTGGCGGGGGGGAATCCTGCAGTGTGTGGGATTTGAACTGAGGACTTTATAGATCACGCAGTTTAGGCGCTAGGCTACGCCAGCTCTCTGGTGCATATTACAATAATAAAAAAACATGTGTGTGGAATTATGAGAGGCGTTGCACATGGCAAAGCAATTGCACTCTCCTTTTGCCATTTAGAAGACTTGTACGGAGCCCCTCGCATTCACCTTCTCAGGTTAGCAGTTTGGTCAAATCAATGCTTTGACTGCCCTGTGTTTCCAAAAGTGTGCGTTGCATTTGTGCTAGAAGCCACTCAGCAGCGTAATATTATATCCCTTGATCCAGGGCCTGGAGATTCTGTAATCCTCCAGTTCTGGCTTGCGTGGAATCGCAGTTGTTCGAAAAGCATAGCTGTTCCTCCCAATTGTCCTTAAAAATTAAATGCCACAGGAATCAGAGCGTATCAAACACCTGTAGAGATAATTTTCTGGAACACTGTCAGGGGTCCTTTCTACCAAGAACTCAGTTATCACTGGATCCATTGTATTGTCAGGAAACTGTCATCTAAGGGGTTCCTCACAGGCATATTCTAGATATGGAAATGATATATAATGAACTGGAAATAACTTTTATTTTTTAAAAAAACAAACCAGAAGGCTTTTTATTAGGAATTGTAGGTACCAGCAAACCAAAAGAGCAGAAAATACTTTTTATGTATGTGACAACAGCTGCACGGATGCCACTAGCCCAAAGATGGAAAGAAGAGTCCCCACCAGAGAGGAATGGCAAACTAAGCTTGTTGGACTATGCCGAAATGGCAAAACTGACAGGAAAGCTCAGGAACCAAGAGGACAAAAACTTCGAGAAAGAATGGGGAAAGTTATAATTTATCTAGGAGACCACTGTAAGCAGATGAAAACATTAGCAGGATTCTAATAACACTTGTAGTAGTAGTAGTAGTAGTAATAATACTTTATTTATTTATTTATTTATTTATTTATTCATTCATTCATTCATTCATTCATTCATTCATTCATTCCCCGCCCATCTGGCTGAGTTTCCCCAGGCACTCTGGGCAGCTCCCAATCGAGTGTTAAAAACAATACAACATTAAATATTAAAAACTTCCCTAAACAGGGCTGCCTTCAGATGTCTTTTAAAGATATGATAGCTACTTATTTCCTTCACATCTGAAGGGAGGGCTTTCCACAGGGCGGGCGCCACTACCGAGAAGGCCCTCTGTCTGGTTACACCTGTAATGTAACAATTACTATGGACAATGTGGAGAGATATAAAATATGGATTATGAAATAATATGCAGCTGAAAATGTTGACAATAGGACCCATAAAGAGGATGGGGGGAAGTCTCGAGATTCAGAGAAATCTATCTAGATGGATATGTATTTGATATTGTTGTATACGCTTGTAAAATAAAATAAAAATTATATATATAGACCCTTTCCCTGAAAATGAATTTCTCCTAATAAACACATTTTTGCATTCCGTTTTGACCGATGTGCATATTTTTGCAAGTAATTTCCCCAATGTAATGCATTTTTCTTTGTTATTTTCACTGATATATTCATTTTTATGCACACTGTTACCAAATATAGGCCTATTTGTAAACCTTGATTGGAGAACTGGATCGTAAAAATTTGGAGAAGTGTGGATTTTTAAGGGTGGCTGTATTTCACTTTGCACGGTGTTTCGGAATGTGTGACTGATTTGCCTTCAACTGAAGCAGCTTGCGTGGAAATAATAAAATAAAAAATAATGCCACACTAAGAACCGCAACATCACACCTCTAAAACCCACTGGCAGGAGAACAGCAGCAGCAGTGGTAATAAAACAGTCAGTGATAAATTGCTTGCAGAAGTCAACCTGCTACAAGCAAAAAGAGGAGCAGGAAGTATAAGCCTTGATTGTTCAGCAGCTGAGAATGTCCTGATGGAGTCTGAGAACTTTTGCATTGTAATATTTATTTTCTAGGCAGCTAGTTTTTTGCAAAAAAATAAAAAGTATCAGCATTCTAAATTTGAATCTTTTGCACTATGGGCAGTGTCCCAGAGACTGTCCCATATTCACATTCCTGCACATACTGGGAACTGAATTGCAAATGCTAAATAGTTTGTCTCCCTTATTTCCAACCACCAGATGTAAAGAGCCAGGCCTTCAGTCTGTGTTAACTGGTGTAGCCACTAGTCAGATGTCTGATTCATAAATTTAGCTTAAATGTCTTCCTTCTCTCTCTCTCTCTCTCCACCATGATCTGGAACTGATAGCTGGAAACTTCTTTTTATTGGCCACTTGTCAGCTCAAGATTATATATCACAAGGCCATGCTCTATTAATGGGCCAGAAACCTGACATCTAAATCACAGGCATTTCCTCATACTAAGACATGTAGAGGGGAAGCCTTAATCTTTGCTCGCAGTAAAAAGCGTCGGTTCTGTCGTGATTGCTTCCTAAGGGTGGGGCAGGGAGGCAAAGACGTAGAAAATGCAAGGAGAAGCCTTCTGCGGAAGAAGGTGGAAACACCACTTGCGCGGGATAGAAGAGCAGGGGATCAGCTGCACAAGGGCCTCTCCAGACGGACATTTTGACACATCGTAAATGTGCCATTGTAAATATGCTGCTGCTGTTGGGTGATAACACTGAGGCCTGGTACCTCCCCCCAACGCAGCGTCACCCGGGATTCATCACTCCGGTCTCCCGTCACGCTGATGTGGCCATATCCAGGGACATGAGCACATGACAAGCAGAAGCTCAGCTTTGAGGTGTAACATCTAAGCCCAATTTATTGCAAATTTTAAATCAAACGTAACAGAAAAAAGAAAACATGGCTTCTCTCTCTGTCTTTCTTCCTCGGAGAGAGCACTGCAAAAACAAAAGCTACACAGAGCGGAAACAGCGTATCTCGATTTCCTCTCACAAGACTCCAATCAGTGCTGGAATGTAAACAGACATGTGACATGTAACAATCCCACACAACTGCAACACGGGAGGAATGGAATTCCCAACAGCTGCTGGCCATGATCCAGAAAGGAATGCACACACCTGGCGCTGGCCTTCTTGTGAGGCGGTTGCATAAGACGACAGATTCCAGAAGGCACTGTTAGAATTCCTGCTCCGTGGTTGCAGTCATGGGATTGTTGTCTATCCCATGACCGTATATGTTTTGACTCCACAGAGTGGGAAGTGACGGAGACAGGATGTTTGTGTTACTGTGTTCCGTGAAGTGGGACTATTGTCCTTTGTTCATTCTCTTTGCTGTCTGATGCTAGAGAGAGAGGGAGCCATGTTGCAGTGCTCCGTGTGTGTTTATATGTAAATAAAGTAGATTAGCCAAAATGCTGAGTTGCTGAGGTCTGTCACGCGAACTGCGCAGACTCTGCGGATCCCTAAGTGTGCTGATGTCTGTTGGCATCAGTCACTGTGATGTTCAGGCTGAAGAAAGCTTTTGAGGGAAAGAACATGCCAGTCGGGCATGTGTCTCTACCAGGGTCCAGTGCTCCTGACAGGCACACCATTTTCCTGCCTCTAACCTTCATCACTCCCTCTTGTGTTAAATGCACACAGGTTTAAAGTGCTCTTTCAAAATACATCTTTGAAGATTCATTCTCCCCCAGTTCACCAGGGTTTGGTTTGGAGGCGGCCGTGTGTTGGCCACGGTAACTGTTCAGAGTAAAAGTGCAGCTCTCCTACAAAAGGAAAGCAACCCAGAGGGTTTTGCTCCAAAATCCCTCCACTCGGGAAGATGAAACTGAACACCTTTATTTTTATTTAAGAGAATGGCTACCATTGTTCTCCTGTTATTGCAGCGATTGATTTATACATAAAGTCGCTTAAAAAGGACGAAGAAAATCTCCCACACGAGCAGAGGTTATAAAATAACCAATACAGGAGGCGGTTTTGTATCGTTAATCCGATAATGTGTTTTTGCTCTTGTGATGTTTTTATATTGTTTCCAGCCCATCTTTTGGGTTAATGTCGCACACATGCACCGTACCGAAAGTAAATCTGAACAATAAATCTTCTCTTCTGGGTTTTGATCAGCAAATCATCATATATAACGATGCCTGACACCATGTGATTTGCCTGCCATGTGGATTTATCGCAAGAGACGGGCCTTTTGCTCATTAAACAAATGTGGTTTGGACAGGCGGGGTGCTTTTTTTTTAAGTTGCAAAACTATAATATCGTTTAATGGTCTGCGGGACATGTTTGAGTGTCCCGGAATTTGCAAATTAAGTCTCTCTGCATCTTCGAGAGGGAGTGAGAGGCCTGAAAAAAATGCTGTAGAAAGGCGAAAGGGTCTCAGACAGCTTTTCTTCCCTCACACCCCCAACCTCAATGCCAATTCCCATTGCAGGCATCGCTTGGCATTGTGCTCCGCAGGTCAAGCTTCTGCCCTGTGTCAGCATGCTTGGCTTCTTCCTGAGGGAAACTTGGCAGGATGGAAGGAAAACTGCCTATCCTCAGTCCTGCCCCTGACAAGGGTATTCTTGGATGAAAGCTGCCTTCTTGGCCCAAAGATTTTAACACTGCATCTATTTTGGTACCATGAATAAGAGCCCACTTGGCTACTCCACCACCATCTCATCCTTAAAACTGAGGGAAAGAAAAGGAGAAGGGGCAGGAGAGATCGCAGTAATGAAAATCAAGGCAAATTTCTAAGGTTATGAAGCCAGAAAGGATTTAAAAATCCAGGACAAAGCTAGAGGAAACTAACCCCAAAAAAAAACAAACACCTGGCATATTTTTGTGTGGTGCAGTGGTTAGAGTTCTGGACTAGGACCAGAGTTCAAATCACCACTCATTGATGAAGCCCACAGGCTGACCTTGAGCCAATCACTGCCTCTCAGCCTAAACTATTTCACAGAGGGTTAAAGGAGGAAGGGGAGAACCACAGACCCTCCACAGGTCCCTATTTTCCAGGGACAGTCCCAGATTACAGAAGCCACCCCAGTTTCTGACTCGATCCCAGAATGTCCTGCTTTTCCCTAGGACAATGGTTCTCAACCTGTGGGTCCCCAGATGTTGTTGGACTACAACTCCCATCATCCCTGAGCTCTGGCCTTGCTAGCTGGGGATGATGGGAGTTGTAGTTCAACAACATCTGGGGACCCACAGATTGAGAAAGGCTGCCTTAGGATGTCCCTATCAGAGAAATGTTGGAGGGTATGGGACACCTCAAAGTGTCCCTATTTTCCAGGGACATCCCTGATTTAGAGACACCATTCCAGTTTCTTATTTGATCCCGGAATGTCCTGCTTTTTCTTAGGATGTCGCTATTTTCGGAGAAATGTTAGGAGGTTATGGAGTTACTCGATGCCGGAGCTGTCTGAAGGCAATCCTGTATAGGGAAGTTTTTTAATGTTTTATCATGTTTTTATATATGTTTTTATATATGTTTATATATATGAGTGGCTGGGGCAACCCAATCAGATGTGTGTGGTACAAATAGTAAAATTATCATTATGGAATGGGGCATCCCTATTTTCATTGGAGAAATGTTGGAAGGTATGGAGTTATGTGACACACACACACACCGCCGCCATCTGAATGCAGCCCTGTATAGGGGAAGTTTTTTAAATGTTTAATGTTTTATTATGTTTTATGTATGTTGGAAGCCACCCAGAGTGACTGTGGCAACCCAGTCAGGTGGGTAGGGTATAAATATTGTATAAATGTTGTTGTTGAATAGGATGTCCCTATTTTCATCAGGGAAATGTTGGAAGGTATGGAACCATGTGAACAACCTTGAGCTCCTTAGTGGAAAAAGCTCGGATATAAATGCATTTTATACATATAAGATTGCATATGGAAATTGGAGAGGGATGAGGTTTGAAGTTACCCAAGCCACTAAGAACAAGCTTTGCCCACACTTCAGAAATAAACACTGCAAAACCCCATGATGAAAACAAGACAAGGTCTCATGTGAAGAGACTGCTGTTTCTGGAGACAGTTGTCCGTGGTAACACATTTAGCGAGGAGCTAATAAGCTGCTATGGTTTTCCCAGTAGTGATGTATGGAAGTGAGAGCTGGACCATAAAGAAGGCTGTTCGCCAAAGAATTGATGCTTTTAAATTATGGTGCTGGAGGAGACTCTTGAGAGTCCCATGGACTGCAAGAAGATCAAACCTATCCATTCTGAAGGAAATCAGCCCTGAGTGCTCACTGGAAGGACAGATCCTGAAGTTGAGGCTTCAATACTTTGGCCACCTCATGAGAAGAGAAGACTCCCTGGAAAAGACCCTGATGTTGGGAAAGATTGAGGGCACAAGGAGAAGGGGACGACAGAGGATGAGATGGTTGGATAGTGTTCTCGAAGTTACCAGCATGAGTTTGACCAGACTGCGGGAGGCAGTGGAAGACAGGAGTGCCTGGCGTGCTCTGGTCCATGGGGTCACGAAGAGTCAGACACGACTAAACGACTAGACAACAACAACAAGTTGCTTGGATCTGATCAGGAACGGATAGGCCCAGCGGAAGGAGTAGGGAGGAAGCTCCCTGTGGACCAGCTGGATGATGAGGAGAGTTAGGCCAAGCTACCGGGCATTAGTGACGGATGCAACACTGCCCTTCTGGGAATAGAGATGTGGGGAAACATTTGATTCAGCTGATGTTTCAAGGCAAATGTAACTCATTTGCACTTTCTGAGAACGCCATGCAAACCAAAACAAAGTCCACCATTACAAATTTACACTTCTCCGAATTTCGCAAGGCAGTTTGCCAGTCATGTAAAGCGTACTAAAAAGGCACATACAAGAGTAACGTGTGCATAACAGACGAATATCCTTTCTACAAAAGAACATATTGTAAAACTGTAATGATCCAGAGAAGATCCGCAGGGCCCCTGCACAAGGACGACACGCAATATCGTGAAGAGTTTTGTATTTTTTCTGCATATGGGGGCGGGGGTGGTATTGTCTCTGTTTGTTCTTATGTTATGTGTTTTTGTGTTTCTATATTGTAAACAATCCCGTGCTCCTCAGATGAAAGGCATTATAGAAATTTAATTATTAATAATAATGAAAATGAAAATAGCATACAGTGGTACTTCGGGTTAAGTACTTAATTTGTTCCGGAGGTCCGTTCTTAACCTGAAACTGTTCTTAACCTGAAGCACCACTTTAGCTAATGGGGCCTCCTACTGCTGCCGCGCCACCGGAGCACGATTTCTGTTCTCATCCTGAAGCAAAGTTCTTAACCTGAAGCACTATTTCTGGGTTAGCGGAGTCTGTAACCTGAAGCGTATGTAACCTGAAGCGTATGTAACCCGAGGTACCACAGTACAAAAATGTTCTCCGTGAGGGAATATTACTTTGCCAAAAATGTGTGTATTAGACAAAATTGCACACAAGCATGTGTCTATTTGGAGAAATGTATGCTAAAATGCTGGTGAATTTTCATGGAGACTTTTTGTTTAAAAAATCACAAACGGAAATGAAGGGGACTTCAGAGCAGAAAAATGAGAAACTAAAAAGTGAGAGATTTGCTCATCTCTACCTGGGAGGTATCTTGGTGTTTTGGGGGCCTATCCTTTCCTGGACAGAGTTAGCGCCAGGCTGTTTCCTGAGCCTTTTCCAAGCAACCTTTTCACCTCACATTCAGATCATTCCACTACTACACAATGGCCATCACTTGGGCTAAAGAAGACTCTTCGCCATCTCAGAAATGTTGAGTTTCAATTTCCTGGGTGAACTTTTAAACCTCCTAGTGGGAGCCACCTCTAAAAAGTAAGCAATCACTTTACAGCGAGGGATGAAGAACAAAATGGCTGAACAGTTTCATTCCTTCAGCAGGACTGGGTAAACATGCAGAGGATAGGCTGCAAATGTAAAGATTAGCTGGATCCAATTTTATTTCGATACAAGAAAAAGACTACAGGATCAATATGGATTTTGGCTAACGCCATGAGAATGTGGCTTCAAATATTAGCAGTGGGAAGCTCACTGGATGCAGAGTAAGCCGTAATGTGAACAGACCCACAGCTCTACCCTAGGGGCTCCCCTTCAGCCCTCACAAAAAAGTATTCAAAGAGGTTGGGTTCCCCAAAAGTTGATGGGCATTGCCATTCAAATGGTGTGAGTGTGCCATGTCATGTGATTGATTATGTGGGGTGGAACATATTGTATGCAAGCTGACATCTCTGCACACTACAATACTTGATCTTGAGCATAAATCTCGACACAATTCAGAAGAAAACAGAGGCAAAGTTTTCCGCTTCTTCTTTCCAAACATATTGTTTTCCATTACATACAGGTCAGCATGGAAAGTTTCCGCTGTAAAATGGGCCCAATGTACTCTTTAAGCCCAACATTTGGAGGATTATTTATTAAGTGTCCAGGCTGTCATAGACTCCTTGCATGGTGTCAAGCTTTTTCTACTGAGGGACACTTGCCTTAAAGCCTCTCTTGCTGATTTCTTAAAAGCCTTACCATTATATAATAATTTATATAATATATAAATATAAATATATAATAATTTATTATATCATAATTCAGAAGGTTCCTATTTAAGGACAGGAAATCTGAAGTCTTTCATTTACACTCCCTGTTACCTTCCAAAATACAACTTTTTAAGAGACGAAATTTTCTCTGCTTCCGGAGAACAACAGGTGGGCTATGAGGAAGCAATTTGTTATGAACATTAACTCTGTCCATATTCATGACACATAATCCTCCATTGCAGTTTTAGTAGCCAACATGTGAGAGCTGAGGGGGTGAATAATGTTTGGAACTTTGTTTATTCGTTTATTTTAAAAGTTCCCCTCTCCCGATATGAGTAATAGGCTATAAGGATCTGACAGCTCTGATTATATCTTCGCTCCCTCCTGCAGTCTGGAGGAAAGATTTGGAGCCATCCTATGGCATTTAGCAACCAAATTTCCAATTGGGGGTCGAAGTAAGACTCCCTGGGGCCTTCTTAGCTTTTCATCCTTTCCAGGCATGGGAGGAAGATGGGGTTTCAGCAGACGAAAGATGCTTGTGGATGCTAAGGGAACACATTCCATATTGGAAAGGATGCTGAAATGCAAGTTCCGTTCTCCCACCAGGATATTAGAGGCTACTGAGTTCCAACTGGCACTTACGCTCAGCGTTCCACTTCTGCCACTGGCAATCTGACAGAGGTGGTTCACATGATACGGGTACCTTGTGGAAGCTATACAGGTCTGGATGGGGAGGCTATTAGGGAGCCCTGCGGATGCAGCCTTGAACTTCATGGAAGAAAGGTAACCTATGGGACATATATTGCTCTAGGACAGCAGGATCCAAAGGAGTAACACATACTGGCCTCTGCTGCCACCAGTAGGGGAAGGGTGAATATGTCAAGTTAAGTTTCTTCTCTTTCCAGGCTTAAGCTCAGTTGTCTGTATTTCCAAATAAGTTTGCCATATATGCGCAGTATAGATAGCTGACAGCTGACAACTGATAATAATAATAATAATAATAATAATAATAATAATAATAATAATAATAATAATAATAATTAATAATTAATAATAACTTGTTATTTATACCCCGTCCATCTGGATGGGTTTCCCCAGCCACTCTGGGCGGCTTCCAACAAAATATTAAAATACAGTAGTCCATCAAACATTAAAAGCTTCCCTAAACAGGGCTGCCTTCAGATAGACAGATAGATAAACAAATTGATGATAGATAGATGATAGAGATGATGATAGATGATGATGATGATGATAGATAGATAGATAGATAGATAGATAGATAGATAGATAGATAGATAGATATAGATAGATGATAGATAGATAGATAGATAGATGATAGATAGATAGTCCTAATGAAGATTCATCAGCATTTTTGTGTGAATTTCTTTGACATAAACAATACATTTTATGCAGGGTTTTGCCTAATACACATAATTTTGTTTGCACAGCCATTTCCACTCATATAATGCATTTATAACACTCCCAATTGAGTGTTAAAAACAATAGAGCATTAAATATTAAAAACGTCCCTAAACAGGGCTGCCTCCAGATATCTTTTAAAAATAGGATAGCTGCTTATTTCCTTGACATCTGATGGGAGGGTGTTCTACAGGGCAGGTGCCACTACCAAGAAGGCCCTCTGCCTAGTTCCCTGCAACCTCATTTCTCGCAGTGAGGGAACCGCCAGAAGGCCCTCGGCACTGGACGTCAGTGTCTGGGCTGAACGATAGGGGTGGAGACGCTCCTTCAGGTATACAGGACCGAGGCCATTTAGGGCTTTCAAGGTCAGCACCAACACTTTGAATTTATGTTATTGTCAATAATATATGCATCTCCTTGCACATTTTAACACAGTACATGCATTTTGTAAACATTAATTGGCTGGAGAACTGTGTCGTAAAATTCAGAGAAGTACAAATTCCAAAGGATGTGTCTCATTTTGCATATTGTTTCGGAAGGTGCAAATTAGGTTCACTGGCCTTTAAAAACAAACTGAACCAAATTTCTCCTCATCCCTAGCCATTAGCCCAGGGGAGGCTGCATAATTCATGCAATTTTGTTGGGTCGGCGACCATGGCACATCTCCATTCAGACCCCAGAGAACCAATATTGACATAAAATTTCAGAATAATGCAATTTGTCATGCCTTGCATCCTGAACACCTTGGTACTCGGACGTTTTGGCTCCCGAACACTGCAAACCCGGAAGTGACTGTTCCGGTTTGCGAACTGTTTTTGGAAGCCGAACGTCCGAAGGGGCTTCCTCGGCTTCCGATTGGCTGCAGGAGCTTCCTGCAGACAACCAGAAGCCGTGCTTTGGTTTCTGAACATTTTGGAAGTCAAATGGACTTCTGGAACAGATTCTGTTCAACTTCCAAGGTACAACTGTACTCCTACCAAAGTAGGGATGCACTGGCTAACCTGCAAATAAAGGCAGCATAGCAATTCCACGAGGGACGTGGGTGGCGCTGTGGGTTAAACCACAGAGCCTAGGACTTGCCGATTAGAAGGTCGGCAGTTCGAATCCCCTCTACGGGGTGAGCTCCTGTTGCTCGGTCCCTGCTCCTGCCAACCTAGCAGTCCGAAAGCACATCAAAGTGCAAGTAGATAAATAGGTGGGAAGGTAAATGGCGTTTCCGTTCACTGCTCTGGTTCGCCAGAAGCGGCTTAGTCATGCTGGCCATATGACCTGGAAGCTGTACGCCGGCTCCCTCGGCCAATAAAGCGAGATGAGTGCCGCAACCCCAGAGTCAGTCACGACTGGACCTAATGGTCAGGGGTCCCTTTACCTTAGCAATTTCACAATAAATGCCCCGATGTGTATTTTCTAACTAGAGGATTTTGAAATGTTTTTGATTCGGTGTTGTAAAACATAAACGCAGAATGCTCTGGAAAACAAGGGTAAGAAGTTATCTTTAGTTTACACTGGCCATACGCAAAGAATGCAGGAGGAAGCAGTGTTTGGTGTAGTTAGCACATATAAATGGATAAATATAGCAATAGCTGGCAGGCAGATTTACCAGGAGTGGGGAGATAAAAGCCCTCAGATGTATTCCAAGCTTGCCACCAATGAAGGATAATGCTATGTATGCAAAAGAGTTTGCTTTTTAAAGCAGCCCTGTATATTTACAAGCATCTGTATCCATAGTGAACATATGGGATGGCGATCAACCCAGCCCTGTGGAGATAGCACCATACAGGGGCATTTTAAAAAGTTTTTTTAAAAATCTACAAGTGATGTTGCATCTAAGTGAAGGAGAAAGATATTGCGCTCAGAGCTACAGCAGCAAATCACGAGGTAATTGTTTCCTTCTGCAGAAGTTATCGTAATACGGACCCAAATTAGTTTCCATATTCAGTGAAGTTTATTCGATAGCGCTTTTACTGCCCTGCTAATGATCCAGTTAAGCCAAGTTGGGGCAAATTATGAAACAATAGGAAGATGGTGGCAGTTTACAAGGCATGTTCTATATAACAATTTTTAAAAGGCTATAACAGGTTTATTGGATCTGGCACAGCTTATAAATCCTAACTCCCATTAGTACACCATGGGAGCGGGGCAAAAAGGATGTCCTTTCATTTGTCATTGGCAGTTTTACACCTAAGTGGGTTTACTGCAGAATGTGGCCGCCGCCACCTCAACTAGAAGATCTACCAACGAATGGCAAGATATATTAAAACGCTTACATTAAAATGTTCCCTTTGCTCTCCAGCAGCAACCGGTTGCTCAGCAAGGAAATCAGCATGAAGAGCTTTCTGAGTTTATGTTACTTTGGAAAACTGACTGAGCAATTGATTTTAAAGTATTCATGTCCAACATCTACTATACATTTTGGGAAGTGGTTTGTCTGTCTCTCTGTTTTTTCTCTATACCTCTCAAGATGTTGCTGCCAAATTTGATACAAGTTTAAGGTGGGGGTGGCACTCTTCATCGACATTTCACACTGGGTTCCAGTGGCGTAGCATGGGCTGCTGGCACCCGGGGTCACACGGAGGGGTCTGAGGAAAGCAAAACGGGTGGAATAGAGAGATCGCAGCTGCAGAGATAAGAAAAGAAGAGTCGATCCATTGTCTGGAGAGGTCACTTCCTGGTTCGCATGGAGAAGTCATTTTTAACGGAGTCCAGCAACGGAAGTACATAGCTATATTGAGCCAGCACTAGGTGTTGAAATTTTGCGCCCCTAACATTTTTGCAGCCAGGACAACCACCCCTATGCTCCCCCACCACCACATGCTACACCACTGCTGGGTTCCATTTTGAATCAAGATGGTGGGTCTAAATGTCACTTTGACCAATTTTGGTCATAGTTTTGGCTGCCTCTCAAGATCCTAGTCACAAACTCAGTACAGTGATTCCTGGAGCGGGAATGGGGGTCTATATAGATGTTGTGGTGCCAGACACCATTTCAAGGCAAGATAGCATCCTGAAGTATGACTTTGGCATGACCTCACCCTTTTTTGACATAGGTTTGGCCTCCTCTCAAGACATCCTCACCAAACACGAGGGTGGCAACATGAGAACAGGCCTTCTCTGCAGTGGCTCCCTGTCTGTGGAATGCTCCCCCCAGGGAAGTTCACCTGGCGCCTTATAATAATAATAATAATTTATTATTTATACCCCACCCATCTGGCTGGGTTTCTCCAGCCACTCAGGGCGGCTTCCAACAAAACACTAAAATACAATAACCTATTAAACATTAAAAGCATCCCTAAACAGGGCTGCCTTTAGATGTCTTCTAAATGTTTGGTAGTTATTTTTCTCTTTGACATCTGGTGGGAGGGCGTTCCACAGGGCGGGCGCCACTACCGAGAAGGCCCTCTACCTGGTTCCCTGTAACTTGGCTTCTCACAGCGAGGGAACCACCGGAAGGCCCTCGGCGATGGACCTCAGTGTCCGGGCAGAACAATGGAGGTGGAGACGCTCCTTCAGGTATACTGGACCAAGGCTGTTTAGGGCTTTAAAGGTCAGCACCAACACTTTGAATTGTGCTCAGGAACTTACTGGGAGCCAGTGTAGGTCTTTCAAGACCGGTGTTATATGGTCTCGGCTGCTGCTCCCAGTCACCAGTCTAGCTGCCACATTCTGGATTAATTGTAGTTTCCGGATCACCTTCAAAGGTAGCCCCACATAGAGCGCATTGCAATAGTCCAAGCGAGAGATAACCAGAGCATGCACCACTCTGGCGAGACAGTATAGCCTTCACTATACACCTTTAGGCGCCAGGCAAAAAGGTTCCTTTTCAACCAGGCCTTTCCTGACTCAATCTACATCCTATACCCTGTTTAAAAATGCTGGCTCTTTTGGGGGGGTTTTATTGGGTTGTTGGTTTTGTTTTGACTTTATGTATTTTATATTTTATGTGTTCTGCCCTGAGACCTTCAGTTATAGGACGGTACAGTCATACCTCATGTTACGTCCACTTCATGTTACGTTCTTTCAGGTTACGTCCTGCAGTGACCCAGAAGTACCAGAAAGGATTACTTCCTGGTTTCGCTGCTCGTGCATGCGCAGAAGCACAAAATGACGTCACGCACATGCGCAGAAGAGGCGAATCACAACCCGCGCGTAATAATAATAACAACAACAACAACAACAACAACTTGACATAAGGGTTCTCAAGGTGGGGATCAGCAGACTTTGTCCCCATCGGGATGCCAGGAGCCATTCTGAAGCAAGTTACCAGACCAAAACATCATTTGGGATGGCTTTGTCCATTTTTGACCTCTTACTATATCATTGCCAAATTCAGCATGAGGGTTCCTGAGGTGGAGGTGAGAGTCTTCGTTGACATTTAGACACCAGGTACTGTTTTGAATCAAGATGACAGACTGAAACATGACTTTGACATGACTTTCTGTGGTCCAGAGAGCCTAGAATTTTCCAAGATAGTGATATGGATGGGTTTTGTATCATTGGATACTAAAGCATAGCTTCTAGAGTTCTCGTTTTAATCCAACAACCCTTGTTCTTTCTTTCAGGTCACTTCCATAGGACATGGAGGAGGTATTAACGCTCTTTTCTAGAAGCTTATCTAACTTGGACTGCTCTTCCTTAAGCAAGAATAGAGTAGGATCAGGGATTTTGTTGCAGCCACTTCTGTAAATTACATAAAATCCTTACCTGACCATCAGAGATGCCTGATTGGAAGCATAAAGGCATGCAGACAGAGCTAACATTGCATGTAAATGATGGCGAGAGTCAAAAAATGGCTTTTAATGATCCATTGGGCTACAAAGCATTACACATAAAAACCTTTGTTAAAAAGAGGCAAGTGGGAGATCATGACTCAGCGTGTTATCTCCACGGTGTTGTTTAGTCTATCCGCTTTCGGAAAATTAAATAATACAATTAAAGTTAAATGGACCACAAAAGAATAACAATTAGAGTATTGCAATGTATCAGAATGTTGTTAGTTTGGGCAATAATTCAAATCTGGCAAGAATCTCTCATTGTCACTGGTGTCCTTGATTTGAACTTTTTTTCTCCCTCACCGCCCCTCATTATATTTGCAAAGTCTTTGATTCGTGCTCTGTGTTTGGAAACATATGGCAGCTTCATTTTTTGCCACAGGATTCATGAAGACCTTATTGAGAGAGGTTCAAAAATGAGCAGCTGCAGTGATGGGAAGAACACTTTGGTGAGAAGAGAATGGGAAGTTTGCCTCAGCATTCAAAACACAGCTTTGTACCAACAAAACAAACTAACAGCTCCAAGTGGTGATGGCCAATGAAACAACCATGTGATGCATGTCAATGGACTTCTGTGTTATTCAATTAACTCCAGTGCACTTTACCAATAGCCTTGAAAAATGTTGTTATACGATCTGGTCTAGCAGATGTGTTGATGGCTGGGGGTAAGACCCAGCCTTAAGCTGCAATCCTGTGCACATTTACTTGGGAGTAAACCTTTTGGGCAATGAGATATACATCTGAGTAAACTTGCACGGAATTGCACTGATACTCTGGTAAATCATAGAATCATAGAATCATAGAATCATAGAGTTGGAAGAGACCACAAGGGCCATCGAGTCCAACCCCCTGCCAAGCAGGAAACACCATCAGAGCACTCCTGACATATGGTTGTCAAGCCTCTGCTTAAAGACCTCCAAAGTAGGAGACTCCACCACACTCCTTGGCAGCAAATTCCACTGTCGAACAGCTCTTACTGTCAGGAAGTTCTTCCTAATGTTTAGGTGGAATCTTCTTTCTTGTAGTTTGGCTCCATTGCTCCGTGTCCGCTTCTCTGGAGCAGCAGAAAACAACCTTTCTCCCTCCTCTATGTGACATCCTTTTATATATTTGAACATGGCTATCATATCACCCCTTAACCTCCTCTTCTCCAGGCTAAACATGCCCAGCTCCCTTAGCCGTTCCTCATAAGGCATCGTTTCCAGGCCTTTGACCATTTTGGTTGCCCTCCTCTGGACACGTTCCAAATATTTGGAGCGCTGTGGTCTTATTCACAGCTAGACATCCTTTTCATCTGCCCTAGTGTGGGTTTGGCTCTCATTTCATATAAGTTCTTTTTCTGCTACAAAAGCAGCTTCTCTGTGCATAGTACATAGTTAAACTTATGAAATTCCCTACAACACTGTCAAGGCTCTGTCAAGGCTTCGGAAAAGCTATTCCTCCCCCGGTTTCAGAAAGAGCAGAGAAAACAAGGCAGGGTCCTTTTTAATGAGTTTTATTCGATCCTAATAGCAAGAGACAAAAGAACACAACAAGAATTAACAATGGCGTTGCTCCAAACTGGGCTCCTCCAGAGCCAGCGTGGTGTAGTGGTTAAGAGCAGTAGTCTTGTAATCTGGGGAACCGGGTTCGCGTCTCCGCTCCTCCACATGCAGCTTCTGGGTGACCTTGGGCCAGTCACACTTCTCTGAAGTCTCTCAGCCCCACTCACCTCACAGAGTGTTTGTTGTGGGGAAGGAAGGGAAAGGAGAATGTTAGCCGCTTTGAGACTCCTTCGGGTAGTGATAAAGCGGGATATCAAATCCAAACTCTTCTTCTCCTCCTCCTCCTCCTTCCTTCCTAGCAACAGCATCTCCCTTTACGGTGGCTGCTTGTGGCCCAAAGTCTCTGATTCCGTTGTTCCTGCACCCTTTATGAAAGTCAAGTTCTGGGAGATGGGGAATCAGAAATACTCTTCAGTGACAACGTATCAGTTGGCTGCCCTGCCTCTGTCTCCCCTCTTCCCAACTCTGCTGTTCGTCTGTCTCTGAGCTATGACTTTCCTCAAACCTAAACAGCCTCAGCCCAGTATACCTGAAGGAGTGTCTCCACCCCCACCGTTGTGCCCGGACGCTGAGGTCCAGTGCCAAGGGCCTTCTGGTGGTTCCCTCACTGCGAGAAGCTAAGCTACAGGGAACCAGGCAGAGGGCCTTCTCAGTAGTGGCGCCCGCCCTGTGGAACACCCTCCCATCAAATGTCAAAGAGATAAACAACTACCTGACATTTAGAAGACATCTGAAGGCAGACCTGTTCAGGGAAGTTTTGAATGTGTGACATTTTAATTTATTTTTAATCTTTGTTGGAAGCCGTCTAGAGTGGCTGGGGAAACCCAGCCAGATGGACGGGGTACAAATAAATTAGAGTGGTACCTCGGGTTAAGTACTTAATTCGTTCCGGAGGTCTGTACTTAACCTGAAACTGTTCTTAACCTGAAGCACCACTTTAGCTAATGGGGCCTCCTGCTGCTGCCGCGCTGCCGGAGCACAATTTCTGTTCTCATCCTGAAGCAAAGTTCTTAACCTGAAGCACTATTTCTGGGTTAGCGGAGTCCGTAACCTGAAGCGTATGTAACCCAAGGTACCACTGTAGTATTACTATTATTATTATTATTATTATTATTATTATTATTATTATTAACCCCTCAAACCCCTGCTGTAAATCAATGCTGCATTCTTCTTCTCCTGCGGCGTCCACCATTCCTCATCTGTCTCGCCCTCTTGAGTCCAATCCCTGACCGACAAGGTGTAGCGATGGCCAAGAACGTGAAAAGAGTTTAGACAAATTCATGGTGGATAAAGCCAGCAATGGCTGTTTGTCAGAATGGCTATGCACTACCTTCACAATCAATGGTAAGCCTCTGAATACCAGTTGCTGGAAACCGCAGTTGGGATGTTGCACTCAGGATCTGCTTGTGAGTTTTCCATAGGCATCTGACTGGCTACTGCAAGAACAAGCTGCTGGTCTGGAGGAGGTTATAGCCTGCTGTCATAAGGCTCTTGTTAAATTCACTTCAAACGCCCAGCCAACCCAGTATCCTGAACCTGACTGAGGTAAATGGTAAATGGCGTTTCTATGCGCTCTGGCTTCCGTCATGGTGTTCTGTTGTGCCAGAAGCGGTTTAGTCCTGCTGGCCACATGACCCGGAAAGCTGTCTGTGGACAAAGACCAGCTCCCTCGGCCTGAAAGCGAGATGAGCGCTGATTGACTACATGGAATTGGCAGAAATGACTGGCAGAATCCGAGACCAGGGAGAAGAGATGGTGAAAGAAGACTGGAAGAAATTTAAAGACTATTTACAGAAATATTGTAAAATTAATGAATGCTAGAAGGATGTTGGATAGAAACTAAGGGGTTTCCAGCTGTAATGCTTTAGGAGATACGAAAAAAAAGGTTTACAAATGGGTAAAAGCTTAATGGTAAGGATTTGCTGAACTAACAAATTGAAGTGGAATACAAAGAAGGGAGGTATGAGGAAGTCTGGGGAAATAAGCGTAAGGAAGATATGTTATGGAAGATTACTTGTTTTTTAACTGTTTTTATGTTGTATTTTGTATTTTGTTTCTTTTTATTTTTCATTTTCATTGTTATATTTTAAAAAACTTTAATAAATATATTTTTAAAAAAGAAAGAAAGAAAGCGAGATGAGCGCTGCAACCCCATAGTCGCCTTACCTTTACCTTTACCTGTCCCTGAGAATGGGCAAATTCAGATGCCTTAGGAATGCATAACAAGCACAGAGAAATATTGGGTGTATTCCACTTCTAGCCTCAATCAATGAAAGGATCAGAAGCCTCTTGAGAACCCAGCTTCCTATTTTCCCAACATTCATAGATTTGCCTGATCTTCACTTGAAGTGCAGTTTGGGGGCTTTCGAAAATGCTTTGTCACAACTTAATAGTGTTTGAACAAACAAACAAACAAACCTGTTTTCAAGTTCCAGCACAAATAAAGTTTCAGCTGCCATTTTTCCAGTCACTTTGAAAGCAAAGAGAAATCAAATTCGAAGTCATTTGGGATTATACAGGTTGAGTTTCATAACGATCTTAGAAAGCCAGGCTGCAGCCTTAGCCCTACCTGCATCTAAAAGAAGGCTTGTTAACGTTTGCAAATCCCTTTTCAGAATCAGCTCCATGTGAATCTGCTTCTGGTTTCAACCTTTCTCAAGCTAACCTTACTTAAAGCAATATCACTTAAATGAGTTGCATGATTTTTTGAGTCACTTGCAGCATATCAACGTGAGGCTGATTCAAGACTCCTTTGGAGCTGGCTTTGGCAACAAATACTTATTCTGAGATCAGAGGCACATTTTAATATGTAAAATGTGTTTCTTGGGCAAGAAATCCCTCTCATTTATTCTCTCTCTCCCCCCACCCCTTTTATCATTTCAGGCTGAGCAGCAGAAAGCCTTTCATTAACATACTTCTCCACCACATAAAAGTGAGCTATTGTGTCAAAGACTACAGCTGGTGAAAGTAGTAGATGAGGTAATATCAGGCAGATGCATCTGCGCTCATCAAAGGGAACTTCAGATGCTCTGGGAAGAAGGTAGAGGAATTGAGGTGCCCACATTTACCCACCTTTCCCAACCCCCTGGGTTGGTTTCGAAAGAGATACCCTTGATTCAAAAAGATTTAAATGCACACATACACCACCACCACTTCCTGGATTTTCTTCCTTCCAGTGGCGTAGCGTGGGTTGTCAGCACCCGGGGCAAGGCAAGTAATTTGCGCCCCCTAACCCGTGGATTTGCACCCCCTAACCCATGGATTTGCGCCCCCTAACCCTTACCCCCAGATGTTGCGCCCGGTGCGGCCGGGCCCCCCTGCACCCCCCACGCTACGCCACTGCTTCCTTCCCTTCAGTCTGGGCCCAGTTTGACCCCCCTCCAGGGGACCATGTAAGTTACCTCGTGGGCCCTTTATCGGCTTATGTGGGACCAACATGGATATCTGGCCCTGATGAATACTTGAGGTTCCCGACCCTATGGTTGTAATTCGTGGGCAATCATTTAATTTTATCCTGATTCTAATTTTTAAGATGTATTTTAATCAATTGTTTGATTGTGTTTCAATGTATTTGATATTTGATGTTAGCCGCCTTGAGCCCGGTCTTGGCCAGGGAGGGCGGGGTATAAATAAAAATTTACTTATTTACTTACTTACTTCCTACACAGTTCTGAAACCATCTAATGAAAACGTTCCCTGCACACTGCTTCAGAACACCCTTGTCACCATCATGGCATGCCAGAAATCTTCTGCTTCAATTCTCCTCTCCTCCCATTGGCTGAGCACTGGGTGGGCAGAGGTGTACAGCCAACATGCATCGTTTGCCTTCAACACATCTGGGCCAGTTGGATGTCCGGTGCAGAAATTGCTTGGAAGACAAAGCATTGGGCTGTGCACTTCATTAGGGACCAACTTTCCGTACTCCTGGCCTGGCTGCATGACACACAACTGGGAACATGAGCAATCTGGAGCCAGGAAATGAAAAGGAACAGTAAGCCAGCACAGCCAGGACAGCAATGCTCATACTTATCCGGCAATTTGAACCCACCAGACATGTGCAATGGTGTATTCAGGGGGCAGCAGTTTGATGCACCTCACACAGCAGAATAAGCAGGAAGATTCCCAAACACAGCTGGACTGGCTTGTCTACCATCTAAAGAGCTCCCTGTAGGCCCATGAAATCCAGAGTTTATTTTATTTTTAAAAAATGATTTGTATTGAATTTTACAATTTTATCATCATCACAATCAATATTTCAAAAACAAAATACATTATAAATCCTCAACCCCAACCCCAGTGACTTCCCTCAACTCCCTTTTCTGGTTTTTTGGCATATTATCTCTCCCTGCTTATTGGTTAATTCTTATTCTTTATAGTTTTTAAAATAATAATTATTCTTCTCTTATCATTTTGACATCCTGTTTCTATTTCTACATTTATTCTGTGAATTGCAAGTGTTTAATCAAACCCTGCAAGTGAGACCACTTCTTTATGTTGATTCTGTAAATATAACATAAATGGTTCCCAGTCCTTCTTAAAATCTCTGTTGTCTTTATCTCAAAGTCTTTCCGTTAGTTTTGCCATTTCAGCATTTTCCATCAGTTCTCCTTGCCATTCTTCTTTAGCTGGTATTTCAGTACTTTTCCATCTTTGTGCATGAAATCCAGAGTTTAAATGGCCTGTATACACTGCATCTGTGTGCAAGTTGTTTCTCTTGACTGCAGGCACAAGAAAGGTTTGAAACAATCCTCCATATCTACAAAATCAAAGCCCATTAGATAACTCCTTCGAGGGGGGGGAGGGATTCTGAGCATGACCTGTATTATGACCAAACACATTGAATACCATAGCCAGAGCTTCGTCTTCAAGGCCACATGCCGTAGAGCTTGCCAGCCGACCTCTAAACCAGTGGGTATTGCCCCCTTGATATTGAGGGATGATTTCCAATCATCGTGGGAAAGGGAGGTCACTAACGAGGTTCAATCCTGCGGATTGTCTCACCTTTACTTTGAGTCTATGACGTACAATCAAGCTAGAGCTGTGATCTCCCGGAGACTGAGTGACATTGCTAGACAAGAGGACATAGCCCAGGTAAAACCAGGGATGTTCCTAGGGGACCAGATCTATCGGACCATACCAGCCCCCTACCTTGCAGAAATCCACTATGTGGAATACCGTAGACTTCTTACAGCGGCTAGATTAAATGTCCTTGACTCTGCGATATTGTGGGGAAGGTACAGGGGAGTACCATACGCCCAGAGAACCTGTCATTGTGCCATGGGTGTGGTTGAGTCCACCAAACACATCCTCTTGACTTGCCCTTCTTATGCAGAGCTTAGACAAAACTTTATAGACCCACTCCTATGTCAATCTAGCTTCCTATCTGGAGAAAACCAGGTTTTACACTTACTGAATAACGTCACTAGAGCTATACCTTTCTTGGTGGCCAAATTTCTTTTTTTAGCTTTTAAGTGTCACAAGACTATAATTGACTGTATTGACATGGGGCTATCTGTTTAGCCCATTTTAGTGTTGGCTAAGTTCTAAAATCGTCCTGGAGCTTTTAACTGTGTTTTGACAAATGTACTTTTTTCTGACGGACGGTCGAATAAAAGGTTGATGATGAAACATTGAATACCTGCAAGCAAGGTGTGAAGGGTACCAGGTGTTAGTTCAAACAAACTAGGAGGATCAGCAAAGAGAAGATGAAACCATTGATGGCACGTCGATCATGGTGCGCTTTGCTTTGCTCCCTGGTTTCAGCCAGCCCAAGCCAAACATTTGCAAGAAATGAATGTCAGTACAAAGCCTCATGCATACAGATCAGCCGCCAGATCAGCCATGTTGAGGACAGTATGATTTATATCTCACACCCACACACTCAAACGCACAGCACTGCCTTTATGATTGTTTCTAAGGAGGATACAATAGCTGTATATGCCAGCGAGATGTTTCTGGCCAGGAACATCAGCCATATCTCCTACTCAAGTCCAACTTTCGTCCTCTAGATCTGGGAATAGCTGTGTGTCTCATGCTGCAGATATATATATATAGGTTTTTGAGCTGGGGGTCCACTGTGCGTTCGTGGTAACCGCTGCCAGAAAATCAGTTTGCTAAACCTACCAAAAGAACAGAAAGTTTTGACTCCCAACCATTTTTGTCCTTCCAAACTACACAAGGGGAACTTTCCTTTGGGGAAGTTTTTGTCTGAAAATCCACGCCAGTGGAAGAAGGCAGAACTAACCGCCTTAAGAAAAAGGGTCATTTCAAACTCCTCTCTGGCCCCATCTGTACCAAGTGCCTGCCAACCTAGCAGTTTGAAAGCATGCCAGTGCAAGCAGATAAACAGGTACCACTGCGGCAGGAAGATAAACAGTGTTTACATGCGCTCTGGCACTCGTCACGGTGCTCCGTTGCGCCAGTAGCAGTTTAGTCGTGCTGGCCACATGACCTGGAAAACTGTCTGTGGACAAACGCCAGCTCCCTCGGCTTGAAAGCAAGATGAGTGCAGCTCCCCATAGTCGCCTTTGACTGGACTTAACCATCTAGGAGTCCTTTACGTTTACCTATTAGAACAGTACAGGAGCATATCTGGCGTCATGGTGCAAAGATACCTCCGGCACCCCATCCCCCGGCAACTCTAAAACAAGGGAGGGAGCGGTGGAAAATGTCCTCTGCCTCCCCCACCGCCCTGATCCCCAGTGTGGTGGCGGTGATCAAGCAGGAAAACGTGCTGGCAGACATGCTCTCCGGCATCGGGGCGCCCGAGAAGGCAGCCCAGGAAGGCTGCACGCCGCCTTTTGCCAGGAAGCAGGAGGAGGACAACGACCGGGAGCAGGGCCATCATTAGCAGATGAAGAGGCTTGGCATCCTAAACCTCTGCAGGGATCGCTGACCTCCTGCAGAGGCTTGGGAAGGAAGCTGCATGCCCGCCAGCCATATAGTTGGCGGGGTGCAGCTGGCGGGCATGCAGGGAAAGGGGAGGCTGCCAGCCAAGCCGCGCAGCTCCCCCACTCGCCAGGGCGCCCCTGAGAGACCGGCGCCCTGGCACAACGAACCACTAAGACCAATGGGAAAGACGGCTCTGGAACAGTATCTGTGATGGCCTGGGATTCGGACTCGGAGGCTGAACCTGAGGGATCCCAGCCTGCACAGGATTCCCCGCCTCCAGAACCAGCTGAGCCCATGAGCCTGAAGGGTCCTCGCCTGTGCTGGATCCTCAGGTGCAGGCACCAGCTGAGTCTGCTCTGGCTCCTGAGGGGGTGGAAGACCCATTGGCTGCAGGTGCTCCACTCTCAGCCCTATCAGGGGAAGCCGAGGTTGCCTCTGGGTCCGGTCACCCTCCAGCCTCTCCTGAGCTGCAGAGGCTCAGGGCAGAGAGGCGGAGGGAACTAAGTTCCCGCAGGAGGAGTGCTCGCCTCCAGGCCAGGAGAAGCGAGTCACCTGTGGACTGGGGCCGCCCTATGCCTCGGGGCAGATAAAAGCTGGCCAGCCCCAGTCACAAGTTGCAGCAGCAACGTTGTTGGTAGCCTCTTCCTGCCTGCACCCTGTCCTGCTCTTCTGCCAGAGTTCCTGACCTCCCCCGACTCCCTGCCTTGGACCCAGCTTCAGCTTTGACGGACTGCCTCCATACCGCACCCTCGACCTCGGACTGGACTCGGACCTCGCAGCCCGCTTAACCCTCAGGACCAGCACAGTATCATGACAATTAAAACAGTCATAACTTCCCCCCAAAGAATTCTGGGAGCTGTAGTTGGTTAAGGATGCTGAGAGTTGTTTGCAGACCGCCTGTTCCACTCATAGCGCTGCAGTTCCCAGAGTGATTTAACAACCAAATCCTCTTCACAGAGGACTCTGGGAATTGTAGGTCACTGAAGGAAATAGGGGCCACCTAATGATTCTCAGCAGCCTTAACAAACGGCAGTTCCCAGGATTCATTGGGGAAAGCTATAATACTGCTTTTAATGTGTCGTCAGAAGGGGGGTCTCTTAGAAAATGCTTCCGGTAGGGCAACTCCTAGCACTAAGCAGCACAGTGGCCGTTTCTTTCTTTGTTTCAAACAATTAAAAATTGTTCTAAAACCCTGTTTCGTTTTAAGCACGGCTGTGCAAATATTTTTAGATTTCTTTGTACAAAAAACTCAGAAGCCAACTGGAGTGGCTGCTGAACCTTACGTCGGCCATGCTAATTGGATCTGAAAGCAATTGGATTTGAGATTTCCTTCAAGGGGAGAAAGCATATGCCTTAGCTGGTTCATGCCATTTCTTGTTTCGAGGCTGTCTCCAATGCTGTCCATGCAGCGTTCAGAGCTATGCGCCCTGCAATCTGGATCGTAGACTTTGCAGTTAATCCAGCCTTTTCTTTAGTTTTTCTTTTTTGGCAGTGCGGAGGTTCATATGTGGAACATGTTGGGCAAAGCATTCTAAGCTCTATATAAGCATAAATCCTTTCTGGATTTGGGATACATGGTTATACAACAACCCGATGTCATCTTGCTATAGCTGGCATCTTTACAATATCTTCTTGGAACAAGATGAAAGACAACTACTTCTTCTTTTTAATAGTACGGCTATCATGCAATTCCAAACATCTATTAATTAGAGAGGTTGTTTCTGCTGACTCATTCTCCAATGAATGAGGCACGTTGCGATCTTCTCGATGGGACACAGAAATGCCCCATCTCTCCATCATCATCAGTTCCTTGGCAAGTTGCCTGACAGGGGCTCAACTTGTTGATATTATAGACGCATACATTTGCGTGGACAGGCGGAGTCCCCAGATCCTGCACGGTCCCCCCGTCATGTGAATAACGACTCAAGACAACATGCTATGGGATTAAATTGGCCACAACTTTATTAAATTTCAAATGTGGGTAGACCTTGGCTCAGGCATTGGGCGTTCTCCCTCCCCGGTCCCCAGCCGGGGACCTAGGGAGCATCAGGGTTATCCAGTGTGGGGGGGGGATGGGCCGGCTCTGGAGAACATATGTTCAAGCAGAGATGGCCGCCCCCGTAACGCCGCTGCCGCAGGAGGGAGCAATGACGACCTTTCGGTGTACGGCCAAAGCCTCCCTTCAGAAAACCCCTTTAACGGGGAACCCTGGTATCGCCGCCGCAAGAGGAAGATGGACAAAAGGATTCCGCCCAAGGCCTGATACTGCCAAAGTTGTGACGTTTTGCTACGGGAAAGGCGAAACCTGCCAATGCAGGGAAATTCCTTTCCGGCCCTTTAACAGCGACCTTAACGTAGCAGCGCCCGCATACCTGTGAAGAAAAATTAACCTGCAAAACCTGTGAAGAAAAGTTAACCTGCAAAATAAGACCTTAGCTGAGGGTGGGTAGGGTGGGAGAAGCTCTGGAGCCAAGTGAGGATTCCTAGGTAAGATCCTCCCTCTATTGTGTGGGCAGGTAGTCCTTCCCCTACCTGGCCTGGTCTCCTTGGCAACGCTTCCCCCAGGTGGGATTGGACAACTGACTGAGGTAGGCGGAGACCTCCAGGTAGCCCACCTGAGGGAAGGCAAAGCCAAGCCTATGCTGTTGGAGCCGCTCCAGATCTAGGGGCTGCACGCGTCCACACAAAGGGCGCCCCCCATTTTAAGCGGGGAGCGGTCATTCCCTGAAGAAATGTAGCCTCATATCTTCAGGCATGTATGAGAATGCAGTGTTTACAAGAATGCCGTTGACCACAAGTCACTTCAGTGAACAAAGAGGAGCAACCACCATATTCCAGTAGTGAAAACTGTGCTTTTAAATTCCTGTTAACAAATACCCATTAACAAACAAGCCCCCAGTCACTCTAGCTTTCCCCTTAAATCAATTTACAGTGGTAACTCGGGTTACATACGCTTCAGGTTACATACACTTCAGGTTACAGACTCTGCTAACCCAGAAATATTACCTCAGGTTAAGAACTTTGCTTCAGGATGAGAACAGAAATCGTGCTCCGGCGGCACGGCAGCAGCAGGAGGCCCCATTAGCTAAAGTGGTGCTTCAGGTTAAGAACAGTTTCAGTTTAAGAACAGACCTCCAGAATGAATTAAGTACCATATTTTTTGCTCTATAAGACTCACTTTTTCCCTCCTAAAATGTAAGGGGAAATGTGTGTGCGTCTTGTGGAGGGAATGCAGGCTGCGCAGCTATCCCAGAAGCCACAACAGCAAGAGGGATTGCTGCTTTCACTGTGCAGCGGATCCTCTTGCTGTTCTGGCTTCTGATATTCAGAAAAATAAATTTCTTGTTTTCCTCCTCCAAAAACTAGGTGCGTCTCGTGGGCTGGTGCGTCTTATAGAGTGAAAAATACGGTACTTAACCTGAGGTACCACTGTACTATCCAGGGGGCCACATTATCTAAATTATGTAATTCAATATTTGAACAATTGCTATTAATAATAGTACTATAAATTTGTATTGTTATAATGAGGCTATTATTGGACTGTAATTGAAAACTAAGAAAAAATATTATTTTTAAAAAATCAATTTACTACCCATCCAAATATTATATACAATATACAATACAATATACTACCCATCTCAGGACAGCTGCAAACAGTTGGAATAAATGATAGATGAACCGGAGGGCAAAAATCCCAACTGAGTCATAATCCTACTGGGAAATCGGAACGCTCATGCCGGATATGAAAATAACTTTGTGGTACAATTGATGAACCTAGATGCAAATGACTCATTCTCCTCCTTCCACGGAGACCATATACAATTTTCTGAAATTTTTATTTCCGTATTATTTCAAATCTGTGATGTTAGGGATTCCAGGAATCGGCAAGGGAATTACACTGTCCTCTCTTCCAATGGAGCCAGTATTATTTATTATAAATTGGTTCCCATTATGAAAGCTAATCATTTTAATAATGTTGAAGTTCTTACTTTTAGTTTAGGGACAAACTTTTTTTTTTTAGGAATAAGGTATATTTACTGTGCCAGTTTGGTGCTAAACCCATTGAAGTATTTTGTGAAGAGCTAATTAAGCCTTAACTTCCCTGCTTGCCCTAAGCAAAATCCTTTCTCTAAAGCTTACATTTGCATTGAAAAGAAATCCCTCATCGCACTGCATTTTGTAAGGCTTTTCTGCAGATTTCACTCAAAAACTCTATTTTTAAATTTTATCATACATAAGCCACAACTTCATCAACATTCTGTTTTAGGATGCGGCTTTAGATTCAGAAGAAAGAAGAGATCAAATACTTTTTCTACCTCTGGCCACCGATTGGCCAGTTGCCTCTTCGACTCCTCGGATGAGGAGTAAGGACTAAGGAGTAAGGCTGGATCTACACCGATTGTAAAAACGCTTTTCAAAAAGTTATATAGCTCTCAAGGCACTTTTACATTGATGATGGATCGCTGTTCTATAGCACCCTCTGGTGCCGCATGTTTATAACACCTTTATAACGTTTTAACTCACCAGCGTAGATGAGTCCTAACTCAACCAACTCCCCTCCATCTGCATTGCAGCAGACCAAGAAAGAGTCTGGGAAAAGAAAGTCTGGCAAACGCACACATGAAGGACGTAGAATTCACGCTTCTGTTCTCTAGGTTTAACAAGATAAAATGAGACTGGATGTAATACCTGAAACTGAAAGTCCCCAGGTCAAATTTCACCAGTACAAGATTATATCAGGCAAGCAGCTCACTTTCAACCTCAGGGCTTCCGTCTGCAATAAATGGACTTACGGGGTTGTTTTAATGACTGCAGCAAGACACAAGAAGTAACATCTGTACTACCATACAAATGTTAAGTATTATCACATTAAAGGCCCTCCAGTTTTACAATATTATAGCTAAAGTCTTTTATAATATTTGTTTACTGTTTTTTGCATTAATCAAGAGTAATCCAAAAAATGCTTTCTTTCTTTTTAAACAGACTCTAAAGGAATAAACAGCCATTAAAAGGATAAAAGTAAAGGTAAAGGGACCCCTGACCATTAGGTCCAGTCGTGACCGACTCTGGGGTTGTGGCGTTCATCTTGCTTTACTGGCCAAGGGAGCCGGCGTACAGCTTCCGGGTCATGTGGCCAGCATGACTAAACCGCTTCTGGCGAACCAGAGCAGCGCACGGAAACACCGCCTACCTTCCCGCTGGAGTGGTACCTATTTATCTACTTGCACTTTGACGTGCTTTCGAACTGCTAGGTGGGCAGGAGCAGGGACCGAGCAACGGGAGCTCACCCCGTCACGGGGATTCGAACCATTGACCTTCTGATCAGCAAGCCCTAGGCTCTGTGGTTTAACCCACAATATTCTTTGGAACTTGAAATTAGGGAAAGACAAAGCTAGCAAAAGATGGGAGAGAGTTCTAACCAGAGCCATTCATAGTGAAGAATGCTCTTATTTATGTAGAATCATAGAATCATAGAGTTGGAAGAGACCACAAGGGCCATCGAGTCCAACCCCCTGCCAAGCAGGAAACACCATCAGAGCACTCCTGACTTAAAGCCTCTGCTTAAAGACCTCCAAAGAAGGAGACTCCACCACACTCCTTGGCAGCAAATTCCACTGTCGAACAGCTCTTACTGTCAGGAAGTTCTTCCTAATGTTTAGGTGGAATCTTCTTTCTTGTAGTTTGGATCCATTGCTCCGTGTCCGCTTCTCTGGAGCAGCAGAAAACAACCTTTCTCCCTCCTCTATGTGACATCCTTTTATATATTTGAACATGGCTATCATATCACCCCTTAACCTCCTCTTCTCCAGGCTAAACATGCCCAGCTCCCTTAGCCGTTCCTCATAAGGCATCGTTTCCAGGCCTTTGACCATTTTGGTTGCCCTCCTCTGGACACGTTCCAGTTTGTCAGTGTCCTTCTTGAATTGTGGTGCCCAGAACTGGACTCCAGGTGTGGTCTGACCAGAGCAGAATACAGTGGCACTATTACTTCCCTTGATCTAGATGCTATACTCCTATTGATGCAGCCCAGAATTGCATTGGCTTTTTTAGCTGCCGCGTCACACTGTTGGCTCATGTCAAGTTTGTGGTCAACCAAGACTCCTAGATCCTTTTCACATGTACTGCTCTCAAGCCAGGTGTCACCCATCTTGTATTTGTGCCTCTCATTTTTTTGCCCAAGTGTAATACTTTACATTTCTCCTTGTTACAATTCATCTTGTTTGTTTTTGTAAAGAAGGATCGGATATTTCAATGCATGTCAGCTTAAAAGAAAACTTTCAGAAAGGCTTGTACATCAGTATTATACAACAGTGGTATCAGACATTTGCTAGACTTCCAAAATGGGTTGGTCTCCTAGGATTTGCTGGAGGTATAACACCCATAATACTATTTCTTGCATATTTGGTGGCACCATGTCAAAAGTCTCACTGCACTGGTGAAAAGATCCAGTTAATAATTGGATTCAGCCGCTTTAGCTACCAGAAGTAATTACTCTAGTTTTATTTTTATTTTATTTAAACCTATGTGGACAAAAAGTGCCATTCCTTAGTATGATGTCCTCTTACAGCAGCCAGTACTGCAGTTACAAAATAAAATAAAATAAAATAAATAAAATAAAATAAAATAAAATAAAATAAAATAAAAATAGAGGACCAAGCACACTTCTTGTTGACTGGAATAGCTGGCTGAAATCTGGATGCTTCTTTTATTAATAAAATGACCTATTGTGCTCTTATACGACAAGGAAGAATAATGACCATCACGGTTGGCCTCTTTGGCAGCTCCTTTGTATTTTTTGGAAAAACTGGAGACGAGATATAAATATACAAGATCGTTTTTATCTTGGTAAGTTTTTAATAGTATCTGTAAGGAGCCATTTCTTTTTTATTATTATTATGCGGTCTCACTGTACTAAAACCCTTCAAAACAACATTTAAACAAAGAGAATGGACCAACTGGAACTTGGACAAGTCTCAACACTCAATTAACTTTCTGCTACTCTCCATATAATCCCCCATCCCTTCACCGGAGATCCCTAAGGGATTATCTAGACTTACCTTTTGCTCTGCTCTTTCCAGGCACAGCTCTGTGCTTAAAAGCTCCATGTCTGAGCAGTTGGGGTTATTTGCCCTGGAAAATCTGCACTTTATTGCTCATTGGGAGCAAACGTCAATTCAGATTTTGTGCGGATGGAAGCTTGCTTCGACTAAGCTTTAAAGAGCAGGCTTTGCCAGGAAAGAGTAGAGAAAAAGTAAGTGTCTCAGACTGGTTGGATGCCAAGGAGTGGTAGGAGGCATGAGCTGGGGAACCCCCAGGGGAAGAAAGCTCAGAGCCAGGGGAGTGGTGGTGGGACTACGATGAGTGGTCAGAGGGAGAAGACTGGGGGGTTGAGGTGTTGGAAGCTGGAGAGGCAACCAGTGGCATAGCGTGGGTTGCCAGTGCCCAGGGCTGTGTGGAGGAGGTGGGGAGGAAGGGAGGGAAACAGGCAGAGTACGCATGCACAGTCAACTGCCTAACGGCATCCACGTCACCTAAGAGATCACAGCTGCAGAGATAAGAAAGGAAGAGTTGTCCATTGTCTGGAGATGTCACTTCCTGGTTCACACGGAAAAGCCATTTTCAACAGAGCCCAGCAACGGAAGCGTGCAGCTGTATCGAGGCAGCACTGGGTGTTGAAATTTTGTACCCCTAAGAATTCTGCACCCAGGGTGACACACATCCCCTGTGCCCCATCCCACGCTATGCAACTGAGGGCAACAGGGTTTAGTGAGCAGGAAGAGTCCGGGGCAGAGTAAAGTTCAGACTCTGAGGCTGAAGCAGAGGCTGGAGAGGAGTGCGGTCAAGAGGTTGCTGAAGAATCCAGGGAGTCTCCCTGTCCTGCTGTGACCAACTCCCCTCTCCCCTGGTCTCTGAGAACACACAGAGAAATGAAAAGAGCAGAACAGAGATTAGTTGTGTGCAAACAGAGTTTGAGACTGGGGGGGGGGAGGACCCTGAAGTTGATGTGCCTTAGAGAGGGGTGGGAAGACACAACTGTGTCTTCTGGGCAAAACCTACTGGGAAGGGTTGCTGGGACCACTAGGCCTGAGCTGTATTTTTGTTTCCTTGGATAAATAGTTACCGTACTTTTCCGTGTATAAGACTATTTTTATTTCTTTTAAAACCATGCTAAAAAATGGGGGTCGTCTTATACATGGGTAGTGCATAGGGTGGTCATTTGATTGGTTGGTGCCGCGGCTGTCAGCAGCTATTGTGCATGTTATTGGTTGCTGTGTCAATGGGTGGTGTTGATTGGCTGGCCCAGGAGCTCACCAAGACAGTAGCTAACTTCCTCTATTTGATTTTTTTGTCGCCAAAGTATGCTACAGGATCCTGCCCTTGCTGGAAACCCACAGAGATGAGGCGGATTGCTCGCCTCTTATGCCCTTTGGCAGGTGACTGTGCCGTTGGGGTGGTGACGAGATCACACTGGCCTATCTATTCTGAATGCATTCTGAATGTTCTTATGTGATGCCAATAAAGGTTACTTGACTTGACTGGCTGGCGCTGCGGCAATTGGGCGGGCGATTGGCAGCTCTTGCCAGCGACGGGACATACGAGAGGCAGATTTTGTGACGCGTTGTGGTGAGCGATTTTCAGCAAACCCCCCCCCCCAAAAAAAGCTAACGTGCACATATTTACAAGCAATTTCCCTAATATGCATTTTGGTATTTTCTTTCCATGGATATGTACACTTTTACCTAATACACTCATTTTTGTAAACATTGGTTGGGTGGAGAACTGCATTACAAAATTCGGTTGAGTGCGAATTTGAACAGAGAGCTGTGCTTTGGATCATCTATTCAGAATGAGCAAATTTGAACGATTCGGCTTTAAATACAAGCTGAATCAAATTCCACCCTCACCCCTACTTCCAGATCTTTAACTTTTGTTGTTGTTTAGTCGTTTAGTCGCGTCCGACTCTTCGTGACCCCATGGACCAGAGCACGCCAGGCACTCCTGTCTTCCACTGCCTCCCGCAGTTTGGTCAAACTCATGCTGGTAGCTTCGAGAACACTGTCCAACCATCTCGTCGTCCCCTTCTCCTTGTGCCCTCCATCTTTCCCAACATCAGGGTCTTTTCCAGGGAGTCTTCTCTTCTCATGAGGTGGCCAAAGAATTGGAGCCTCAGTTTCACGATCTGTCCTTCCAGTGAGCACTCAGGGCTGATTTCCTTCAGAATGGATAGGTTTGATCTTCTTGCAGTCTATGGGACTCTAAAGAGTCTCCTCCAGCACCATAATTCAAAAGCATCAATTCTACTTTCCCCCATATGAGTAAATGGCAATCATTAATAGGGGAGAAAATAAAAGTGTGTTTTCAAGGGCATCGTTGGAGTTGGGGTTAAAGCTGCATCCCTGGTGGCCCATTTTATTGGCCTGGAGGGAAGCTCTCAAAAATCTTCCCCAATGTAGCCTGTTTAATATGCCCCATCCAATCTAATGGGATCCGCTAATATCCAAGGCTGCTGTTATCTGCTTCGCCCACCCTGACTTCTATTTCTTACAAGTGATAGTTAAGACAGTGACAAAGCAAAAGACAGCAGGAAATGGCTAGAACCAAAGACTCCCCTCTCAACTTAGGTCCTGTCCACACCAGAGTTTAATGCGGATTTGAAGGGGCAGGACGCACTCTCTCTGTGGGCCTGCCCCCCAAATCTGGATTATCTGTGGATAATCCAATAAAGAAAGAAAATTTAACATAGAAGCGCATGCTCCTCAACTGGGCAGACTTTTTCTACATGTGCTGTGGTGTTTCTGTGTGTGCCATTTATAGCTATACCCTCTGCTTCCATTTTCTTTTCATCAGCTTTTTTCCACCAGTTGTTGCTGAAGGTATGCATAGTTTTTGTTTTTGTTTGTTTTTTTGGAGGGAAGGGAATTAAAACAGCTCTTTTGCACAGAAGCGCTCTTGCAGAAAACAGCTGTATTAAAACAAGCACAAATTACACTGTGACAAAACCATTCTACTATCTGAAACTGCTTATGTGGAAATCAGAAGCCGTTTCTAGGGATGGGGGAGAAAATTTGCCGTTGCATATCCAGGAGGCTAAAAAAATACAAAAACAAAGGGAGAGAACAAGAAGTAACAGCTCTTTGTGTGACTGACTCCAAATCCTTGGCTGGTTGCGTGGCGATTCCTGCCCCCTCCCACAGATGGAATAAATAAAGACACATGGACACCAGAATTTAGGTTAAGGGGTGAAAAATGGCCACAACTTTATTGATTACAGGTAAGAGCAGTATTGATAGCCATTGGCCCTATCAGACTAACCGGCATAGAACCGGGAAGGGTTAAGCACCAACAGGGGGAGCCCCCGAGATGCACATCCCTAAGCGCTCCCCAAGGGGTTACCACTCGGGAGCGCGCTTTAGGCCCTCGCCTCCATAGGTTTCGGACGAGGCGATCCCCCCCCCCCGGAGTCCTTTATCGAACTACCCTTCAACATTTGGGGGAGGTGATGGCGTTCCTCCCCCCAACTCATTTGCATAATAATACCCCTGCCAATGCCTAATCGCCCAAACCAAAGGTGTTGTGACGTTTTGCTACGAGGTAGGCGAAAAAAACAAGTGGCTTCCAAAATAATGCCAATTAGCCAAGTGGAAAAACTCCTACCAGGCCCCTTGCGGCGACCAACCGAGGTCCATAGCAAAGTCCAAGTGAAAACCTAGAGGGTGGGTGGGTGGGAAACCGCAGCTGGCTGGAAGAAAGGGGCGAGCACGGGCTGCCCTGACCTTAAATGAACTATCCTAAGCCCTCCCCCGCCACCAGCCGATTGGCTGGCCCGCTAAATGATGACTCCCGGGATTCCCAAGTCCCGCGGGGCTGCAGCCAGCCCCGCGAGGATGTAGGTGGGGCGTGAGCCCGCAACACACACACACACCCTCCTTAAGTCGGGAGTGGCTTTTGGAACAACAAGGACTTTCTTCCTCTCTTTTGTACAAATCTGGTATATCCAAAAGCCTGTGTTAAAAAATAAATAAATTAAAAGCTGCTCAAGCTTTCCAATGTTCCAATTCACATAACAGAACCACACACACAATTTGGCCCTCCATTCCTGCTCTTCTTCTTCTTTTTCTCATCATCAGCAATTGTGCAAAATGCACCCAGTAAATCAAGACACCTGCGTACGTGCTGAGAACCGCAGAGCCTCGTGGGACAGATACGTGGCCTGTTTTGCAACCCATGCAGAATCAGATGGGTTTTTCCAGTTCCTGTGTGGAAACCAAGCTTGGGCATGCAAGGCCTGATGGCTTCGTTTATAGCTCTTGCCAAACCCAAGCTTTTGTTTGTGGTCTCACCAAATCCATGATTAAGGATTGAAGCCGCAGTTAAGTCCTGACGCAGCAAAATGGTTCAGGGGACACCCCCGTATTACATATCTGGGCGGGAATGCTCTTTAAAGGCCACCCTACTGAACAGAGGGCCACAGATATTAATCGAGAGGCTTGTTGAATCGTTAAAGCATTTAAACTTTCTATTTAAAAAAGAAATACAAAGTTGCATTTCAAAGGTAAGTGGGAGAGGAAAATGGAACTTTTAAAAACTGTGAGCTAAAAAAGGCATATTACTTTTCTCTAGGTGGTACATTTTTCTGGGACTGGCAGCTGGGTCTGGCAGTTTATTTTCTGGGGTAAAATCCCAAAACCAGCTCAACAATTTCAATCCTATAAAAAGCTCAACACCTTTGGTCGTCCCTCACGCATATTCACTTCATCATGGCCCTCTTTGAAAAACGTTTGGACACCCCTTTAAAACCCAAAAACCATTAAAAGGGGGGGACAATTCATGTGTCAAATAGGCATGGATCTCATTCACAGATTCATAGCACACTTAGTGCTAAGAATGAATTCAGAACAGGCCAGGGGACAAATCTGCTAATTTCGGTCTCATCCACACTTCCCTTTGTTCTGCATTTTCTTCCAATTGTCCCATGATCTATAGCCATGGATCTGAGAAGTTTTTCCTTAGTCCTGCTGCTTTCACCAAGAAAACCGACTGTTTACTTGGACTACTGCAATGCGCTCTACGTGGGGCTATCTAACATTTAGAAGACGTCTGAAGGCTACCCTGTTTAGGGAAGTTTTTAAATGACTGATGTTTTCATGTATTTTTAGTCTTTTGTTGGAAGCCGCCCAGTGTCTCTGGGTAAACCCAGCCAGATGGGCAGGGTATAAATAATAATATATTATTATTATTATTATTATTATTATTATTATTATTATTATTATTATTATTTACTGCTGAACCAGAACTAATGTCAATCTGCAGAGAGCCAGTGTGGTGTAGTGGTTAAGAGCAGTAGTGTCGTAATCTGGGGAACCGGGTTCGTGTCTCCGCTCCTCCACATGCAGCTGCTGGGTGACGTTGGGCCAGTCATACTTCTGTGGAGTCTCTCAGCCCCACTCGCCTCACAGAGTGTTTGTTGTGGGGGAGGAAGGGAAAGGATATTGTTAGCCGCTTTGAGACTCCTTCGAGTAGTGATAAAGCGGGATATCAAATCTAAACTCTTCTCCTTCAGAAAATCCGACTGACTTTTTTTGATTCAGCAGTAAGCAGCGGGTTTTCCTGGGCTAAGCATCAGAACGAAATAAAAACCTATCAGAACCGTATCTGGAAATCACAGGACAAATAAAGTGTGGATTAGTCTGTTGGGATTCAAGCCATTATCAGGAGAAACTGGCCACTCTCCAGGCACCCGGCTTGATCTACGGTTGACCTCCCTGTCTGCATTCTCTGGCAGGATCCAGGCAGAGGTCGTGATCGGCGATCCTCCTCAGCGTGAGAAGAACACACCACTCTTTCCTGCCCCCCTCCCAGGCAGGGGAAAGAGATAGACAGAAACGTATTTACATGTCTTTATTTCTGTCTTTGCAGCGTTACAGAAAACACGTCTGCTCTCTTCAAACTCCAACAGCAGAGAGACAAACTCCTCCTGTACTTCCTGTACAGCTCATATTACACTCTGAGCTAATTCCGGTGCTTCGCACTGTGAATAGACTGTCCCTCTGTTTCCCACAGAACAGTCCCAACATTCCCATTTATGTTTTGCTTTCAAGCTAGCAGCTCGTGGCCGCATTGCTTCTATACCGTAACATAGTCCTCAGTTTAACCTGTAGTTGCTAACTCATAGTTTAGGTAATTCTCAAGGAAGCAGCCAGGTGAAAGCACAATGCATCAACGGAACAACATCCAAAGGGATGTGTTGGAGAGACATGGTGGAATAGATAATAAATATGGAAGAGGCTGAACCAAGTGAAGTTCAGTGCGCATCAGCGGCAGAGAGTATCAGAACTCACACCAACATTTCCCAGCTATTGCAGCAGTTCCTCAGCCAAGAGGGGCCAGTTTCAAGTCCAGCCCCCAATGGATAGGATTGCCCATATTATGTTCAGCAGCTCCAGCTCAGAGCAATGGTGTGGATCCTATCTGGGCACTGTCCCAAAACTCATGTGGAGAAACCGTGTGGGACAACTGGCATGTGCAAATTGATTCAACAATCCTATTATCCACAGAGTTCGATGGGATTTGCTGTCCAAAGGGGTGGGGGCAATTAAGAGAAGGAAGTCAGCTAGTGGGAAAAGGATTACCGTATTTTTTGCTCTATAAGACTCACTTTTTCCCTCCTAAAAAGTAAGGGGAAATGTGTGTGCGTCTTATGGAGCGAATGCAGGCTGCGCAGCTATCCCGGAAGCCAGAACAGCAAGAGGGATTGCTGCTTTCACTGCGCAGCGATCCCTCTTGCTGTTCTGGCTTCTGAGATTCAGATTTTTTTTTCTTGTTTTCCCCCTCCAAAAACTAGGTGCGTCTTGTGGTCTGGTGCGTCTTATAGAGCGAAAAATACGGTAGGCTGTTCCGCTGCTCAAATCCGCAGCCTCCTGGGTTTGTTTGTGATTGAATGAAACAGCCACTGAGTAATGTGTAGTTCACCCTGACTGTAGGACTCTGGCCTCACAGTACAACCTTGTAAATACTCAGAAAAAAAGTCCCACTAACCCCAATGGGGCTCACTTCCGAGTAAACATGTTTTGAGATTGCAGCTTTCATTTCTGGAGCTAGCATGGCAACTACTGTTTATTGTAATTAACATCTGATGATAATCATAGGGAGCCGCGGTGGTGAATTTGAATAACTAGAGTTCCCAGCCGCATCAAGAAAGAGTGTTCTGAATCTTAAACTTTTCTTCGCAAAGCTGTTTGTGCCTGCAGCCAGCGAAATTTGAAGCTCTTCAACACACAGCTGCTCTGCAAATATAATTTTCCTATCAACTTTGACAAAGAAAAATTGCTAAATGGTTCCCACTTCTGCCATCATTGCTCTTGACAATGTTTTAACAAGCTAAGTGTTTTCATATGTTTGCTTTATGTAAGAGATACAAATTGGCAACAAGCAGTGGCGGCTGCGGCTGCTAATGCCAATCGTGGCATTGTGAACTCCAAGGTCGTAAAGTTAAGAAAAAATATATTTTTAAAAAATCAAGTTTCTTTTTCCGCCAAAGGAGTGTTCTGATCAGATCTGGTCATGAATCATGCTGCATTTCTGATTAATAAAGTAAGTTACTGGGCACTAGATCTGCAGGAATTTGTAGATGGGGCTCATGCAACCTCCCAGAATCCTGATCACGTGAGTCTGGTGAAACTAGAGGACCAATCTTATGTCTGTTTGGTAGAATGCTTGTCAGTGTGGGCAGCTTATACCTGTGCGAGACTAGCAGGTTCCTCCTCTGGTCTGTCAGACTGCTGCTCTTTGGTCTGTCTGCTGTTTCACATGTTGACCCCACCTGCCCGCAGACTGTCTCTCCAGAGGGGTGCATGCTCTGGTTATCTCCCACTTGGACTACTGCAATGCGCTCTACGTGGGGCTACCTTTGAAAGTGATCCGGAAACTGCAACTAATCCAGAATGCAGCAGCGAGAATGTTGACTCGGAGTAGCCGCCGAGGCCATATAACACAGGTCCTGAAATACCTTCATTGGCTCCCAGTACGTTTCTGAGCACAATTCAAAGTAAATGCACATTTAGGATTGAAGTCTCCCTTGCAGTCTTTCAAGGTGGTGGTATCCTCCTCCCCTGTTTCACCCTGAGAATGGCATGGCCATGTTAAGAAGCTGAGAGGTATTCACTCAAATCAACAGGAGCATTTCTGATTCAAAAGCATTGCTGCTAAACAGCTCTGTTCTAATACACAGAATGCAATTTTCTACAACAACAAAAAATGAATTTATTTAGTGCTGAAATAGCAGCCACTCATAACATTATCATAAATGTGCTTGTTTAGCTGAACTGAGTTCAATATTTTTTTTAAAAAAAGGAACTTTGAACAATATTATTTTGGAAACCATCGTTTTCAAGCATGAATTTTGAGATCATGTTTCTGACCACTTCTCCCTCACTTAAGCTCCTATTTTGGTGAGGTAGATAATCTTCTGTGTAAGGGGACAAAATGATAGCAGGTTCTGTCAGTTCCACTTAATGAATGCTCGTTCAATTCATATATATATTGCAATACAGGCTGTATACAGCAGTCACTGGAAATACTAATAATAATAATAATAATAATAATAATAATAATAATAATAATAATAATTTTATAATTTATACCCCGTCCATCTGGCTGGGTTTCCCCAGTCAGTCTGGGTGGCTTCCGGCATACATAAAAATTTTAATAAAATGTCAAACATTTTAAAAAAATTAAATGACTCTGTGAGACAACACCAGCATCCCTTTGAGATGTCAAAATTTTATTTCCACTACATTTCTGCATCTATTAAGGCTGTAGTTGAAAAGCATTTTTCTGGGTTCCAAATATGCACCACCATATGGTTTCATTAACCACTTCCTTAGTGGATTTGCAGCATATGCAAGAATTAGGGGGGAGGATCTTCTGTTTGCCGTGAACTATTATGGAAAGGATGCAAAGGCATAAATGCCCCCTCATCCACTGCCTGGCAAAGTACAGAATTTACAAAAACAAAGGCATCGTGATTTCTGCCACTCCAGCAAACTTCCATGTTGATAAATTGCCCACCAAGGACCAAGCAAGGGCTTAGGTCAGGGGTCTGCAACCCGCGGCTCCGGAGCCGCATGTGGCTCTTTTACACCTTTGCCGCGGCTCCGGGGCGGATACTAGCGAGGGGAGGAGGCGCATTGTGTGCCCCAACACTCCCCACTGTGGTGGGCGCTGTACTGGCTGTGACGTCGCATGGGGGCGGTGCGTGCATTAGTCCCGCCCGCCCGCTACATTGTAAGGGGCATGTATGCTGGTCACTGCATTGAAAGGGGGCATGTACGCTGGTCACTGTTTTGAAGGGGAGTGAAGAACACACACACACAAAAAGGTAACTTGTTAATTTAAGGTTTTTTCTATGTGGAGGAGTAATTCTGAGGGGTCAAACAAAGAAATAATAAAAAAGTTATTTTTATAATGACTAGTTTTGCGGCTCTCAGTTTTTTTTCCTTCGGAAATGGGTCCAAGTGGCTCTTTTTGTCTTAAAGGTTGCAGACCCCTGGCTTAGGTTGACCCAGGCATTGCATAGAAGGGAAAGGAAATCTCAGGCAATGCTACTCTTTGGGACAGCGGGTCCATTTTCTTCGCAATGTGCAGTTCCACTCTTAAATACATGCAAGGCTCCAAGCCATCCCAGCCACTGTTTTGTGTGTCCATTATTTTAATTCAAAGTTAATGAGTGAAGCAGGACATTGCCCACAAGGAAATCAAGCAACACATCACAACTAGGTGGATTCAAAGCACAACAGGGAGCTGATTTAGTTTGCATTCACTGCACAGATTATTTGTGCCACATGGTACAGCAGAAGGTTAAAAAGTGGGGGGGAGGCCCCGTGGCGTAGTGTGGGTTGCCAGTGCCCAGGGCCATGTAGAGAAGGGAAGGGAGGGGCAATGCTGCAGTGGCAACCAGTGGCATAGCGTGGGTTGCCAGTGCCCAGGGCTGTGTGGAGGAGGTAGGATGGAAGGTAGGGAAACAGGCAGAGTACGCATGCACATTCAACTCCACGTCACCCAGGAGATTGCAGCTGCAAAGATAATAAAAGAAGTTCTGTTCCTGCGATGGCCTGGGATTCGGACTCGGAGGCTGAACCTGAGGAATCCCAGCCTGCACAGCTGAGCCGGGGCTGGGGTTTGAACCTGAAGGGTCCTCACCTGTGCTGGAACCTCAGGTGCAGGCACCAGCTGAGTCTGCTCTGGCTCCTGAGGTGATGGAGGACCCATTGCCTGCAGGTGCTCCACTCTCAGCCCCGTCAGGGGAAGCTGAGGTTGCCTCTGGGCCCGGTAACCCTCCAGCCTCTCCTGAGCTGCAGAGGCTCAGGGCAGAGAGGTGGAGGGAACTAAGTTCTCACAGGAGGAGTGCTCACCTCCAGGCCAGGAGAGGACCGGGGCCGCCCTATGCCTAGGGGCAGATAAAAGCCAGTCAGCCCAGTCCCAAGTTGCAGGAGCAACGCTGTTGGTAGCCTCTTCCTGCCTGCACCCTGTCCTGCTCTTCTGCCAGAGTTCCTGACCTCCCCCGACTCCCTGCCTTGGACCCAGCTTCAGCTTTGACGGACAGCCTCCATACCGCACCCTCGACCTCGGACTGGACTCGGACCTTGCCGCACTGTTAGCCCTCGGGACCAGCACAGTTCCATTGTCTGGAGAGGTCACTTCCTGGTTAACATGGATAAGCCATTTTCAACGGAGCCCAGCAACGGAAGCGCGCAGCTGTATTGAGGCAGCACTGGGTGTTGAAATTTTGCGCCCCCTAACCATTTTACACCTGGGGCAATTGCCATTATCTCTGATCAGCTGGCCATGCTGTCTGGGGCTGACGAGAGTTGGTGACCGACAATATCTGGGTGGCCCCATCCCTGCTTTAGATACACAAATTCAATGAATAAGTAGAAACAAAAAATGCTCCGTTATCCTCTTCCCACCCCACCCCATCCAATTTGGTGATGGGAAAGAAGACCCTTCTCTGCCAGAGGCTCTGAAAACGATAGTCAATACTGGGATAGATGGACAAATCACCTTTACTGGTATAAGGCACCATCCCTATGTTCCTGGCTCATTTATTTCCATGTCAAGAGGGTAACAACAAGTGAGTTCAGGACTTCTGTATGCAATAAATGGACTTACAGGGTTGTTTTAATGACCATACAAATGTTAAGTATTATTACATTAAAGGCCCTCCCGTTTTACAATATTATAGATAAAGTCTTTTATGGTATTTGTTTAATGATAATTTTCTTTGCATTAATCAAGAGTAATAAAAAATGCTTCTTTTTTTAACAGACTCAACAGCCATTAAAAGATTACTAATATATAATATTCTTTTGAACTTGAAATTAGGGAAAGACAAAGCTAACAAAAGATGGGAGAGAGTTCTAAGGAGATCCATTCATAGTGAAGAATGTTCTTAGTTATGTAAAGAAGGATCGGATATTTCAATGCATGTCAGCTTAAAAAAAAAACTTTCAGAAAGGCTTGTACATCAGTATTATGCATCCGTGGTATCACACATTTGCTAGACTTCCAAAATGGGTTGGTCCTCTAGGATTTGCTGGAGGTATAACACCCATAATGCTAATTTCTTGAAAATTTGGTGGCCACCTCATGGGAAGAGAAGACTCCCTGGAAAAGACCCTGATGTTGGGAAAGATGGAGGGCACAAGGAGAAGGGGACGGCGGAGGACGAGATGGTTGGACAGTGTTCTCGAAGCTACCAGCATGAGTTGGACCAAACTGTGGGAGGCAGTGGAAGATGGGAGTGCCTGGCGTGCTCTGGGCCATGGGGTCACAAAGAGTCGGACACGACTAAACGACTAAACAACAACAACAATGTCAAAGTCTCACCTTACTGGGGGAAAGTGGCAGATAAGATCCAGTTAATAATTGGATTCAGCTGTCATCACCACCATGTGAAGTGGTGGTCACAATGCGGTTTGCTGTTGCTGTTAAAATTTGTATACCCCCCTGGCATCCGCAAATCTCAGGGTGGTTTACAACACAAAAACACAATATAAAAGCATAAAAAACAAAGAAAACAGCCAATAACAAACTAATAATCTCCCTGCCCCCAATGAGATTGTTGCTGTCAGTTCCTTGCTTCCCTGCCAGTTGCCCCCAATGATATGGATTGGAGTTGGATTGGGGAATTTACTCTACCCAATTCATAGGGTGCTGTTAAATATTCCAGATGGGACATCTCACCATGGCGGTGCCAGTCTGGTCCCCATCGCATCTCTTAAGATACTGCCCAGCTCAAAGATGACCTATCTAGGAAATGCAACATGGCCCACCTACTGGAGTTCCAACAGCTTCCCCATTTATAACAGTAATAGAATATAAAATGTTGTTTGTTCCATGTAACAAAAACACAAACTAGCAGTTGGGCTGTGGTTTGGGACACATTTCTGCCAGGACTGGCTGTGCTTCATAATCTTAAACTAGAAGGGTGATGTGTTCAGGGGGACATGCCTTGGATAAGTGACCTTGTCAACTGTGTTCCCTGATCCAAACAAAGCTATGGTGTTAAGTCCTATAATGTTAGTGTAACTCCATAATCAAAGCGATTCGGGTTTGGGGATTTGGAGACTCATCTGGCCCAGGACATCTTTTAGAGAAGAAATGTTGATTTGTAGCTGTGCACCTGCTTGCAAAAGGCTATGCAGATGGATATTTATTTCTTCTTCCTGTAGCTTGACCCTTGGCAACCTACCCCATCTAGGGCTATTTTAAAACTGCACGAACCATTTGGGTCAGCCTCTCTCTGTCCCACTTCTCAAGTATCTACAGTGAGCTAATAATATTAACAGTGAGACTCTTCTTTATTCTCGATGATCTTAAACGTTCTGCTTTTGTACACTTGGCACGTCTGTTCTCAATTCTGCTGTCTAGGAATGCAATCGGCACCATCGCTTTGGATTAAAACACACAGGGAGCTTTTTAGGGACAGTTTGCCAGCGTATTTAATGTTCTCATAAAAAATTCAACTAATGAAAAGAGGGCAAGCCAAGTAATCAAGCATTATCTGGGCCCAATAGAATACAAACGTCTAGGCATTGACCATTTCTGCTCAATAGGTTAGCCAAACCGGGTAGACATTACTATTGTTTTGACAACCAGGCTTCCGATTGGTTGGCCTTTTCTACTTGGTAGACCTGCGTCATAAAATGGCTCCCCTCAGGAGGCAGGAAGTGGCTGGGTAATGTGATGACCATGTGGAGATCAACAATATTTGAGGTGTATAAAGGACAACAAGCCTTGGTGCCTCCTTGAGGAGAAAGTTCAAGAGGAATGGTCTACTTTGAACCACCCTCCTACCTCTTTTCTCAAATAGCTTTGAACAATCAAGGCATGAAATTGTCCGAACCAATTTCAACAATAGTTCATCCATTTCATCATGTCTCCCTGCAGGATCCACTCTTAAATCAACTAATATGGGATTCAGATATTAATGGATGAAAAAACAAACTAGCAATAAAGAGAACAGAGGAAAAGCCTTCCCTGTCTCCCCCCCAAAAAATTTTTTAATAAGGAACATTATTTGGGTCTATCCATCCATTCACTCTCCATTTTGTCCTATTCCAGCAGCTTCATACATTTTTTTAAAAAATGATGCTGACTTGAAACACACACAAATCAAATAGGGTGCTAAAATGATGGCGAGATTTACCTACTTCAAAATGTCAATTCAACTGCTAACATATATGGTATTTCTGGGATCCCTCTGTCTGGAAGCTATAAAAGGCTATTTCCCTACTTGCTCTTAGTTGATTCCTGCAATACCATTAGCTTTCTTGCAGTTCTTCTTCACTCCTCACTTTTCAATAGCAGAGAAAAGGTAGGTGTTTAACTAGGAACTTCACTGTCCTAAGCAGACTGAGAAGGATCAGTGGCCACAGCTATCAGCTCTGCTGGCTTAACATGGCAACTGTGGGGTTAACCAGCCTCATATAACCAACTTGCTTAAGTTTAATTAATGCATGAAAGGGTTAATACCACAAAGTAAGCTGTCCTGCCAGGCTTAGCTATGTCCATGGCCCTTCATCTTGGGAGGAACTAGATAAACAAGCCTTTGTTCTCCTGCAGTCTATCTGAGCAGCTCAGTGTATGAAGAGAATTGAACTGGTTGCTCCAGCAAAACCGCATGGCTCGCACAAGCCACTATACTAATAATCTAGGAACTTTGAAGACACTCAAACTCAGGACGCAAGGGAGAAACGTGCTAAGAGGAAGGCACGCTTGGCAAATCCACACCGTGATCAACTCCCGCCCAGAAACCAATGTCCCCACTGTGGAAGGACGTGTGGGTCCAGAATTGGCCTCAACAGTCCCTTACAGACTCATTGTTAAAATCGTGTTTATGGAAAACAATCTTACGTGTGAAGGACGTGTGAATCCAGAATTGGCCTCAACAGTCACTTACAGACTCACTGTTAAAACCGTGTTTATGGAAAACAATCTTACTCGGGTATGAGTGATCACCAGAGAAGAATCTAGAAACTTTCACCACTTTGTAACTAAACTAAGTTTTACTCCCTGTTGAACTTTTCTGAGGCACACGAATCTGACCTTTGGAGAGTTTGTAAGTAACCAATTTTTAACTGACCAAATGTGTTGTTGTTTTCCTATGCGGGAGAAGAGGGTAACTTTTGAAAAACACTTTTTAAGTGGGCATTTTGGAACTCATTTTGACAAATACTGTTTCCCCCCCCCCCTCTTTTTTGCATTCATTCTGTCTTAGCACCTGCCCAGACTAGCTCAGGAGAGATTGTATTATGCTGATGAACTTTGCAGACCCAACTCTAACATTTTCTTACTTTTCTTATTACCAGTTCCTCCTCCTTCTTTTTTTCAACTAAGAAAGGGGCTTGCCATTTTACTTTCCCTTGATTGGCCAGTTCCGCAGTGTCTTAGTGCAAATACAGTGCTAGTTGTTTCTGCAGAATCTACAATGGTGTAGATTTATATTCAGTGCTTCCAGAGAATGTTGCAGGCTACTGCTAAAGGCTGCCCCCTTGTGGCAGCTGCTTTTAATTATAGAGTATCCTGCAACGATTTGAAAAATTCTAATTAAATGCTGCACATTTTAATCATTTGGCTAATCAACTAAATATTTAGCTGATGAACCAATAGGGCTGGGGGAAGAACAAACAGTTTATAGTATGAGTCATGAGGCTATTTTGGTCTTTGTTTGTTACTATAATAGGGAATTAATTGAGGCTATTTTAGCACAGTAATGAGAAGAATTAAATATTAAAAATAGACTTTCAATTTAAAAATGAGTAGCTGTTGCTCAGTCATTTGTTTCTTCGATATCTGCCAAAGACACAGATATTGGTAACAACTAGAATTACCTGGATTTAATCAATTAAAAAGAAATTTGACACATAATTAAACTTTTTTAAAAAAAGATTGTCGGGGGGGGGGGAATCCCACACAATAATGATTGCCAGAGTCCTTTTGTTTACTTCCTAGCTGTTGCAAGTGGTATATTGGAATGGAGCAGGCAATTCCTTCATCAGAGACTCCTTGGCAAACTTCAAAGGAACTGAAGAAGTCATGTGATGTACGAAGAAATGTCTTGAGATTCTCCATGACTGAAGTGGTTGTGTTTCTGGAATGGTGTGGAATTAAAGGAATTGTGTTTCTTTCGATAAGAAAGGTGCTTGGTATTTTTTTGCCACCTCCTTTGTGAAGTTCAAGTTGGCTCGTTTCCGATAAACACAGTTAAAGATTTACCATAATATTTGTGTGTATCTATGTATCCTAAACAGTATTTTAAACAGTATTTCAATCTTGGCGATGCCTTTAATTTATTTAGATCAGCTGCTGGAGAGAGTGTTCTTTTTGCTCATGCCCCGTTTGTGGGCTTCCCAGAAGCATCTGATAGTCATGATGGGAAACAGGATATTTGACTGGATAGGACTTGGATCTGATCCAACAGGGCTCTTTTACTACAGGACTAATCACTGTATAGTGACCTTAAGAATCACTGCCCTTAAAAAGAACTGTTTGGAAGGGCAGTTGCACGAAGGGAGTGCCTGTTCCCAGTGGCGTAGCGTGGGGGATGCAGGGGGGGCCGGCCGCACCAGGCGCAACATCTGGGGGGGCGCGCTCGCACTCGCAGCTCTCTGCCCCAACCTGGCTCACTCACTCTCTCTCACTGCAGTGCTGGCTGTGCGAATCCGATCCGAGCCGCTGGGTCGCCGCCCACTGTGGAGGGGGTGGGTGCCAGGCGTGCGGTGCGGAGAGAGAGCGAGGGACTATCTGGGGGAAGGACAGTGCAGCGGCCGCCCAGCGCAGCGCTGAGCGCGGGAGAGAACCACACCAGACCAGACCAGGAAGCCGCAAGAAGAAGCTGGCAGCGGCGGCAGGTTAGGGGTTAGGGGGCGCAAATTACTTGCCTTGCCCCGGGTTAGGGGGCGCAAATTACTTGCCTTGCCCCGGGTTAGGGGGCACAAATTGCTTGCCTTGCCCCGGCTGCTGACAACCCATGCTACGCCACTGCCTGTTCCTTGGGAAATCTGATTGTGTTTCTCAAGGGCTTTCTGTATTTGACTTAAAAACCAGGATGTGGGTCTCCAGCTGTCTCTGAACTTCATCTCTCCTCATCCCTGACCACGATTAGCCACGCTGGGAGTTGGGGGTCCATAACAACCCTGATTTAAAGGCACAGGATATTCAAGATCCAGTTCAAACTTTTAAGCATGGTAATGGCTTAAGCCCAGTAGGGCCTTCTAAGCATTTTAGCAGAAAATGACCAGGTGCTCATCTTTCTTCGCCTCATCTCTTTTCAGGGTTGCATCTCCTCCCTATGTATCCAGATTCTCCCATCACTCTCCATCTCTTAGGACCTCACCATAGCTGTCAACGTTTCCCTTTTTTTTAAAGGGAAATTCCATTATTCCAAATAGGATTCCTCGCAAGAAAAGGAAAAAGTTGACAGCTATGATCCAGTCAAGCCTCCCTAGGACTGATAAGAAGAGTTTGCTGCAAAGCAATCAATTTCTCTGATCCAGAATTGAACGTGTTCCATTCGTGAGCTTCCTCTTGCCGATAGTTACAGAAACACGGCGACTGCATGGAAACAAACCATCTCCTGCGTTGGAATCAACCTTGAGCAGCAAAAATAAGGCTAGGTTCACTTTTCTTCCTGCCAGATCATGGGATTACTGTATTGAAGAGGTGGGAGCTGTTTACTACATTGAAACTTCAACTACATTGAAACTTCAAGCAGTACCAGCAATAGAGTAAATTGCAAGCAGCAGCATGGCCTAGTTTGCAACATCCTGCCACCAGTTGCACAAAGGAGCTTAATCAAAGCCTTAATGACTACTGCAAGAAGCTGTGGCACACGCCCACATGCGCTTTGCAGGATGTTTCTAACAGGGTCCAGACTCTCTTTGCTCTCCACAAGAGCATGTAATTGGGGCAGCCGGTGCATATGGCTGGGCTTTCTTGCTGTTTATCCCTTGACAGAGGGGCAAGTAATTGTGCATGACCCCAGCAGGTAATAAAAATCTCCTTCCCGAGGCCACAGATCCAAGCAGAGGCGTGGTGCAGGGAGATGTGGCTAACCCAGATCCCATCAGCCATTCCCCATTCAGAACCTGCAAGTTTGCAAAACAAGAGGAAATCCACATCTCGAGCAGAAGGGAAAAGAGCCAGGGAGGATTCTACAGGGAGGGCGAGGGAAGCTTGCAAGAGAGGGGTAGATTTCTTATCCTTCTCTCAAAAGTGCAGCACTGAATCTTGAAGCCACTTCTGATTATCTGCCAGTATTTTGTTGGACATTAAATATGTCTGATTTCCTCAGTTCCAACCTATAAAATAGCTAAATGAGTCTGTGTGGCAACTCTACCAATCCTGATCTGGGAGTCCTGGACCGCCACGCTGCAATCTAAGCCTGGAGGATATGGAAAGGCAAGATGCTGAAGGGCAACAGGTGATGCTGTATTGAGAGCTGTCAAAGGCAGAAGTCTGCGCTCCTGGCCCCTCTACCAGGCTTGGCCAATCCAGAGGTTCCACAGTGCCTGCCAATCATAGGAGGCTAACACTTTAGATCAGCGGTTCATTGATGCTTGTTTTTAACTTTTGTTGTTTTTGCCTTTTCATGTTGTTATTGTATGTTTTATATTTTTAATGTTTTGATATATTTTATGATTTGGTGGTATACTGTATATTTATTATTATAAATGCAGATAAAAAATAAAGGTGCTTGCAATATTCTTTAGCATCTGGAGGGAGCACTTCAGCACACGGTCACAGGAAGTTCCCAAAGTTGGTCCTGGCTTCCATCCACAGGATGTCCTTGTTAAACTGTGAGCTTTGCCATTCGCTCATGAGAGTGCTAGAATTTATCGGCCTGCTTAATCCAGGTGACCTCTGCCAGACTCTTAGGGATTTAGACTAGAATCCCTAAGAATAGCAGATGGCTAGGAAGAGCTGCTGTCTTCAGCATTTTTCTCCCAGTCTGTGAAATTATTTGCACCCCCCCCCTTTTTTTTTCCTTACAACTGGAATTGCAGACACTAACTGAGACACTTTCAGGCTAAACATGTTTAATGATGTAACAGCTCGCCCGGCAACTGACAACAACAAAACCTCCTCAGTTATCTTCTTTTTTTAAGGAAATGGTAAGAAATGCACAGCTTGAGGAATTCCATGCAATTAAGGGGGAGGGTTGTTGAACATTTTCCTTGCAAAAGAAAGAATTAGATTGTCAAAGATCTCCCAACCACCTCCACAAAAAAATTACAATCTTTGGCAGGTGCTTCACTAAAGCATGCATCACTTACAAGCATAATTTAATTGTGCTTCAGCCTGCATTCATGATGTGGATGCTGTTCCTTGGATTCTACCACATCAGCAGCATGTTATTATTTGTACCCACCCATCTGACTGGGATGCCCCAGCCACTCTGGGCAGCTTCCAACATATGTATATAAAACATAATAAAACATTGCACATTAAAAGGCTTCCCTATACAGAGGTGCCTTCAGATGTTCTCTAGAGGTTACACAGTGGTACCTCAGGTTACAGACGCTTCAGGTTACAGATGCCACTAACCCAGAAAGGTCAACACCAATACCAGACCCTCCAAGTGTCCCTATTTTCCAGAGACATCCCTGTTTTACAGAAGCCGTCCCGGTTTCTGATTTGATCCGGGAATGTCCTGCTTTTCCTTAGGACGTCCCTATTTTCATTGGAGAAATGTTGGAGGGTATGAAGTTATCCAAACCCTGAGCCGTCTGAAGGCAATCCTGTATATGGAAGGTTTTTACTGTTTAATGTTTGATTATGTTTTTCTATATATTGGAAGCTGCCCAGAGTGGCTGCAGCAGCCCAATAAGATGTGTGGAGTAAAAATAGTAAAATGATCATTATGGAATGGGAAGTCCCTATTTTCCTTGGAGAAATGTTGGAAGGTATGCAACATTGTGCTCAGAAATGTACTGGGAGCCAGTGAAGATCCTTTAGGACTGGTGTTATATGGTCCCAGGGGCCACTCTCAGTACCAGTCTGCTGCATTCTACATTAGTTTTAGTTTCCAAGTCACCTTCAAAGGTAGCCCCACATAGAGCACATTGAAGTATTCAAACAGCAGATAACCAGCACGTGTACCACTCTGGTAAGACAGTGCACAAGCAAGTAGGGTCTCAGCCGGCATACCAGGTGGAGCTGGTAGACAACTGCCCTGGACACAAAATTAATCTGCACCTCCATGGACAGCTGCGAGTCCAAAATGACTCCAGAATGCACAATGGAGGGGTTGCCTCTTTGGAGCATTCTCTCATCAAATAAAATAAGCAGCCAAGAGTTATTTTTGCTTCCTCTGCAGCTTCCTATTCTTGGGGAAAGTGATCAAGCATGTGGTGGCAGGACAACTCTGGAGACTGTTGCATAATACTGATTGCGATAATTTATCGGTCTGGCTTCTGGCCCAGTTTCCGCGTAGAGTCTGCCTTTGATGACTATCTCTGGAAGAAGAATAGTGAACCCTAGATCTCTCAGTAGCTTTTTCTCCCATCAACCATAGTACCCTTCAGGACTGGCTCTCAGGGTTAGGGAACAGAGGCATCTTTTCCCAGCCATCCCTTTCTCACCTGTTTGACAGGTTCCAGAAGATGGTGCCTCAGGTTAAAGCAGCTCCATCTCTTAAGTGTTGTCTCACGCAGTGCCACAAATACAGTGGTACCTCGGGTTAAGTACTTAATTCGTTCCGGAGGTCCGTACTTAACCTGAAACTGTTCTTAACCTGAAGCACCATTTTAGCCAATGGGGCCTCCTGCTGCTGCCGTGCCGCCGGAGCCCGATTTCTGTTCTCATCCTGAAGCAAAGTTCTTAACCTAAAGCACTATTTCTGGGTTAGCAGAGTCTGTAACCTGAAGCGTATGTAACCCAAGGTACCACTGTATTCATATCCCGTACCATCTTAACATTTGCTTCAAATCCCCAGGGGAGATTTGCCAGAGGTTTGAGCTCAAGTGCCGCTACTACTGTGCTGGTGACACCCAGTTCTGCATCTCCTGATAATAAAAAATAAATAAATGGAGGAATGTCTGCGTATGACAATTATTTCCAAGTAAGGGGGAGTGGCAACAAAATGTTGCAGTGTGGGGTGCTCCTGGTTAGGGTTCTGACCAAGCAGGGAGCCAGCAACACTTTTCTGAGATACTTTGTTCCATTATTCTTATCCCTGGGTCCACACCCAAAAGTCAGCCGGCATTTTGTGACTGAGTAGGCTTCAGTCCTTATGGGGCTTGGGGTGAGGGGCTCACCCGGTTTTATTTTTCCCCCTAAACATTTATTGTACTTCTGCAAACGTGGGGTTTCCCCCAAATGAATACTTCCTTCTTGTGCATGGACTGTGCTGCTTCACCTATGTAAGATCCACACGCAGATACTGAAGTCATTGTTAGCAATGGGATGGGATAGACCAGAGACGGCCAACTTTCAAGAGACTGCGATGATCTACTCACACAATTATAAACTGGCAGTGATCTACCCCTTTTTTGGGGGGGTCAAAGTTGTTGAGCTTTTTTTATGCAGGAATGATGTGCAGTCTAATTCTCTATGTATTAATTTTGATCCCTTCTTGAAAACGAGAGTAAGGACAAGGCGATATTCTTTCTGAGCTCATAGGAAAGGGCAGCTCAATTTGTTTTCAAATATGGCAGGTGCAGCTGGATACCAATTAAACGGAACCAAAAAATATAAATCATCATTGGTTTTTAAATTATTATTCTGATAACTGGCAGATAAAATATGCGAGTTACAAGATGTTACAATTTTGGGGGTGGGTGGGGGAACCTCACTGGCCCAATTAAGCACAATTTCACCTGCACAGTATCACCTGATCAACACCTGATTGGACTATATCGCTTTGCCGCTGCACACTGTAAGAGCCTATTGTCTGAGGAAACAGGCCATAAACTATGGGCTGGGTTGGTGCTGCCCTCTAGGGGCTGTCCAGCATGGACTGCAATAGCAGGTGTCACTCAAATTAATCCTCAAAGGAGGAATCAGCCTTCACACACGTACACAGAAGTGTTTCAAGAGTTTCGGCATCAACATCAAACACCAGGTCACAATGTTCTATTTGTATCTCCAGGAAATAACCAGAGACTCAAGGCAACAGCTGGCAGGAAGCATCTAGTGAACTCAATTCAGTTCCAAAGTGCGATATACGGAAAAGGTGCCACGTTGCACAGATTTCTGTGAACGTTTTCACCATGTAAATGGCACTGCATATGCACAGGCTACAATTGCAATGAACTACAGGAACAAAGGGACGCGAGTGGTACTGTGGTCTAAACCACTGAGCCTCTTGGGCTTGCCGATCGGAAGGTCGGCGGTTTGAATCCCCGCGACGGGGTGAGCTCCTGTTGCTCGGTCCCAGCTCCTGCCAACCTAGCAGTTCAAAAGCATGTCAAAGTACAAGTAGATAAATAGGTACCACTCTGGTGGGAAGGTAGACAGCATTTCCGTGCACTGCTCTGGTTTCACCAGAACTGGCTTAGTCATGCTGGCCACATGACCCGGAAAAACTGTCTGCGGACAAACGTCGGCTCCCTCGGCCAAAAAAGCGAGATGAGCGCCGCAACCCCAGAGTCATTCATGACTGGACTTAACTGTCAGGGGTCCTTTACCTTTTTACTGGGGAAAGGCACAGGGTCAGCACAGGAGCTCCTTGGCTTCTAGGAAATCAGGTCCATGGAAGCAAGTTTGAGGCACAATCCAAGACAAGGGGATGATAGCTCTCGAACTAATTGGGGATTATCTTGTGTTTGCTGATAAGAGCTCCATTGTGTTTGCATGATTAAATCAATGGAAGGCAGGCAAAAGCATGCAAGTGCCAAAGCAGTATGTTGCATCAGCCATTTCCCCCACATTTATATTGACAATCACATTAAATGAGACACACACATTGTACACACTCAAAAAGCCTGTATTCTTCAGGAGCGACCCTGTCAGAACACCAAAGTCTAATAAATAACATTTACAAGAAAACTGAAGTGCAACAGTTACAATGTTGAGTTTGTAACATGGATACAAATATGGATTGACAGCTCAATGAGGTCATCCGTGTCAAATCAAATAACTAAAATTGCACACGAGACAAGGGGAAAGTAATAAGCAGCTCAAAGTAACAGCATGCTGAACTGAAAAATAAAACCTATACCGTTTCCAAGCCAGTTTAAAGCGAAAAGTGCTACAAAATTACCATCCACCTAGTTTCTGATCTTCCACTTCTCTAGTTTCCAAGTTGTATAAACTATTCCATAAAATACAAGAGGTGTTCATGTTGAGTCTCAAGTAAGTTTCAAGGAGATATAAGTTTAGAAGTCCACATTTCTACCCCAGTGTCACCTCAGTCAACAGCATCGTCAAATTGGCCTTCCACTGGCATAGTCTCTACCTGTCTCCTAGTCACCGGTGCTACATGGTGCAAGCTTGGGTCATACAAAGGCTTTTCTCGAACTGAATAGGCCACTGGCTCTTGATCCAAGAAACCTCCGCCGTGAATCACATCTTCAAAATCTGTTGAGTGATTTTAAATCAATATGATTATGTCTATAAAGCTGTTTTCAACAGGCTGCAATTCTAAGAACCCACGCTAGGGAATAAGGCCCTCTTGACATCAGAGCAAATTATTTTTGAGAACAATTATTCCTCTCATCCCACCCTTCCTCCAATAAGCCTAGGGCAGGATACATGGAGAGGATATCATTTTATCTTCCCAACAACCCTTAAGGCCATGTTGTCAGCTTTCTTCCTTGAGCCAAGAGAACAGAAAGCTAAATACATGCACAAAATTGGATCTCAAGAGTGTTTATCAGTGTGTGCTTATTCTGCAATTCGGTTGCAACTCTCATCAAAGGATATCAACTTACTTAAGCAGTATGTCAACTTACTTTAGCCTTATAAAGGTCTATGCTGAACACAGTGAAATTTGGATCCAAGTTGTTAAGTAAAATAACATGGCATGGCAAGAAAATTTGTTGTTGTTTGTTGTTGTTGTTGTTGTTGTTGTTGTTATACCACTGAATAATTAATTTCCCCTTCCTTCACCACTCCACACATATTGCAATAAGCATGTCAGCAAGTCATGCAGAACAAATGGAAACTTCCTCTATTGATTAGAACAAGTTTCAGGAAGATAATATTCTCCAGCGCTACCGCTCACTAACTGCTCAAACCAATGCTGTACGTAATCCAGAAGTGGTAGCACCAGAGTACATCATGTTGAGTAGAGCAATATGTGTGTATGTCTGATGGCTGCTAGACTACAAGCCCTGGCCTGTTTCCCTCTCTGCTTGCTTTCTCGGGGGCTTTTCCCAACCATCTGTGATGTACTGGGAGAAGGTAACTAGGTGAGACAGTCAGCCAACCCAGACCAACAGCAAGGAAGTATCGCTGCTTCCAGAGCACCAGCTCAGAATGGGAATGGCCAGAGGGCTCAGGAGAAACGGCTAAACAAACTGCTGCTGCCGCCGCCACCCAACAGCACCTGCTGCCAGAAGCGGCTGATTTACTCCGCCTCATGACAGGGCTGGCCCTACAAGAAGATGGGATGTACGTTTTGTCAATGTAGTCTCGACAACCACTGCATCTAGGTGCCAAGTAGATTTTGATCTTTAGCTGTCTTACAACTACTTTTTCAAAAGACTGGTGCATATACCCGGCCTACTCTGTTCTCCAGACTGCTCCACTCTCTCACACATCTAATGCTGTTGCTATGAACTGAGTGACACATGTAGTCTTAGACTGCGTATCTCCAAAGTTTCACAGATTAAAAGAGATACCTTTGTGTTCTTGAAACATCCCTATTTTTACACCACACTCTGCCCTCTATAGACAGGTGGGTAAAAAAAAAAGTCTATAGTAGCTTCCTTTTAAACACCCACCCACACCCCTTAAGTTTTAATCTCATACTCAATTTGGTACAACTTATTCAAAGAATACTTTTTTAAAAAATTCAGGGATATGACTATGAATGGCTAATAGTCATGAAGCTCTGAATACCAGCTGCTGGGAATCACAAGTGCTATTGAACTTACGTCCTGCTTATGGGATTCTCACAGACATATATCTGGCTGGTCACCATGAGAACAGCATGCTGGACTAGCAATCCAACAAGCTCTTTTTATGTTCTTATGACACTTTTATTGGCCTATCGCAAGAGCAGTTCTAAAGAAATCTTCCCACAATGCACCTCTTCCTAGACACCTGGCTTTCTAGCATTTCTTTTTTTAAAAAGAACCATGTTGAGGCATCCACCTACCATAAGGATTGCTATTGTTTTCGTTGTCTTCCAACTCTTTATCCCAGTCCTCTTCTACATAGTGAGATACAGTTTTCGTCTCAATAAAAGCTGCATCTGTGGGCATGCTTAAGTCTTCGCCATCTGACTCAGAGTCTTTGTAGGGTGACTCAAAGTCTTCCAATTCCTCAAGGGCGCTTTTCGCTTTCTCCACCGCATGTTCTCCCAAACCTATACAGAAAGAAGCCTTCGTTGATTTATTTGAAAAATTAAACAGCAAAATGGATCCAGAAACCTAGGGAGTTTGATAGTTTAAGGCGATAAATCAGCTTAGCCATTTCCTCACTTCATTGTACGTGGCAGCAGAAAACAACTGCTGTTGTTTGAGGCGATCTTTGAATATTACAAATTCCCACCTGGTAATCATTTAGTATCAAATATTGTCTGAGGTTTCCCTTTCAGTTTTAACGGATATTATTTCATAAAGCTAGTTGACTGAGGAAAACAAGGGATAAGTAAAAACGTAACTAGTTGGGAGGGGAGGCAGTTCAGGGCAACATTGGCAACTGTTGCGAAGGGAATCTGAATGTTGGTCAAGTGGCGGTTGGGGCAGTTAGCGCAGAGAGAGGAAAGGATGGTGCGGTTAAGTGAAAAAAAAGAAAATGTTGTCATGGGTTTGTGAAGCACATCCGAGGAAGGAAGACTGGTCGTTCTGGGAATGACTATGGCAGAGAGAGACGGAAGAAAACAATGATGGAGTGCAGAATAACTGGGAGGGAGCCTGCAACACTCATAGAGTAGTGTGAAATTCCTGGGGGACACTGGGGGACAGGACAGAAGTGTTGGTCTCGTTATACAAGAGTGGATCAGGGGTACCATCTTGGAATAAAATATTGCGGGGTGGGTTGGGGGGGCAAGTAAGCCTTGCATAATTGATTGATCACATTGCCACAGTGCACAGACACCATTTGAATGGTAATGACCATCAGCCGGGGGGGGCTCAAATATTTTATGGGGGGGGAGACGCGAAGACCCCTTGGCCCCTAGGAGTTGGCTCCTATGGGATGGATACATGCTAGGGGTTACTCCATCCAACATTTATAACAAAAGTTGTTTCAGCTAGCAAAGGTGTTTGTGTAATCTTCCAAACTCCCTTCCCAGGTTGCAAACTTGGGAGCATGGCTTTCCAGCTCTCATGGTAGCACTTCCTTGTTCAGTTTATAGCCTCACAGCTCTCATCGTAAGAGCTGGAAGGGTCCCCAAGGGTCATCTGGTCCAACCCCTGCTGTGCAAGAATCTCAACTAAAGCATCCTTGACAGATGACCATCCAACCTCTGCTTTAAAAGCTCTAAGGAAGGAGAGTCCACAACCTTCCGAGACAGACCATTCCACTGCTGAATGGCTCTTACTGTCAGAAAGTTCTTCCTGATGTTTAGTCGGAATCTCCTTTCTTGTAACTTGAAGCCATTGGTTTGAGTTCTACCCTCTAGAGCAGGAGAAAGCAAACTTGCTCCATCTTCCATGCGACAGCCCTTAAGATATTTGAAGACGGCTATCATATCTCCTCTCAGGCTCCTCAATTCCAGGCTAAACATACCCAGCAACTTCAACTGTTCCTCAAAAGGCTTGGTTTCTAGACCCCTGATCATCTTGGTTGTCCTCCTCTGCACACGTTCCAGTTCATGGAGATAAAAACATAGCCACAGCAGGCTCCAACAGTTTGACTTCAACCCCCGAAGGCGCACTCTTCCACTGTCTCCCGAGAGGGCAGATCCCAGCAATATATGTATGTAATATTATAAGGAGCTACCATCTACTGAACAAGACCAGCAAGGACTAGCAGTGGCTGTCCTCTTTCCCAGTTCTGCTACTCAAAGTCTCTTACAGGGATTGAGAGCTTGGGAGATATACAATGTATGTATTCTACTACTGAACTACAGGGCCTTCTCCCAGGAATATGGGAATCTCTGGTATTCAAAGCTAAGATTGTACTTCTCAGCTATTTCCTCCCCACCCCAAAAAAGTACCTTTTCCAGGCCTCCAGCTGAAAGTCTTCACCACTTCAAATTCCTCCTGTCCAGCAAAAGCAGATGCATCAGCCTTTTTCTAGAGGGGGAAAACGTTTAAGAAGTCAAATGATTCACATCTTTGATTGGATTCCTCATGAGATTGGCTGTTACTGGACAATAAATTATCCTATTATTGAGCTTTTGGTAACCATCTCTTTATTTTTGAAAGATTGTGTTACATTACCTTTTACAGTGAGCAAAATGTTTGTGACCTACTGTATACAAATGCACTGGCACACTTGCTTCCCTGGAGTCAAAAAAGGAAGCCATATAAAGAGATACACACTCCAACCCTCCTGCTCAGAGGTTGGAAATTTTATTTGTAAAGAAGGGTGTCAACAAGTTTTTCCACATGAACAAAAAACCTCTAAATCTTCACCAAAGAATGATAATGCTCATTCTTTGTCTTTGTCAGGAGCAGAACAACAGAAGATATAGGATCAACCACAGGGAAACACTCTACAGATTTTTTTTAACCCTTCAGAATGTAAATAATTTATCCAGCGATCCCCAGAACAATACAAAATGCCTCAGATGCAGAAAGGTATGGTTTCAAATGGGATGGGGAACCTCATGTTCCTGCATTTTAGGGTTGCCACCTGTCCTGTATAATACAGGACTGTCCCGTATTTAAATGTCAAATGCTAGTCCTGTATTCACAACAGTTTTGTCCTGTACAGTGGTGCCCCGCAAGACGAATGCCTCGCAAGACGAAAAACCCGCTAGACGAAAGGGTTTTCCGTTTTTCGATGCGCTTCGCAAGACGAATTTCCCTATGGGCTTGCTTCGCAAGACGAAAACGTCTTGCGAGTCTTGCGATTTTTTTCGCTTTTCCCCCTTTTTCTAAGCCGCTAAGCTGCTAATAGCCTTTTAGCCACTAAGCCTTTAATAGCCGCTAAACCGCTAATCCACTAAGCGGGTTGCTTTGCAAGACGAAGAAACCGCTAGACGAAGAGACTCGCGGAACGGATTATTTTCGTCTTGCGAGGCACCACTGTATTTCAGAGCTCTCTTTCTGCCAAGTTAGGGATCCTCTCCAAATGCATGTGTTGGAAAGGTTGTGCAAAAGGTCATGCATTCAAGTTGTGCGTAGCCAAGCACAAGACAGATTTACAATTTCATGCTTATGCATGTGTGCACGTGTGTGTGACAAACTTCAGAGCAGCCATCCTGTTAGGCTGCAACAGCTTGCAACGGATTGCTTTGAAGGGAGAGTGACAACTTGAATAAAACATTAGGGGACCCACACAATCCATCGCTAGACACGGCACATACAATCTGAATGGCAACGCCCAACAACTTTGGGGTAGCCTGGCCCCCTCAAATATTTTATTGGGGCGTGGACCTTGGCACCTATGCTTTGAAATCACTTCAGCATCAATTTCTTTATTTAAAAAAACCCATCCCCCAACCTCCCCGCCCCGCATTTTGCCAGAACAAAAGTAGCAGCACAATGTTGGACTCGACGACCCTCACAGGTTTCCTTCCAATTCAGCAATTCTCAATTCCCCCTTGTTGGGGGACATGGGCATAACCCACGAGGGGCAGTTGCCCCCCCCAAAAAAGTATTAAAAATCAATAGAAACACTTCAACAAACTAAAGTTCTGCTCCTCCTAACAGAAGCCTGCCATACCCCCACCTAATGTCCTCTTTTGGGGCAGGTGTCCTTTTACATGTTAAAGCTGTGGTTCCCAACCACAGGGGGGCAATTCGAAAATAATATCTCAGTGAATGGCATTTTAGGCTTCCTCCACGTGAATAGGAGTTCACCTGTTGAATAATAAGAATTTAGGAAGCATTAGGATATGTGAAGCATTAGGACTTGAGAGATGCTTAGGTGGGGGCATGACCAAAAACCAAGGTTGGGAACCACTGTTTTAAAGGACCCGCTCGACAGCTGTTCGTGAGACCTCCCTTCCTCACCCTCCCAAAACAGTAGCTGGACATTTCGAAGGTGAGCACAAGTTTAACACGTGTTTCCTCCCCCTGCACGTGAACTCCAGAGCCTCGTTTTCTCTCTCTCCTATCCCGTGGCCGTTTTCCCCTCACCCGCTGCTCTGGGAGGAGGAGGAGGCGCCCCGGAGGCTCGCGCTGCCCGACCGCCTCCATGCGCGCGCTGCCGCCCCCCGCCCCGCCCCGCGCGGCCAGAGTCCTCCCCTCAGTCACAGAGTCACCCGAACACAACCGGCGCCCGCCCCGAAATGCAGCTGCGCCGCCACTTACTCCGCGGCCGCAGGCGCGCGTGTGTCACGTGGCCTACCCTCGGGGTGCTCCCCTTGAGCAGCCGACCAATCCGATCACGGAACCAAGAAGCTGATCCCTTGGGAACCCTCCCCCGCGCGCGCCCCTGCCGGTGTCTCGCCTGCCCGCCGCATGCGTGGCTGAGGGCGCAGAGGAGGTTGCGCCCTGCAGCTTGCCTTATTATTAGTAGTAGTAGTATATAGAAGTTTGAACTCCATCTCACATCAGCCATTATTATTATTATTACTGTATAGAAGTTTGAACTCCATCTCACATAATGCATTATTATTATTATTACTATATAGAAGCTTGAACTCCACCTCACACCATCCATCATTATTACTGTATAGAAGTTTGAACTCCACCTCACATAATCCATTATTATTATTATTATTATTACTGTATAGACGTTTGAACTCCACCTCACATCATCCATATTATTATATTACTGTATAGAAGTTTGAACGCCACTTCACATAATCCATTATTATTATTATTATTATTATTATTATTATTATTATTATTATTATTATTATTACTGTATAGAAGTTTGAACTCCACCTCACATCATCCATTATTATTCCGGTGATTATTTTTGGGTATGCACGTGTACTCGGGAGGAATTCGCTTTGTCCTGTGTCTGAAAGGATTGTTGGCATGTGAGCCAGCACTGCATGAGTTTTGCCTTATTATGCTTTCTAAACTCGTGTTTATGCTTAAAACTTATAAAATCATTTACCCAGAGCATGCTACAGGTTTCAACTGGGCAGTGGTGTTATGACACCTGTTTGAAAACATGGGCCAGTGGAAACATTTTATTACATTTGGAGTCTTGACACAGGACAGTGGCACAGAGTTTTGTTTTTCCCCTAAAATAATGGATGCAAGAATTCAATACTGCCTGGAAGTCGTAGTAGTACCCTATAGTCACACCTCGGGTTACAAACACTTCAGTTTGCGTTTTTTCGGGTTACGGACTGCCGAAACCCAGAAGTACTGGAACGGGTTACTTCTGGGTTTCGGCAGTTGCGCATGCGCAGATGCGCTAAATCGCGCTTTGCACATGCACAGAAGCACCGAATCGCAACCCATGTGCACACAGATGCGCCGCTGCGGGTTGCAAACACTGCAGGTTGCGAACGTGGATCCTGCACGGATCCCGTTCGCAACCCGAGCATCCACTGTATTTTATATTTTAGCTTTCAACTGTATGCCCGCAAACTTTGGGTTGCATCTATTGAAATCTAAATGCAAGTGCACCGATGAGCACGTTCTGTTAACTGCATTCTTGTGCAAACTCTTCTGCTAGGACTTGGAAGAATGTGGAAGTGCAGCCAATATGCCTGCAACTGCATGTCTGTTAGTGGAAAGCAATAGCTGGAGTGCACTTTCCCCCTTAAAATATGTTTGCAAGCAGTGTCTCTGAGATCTGAAGCCTTGGGCCAGCAAACGTCGCTTTCCAGCATTTGTCTTCCAGCCACTGGGGTATCGTTTTGCAATGTGCAACTGCACGTGACCCAGCTATTTATTTGGGCTTGATCCGCCCTAGACAAGGTGTTTATAAAATAATCAAAACAAAATAAATCCAGACGGGAGGAAAAACAGCAAAGGATTTTGTGCAAATGGATGTACTTAGATTTCACATCACTTTTTAGTGCAATGCGGTACTTGCTAAGGCAAAAGTCTGAAGTGAAGAAGCTTTCTGCTTGCAGGACATCTTTAGATACAATCTATTGGTACATTTTAAATTTAAAAACTTCATGAGACCAAACTGACCAGTCAGTCTTAAGTTCCTTGCAACTTGAGTAATATCAACGCATTCCCAAAAAATCTGACCGAGTGATTGGATATTTGATTGTTAATGATACTTTGGACACCACTGTTACTGGCTCTATATGCACTGCTAACTAGTTAATGTCCAAGAGTCAGAAATACTCTTTATTATTGTACTTGTAGACCACTCTTCAGTGTATGTCACAAGGTGGATTTGAAAAATGTGACAAAGCAAATAGATTTTACAAAAAACACACAGTAAAACCACAAAACAGTGTTGTGGGATGGGGGGGATTTCTCTTAAGCAGGGGAAACCCTAGTTCAAGCTATTACTTTGAACTAGAGATGTCTCTTGTAACAACTTTGAGAGTCCAAATGAGCTAGTTTAATATGGGTATAACAAATTAATCAATTGTGTAACAATAAACAGCTGGAAGAGCCAGGGACAAATTGGTTACTGCAATAAATTTAGGTAGGTAGCCATGTTGGTCTGACGCAGTCAAAATAAATTAAAAAATTGTCCAGTAGCACTTTAGAGACCAACTAAGTTTGTTCTGGGTATAAGCTTTCATGTGCATGCACACGAAAGCTTATACCCAGAACAAACTTAGTTGGTCTCTAAGGTGCTACTGGACAATGCAATAAATTTATTTGTTTGTTTGTATAGCGCTCTTCATCCAAGGTGGTTCATACCAATGTAAGCTTTTCTTTCCGTGTCTTCCGTATTACGGATCAACAGAACACACACAACAATGTGCCAACTGTTTCCTCTAACTCCACTCTCATGTTCTTATAGTTCTTTTTTTTTCCATTGGAGTACGCCGTATGAACACCAGTCAGAATCTTTTATCCACCCATCAAAAAACCAACAATGAAGAGAGAAGTCCCCCCCAAAAATATATTTATTTGCCTTTGGGTTACAAATTTACAAACAACATTTAAAGTAGGTTTAGCTCTTAAGATAAGACACATCTAGGATTACATTTCTCACAGGTGTCCAGTTTGCAGCAATGTGTACTTTGAAATAAAAGTTTCAACTTGTTCTCCCTGCAACATTTTCATCGCCCTCCAGTGAATGCTGCCACAGTTCTCAGGTTTGCCTTGGGACTGAGTCAGTTCCTCTCTGATGTAATCCAGCCAAATATCTTCAAAGGAAGAAAAAAGGCTAGTTAATATTGTGATAATGGAAATGCCCCCATGGGCCCAAAACTTAGCAACACATGATCCTATGTATGTTCCACCATTGGGGTATATGTGTGGAGTGGGTTTTTTTGCAAAATCTAGGACTAAAAACAGCAGTTGCTATAGTACTTACAATAGCACCTGTCAGAGCTGCTTCCAGGTCCCAGCTCACAGAGGACCACGCTAGCCGGTAGTACTGTACAAAAGTCTTTATTGAGTTACAGTTTCCATATTAAGCCGCAGCGTGCAGCTCTACGTCTTAGAAGCTAGACCGGCGAAGCTCCGTCTGAGTCTCCGCCTCCTGTACACCAACTTAATACTCTAGCCTTACTCCACCTCTTCCGTCTTTCCTTCCTCCTCTGGGTCCCTCTACCCCCCGTGGTCTCTTCCTTCCTGGACTCTTCTGACGCCGACCCCCCGGACTCTGCTCCCTCTTTGCGGCGGGCTTTAGGACCTGGCTCCCTATCCGGACTGCTTACTGTGCCGCCTTCCTGTGCATTTGAACTTGGCGCGCGCGCGCAGCCTTCAACCTTCCTCTTGACCATTTCCTCGCTCCCCGATGGAGGTGTGGCCAATCCTAACTCCTGCCTTCCCGCTTGCGGCGAGCCGCCAGCTCCCGATACCTGGGACCCCTCCCCCCTACTGTGCTCTGGTGGGGAAGCTGGTCCCGATTTCCAACTGCTGCTCTCTGAGTCTCCTCTGGTCCCTTCTTCCTGGGGTGTCCCCCTAGGCTCCCCCCTTGCTCTGACCACTGGCGCCCCTTTCTGTGAATCTTCCGATTCACTGGAAAGAATCGGAGATCTCGGGCCGCTGTCATCGCTCATATTTCCTTCGGATTCCTCCCCCTCGCTCTCCGTTTCCTCCCTTTCCTGTGCCTCTGCTCCTGAACCCCTGACAGCACCTTTTTAAAGATTATTTACTCCGCATCAAAGATGAGAAAGTGGTTCCAGCAGAAGTGGTGGGTTTCGATTTGCGTTATGGTGTATGTTGAATAAGGGTCGCGGGTGGCGCTGTGGGTTAAACCACAGAGCCTAGGACTTGCCAATCAGAAGGTCCGCGGTTCGAATCCCCACGACGGGATGAGCTCCCGTTGCTCGGTCCCTGCTCCTGCCAACCTAGCAGTTCGACAGCACACCAGTGCAAGTAGATAAATAGGTACCGCTCCGGCGGGAAGGTAAACAGCATTTCCGTGCACTGCTCTGGTTCACCAGAAGCGGCTTAGTCATGCTGGCCACATGACCCAGAAGCTGTACGCCGGCTCCCTCGGCCAATAAAGCGAGATAAGCGCCACAACCCCAGAGTCAGTCACAACTGGACCTAATGGTCAGAGGTCCCTTTACCTTTATATGTTGAACAATGTAGACATTGATGATGAGCAACCTTTGGGCCAAGTCCAGAGTAAAATAACTTGTGCACAACTTTAAAAAAAATATCCCTTTCCTGTACATTGGATGGCTCTGGCTACCACAGGCTTATGGCCAGCCCCCAGCTTAGCCAGATGCTTAATTCTGGGGATTTGAGGGGTGGTGTGGGGATTTCATCTGAGGGACGTTGCTATTTGGGCTGCCTCCTTATTTGGCTGCCAACTTCATCCTTATTACCATCATCTCTGACCACTGGTCCTGTTAGCTAGGGATGATGGGAATTGTAGTCCCAAACATCTGGAGGGGCGGAGTTTGCCTATGCCTGCTTATGATTCTGGCCTAAGTAGGTTCTCAAGATGACACGCAATAAAATCCAGTTTTTTGCGTGTGTGTGTTTAAATTTACTCTAATCAAAATGCAGATAGAAGGAAGAAAAGATCTCTGGTTATACCCACAACACTTGAAGAAATAAAACTTCTTACCGGGGTCTGTGGCACCGAATTCTCTCAAGGCACGTTCATAATATTCTCGGATATTGGACATTTTACAGGATTCCTTGGAGGTAGAAAAAAAGGGGGGGATAACTAAGGATGCTGAGCCAAAGGTTACAGCTGTTAAATATACTTGCCAAGTACATAAAACAGTGTGTTGCTATTTAGTCCTTCAGCCCATGAATTAAAAGGGCACAGGACTAAGAGCAGAAGCTGTGACAGGCTTGGGCAATAAAGTATTGAGAAGCTTTCCCCTCTCACGTGGCACTTTTCCTGCCTCACCACCCAAACCCATAGCCTTGAATGCTTCCCCTGATATTCCTTTTCCACTACCCCACCATACCCCCTGGTGCTCCCCGAAAACACACATATTCCTATCCCACCAGATGCAACCCTGGGCAGCAACTAACGTGAAAGTTAAAAACATTCAGAAAGCTTTATTCCAAGACAGAACACAAGTCAATCCAGCTCAGAACTGGCTGGCAGTGGCTCTTCAAAGTTTGGGGCAGGGTTATCAGCCTTACTCAAAGCTGCTCAGCCCTACTCAAAGCTGCCAGGATTTGAACCTGGGACCTTATGCATGCAAAGCAGATGATCTACCACTGAAGGCAGCCCTGTACAAGGAAGTTTTTAAAGGTTCAATGTTTTGCTATGTCTTTATTACATATGCTGGAAGCCGCCCAGAGAGGCTGGGGCAACCCAGTCAGATGGGCGGGGTAATAATAATAATAATAATAATAATAATAATAATAATAATAATAATCTATTATTATTAATTATTATTATTATTATTATTATTATTATTATTATTATTATGCTAGACTACCAAAGAGTAGGCACTGATCTATGGGCCTTTTCGGGGCCCCATGCCTTTTAGTGCCCCCATGACAATGTATCAAAATTGGTTTATCAAAATTGTTGGTAAAAAAATAATAATGTACTAGGCATCCACAACGTTTAATCTGACACTGTGGAGCTATGACCTTTTCCCCAAGCAAACAAAAAAAGTATTAAAAAACAAGCAACATCTCTAGCTGTTTAAGGCTTTCAGAAAACAACACAACATTTTGAGTCAGGAAACGGAATAGCAACGATGCACTTGATATAGGTCAAATCCTTTAAAAAAGTTTCCAGATGTTTTCTAAAAAGGCACCTTTTAGTAGTCCAATCCCAACATATTCCAGCATATTAACCGCTGCTCCCTTTAGAAAATTCACAGTGGCACATGCCTCTAATGATACAGAACATCCTAAAACTAAGTTTGCCCTAAGTTACGTTACTCACTTGCTCCTTTTCAATCTGAATCATCTTCTTGAAGAACTCAAGGGAAAACGGGCGGCTTTCATGCAAACTAGGACATAAAAGATGGTGTGTGAGGGATTCAGTTTTTAAAAAACCACCAGAGAAAGCAGAATAAATAAATAATTGTATTTCTGTATATATGTGTGTGTGTGTTTCAGAAGGAGTTCTTCTAACCTGGTAAAGACTTTCTTTGCTTTCTTATAGCCACCAGCCCTGTACGCCCATTCAATATACTTTTCCTTCATGGTTACCGAGTCAGCAGGCAGCGTGGCAAGCAAAGATCTCTGCAAGTTAAAACGTAAAAAGAACCTGAGCACATTCAGAGAAGACCTGTGAAGCTCTTAAGCACATGTCATGGACTATGAGGAGCCGCCATATTTCGATCCGAAGTGGGATATTTCAACCCAGAGAGCTAAGGATTCAAATAAGAGAGCAGGACTGGTGTACACAGATGGAATAATTCTGAGTACATCTGAGTACATCTTGTAGTTTTGAGACTGTCCTTTCCAAATCAATATACAGTCATACCTTGGTTTTCGATCAGCTTAGTTCTTGAACGTTTTAGATCCCGAATGCCACAAACCCAGAAATGACTGTTCTGGTTTGTGAACTATTTTTGGAAGCCGAACATCCGACAGGGCTTCCGACTGGCTGCAGGAGCTTCCTGCAGCCAATCAGAAGCTGTGCTTTGGTTTCTGAACGTTTTGGAAGTCGAACGGACTTCCGAAACGTTCGAAAACCGAAAACTCAACAGCTGACAGCTTGGCCTCAGGATGTTGCACTCAGCAGAAGCCACGTGCCATGTTTGACTTCCGAGGCGTGTTCGAAAACCGAAATATTCGTCAATGGAGACGTTCAAAAACTGAGGTACCACTGTATTTAGAAATGGAGATTGTGTCTGAATGCATTCATACACACATTTATATCTGGGGTGCTTTCAATGGGTGTGTGCCCCCCCCAATTTGAGTATTACTGTCTCCAGTCATTCCCCTCCTTCTCCCCCTTTCTTGCACCCCCCCTCCTGCTTTGCTTCCACTTCTCTATTGTCAGAGACAACTCACATCTTCAGCAAAGGCTTTCCCCAAGTATGGCAGCGAGATCAGACACTGTCTTCCCTCGCCAAAGCCCTTGAGTCCAACTTAGTCTGGCTCCTGTACTCTACAAGGCTGTCTTGGGAATCACATAATTTCTTTGACCTGCAGATTACCAAGCACAGTGCTGGTTCTAAAATTAATGCTAACATGATAATGTTGCTAGTAAAACTATTCCCATCTGCTTTCCTGAATAGTTCTACCCACGCTGAGCTGTTGTTGTTTTCAAATAGGATATGTAATACCTGATAGAGTGCTTCCGTTTCAGGAGTGCTATTGACATTCTCGCTCCATTCTGTACATAGAATCCATAACAGCAAGCTGTCCTAGTGGTAGGAAGAGAGAAACATTAATTTTAGGCCATGGAAATACTGGGCATGATATGTTGGATGCGAGGCACACACATAGGAGCCAGACCCAGCATTTGAGGCTATGTGACAGCTATGAAACATATTTTTAAAAGCCACCAGAAAGCCCAGCGTGGGCTAGGAGATTAGGATGGCAGCAGAATTAATGCACTTATCTTCTTATTGGAGGGGTCTAGGCATATCAAGCACCTGTAACCCCTTGCTGCAGAGGATAATATCAATGGGGACAATAATAGTGATAACTTTGTTCTAATTACAGGTGTTTAGGCAAGTAACTTAGCCCTTAACTTAAGCATTACAAGCAAGGGGTGTGTGGCACACCATCTTAGTAACTCTGGGGTGTCCCCATAGTCATGTGCCTTTCCCCAAGTTGCAGCTGCTGCCCACCCCCGTGGAGTGCAACTTATTCAATTATTATTATTATTATTATTATTATTATTATTATTATTATTATTATTATTCTGCCTATCTGATTGGGTGGCTTCCAACAAATTAAAACACATCAAACATTAAAAACATACAGGGCTGCCTTCAGATGTCTTCTAGAAGCCAGATAGTTGTTTACTTCCTTGACATCTGATGGGAGGGCGCCACCACCGAGAAGGCCCTCTGCCTGATTCCCTTTAACTTCACTTCTCACAGTGAGGGAACTGCCAGAAGGCCTTTGGAGCTGGATCTCAGTGTCTGGGCTGAATGATAGGGGTGGAGACACTCCTTCAAGTATACAGGGCCAAAGCCCTTTAGCGCTTCAAAGGTCAGTACCAACACTTTGAATTGTGCTTGGAAACGTACTGGGAGCCAATGTGGTCTCAGCGGTCGCTCCCAGTCACCAGTCTGGCAGTGGCATTCTAGATTAGTTTTAGTTTCCGAGTCACCTTCAAAGGTAGCCCCCCAGAGAGTGCATTGCAGTACTCTAAGCACAAAGGCATGCATACAAGACACCCTCCCACCATGGCTGAGGAAACCCATAGTCTAGCATCATTCCAAAGGCATTCTGGGGGAAAAAACACTAAATGGAAGGTCCAGAGAATTTGCGCCCGTCCACTGGGGGATATAGGAAGCCCTGAACACATATTTTTTAGATGTCCCTTTTATGATGAGGCATGTAGAGAAACCATTGACCCCCCTGCTGGTGAGGCTTGCTGACCTCCCGGTAAAGCAAAATTTCGATCTTCTCCTGTTAGGCAAAGACCACAAGATGCCCGGATTGTAGCCAGATTCTGCGCACAGATCTGTAGGCGCAGACCATCCCCCAATTCAATCTAGTTTGTTAAAATTCCCAAACCCGGATCCACGGGCGACTTTGGGTCATTTCTCTAAGGTAGTCTATTTTGAAGTTTTTATGAGTTTACATGCCTACCGCACTTTTAAACTTAAAATCCATTGTTGTATATTGTTTTAAATGTTTGTTTGCTATTGGGATGGTAGTTCCCTTTCTGTTTCTCAAGCTGGCCTCTGACCGTAATAAATTTCATTGCTAAATGGAAGGAGCAAATGAGAAGAGTTGTTGCCCCTGGCTTCACAGTAAACATCCCTGAACAGCATCTGTCCCCAAGATGAGGGGAACATTTCCCACCCACCCACCCAAGATCAGAACACATGCCCCCCCAAAATGCAAGTGAGGTGGCAAATTGGGGAGGAGGGTATTTCAAGGAAGCTGCCTGTGGCGTTTGCCTCCTAGGATGGGTCATAAGGAAAGGGTTAAAATGGGTGTGATGTGATTGGCCAGTGAGAATGCAAGGGGGGAATAAAAGTTAGAGTGGGAGGTTTTTAAAGTCAGTTGAGGTTTGGGAGTTGAGAGTTGAGGTTTGGGAGTTGAAGAAGGAAGAGGGAGGTTTAGGTGTGGGTTGGTAGAGTTGTATTGTGAGAGAGTGAGAGGAATTGTTAGGTGGAGTCAGATAGTTGGAATAATCAGTTTGGAGTTGTTAGGAACTAAGATTAAGAAACTGTCAAGGAAAACTAACTGAAACCATAAGCTTGTTCCTGCATTTAAAGATAAACTTGATTATTTGTTTATGTTAACAACTGACTGGACTCCGTGTGTCCCTGTGAGATACAGGGTGGTGGCAGCAGAAAAAGCAATCGCAGTGGCGGCACAGGGTCAAGAGACCATCAAACGTCCGGGGTCCCTGTGTGTGATTGCCACACTGCCCCTCCACCATGAGGCATGCAAACAGCGATCCTTTCATTCCAGAGGCTTGTCACTTACCTTTGCCTTAACTGCTCTAAATGCTTCCTGGAAACAAGGGCCTACACCATCTGTGTTCAGCTGGAGTAGCAACTTCAGCCGCATCTCCCACATTTCTACCAAGTGGCTGAATCGTCTCGTTGCCGCTGCTGCCACCTCTTCAGCCTTTTCTCGGAGGTCGAGCCCCAGTAAGAGCTGGAGCTGACGAGATGCAGATCAAAGATAAAACGGAAGCCTTTATTGAGAAATGTGTCCCAAGACCCAAAGCCAAGTCTTCTCGTTTCATGCGGTGTGGTGCTTTTTTATATATTTAAAAAAAGACCCAGCAAGAGCCATATACATCCTTACCCATTGCTGATAGAGAGAAGCTGGCAGCAACTGTAATTCATGAGCTCGGCTGCAAACACTTGATATCCTTTCCAACCTCTAAAAAAACAAGGAGAGATAAGGAAAAAAGAATGAGCTTCACTGCCACGCAGACTAGCCTCCACAAAAACAAAAGTAAACTTCTGAAATTGTCTGCAGGAATACTTAAAGCATTTACCTTCTGCTTTAACTCTTCACTGTTTGTCTTCCGGTTATATCTTTCCAAGCAAAAAGCGACGTAACGTTCCCACATGGCCTCTGGAGGATTAAAAATGTTTTTCTTAATAAAAATGGCAGTCACTCCTTCTGAACGAAAACAACCACAACACTGCTTTTTCAAGACCAGCTAAAGAAAAATTCAACAGTTTAAAGGGGGGGTGGAACCACCTATTCACAAGATTTGCTACAAGTTTCTTTCCTCCTTCAGTATCTTTATTTAGAAATTTTATAAGCCACTTGATCAAAGAGCTCACTGAGCAGTGCACGAATAAAATCGTAGATAAAACACAGCTAAAATCCACACGGTACAGACACTGTATAAACCTCAAGGCAGCTCTGGTGCTTTCTCCTACTTCTCTGAGTCAGCTGGGGATGAAAACGTACAAAGTCCCACTCTCTTGGAGCACACCATGAGTGAAAAGTGGATTACAGGACACCAGAAAGCAGACACGCATATGCTGCCCACCTCACGGTTCTTTTCCGTCACCAAAGCAACACAACCGAAAGTGGGCGGTACTGCCCTTTGAATATGATTTCTGAGGCGTTTCATGGGAGGCCTCTGGGAAGGTTTTGCATGAAATAAACCCTTGCTAACTAGGCTAGCCGGGTTCACTCAGCTGTTCCCTCCTCCATGCAAATTGCACAATGTGCGTTAAGTCCCTGAGGTGAAGCGGTTAGTGGCGTAAGGCCCGCAAACCCTTGTGCTACATGAAGGAACAAGGAGGGCCCTGCTCCCTCCCAACGCTGACACTCTGGCCGCCTTCTCAAATTCGGCAGAGGTGGCCATGAAACGGTTTTGGACCATACCACTTCAGACTGCAGGCAAAGGTTCTGAGGAAAAATCACTCTCTCGTGAGCAGCAGTACACTCCCAAGCATGGGATATGTCCTATAAAAGCTTAGCCTGGAAGCTTGCTCCTTGAAATCTAAATTTCTACGTGGAGGCATTTTATTTGAGGCTCAGGAAGGTGCTGAATTGGGGAACATTCAGTCATGCGAGTCTCTACCTGCAGTCTTGAGGTGGTCAAATCCAGACATGGCTTTATCACCTCATCTGCTATTAGAACTAGACCAACAAGCCTACAGTTCACCTTAAAGCCTATAGCTTAATTACTATTTTTGGAGGACATAAATCACCACTGTTATCGTGTAAAGGGAAAGGTAAAGGACCCCTGGATGGTTAAGTCCAGTCAAAGGTGACTATGGGGTTGCGGCACTCGTCTCGCTTTTCAGGCTGTGGGAGCTGGCGTTTGTCTGAAGACAGCTTTCCAGGTCATGTGGCCAGCAAGACTAAACTGCTTCTGGCGCAATAGGACACCGTGATGCAAACCAGAATGAACGGAAATGCCATGAAACCTGATTAACAATTGCAAGCGGATGAGAAGGACAAATGGACAAGCACTAGGAAAGCTTGCTGCCTCTCTTGCATTTCCAGATGGGTGTTTAAGCGTGGGAAGGAGGCTCATCGCGCATGGAAATTCTTCACAGCATCTGCATGACATCATTGGCAAAAACAAAAGTATTGCCTTCCCGTTTTCATTCAAATATACCCCTTTCAGGGGAAATCTGAACACTTAAAAATTAAAAAATAACCACACACATATTGAGCTCTTCAAGTCCATCAGTTCATAGTTAATTTGGGAATCATGACTACATACATCTTCAAAGCTCTACCGCAAGAACTGGAAGTATCGTTTATGTTTTAGAGATTTTATACTTTATAAATGCTGGTATATATTAGAGGCACAAGTTCTAACCTGTGGGAAGGGAGGCGACTGCTTCATCAAACACCATGCAACACCGTTCTTCTTTTAGGGCTGCTTCCTGTGCTTTTGACTGTTTGGACCGATGTTCTGTTGTGGGCAAGGAGTCCTTCTCCAGCTCCTGCCGTGCTATGTAGTCCCACATAAGAGGATCGTTGGAGTATTCTGCCTGCAGGCTAAGAGGAAAACTATCATGCTATTGTTCCATGCGCTACCCTCTTCTTAGGAGGGAGCATTAAGAGTGCTTTGCTCTACAAGCAGGCAGCTATATCACAACAGTGACATTTTATTTATCCTGAGATACTCTCGGCACCAATTCAGGTGAAGCCACATCAGACATGCCGGAGTCTGCCAAGTCATAGTCTGGTCTACACACACTAAAGAACAGAATGGGGATGAGGTGGTAGACTGAAAGTGAGAACATCAAACCTGAATGCTTTCCATGTTAAACAAAATAATACTTCTAGCACAGTGGCTTCCAAACTTTTCTTTCCCAAAGACCACTTGGAAATTGCTGAAGGTCTTGGCAGACTACTTAATGATTTTTCTGCCTGTTGTAGCAATTGCAATGCGATGCGATATATGTTGTATGATATATGTTTTTAAAAATTGTATTTTTACAGACACGCTGCAGACCACCTGAATGGACGACACTAATAGTTCTCCACAACCACCCCAGACTTACTTTTCCAGAATTTCCTTTTGAAGGTCTTGTGTAAAATCAAAAAGTTTTGCAATTGACAGCAGTGACAGAAGAAACTCGGCACCTAGAATGGAGTGAGACAGACAGACGGTAATTAGGGAGGGTCCAGAACCTCATAAACAGTCTCTCTTAAGCCAGAAAATATTTAACAAATAAAATATATGTACTCTATAACAAGAGGATTAATTTAAAAAAATGAATAAAACCGTAAGAACTCTCTTGCTTGAAACGCATCTCTTTAATGTGGAGTGTCAAATTTTGCCGCAAGGCTTGGATTGACTTGTATGTGAACTTGCCTACGCAATTCATGAATGCTCAGTACAGCAGCTGGGACAGATCAGTCTGTAGATCACGAGGCTCTTAACCTCAGGGTCATGGGTTCCAGGCCCCACATTGGGCAAAAGATTCCTGCATTGCAGGGGGTCAGACTAGATGACCCTCAGAGTCCCTTTCAACTCTTGTGATTCTATGCAGATAATACCAGGTCAGAGACAACTGGCCCATCAATACTACCATCCTGAGAGCAGCCAAATCCAGATGCTACAAGAAAGCTGAACAACTCATCCTACATACTAGTAAATATATTTCTTTAAAAGCTAGGTGCCACTTTTGAATTTTAAATCAGTCCCAAAATTCATAAAACCATTTGAAACAATAAACAACAGTGAAAACATCCACATACAGTGGTACCTCGGGTTACATACGCTTCAGGTTATATACGCTTCAGGTTACAGACTCCGCTAACCCACAAATAGTACCTCAGGTTAAGAACTTTGCTTCAGGATGAGAACAGAAATTGTGCTCTGGCAGTGCGGCGGCAGCAGGAGGCCCCATTAGCTAAAGTGGTGCTTCAGGTTAAGAACAGTTTCAGGTTAAGTACGGACCTCCGGAACGAATTAAGTACTTAACCCGAGGTACCACTGTAGTTGATTTAATTTCAGAAACCTCCGCAGCCAGAACCAAACCAGAACTCAGTTATCAACACTTGTGGAAAGTTAGGGTGAGCAGAGAGGTCGTTTAACTGTCTGTGAAAGCACCCCTTTGTCAGTAACACCTTCAGGGTTGTAGCCACCCCAAAATCATTCTGTTAGAATGGGTGCCGCAATATTCAACCCCAGCCAGCCAAACTTCAGTCACCAGTGGCCTATATTTATTTTTAAAAACCTAAGGCAAGTTGCTGGGACGCAGGTGGCACTGTGGGTTAAACCACTGAGCCTAGGACTTGCCGATCAGAAGGTCAGCGGTTCGAATCCCCGCGACGGGGTGAGCTCCCGTTGCTCGCTCCCTGCTCCTGCCAACCTAGCAGTTCAAAAGCACGTCCAAGTGCAAGTAGATAAATAGGTACCGTTCCGGCAGGAAGGTAAACGGCTATTCCGTGCGCTGCTCTGGTTCGCCAGAAGTGGCTTAGTCATGCTGGCCACATGAGCTGGAAGCTGTACGCTGGCTCCCTCGGCCAATAAAGCGAGATGAGTGCCGCAACCCCAGAGTCGGTCACGACTGGACCTAATGGTCAGAGGTCACTTTACCTTTACCTAAGGCAGGTTGCTACTTAAAACACACACACACACGAGAAACACAACATGGAGTTACCTTTGATTTTCTGAACAGCATTTCTGTAGACAACTCGGGCCATTGCACCATTAAGTATTTCCTCAGAATAGCTGAATTCACCCTAAAATTGCAGGCAAAAGACAAGCTTTCATGTCCTAGACCCTTTTCATATTAAAAAAACAATTCATGGCACATGACCAACACCTTTTCCTCCACAGAGTTGCAACCGGGGCCCCACTGCACATATGAGCCACTGCACTGTCAGAGAAATGCTCCACATATATTGATAGGTGGACATTCCCCAATATTGAAAAAGCAACAATAGTGTGGCCTCTGGTTAGCTTTGTTGGCATATATTTTCCATAAGCAATGAGGGTAGGGGGGGAGGAGGAAAAGCACAGCAGGTCACAAAAAACTTGCAGCTTGTCAACGTCTTCCAGAAGCAACACAATACACTTTGGTGGGCAGGGTCAGGAAAGGGCAAGATGGAATAATTTAGCTTTTTCCTACCCACCCCAAGCCATTTGGGTGGGGTGGGCTACATGTTCAACAGAATACATAAATGAAAAAGGAACTTGGCAAAGAACCTTTCACAAGAGGTGTGTGGTCTCTGAAAGAGTGCAGTCACTCAACAAAACACAATCCGGTGTTCGCCTTGTGTTTGTTAACAGCTGTACAAGTTACTAGAACTGTTCCACAGCACATGTCCCAAGTTGATGACTCGCCACTATTACAGGAGCACAGAAACATTGCTCCATGGGAGAAAGCTGCGCCAGCGATGATCTTCGAGTCACGGAGACTCTGTGCTGCACTTAAAGGACAAGCACAAGACCAATTAAGGGATAGCTGTTTTTGCTTCAGATGTCTCAAATGGACACATAGCACAGGAAAGTACAGTGGACGAAAACCGGCAGAGAGGGACTGAGAGAGATTTGAAGGCCTCGGACGTGAGGAATCCAGGCTAAGAACTGATATTATGGACATATTTTGGGGATTGAAACCGGGAAAGGGGGGGGGGAGAGTTTTTGAATCCAAAGGGTGTATAATTTTATGTTGTTGTTGTTTTTTCTTAGTATGTTTAGTAATTATTATAAAATTGGGAAATCTGTGGAAGGGAATTTGGGTCGACCTTAGGAAAAGACGTAAAAGATTAGTATTATGAATCAATTGAGGTATAAGTTAAATTTGGTTAATGAAGAAGAATTTAGTTAAAAAAACAATAATAAGGTAAAGGTGGGAGATAAGAACTTGCTGAGTTAACTATTGGAATTAGGATGTATGAGGGGGAGGTGCGGGGAAGTCAGGGAAAGTGGTTAAGAAAGTAAGGATTTGAAATTATGCATGTTTGTGTTTGTGTGTCTGTGTTGTGTCTTGTATAAAATCTAAAAACCCAATAAAAATTTTATATAAAAAAAAGGAAAGTACAGTGGACGCTTGGGTTGCGAACGTGATCTGTGAGGGATGCACGTTCGCAAGCCGCAGTGTTCGCAACCCGCAGCTGTGCACACATGGGTTGCGATTTGGCGCTTCTGCGCATAGCGTGATTTACTGCTTCTGCGCATGCGCAACCACCGAAACCTAGAAGTAACCCGTTCCAGTACTTCCGGGTTTCGGCGGTCCGTAACCTCAAAAAATGCTACCTAAGGCATCTGTTAACCCGAGGTATGACTGTACTGTATAAGCGTGTCGTAATTTATTGTATTGCAAACACTTCAAATGATACAACTTAACTGTCTAAGTCAGAGGCGGGAAAACATTTTCCAGATTAAGGATCCCCATACCCTCCTGGGCCACGTTTTGGGGGATGCACACCAGTGATGGGAAGGGGGCCAGAAGCAGGCGCAAAGTGAGTACAGCAACTGTTGTGACACTTTACCGTACAAAGTTAAGTGCATCCCAGTCGCCAGGGCCGGATTTAGGTTTGATGAGACCCTAAGCTACTGAAGGTAATGGGGCCCTTTATATATTCAGCTGTCCTTTGTCAACAACAAATTGTTGCTGTTTTTTGGGTTGAACATATGCTATATGGTAATTTATGGACCTAATAGGTATCTAAAGCCATTTGCACGTAACAAAATATGTATATCAAAGTAATTGTTGAACTGAAATACAATTAAGAAGAAGTATATTAATAGTGAAATACAATTAAGAAGAAGTATATTGGGGGGTACAGAAGTACTGTTTTGGGGGGACAGGAGACAGGCGGGTGTGGAGGACTCCCAGGTCCTGAATGGGGTAACTGTGCCCCTGAAGGGCCAGGTGCGCAGCCTGGGAGTCATTCTGGACTCACAGCTGTCCGTGGAGGCGCAGGTCAATTCTGTGTCCAGGGCAGCTGTTTATCAGCTCCATCTGGTACGCAGGCTGAGACCCTACCTGCCTGCGGACTGTCTCGCCAGAGTGGTGCATGCTCTAGTTATCTCTCGCTTGGACTACTGCAATGTGGGGCTACCTTTGAAGGTGACCCGGAAACTACAACTAATCCAGAATGCAGCAGCCAGACTGGTGACTGGGACCGGCCGCCGAGACCATATAACACTGGTCTTGAAAGAACTACATTGGCTCCTAGTACGTTTCCAAGCACAATCGGTGCTGACCTTTAAAGCCCTAAACGGCCTTGGTCCAGTATACCTGAAGGATCGTCTCCACCTCCATCATTCTGCCCGGACACTGAGGTCCAGCGCTGAGGGCCTTCTGCCAGTTCCCTCGCTGCAAGAAGCCAAGTTACAGGGAACCAGGCAGAGGGCCTCCTCGGTAGTGGCACCCGCCCTGTGGAACGCCCTCCCATCAGATGTCAAAGAGAAAAATAACTACCAAACTTTTAGAAGACATCTGAAGGCAGCCCTATTTAGGGAAGCTTTTAATGTTTAATAGGTTATTGTATTTTAGTGTTTTATTAGAAGCCACCCAGAGCGGCTGGGGAAACCCAGCCAGATGGGCAGGGTATAAATAATATATTATTATTATTATTATTATTAGGCAAGAGAATGGGGCTCTAAGCTATAGCTTGTTTTGCTTATACATAAATCCGGCAGTGCCAGTCACACAACGCTCACAGGTTTCCACAAACACACACCCATCTCCACCCAGGGAGGAAAGAGGCATTTTCACAGTTCAAGGACTTATTTCAGCCAAGCAAAAGCACTTGAGAAGGGTGTAGAGACAGGCTGAAGAGGAGTGTGGCCTGGGGACAGGAGATGTAGCCTGGAAAAAATTCCCAAGGGCTCAACGGACAGGTCTAGAGTTTCCCCACCCCTGACCCAAGGGGAATTGTTTCTGGCACAGGCAGAAATTTTCCGTGACTAACGACATCTCATTTCTTACCAGGTCCATCTTTGCTTGCTCAAATTCTTTCTTCTCTTTCCTTTGCTTTTCGGCATTCATGAGCTCCATCCTGAAATACTACAGAAACAAAGAAAGGCAAAGAGAGGGAAATGAAGTGGCAAAGGCTTCAAACGCCAGCGGAGAAGGATTCCTTGTTACTACTGTGGTTAATAGCGGTGCTGATGTAAAACGTAACTGGAGTAACATCAGGAATAGGAAATCAGCCATTTTGTGGCGTGCTCCCAATTAACCATGATTAAGGGACTCCCAGCATTATGACTACTACTAAAAAAAAAAATTAGCTGTCTTCTTCTTAATAAACTTTCCATTCGTTGTTCTTTTGACTTTTCCCTCACTACTGGTTCTTGACACTGTTGAAGACTTTGCCCGGTTAAGCGCTTCACCAGAAACTGACGCCGTGATTGTGGGTGGACCAGGATAAACATGGCTGTTTCACAACAACAGAGGCTACTATTGACACATAAAAATAATGACGACAGTGGAGATCAAGTTGGCATGTTAAAATTTTAGAGAGAAAATTTAAAGCTCCCTTGGACTTTTGATGATTTTAACAACAAAAGCAATACTAAACTGCATCACTTTCAAGCTACAAAGATAAAACACGAAGGACTTCACAAGAACTACTGCATATCTCACTTTCCCACCCATGGTAAAGACAATTACCGGTACATCTGAAGTTTTTCCTGGCAGACACACTCTGACTCAATGCCTACCGTATTTAACTATAGCTTTGAGAATGAAAAAAGGGCATCATACTATTAGCTCGAAAGTTATATGTATATAAAAAAGCAACAGTATGTCCAACCAGGCTCACTTGGCCCATTCATTACATCTCCTTAGGCACTAAACAAAACCATTTCTCTTCAACCAGGCCTTTGACTGATTAGCATTATATGGCTTTTTAAATGTGTCTGTGGGAGCGGGGTTATTGGTTTGTTTTGCTTTTACTTTACTACGCATTTTGTGTTTTCGTTTTGTATTTTTCTGTTGTGAACGGCCTTGTGATCTTCGGAGGAACTACAACTAAAAAAAAGAATAATTTGCCAGTGAGGCTGGAAAACCAGAATGGCGTTCTGTTCTTCAGTTCAACAAACTAGCAGTCAATCAACAAGCAGATCTTAGCTGAAACGAACTAGTTAAACATTTGCAGCGGTGGAGGGGGGAAGCATCAGAAATACATATTACCTCTTGATACAGTTTGGGACATTCTGGATGGAAACGCAAGGCACGAAGGAACAACTGCCGGGCACTTTCAGATGACAGGCGGTCCTCCATTTCCCATTTTGCAGCCATGATCCAGAGAGCTACAACAGAGAGTGAGAGAGAGATGCATGGTCCTGTTTAAGACAGCCACTGCAAAACCAGCTGACAACCAAGAAGTCATTCCGAGTAATGGTTCTTATGCCTTGTTCTGCTAGCCTCGCCTTCCCCAACCTGGTACCTTCCAGATACTGCTAGACTACACCTCTCATCATCCCTGGGCATTGGCCACACTGGCTGGAGCTGATGGGATCTGGAGGACACAACATTGGGGAAGGTTGCTCTGGTATACCAACATAACCTGTTCCATCAGCTTAAATGAGCCAGATCAGGCAAGCGAATTGTGCCACTGCCAAGATATCCCATCCATCACTCCAAGACTGCCTACCCCACTCACTTCATTTACAAGAGTAAGTACTGTACCTGGTTTGTTGGGATGAAGGGCTAACATGGCTGAAAACACCTTGCCCAGCTGTATTTTCCTGTTCTATTAGGAAACAGAAAGCATCATATCACTGTCTTATATTGTGTACCTTTTCAAGTGAAACAGATACACCTTCATTACACAGGACTTTGATACTGTCTGGTTTGCCATCTTACAGTGAAATATATCTGGATCTGCACAGCAGGCAACTTACAGTTTTTAGTACCTGCAGTGATCCATGCAACGGTCACCTCCAGGCTTGACTACTGTAATTTGCTCTACGCGGGGCTGCCCTTGAAGCTGTCCCAGAAACTCCAGCGGGTGCAGAATGCTGCAGCGAGGCTCCTCACAGGGTCTCTGCCATGGGAGCACATTCACCCAGTGCTTTTCCAGCTGCACTGGCTCCCGGTGGAGTACAGGGTCAGATTTAAGGTGCTGCTTTTGACCTTTAAAGCCCTTCACGGCCTAGGACCCTCGTACCTATGGGATTGCCTCTCCTGGTATGCCCCACAGAGAGACTCAAGGTCCATAAATAGCAACACCCTAGTGGTCCCGGCCCTAAGGAAGTTAGATTAGCTTCAACCAGAGCCAGGGCCTTTTCAGCACTGGCTCCAGCCTGGTGGGACGCTCTGCCTCATGAGACCAGGGCCCTGCAGGATCTGATTTCTTTCCGCAGGGCCTGTAAGACAGAGTTGTTCCGCCTGGCCTTTGGCTTGGAGCCAATTTGATTCCCTCCCCCTCTTTCTTTTTTCTTTTCCTTTCTCCTCCTGCGATGAGGCTACATTTTAATATTTTAATGTTTCAATATTTTAATGTTGTATTTTAATTTTGTTTTTAAGTTGTATTCATTCAACTTGTTTTTATTATTGCTTGTTAGCCGCCCTGAGCCCAGCCTTGGCTAGGGAGGGCGGGGTATAAATAAAAATTATTATTATTATTACTATTATTATTCCCCATAACAAAAGCTTGGGGTGGTCAGGCAGAACAACAAAGCTCAAACAGCAGCAAGACTGTGAATATTTATTTAGTATTTATTTATTTATCACCAACTCCGGCTGTTGTAAACTCTGTCATGCATACTCATATATAAGAGACAGAGACTAACTCACAGTCCTCTGATAGTACTGGCAGGTAAAAATATCAAAAGCAAGTCCAGTCATTCCAACAAATCCGGTCATTTCAACAAGGTTCTTCCAAATTATCACCATGCAAAGACCACATCCCGTGGCTCCCTTGAAAGGAGGTTCAACTGCTTTATAAGCTCACAGCTGAAATGAGGAAATTACACTCCAATACTCACCCATTTCTTGCAAAAGGCCACATGAGACAACCACAGCTGAAGATCATCCTATGGAAGTGAAACAAAGAGGAGGGTACAGGTAAGCTAAGAACACAACAAGTACCATTAATCCAGAATTGTTATCCTTTTTACAACAATGGCGTAAGGAGCAAGATATGGGAAAGTCAAAGCTTCCACAGCCAGCAATTGAGAAAAGAAACTATGGAATGAAGAAGTGTCTCAACTAGCAGTCAGTGATGGACCTGTCTTTCAGGAGGAGGAAGAACCAGTATTCTAAAACAAGCATTTTAGAAACTAAAAAGGTAAAGGTAAAGGGACCCCTGACCATTAGGTCCAGTTGTGACTGACTCTGGGGTTGCGGCGCTCATCTCGCTTTACTGGCCGAGGGAGCCAGCGTACAGCTTCCAGGTCATGTGGCCAGCATGACTAAGCTGCTTCTGGCGAACCAGAGCAGCGCACGGAAATGCCGTTTACCTTCCCGCCGGAGCAGTACCTATTTATCTACTTGCACTTTGACGTGCTTTCGAACTGCTAGGTTGGCAGGAGCAGGGATCAAGCGACGGGAGCTCACCCCGTCGCGGGGATTCAAACCGCCGACCTTCTGATCGGCAGGTCCTAGGCTCTGTGGTTTAACCCACAGCGCCACCTGCGTCCCTATTTTAGAAACTAGAAAGCTACAAATTGCAACTTGTTTGTTCTTGGCTTACCACTCATGGTTTGTTTGGAGCAAGACAACCCATGAGCCCAGGTTTGAACATAACACTAAGCCAAACTCTGTCACAGCTCCAAGAAAAACAGCAACACCACGAGAGGAGTGAAACAACTGCTGTTTTCTAACTATGTCGCTAGGACACCTGCCCATTCATACTTAGCTGCAGTTTGGCTTTAGAATTTTGCACAAATAAGGTCAGCATCATGTTACACAAGAGGTTATACAAAATCATCCAAGTGCTATAGAATAAAACAGTCTTACACTCCATTTTGTTGTGGCCCGTTTGAAGACACCATGTATTCTCTGCAGAATGGAGTATTCAATCTCATCTTTCTTGAACGAGTAGCCCGTGCGCTATGGAAAACAATGACCAACTTTACAATCCTTGATAAATTCCATAAAGAGCTCTTCAAGTTTTCAGTTACATGCCGACTTACCGCTCTTCTTTTCTTAATCAATTCCAAAAGATTGATTTCATACTGAAAGAAAGAAAATATTTAGAAGGTCAACAATACTTCAAGGATGATAAAAACTGAGAAATGTCTAGCACAGAAAAAGCCATGCATTTATTGCTTTATATAGATTTTATATGCTATTATATAATAACAACTGCAATTAAGGCCTGTAATAATGAGGTGAATAAATCAAAAATTATCCAGTGCCCATTCATCCTAGCTACTAAACATGGAGAAACGCTCCTCCCCAGTCAGTGGGCTGAATCCTCTTGGATTTTGATGGAACCAAAACATACATTTACCACTTTCTCTCTCTCTCTCCCCCCCCCCCTCTCTCTCTCTCTCTCTCGCACACACTCATTTCTCTATGTAGGGTCCAGAAAGACTTCTGTCTATTCTTAAGAGCTGCTGCTAATCAGTGCATAGACCAGGGATGGGGAACCTGCGAACCTCCAGATGTTGGTAGTCCAAACCCCATCAACCTCAGCCAGCATGGCCAATTGTCAGGGATTATGGGACCTGTAGTCCAGCAACATCTGGAGGGTCAATAAGTTATCTACTCATCTGGTGATATAAGGCAGCTTCCCGTTTTTAAAAGGCCCTCTCTACATCCTTATAACTGCATTGTAATTAATGTATAGATCTGTCTGCTGCAGCAAAATTTAGAACCAAGAGATATACCAGACAAGTGCATTTGACAACTAAGCCATGCTTTCTTGCATTATGTTTTCAGTTCACATTTTTAAGAAACACCACAAGATATAACGCTTGTTAACTGAGAAAAATATCAAGAGATGAAAGCATACTGAAAATGAATCTTCTTAAGAAACCTACCTGAATGTAACTGATAAAATTCTCCTTATGGAGTGCTCTCCGTTGTATTTTATATTCAAGGGCTAAGGTCTTCTTAATAACCGCCCTGCAGAAATACAAAAAGGTAACATCCTTCCATGGTTCCCAATCCACAGAAAAACACAGGTATCACAACAAATTGAGGTGTTAACAACTCAATTTCCTCCTTATCGTCCATGTCTGGAGAGGGGCTTGCAGGTTCTAGATAGGTGCCTGGCTGTTAGAATGGGCTGGGTGGGGGGCTGATAAAATCCTGAAAAGATGTTACTGAATATATGGAAAATAACTGTGTACAGCTGAAAACGCTGGCAGCAGTAAGATAAATTCCACAGTGTAAATAAGTTTTGAGGGATGTCACAATGGAAAAGCGACTGGCATAGTTTTTTGTAAAACATGCAGGGATATAAAATATATATGATGAACCATGAAAAGAGAAGAAGGGAAGTCTTAAGTATGTAAAATGTTTATCTGAACTTGTAAAACAGAAGATTTAATAAAAATCACATTTACAAAAAATAAAAATAAAAGATGTAATGGCTTGGCTGTGAAATTTAGAACCCAAGAGATATACCAGAATGTGCATTTGAGCACTAAGCAGTGCTTTCCTGGCATTATATTTTCAGTTTGCATTTATGAGAAACAAAAGACACAGTTGGTAGCATTGAGATAAATTCCACAGTGTAAATAAGTTTTGATGGATGCAATAATGGAATAACTGAATGGTATAGTTTTTGTAAAAAAAAAAAATACAGGGATGTAAGATATGTAAAATGAACCATGGAAAGAGAAGCAGGGAAGTCATTGATATCTTAAGTATGTTAAATGTTTCTCTGAAATAGTAAAAATTAATAAAAATCATATTTATTTTTTAAAAGAAGATATTATGGCTTGGCTGCTTGCAGGTCTGCCGAGTAAGGTGAACAGCCTGTTCCCTACCAACCTTGAAGGAGTAGGACCAGGGCCAGATTTAGGTTTGATGAGGCCCTAAGCTACTGAAGGTAATGGGGCCCTTTATATGTCCAGCTGTCCTTTGTCAACAAATTGTCACTGATTTTTTTGTGTTGAATATATGCTACATGGTCATTTATGGACCTAATAGGTATCCAAAGCCATTTGCACGTAACAAAGTATGTATTTTATCAAAGTAATTGTTGAACTGAAATAAAATTTAGAAGAAGTATATTAATATATTAATAGTGAAATACAATTAATAAGTACATTAATAGGTAAAGGTAAAGGGACCCCTGACCATTAGGTCCAGTCGTGACCGACTCTGGGGTTGTGGCGCTCATCTCGCTTTATTGGCCAAGGGAGCTTCCGGGTCATGTGGCCAGCATGCCTAAGCCGCTTCTGGCGAACCAGAGCAGTGCAGGGAAACGCCGTTTACCTTCCCACCGGAGTGGTACCTATTTATCTACTTGCACTTTGACATGCTTTCGAACTGCTAGGTTGGCAGGAGCAGGGACCTCACCCATCGCAGGGATTCGAACCGCCAACCTTCTGATCGGCAAGTCCTAGGCTCTGTGGTTTAACCCACAGCGCCACCCGCGTCCCAAGTACATTAATTGTGGAATAATTATTAAGCTCTAACTTAAAATGGTTGGGGGCCCATTACTTACATCACAGGAGCCTACACAACACAAAACACTGTTGCTGTATGTAGGTTTTATTTGATTTGTTTTTACATTTTGGAAACGTACATCCAGGGGTTTTTTTTTCCTTTAAATTTTTGGGGGACCCCAAGAGAGTGTGACCCTAAGCTAGAGCTTGTTTAGCTTATACGTAAAACCGACCCACACAAACGAGGTTCCCTTTCCCCACCTTCCTGCTTCCACCCCCAATCCATGGGGTCGTTCCCTCCCTAGATCCCCGGGGATCGCGGAGATCCCGCCTCGCCCAACCTGATCTCTTTGCTGGTGAGGAGCCCGACCCTCCCCAGCTCCTCTAGCTCGGGGATCCGGTCCTCGATGCGCTGCTCGGTCCTCTCCGCCATGACCGGGAAAGGCGACCAGCCTCCGAGCGCCGGTCTCTATCTAGATGCACAGCAGCAGTGAGCAACACATGCCCGCGCCAGGAGAGAGACTCCACTTCCGCTTCCGCCGGGGCGTCGCCGCGTTTCCCTTCCGCGCAGGGCTCGCTGCCTCCCTGCGGCTCCCAGGGGAACTGCAGCATTTCTGGCTCCGGCCGGGAAAAGCGGCCAGGGCAGATCAGGGCCGCTTTGTCAGCCTTTCCTCCTCCGCACCTGTGAAAGGAAAACCTGGTCCAGACCTGAGGTGGGATGAGGGCCTGGTGACAACCTGAGTTGCTAAGATGTGGAATATACACTTCGTTAATTCAAGGAATATACACTTCATTAATCAAAATTTACCAATTTCTGTGAAACACCCCCAGCAATTTCCTACTAATCTTGTCTTCCATACTACAAACGCTGTCATTCGGGATCTCCCTCTTTGATATATCATCTGCAACACTCCTCTAAAATCAAAGGAGTTGCATTTATCTGGCACAGATAGTGTGAAATATCACGAAAATAATGGCATCGAGTGCCAGCTATAAAATACTAGCTGTACCTTCGCCACAGAAGCACCCAATAAAACAAAACAAAAATCCAACCTGCAATCCGAATGTGTAAAGGTAAAGGGACCCCTGACCATTAGGTCCAGTCGTGGCCGAATCTGGGGTTGCGACGCTCATCTCGCTTTATTGGCTGAGGGAGCCTGTATACAGCTTCTAGGTCATGTGGCCAGCATGACTAAGCCGCTTCTGGCGAACCGGAGCAGCACACGGAAACGCCATTTACCTTCCCGCCAGAGTGGTACCTATTTCTCTACTTGCACTTTGACATGGTTTCGAACTGCTAGGTTGGCAGGAGCAGGGACCGAGCAACGGGAGCTCACCCCGCCGCGGGGATTCGAACTGCCGACCTTCTGATCGGTAAGTCCTAGGCTCTGTGGTTTAACCCACAGCGCCACCCGCGTCCCAATCTGAATGTGTAGGATAAGTTATCGTTCACAGTACTATTCAGGTAGGTAGCCGTGTTGGTCTGACGCAGTCGAAATATATTTTAAAAATTAAAAAAATTGTCCAGCAGCACCTTAGAGACCAACTAAGTTTGTTCTTGGTATAAGCTTTCTGAAGAAGTGTGCATGCACATGAAAGGTTTGTTTTAGATATGCCTTAAAAGGCTTTTTGAGTCTATAGTAGGAAGATTTGAAAGGGCATTATTTCCCTGTCACACCAAACACATCAGATTTGAAATGCTCAGACTGAGCCAGAGTTTTCCAGGGCTTTGCTCCATAACCTACTTTCAATGCCAGGGTTCACTAACCAGTACATATAAGAGAGGTGATGGAGCTTACTATATCCCCCGACCTGAAATATTTCCCCTATCTGAGTATGTTGAAGATGGGCTGTAATTACTTTAAAGTTTCACTGAGCACATGTCTAAGTAGCATCAGACTGCAAGTGCTGTGGGAAATGCACTTTGAACATGGCTCAGAGGTACTGTACTATAATTAAATCTTGTTCCAGGATTAAGCCTGACACAAAACTAGGGCTTGGCACCTGAGCCCTGGTTCCAGTTAAGCCCTTAGGGACTACTGAACTAAATGTTTGTGTAAAACATTTTGCAACTTCTCAAGCTCAAATCTTATTGTCATTTTCAAAGCACACATTTGTTTGTTTGAATTGATCCTGAATAAAACCAGCCTGAGATGAGAGGGAAGGGGCTTGCAGATTAGAAAATGTGACTGCTTGGCAAAAGGGGAATAATAAAGGTTCATCCCTGACCCAGAAAGTGTGCTTTGGCCAGGATAACTTCAAATGTTTAGCTATATTTCTGTCGAAAAAGACCATTCCTGGTACATGGTTAAACAGCTAATGCAAGCTCTCTTTAAAGAGAGCATCCTTGCTGCCATCCAGTGGCGTAGAGTGGGGGGTGCAGGGGGCTGGGCGCACCGGGCACAACATCTGGGGGGGGGGCGCTCACACTCAAGTGCTAAAATCCATGGGTTAGGGGGCGCAAATTACTTGCCTTGCCCCGGGTGCTGACAACCCACGCTACGCCACTGCTGCCATCCCCATACAGATGGGGCAGCAGGACAGGATAAATGCTTAAAGCTCCCCGCCCTTGAGAAGGCCTTTCATAACAAACAGGTTTCAAAAGGTGCTCTCACATTTTGTGACTCATCCTTGCGCCAAGGTCAGGCTGAGAATAGTTGCATTTCTGTATTGCTGCAGGCCCTGAGAAGGGATGTATTCATATGCTGTGCTAGGAGGAGTTCTGGCCTCGAAGAGCCAGCTGCAGTACATTGTAGCTGCTACAAACTGTAGAGGTGTTGACGAATGCATATGCTCCAGTGCGTGTGAAACAAATCCAGATTTTATACTCACCGTTTGCTTCTCAATATTCTCTGGTTGGCCTCTGTTATTTTCTCCTACCAATAGGGAACCTATGTAAGGACTCTATATGGGCTCTTGGATACCCCCTAAGGGAAAAGAGCAATTTTTATTTACAACAATAACCACTTAGATCCTAAATTAACTTATGAAAGTCCATAGAACGAAGGCGTTCTGCCTCACTCTTCCACTACAGCTCCCTTAAAAGTCTAGATAAGAACAATGTACAGTAGTCTTATGGGGTGGAGGGGGCTGCTGCTGGTAGGGGGAATCACTCTAAGTAAATTTACTTAGGGAAGTTCACAGAAAGGTTTCCTGTTCTCTTCTCCCAGCAGCAGAATCCCATGCCTCTGTCAAACATTGCAGAGGGTCTTTTAAGGTGCCACACAGGGAGAAGGAAATAATAAATTTGCCTTCCATGAACTTTGTTAACTTTTCTTATGTTGCAGGAATTTATGTATAGGTTGGGGGGGTTGCCCCTCCAGCAGATATCATGCACATGCAGCCCACTACCAGAATCAGCACAATCACTTTTGTGACGTTTATTATTTGTCCCCACAAAACACTTAATCACAGTTTCTTCCTATCTATTCAAAGGGCCTTTGCTGCACGATACCAAATGTAACAATTCACTGATAAATGTATCTATGTACTGGCTCACTGGGAAAACTTCAGAAATATAGACATGTGAGCTCAGCTACTCAGCAGCCCCTCTGCCTGAGTGATAATTCCTGGCATCCTGATACCTGAGTGCCAGACAGGTAGCCATTCCAGAAATAACAAACCCAGATGAAGACAAAAGGGTATGATTAACTTGGCTGGGAAACAGGGAAGTGTAAATATATTTTTTTGTTACACTTGATGGGTGTTTGGTGGAGGGCAAGGAGAACCATGGGGCAGGGTCCAGGATGCTCAGATTACTGCCACCAGACCTCCCCTTTCATGATGCAACCGTGATGTATGAGTGATGTAGTTTTGGGGGGTGTAACATGGGGATTAGCAGCTAATAAAAGTTTGGGGGCTCTTTTGTTTGGGGCTTCCATCTTGTTCCACCTTGTGGCAGGTGGGAGTCCTGTCGCAAGAGTCTTCAGTAAAGACCAAGCCTACTGGCTGCTGTTTTGCTCTGGTATTCCTGGCTGGTGTCCTTGTTTTTTGTCCAAGGGAGCCCTCAGATTTCTCTGCTAACACTTAGGATCCAAACCCATATAAAAATCAATGATTTTGCACATACATTATTTCTACCAGACGCTATAAGGTATAATCAGGTTGCGTTCGTAGACTACATTCCTCTGTTTTCCTTATCATCCTTCCCTTACTTATATGTGTGCAAATAATATGGCTTCATGAATATAATTAAGCAAGTCTGTATTTTAACGTTTTTAACACACATCTGAAGCATTCTTTCTAGATCCCTAGCAACATCCTTGATGTTCTGAAATTTTGATTCTTGGCTTGTCCTCATTTCTCTGAACCTTGAAGACTGACATTCATTGAAACGCAATGTGTGTGTGTGCGCACGCCAGGTTTTGTGATAAGCTTTTTTCCTGACCATTCTTACATGCTTCTGCATGTTTGCTTTGGAGACACTGAAAGCTTCACCATTTTGGATCTACAGAACAATATATACTTATGTACCATTTTACTGGGACTCAGGTGGGATTGTGGTCTAAACCACTGCACCTCTTGGGATTGCCAATTGGAAGGTCAGCGGTTTGAATCTGCACCACGGGGCGAGCTCCCATTTTTCTGTCCTAGCTTCTGCCAATCTAGCAGTTTGAAAGCATGCCAGTGCAAGTAGATAAATAGGTACCACTGTGGCAGGAAGGTAAATGGCGTTTCTGTGTGTTCTGACTTCCATCACAGTGTCCCATTGCGCCAGAAGTGGGTTTGTCATGCTGGCCACATGACCATGACCACTACCTGCCTTAACAGTATTTTCTTCTGAATATATCAAAAGAATATTCAGGAGGAATCACAAGAGGAGGACTCTTCTCCTCTTACTACATTATTACTACATTATACTACATTAGTGTCACCTTTCTGTGACTACAACACCTCATCGACTATACTTTATAGTAGGGTCTATTCTCCAATAGCTACAGATCCAGTTGTTTTGTAGCTCACACCCATAAAGATGCCCATCTTCTGGTGCAACAATGATCATCATATTCCTTGTAAGTCTGGAATTCATACATCTGAAGTATATATTTATATTTGCTACTCTACTGCTCAAAGGAATTGCAGAAAAGTAGATTGCACTGTCACCATGTGCAGCTGCCTCAAATGCCTTTCTCTGTAGTTCGTAGATTATATGAAACACTTTATAGAATATCAGTTAGAAACATCCTTGATTCTTACGGTTACATTAAGGTAGTTATTTACTATAATAAAAAGGGGTGATATCAATAGAAAATTTAACTTGTTTTCACCCGCTGATGCAACTCCAAGCAGGTTTACTCGGAAATAAGAATCACTCAACACATTAGGACTTCCTTATGAGCGAACATAAGAGAATTGAGCTGTGAACAGGAAGCAGTGGAGAACAAATCCGGGCTCTGCTTAGCAACCACTGTGTTCTGCTCCCTTACCTGGAAAAATAATTATGCTCTCTGGAATTTTATAACCCAGTCAGTGAAGAAACGGCGATGACAGAACCAGCCACAATACCATAAAAAGCAACGTGAGCCCTAACAGCAGCCGTTTTTTCAACTATAGGTTCTCAGTGTTGCAACTTGGCAAAGCAGTTAATACAGTGGTACCTCGGGTTACAGACACTTCAGGTTACAGACTCCCAGTGGCGTAGCGTGGGTTGTCAGCACCCGGGGCAAGGCAAGTAATTTGTTCCCCCTAACCCGTGGATTTGCGCCCCCTAACCCGTGGATTTGCGCCCCCTAACCCTAACCCCCAGATGGTGCGGCCGGGCCCCCTGCACCCCCCACGCTACGCCACTGCAGACTCCGCTAACCCAGAAATAGTACCTTGGGTTAAGAACTTTGCTTCAGGATGAGAACAGAAATCGCGCAGCAGTAGCAGGAGGCCCCATTAGCTAAAGTGGTGCTTCAGATTAAGAACAGTTTCAGGTTAAGAACAGACCTCCAGAATGAATTAAGTTCTTAACCCAAGGTACCACTGTACAAACATTGGTAGTAGTGAGCAAGGTGGTAGTTGTAGGAACATTGGATTCACCACTGGAAGAATCAACTCTGAGGCAGGTCTACTGACTTGGGAATGGAATGACTTCAGCATCTTTGCTGTATCAGTACGCTAACCCCACAAACACTTTTGTGTTCTAACCCTGGTTGGCATGATATAAAGCAGGAGACAGTCTGTGTGATTCATTTTCTTACAGGCAGTGTTAGAAACCTCCCCAGATGCCAGGCATGTTTTGCAACTGGTGTGAGTCCAACTGCGACCATGTGGCTATCTCTGGATGCTAGGTTAGCGACTGACATCTCTATCTGGCTGGCCCCTCCAGCTTTCTTAAGCAGGTAAGCAGAATAACTTATTTGTTGCATTTACTGTGTATCCCACCTTTTTCTCCAAGGAGTGCATGGTTCACCCACCTCCTGTTAATCCATACGACAACCCTGTGAGGTAGGTTAAGAGACTCTGACTGGCCCAAGATAACCCAGTAAGTTTCCTGACTGAGGATTCGAACCCTAATCTCCTGTGTCCTAGTCTGTCACTCTTAACCACTACACCACATTGACTTCCTAGAGCACTTCTGCTATGGAGCAGCTATATAAATAAAGTAGGTAAATAGTTATGGGGAAAGCAATGTGTCACTTAGAGAAGGATTTTAAATATTTTCCTTGAATCTTGAATGTGTTTGTTTCTGAATTGTTTTATCTGATGTTTTAATATGTTGTAAACCACTCTGAGATTTTTTTCTTTAAAATATCAGATGGTATAGAAAGAATAACAATAACAACAACAACATCCTACTGCAAAAAGGTGTTTACACATTCTATTGTGGTGAGCATAAACTAGGTTTAAGGTACCATTTGGTGATTAGTTTATACAGTCGTACCTTGGATACCAAACTCCTTGGTACTCGGACGTTTTGGCTCCTGAACGCAGCAAACCCGGAAGTGAGAGTGTTCTGGTTTGCAAACGTTCTTCAGAACCCAAATGTCTAATGGGACTTCCGCGGCTTCTGATTGGCTGCAGGAACTTCCTGCAGCCAATCAGAAGCCACACTTTGCTTTCTGAATGTTTTGGAAGTTGAATGGACTTCCAGAACAGATTTTTTTTTCTTATGTAGTTCACGCACTCTAGATCTATTGCATTGATTTTTGCCCTTGAAAAGCTCTTATTGAGAAACTGGTTTTATTCTGGAAATAAAACCTTGTTGAGGATTGATTGTGCATGATCCCATTACATGTCCATTTGAAAACAGATGTAGGCAGTCCTGTCAATGGGGGAGGTGTATGTATCCATACCTGCCCACTGATGTTGTGAGTGGGGCACATGCCAAGACTGCAATAACCACTTCCTTCTCAATTCATTTGGGGCATGTGCAGAAAGGAAAACACATGGATAACCTGATCAAGGGGAGAGCTTTCAAACATTTCAGTTAACCACGCCCACCCTTGTGGGTGGCAGGATCTAGAATCAATCTAGATTACGTTGAGGTTGAGCACGGATGATTACAGATTTAGGAAAACTTTATTTTTGTGCTACAAACAGGTTAGGGTGTATGCAGCCTTACAATATTGCAACTGATATGAGCACACAGACAAAGCTAAAACCACTCTGCATGACCTATAGCTGTTAGGCTCAAAGCAGAACAAAAAGAAAGCAGTACAGCAGGACAATGGAATTCCAAAGCTTTTATATTTCGGGAGTGCCTGAAGTCTCTTTGCTAGAAACACAAACATTGAGGAAACAACAACAAATATGTTTAAAATGCTGGCATGTGATGTTAAATAGCCAGTCTAAGTATAACCAATAACTGAAAATAATATTCTGTTTCTGGGGTGGGGGAAATCACCAAAATAGACCTCGTTTCTAATTCACAGTCTAACAAAGTGATCCTTAGAACAATTAACATTATGGACTGTCAGAAGTATTCAAACCAAAGTAACAAATGCAGCGCATGGCAGGCAAGCAAAGACCAGACCCAGGAGAACAGTGCACAGTAGATTTGGAATGCAAATCAAAATGCAACCTGACATGTCCTTTGTTCTTTCCCCCATGGAAAATCCACTTTAAATGCTTCCCATGTGCCCTTTTTGTAAGCTTATCATCTGAACGGATCACGGAAAATTAGGCAAAAAGGATCTATTACACATTTTTAAGAGTAGGGGAGAGACTGTCTCAGAAATGCTACAACGGGATAATCAGAGGGAGGCCCATTACTGTCCCTCATGCTCTGTTGCTGCTGCAATCTTTTAATCTTTTATTTGCTTAAGAGCAATTTTCCCTTGAGCACATATATCAAATACCATACACTACTCTCCCTTCTCATGGTAAAAGTTATTTTAAGTCACCCAAACTAATGCTGCTAGCTCCCATCAAAACATGGGGCATTGACCAAAAAAAATAATATGATCGGGGTTTATCAGTGTAAGGATAATCCGCTTAACCAATTTAAATGTAATTTATGGAAAGGTATGTATCACATTTTAAATTGTTTAAGGAAACAAAATCTGAGCAATTCCCTCCACTGAGAGAATAGTGACCCAGTGTTCTGAAATAAGCACTTGGAAATAGCTCTGTTACCACCCTGTATGCCTCCCCCCTCTGCCCCAAAATGAAAGGCTTCTATCCCTCTTTAAAAGCATCACTATTCCACATGTAATGTCCGGTCAAGCATAATATGCCTCTCTGGAGATTCACCTGCTGGTATTCAGATGTTCCTATAGCTAATATTAATGGGCTCAAACTGAATACAAAACCTCAGCAGATTTTCTTGTAGCTCTTGCAGCTAGTAGATAAGCTACCTATGGTTCACATTGTGAGCTGTATTTCAGTAATATTTAAGGGTCATGCCAACCCTATCACTTACGGAAAATGTCCTGCCTACAGACGTTCAAATTCAGAGCTAACTAAAAGCAGTTAATTTTGTTCTGAATATGAATAGTAGGCAATTATGACTCATAAAAAGTTTAGATTCAGAATCATGATTCAGTAGCAGGTAATGGAAAATGTAATGCTGGTGATCAGCAAGAGGTTTAAGGACTCTCTCAAGGCAAGTCTCAAAAAAATGTAGTATAAACACCGACAGCTGGGAAACACTGGCCTGCAAGCGCTGCAACTGGAGAACAGCCTTTATCAAAGTGGACTTTGAAGACACTCGAACTCAGGACCAAAGGGAGAAACGTGCCAAGGAGGAGGCACGTTTGGCAAACCCTCACAGTGATCAACTTCCGCCAGTGCTAGATTTATGTATAGGCTAAGTAGCCTGAAGCCTAGGGCCTCTAGATCTAGGGGACCTCACCAACCTGCCCGCTCCCCAGCGCCGCAGTCTTCACTCTCCCAAAATTGCAAACCAAAGACTTCATGCAAGGGCAGGGCAACTTGGGCCTCTAAATCTAGGGGGCCTCGCCAGCCTGCCCACTCCCTAGCACTGCTCTCCCACCCAGAAACCTATGTCCCCACTGTGTAAGGATGTGTGGATCCAGAATTGGCCTCCACAGTCACTTACGGACAGACTCACTGTTAAGACAGTGTTCATGGAAGACAATCTTACTCGGCTATGCGTGATCATCAAAGAAGATGATATTCTATAGTTTTGCCTTTTCAAAGGAGAAGATAGATAATAATTATTTGGACTCAGGAATTGGGTCTGGAGAAAAACCCAGTTTTCAATGAGTTTAGAGGAAGAATTTGAAAATGTCTCATGATGGAAAGTGGTGTGCGTGTTTGGAGTAAAACAGATGTTTCTTCCAAAACATCTGGAGAACACCAGGATAGAAGAGACTGGTTTAATCTCAGGAGATTCCCAAGAAGTGGGGTTTCATCTTAGAAACAACCCAGAATCTTTAAATACTAAAGCGGGGGGGGGGGGGGACACACCATGTCAAGGTCCTGCAAGGCAACATAGGTTGCTGCTCCACAGCACTTGATACTATTTAAAAAAAAAAAAACTTCCAAGAGGATTACCAGAACCACCACATTGTTTATTATATACTTTATAAATGCTGCTGCTTTGGGAAAGCTGGGAAATAAAACGCACCATCATTGCTCTCAAGACTTCCGTCTTGCTGCTTTCACCCTTCTCTCGTGGAGAGCTGAGGGAATCAACCTTGAAGCATCAAGCATGCTGAGAAGAGTCCTCTTCCACTCTGAACTGTGTTTATTGCTTGCCCATTAATTTTTATTTTTATTTGTTCTTACATATAAAGCCTGGGTTGTTTATCTGCAGTAATGAATTGTTTGTTGAATTGTTGATATTGTATTATTTGAATTTATTAAACTTTATAAAACTAGTTTCTCATCCCACCATGTTTTGAATTCTGAAGAATGGATGTCTGTTGTTAGCTGCTTCAACTGTAGTTCGCTGTGGAAAGGTGGCATATCAACAGGAGACAAGCTACAAGGGTAATCACACAGTAGTACGGTAATTCTAGAATTTTATTCTTTAAACTGCCTTCTGGGTTACCTTTCAAAGATGTGGAAAAGAGAAACAATTTGTGCCATTATGGATATTATTGATAAATCCTCTTCACTGAACATTTCAATCCCCAAGTGGGGAACAGTGAAACAAAATAACAGTAACATGATACAGAAAAAGGAATATACAAAAACGGCAAAACCTATAAAAACAAGTCCAGTAAGTAACAACCAAATTAACAGATCTATTGTAAAGCAAAACAAAAGTTAAGGGTTTGCAATTTAACAAAATACCTAGGTAAAGAAAATACGGCATTTAACCACAGGTGTCTGCAGGAATAAAACACCAAAAAAGGAAGCAGCCCAATTTCTAAAAAAGAAAAGGATTATTAGAGTATGTACATTGTGTTTTAGGTTCTACAAATGCTAGCAGCTCTCTTTAAAAAAGAAAGCAAGCAGGGGTGGTGGGGTGGTCTGCAGATTGTGATTCACTGAAGAGCTCCCCCCTTCCCCTGTGGACGCAAATGGAAGGAAGCAAATGGCCTTAGCAACAGTTCTCACCTCCTCTGTCAGCTAGTGCACCCGAATCACCTTTCCTCAAGAAGGCCTCACTCTGTGGTTTGTGAACAACTGAATACCTTTCACCTTTAAAACCTGTGCAAGTTCTCACTCAACAATATCAAGCACATTGTGTCAGAAGTAGCTGCCAACCTGGGAGAGGCAGACACTAGGAGTCAGCCTAGCAGATAAGTACAGTAGTAAAATATTAGGCTCCTTCACCCTTTCCCTTAACAAAAACACATACTGTACTGTAGTTCCTGCCATTTGAACCTAGGCTGCCCACCCCAGGTAAAGGTAAAGGGACCCCTGACCATTAGGTCCAGTCGTGACCGACTCTGGGGTTGCGGCGCTCATCTCGCTTTATTGGCCGAGGGAGCCGGCGTACAGCTTCTGGGTCATGTGACCAGCATGACTAAGCCTCTTCTGGTGAACCAGAGCAGCACACGGAAACGCCGTTTACCTTTCCGCCTTACCTATTTATCTACTTGCCCTTTGACATGCTTTCAAACTGCTAGGCTGGCAGGAGCAGGGACTGAGTAACGGGAGCTCACCTCATCGTGGGGATTCGAACCGCCGACCTTCTGATTGGCAAGTCCTAGGCTCTGTGGTTTAATAATAATAATAATTTATTATTTATACCCCCCCCAATCTGGCTGAGTTTCCCCAGCCACTCTGGGCGGCTTCCAATCAAGTGTTAAAAACAATAAATATTAAAAACTTCCCTAAACAGGGCTGCCTTCAGATGTCTTTTAAAGAGAAGATAGCTGCTTATTTCCTTCACATCTGAAGGGAGGGCATTCCACAGGGCGGGCGCCACTACCGAGAAGGCCCTCTGGCTGGTTCCCTGTAACTTCACTTCTCGCAATGAGGGAACTGGCAGAAGGCCCTCGGTGCTGGATCTGTGTCCTGGCTGAATGATGGGGGTGGAGACGCTCCTTCAGGTATACAGGACAGAGGCCGTTTAGGGCTTTAAAGGTCAGCACTAAGACTGTGGGCTTAACCCACAATGCCACCTGTGTCCCCCCACCCCAGGCAAAGGGGTATAAAACAAGAGGGCCATGACCATCTCCCCATATGCTTGGTTGCGGCCATGGGCATAGCCAAGATTTTTGGGGGGTGGAGGTGTAGTTATCTACGATGCAAATTGTCATTTATTTACTTTATTTAGTGGGGGGGGCAGTTTCCCCCCACTAGGCTAATGGGAGTTGCAGAGAGCACCTGGTGCTGCAGGAGGGAAACAAACCAAGATGGCAGCCGACACCTTACTCTGCGTGGCACGTGTGGACGTAGCCTCACTACGCCCCCCCCCCACTCCTGTTTCCGCGCGCTCGAATTCCGGCTCCAATCGGGGCGCGTTCCACGCAACGAAGGCGCGCGCCTCAGAGCCCCTCGCGCCTCGACGTGAGCCGTCGGTTAAAAGAAGTTCCCTAAAGCCCACGTCCTCTCCCGTCATGCACCGCAGCGGCGAAAGCGTGCGGGTGGGGGGAGGAAGGAGCAGCTCCGCTTTCCCGCGAATTCAGTTCAAAGGAAGCAGGAGGGGGAGGGGGGGAGGCGAGCTCCCAGCGGCGAAGCGCGCGGTCCAACCAAACTCTCGCGGAATCATTCTGCCGTCACTTCTGGGCGGGCTCTGGGCCGGCCAATGGAGCGGCGCGGCGCCAGGGCGCGGGCCAATGGGCGCTCGGCGGAGGGGGCGGGAGCGGCTGGCGGCGGCGCCGTCGGGTTTGGCTGGAGCAGAGAGGGCGCTTGAGGAGAACCGATCGGCGGCGGGGCGAGTTGGCGGAGTCGAAGCGCTGCCCACTTCCTCCGCCGCGCCTCCTGGCCCTCGCGGGCCGCCGCTCCCCGCGTCTCCCGCCACGCGACCCGGCCCCGTCGGAAAGGGCCCTCTCCCTCCCCTCCCACCATGGCTCCTCAGAAGCACGGCGGCGGAGGAGGCGGCGGCGCGGGGCCCAGCTCGGCTGCTCCTAGCGGAGGGGGAGGCGCCGTCGCGGCCACCGCCACGGGCGGAGGCGCGGGCGGCGGTGGTGGCAGTGGCGGCGGGTTCGGCGGCGGCTCGACCTCGGCCGCCGCGCCGGGCGGCAAGTCCGGCGGCGCCGTGGGAGGCCTCGGCAGCGGCTACTCGGGGGGCGGCAGCGGCTGCGGCTCCTCGGCGTCGTCGGCAGCGGCCTCCTCGGCTGCGGCCCTCCCGCCGGTGAAGAAGCCGAAGATGGAGCAAATCCAGGCCGACCACGAGCTCTTTCTGCAGGCCTTCGAGAGTGAGCTTCGTGGGGGGGGAGGAGGGAGGGGGGCCCCCCGAAAATAACAACCGTTCCCGTCCCTCCCCCCTCCCGCCCGAGTCGAGGCGTGATGGGCGGAGGAGAGGGAGCAGCATCGGCCGCTTATTGTGGGGCGGCGGGGCTGCCTTCCTTTCCCCCCTGGCGCGCGCGGGTCCTTCGGCGGGAGGTGGTTCCCCCCCTTCTTTCGGTTGGGGAGGGGTGCTCTGCAAGCAATGCTGTTGCTCCTCTGCCAGGGTTGTCAGCCCCCAGGGCTGCCCGTGGGGGGAAACCCGCGCCCTGCCTAATTGTTACATTAATGAGGCCGTGCCACACACGCTCCACCTCGAAGGATTTTAAGGAGTAGTCAGATTGCGCCTCTCGGTAGGATTACCTTTCGGGGCTCGGGAGAGCCGCGGGGGGCGTTGTAAGTTGATACTATGTTGTTACGAGTGTCTTCTTCATCTCTCCCGACCCCTTGAGAGCTCATTGGGAAGCTGGTCTTCCTAAGCGATTGAAGGACTCCTTGTCCCACAAAAGATCATTTTCGAAGCTGAGGTTTTATGAACTGTAAGGAAAGTCAAGGGGGGATGGATGTATGGAGGGTTAGGGAATTGGTCTCTGGTTTTGGACCTTAAAAAGGTTGGTTATTCTATTTGGGGCAAAAATTGCAGACTTGTCATTTTGAGTTGTATGGTGAAGGCTGAAGGTATGGATAAGGCTGGTCAAGGAGGAGTGGAGAACTCGAGAAGGAAACTTGTGATCAGGAATTAGTCTGAAGAATGTGGCCGATTATTTGGTAGCCTTACAAAATTGCCTTATGTATAGAAAAAAGGTTTTAACTGCCACCCCTTTTTAAACATTGCAACAACTAGTTTTTAAAGTGAAACGGTTCAGTCCCTAGAACTTTCATCTAACAAGACAGCAGCTTAACAAAAACATTGGGGGGGGGGACAGCAGTTGCTCTTAGAACACTTAAAGCACATCTTCTGATTCTTGTAAAATGAAATTGTGAATGATAAATCTGTACACTTTATAGAGTAAGATTTTAAAGTTGGATTAGGAAGGAACTAGTGTGTTTCCCAGAAGTCAGTTTTCTAAGAATTTAAGATGTTTTCTTCCACTAAATTATAAATTTTCAGAGATGTTGTAGAAATGTTGAAGGGTTCTATGCTGACAGGCATAACTCTGGTTAAGCATCTGAATATTCTTCCTCCTTTGTGAACTTTGTGTTTCATAGGAGCTAAGTAGTCAAGACTTTGCTAGCAAGATAGAATGTATTATATCCAAGGGCATATGCTGCTGTTGGTTATTCAAGTGTCAGGGATGCAAAATTGGCTTCTGGAAATACTCAATTCCACAAAAGTATTTTTAATCTATCTTATTGGATCTACTGCTGTATGTTATGGGTGTTTGTTTTCAAATATATACTGCCATATTTCCCAGTAGTAGATGGGTAGTGGTCACAGTAGTGGTCACTTGGTTGTAGCTGATAGTGATTAGGTTGCTGCTTGAAAGTGCCCACTTGCTTCATTACAGTCTAGGTATTTATGTACTACACATGTTTGGTATGAATGGATAATGTTGTATATTCAAAAATTTAATGTGTTTCAGGGAAAAGCTAGTAAAGTGTCAAATTTTCTGCTTTGTAAAAGACTGCTCTATTTTCTCTCACAGAACCAACACAAATATATAGATTTCTACGCACCCGCAATCTCATAGCTGTGAGTAACTGTTAATCCTTTATTTTAATTTTTTGACCCACTCGTGGCAATGTTGAATTGACTTTTTTCATTTTCTGTTGCAGCCAATATTCTTGCACAGAACTCTCACATATATGTCCCACAGAAACTCTCGAACAAATATCAAAAGGTAACTTCGTATATTAAAAATGTTTGTTATTTAATATGTTAGCGTCCTCCCCTCTTTAGCAACTGAGATGATGATAATAGTAGGGTACTGCCTATGTATAGTATGAATGATAACTTTATCCAAAATTGGGACCTAAATTCTTTTTGTAAACTTCACTTGGAAATGAACTTAATGACCACATAACATGTACATATGTAATGAAGCCTTGTATTTGTCTTAAATTTTCATGTGGTTTGGTTTGCAATGTGAGCTTGCAAGTGGTAGTTTTTCAGAGATTCACTTTGCTGATGCATAGCAATGAAAAATATCAACTGTTTGCTGTCAAAGATGAAATCACATTGCATAAAAAATGTATATACTTCATAAGTAATTGGGAGTGTTTAGTAATTAATTAACATTGTATTGTGCTTGCTATTTAGCTGTTACTGCTTGTGGTACTTCCATCTTAAGTCACAATGCTTTGCTTCAGGTCAATGTGGGTAATACTTTATATTTTCTTTAAACTTAGCCTCTCAGTAAAAAATAATTATAGACAATGTCTGTGGGAAAGTAAAGAAAAATGGTAATCCAAACTAACTTCATTTTTGAGCTTCTACAGTGGGTTTAGCAATCAGGAGCCTTGAAATACTAATACACTTCAAAATAATTAAAACTGCCTTTAGCTTTGAGTGCTTGCAACGTAATGTTTTTATCTCAGATAACCTATAAAGATTAAATTTGTAACTCCACTTGAATGGAATTAGTGGCGCAGAACATTGTTTGAGTCAACAAGATACGCATAAGATACGTCAGAGGATGGAAAAAAAACAAAGCGATAAAATGTACACTGAAGGAATGGGGTATGCTTGCCACAGAAAAGGGAACTACAATGGGAGTTAATTCTTAGGCATATAGCATTGCTGTTGCCCATTAACATGAATTGTTCTCGAAAGCCATTTAAAATAAAGCAAGAACCAACAGATTTAAATAATGTAAAAATAGGTCTAATTAGTCAGAAGACTATAGTGGAGTATAGGTCAGTAGACATCTAGGAATTAGGTTTGTGTGCTGTAGGGTGTTAGTGCAAACAGAGGGATGAATCCTTGGTCATGTTCTGAGTCTGGGACGTTTTGTCAAATAACTTGTAATGGTCAGTGCTGCTACCGGATGATAGGGAGCATCAGCTACATATAGGTGTATTTTTTTGGTATGTCTTTGTTTCAATGTAGTTGTGGTATTGAAAGAGTATGGCTATTTAAGGACTCATAGAATTCCTCGAACTAAATCTGTTTTCTTTCCAGAAATATCTTACATTTAGCGACAGTATGGGAGCCTGCTTTTTCTGCTACTGCAGATAGCCAAGGAATATTTTTTTAGTGCAACGTCTATACTTAGTATATATTTCTGCAGTGTGATGGAGAAAGATGAAATTGGCTGTGTTTGCACATCATGGTAAACCATAAACCATGGATTGCCATGTTCAAATGAATTGTGCTTGCTTTACTCCTCAGCCACATTGGGAGGAACCAAATTGTGATCACTGGCTTAGCAGTCCAAACAAGTGATCATGGTTTGGTTTGGTTTGCTCTTTAAAGAAAACCATACTGATAAGCCAATGTTTCTTCTTGGCATACCAGTTATAGCTTGAGCAAAATAAACTGGTTCCTAATTGGGCTGTAACACTAAATTGGGGGTCATGGGTTTGTTTTCTCCCATCCCAAGAGGGAAGTAGCAAAATAGCTGCTATTCTCTTGTGCATAGTAAGTCATAGCTTACTGTGATATGCAAAAGCTGCCATTGTGTATGTTTCTCTCTACTGCTGCTAATTGGTAGACAGCATTGGTAAATGCCACATTTCACTCTGAAAAGGCCTAGATTCTTAGCTTTAATCTTTAATTCATGTTTGCATATAGTTAGTTGACTGGTAAACATTTGGTAAGAAAGAACTGCATCCAAGAGGCCAGGCAGTGAATCTTTTGTAAATGAGATCTGTTGGTTGTTTCCAGCAATGTGGTATAAATGACAGTGTGACGTAAATGACTATTAAAATGTGTTAAGGGCTAGTAACTATGTGTGATATTCATAAGAATATTAATGTGCAAGCACAGCCATGAGAATTGCAAAATAAGGTCACCTGAATTGTAGGTGAATGATGGTCATGTCAACTGTGTTCTGCGAGAAGCAAAAACAACAATGTTGTTGAATACATTTTTATTCTGTCTTTTCCTGAAGTGTACTCTCAAGGCAGCTCGCAGCTACAAATAATAAAGTACAAAGAATTAAACCGTAAAAGCCATCAGTTTAAACAGAGAGACCAAATTAGGAGAATGCTTGCTGAAATAAAATTGTCTCTACCACCCGCCAAAGGACAGGGTGTATTATGGGGGCCAAACCATACCTCTGTAAAAGAGTTATTTCACAATATGGATGCCACAGGTGAGAAGGCCCACTTTTGTGCTTGCTCACCATTCCTCAGATAGCAGGGGAACACGGAAGAGGGCCTCCCATTATGGAATCTAGAGGAGACCCATAACAGACGTTCTGGACAGATTCATGCAGGAGTCAGTGTTTCCTCGCCTCACTGTTTAGGACTCCCAAAAATCAAAAGGCTGGAGCTGGTTCACCACAACATGGTCAGGTATCTTAATCAAAAATGCAGATTAGAAACTGGGCAGAACTCGTTCATATTGGAGAGAAGTGCAAGGATATCTTCAAGAGTGTCTTCACAATTACTTAATTGCTGTCAAACGACCTCTGCAACCCAAACTCTGTTCTGGCTGCATTTACAAGCCATGATGAACAAAGATCATGCTGTGGACAAGAATCTTGTCCACATTCTCAGATTGTGCAAAATGAAAAGTATAAGGCATGGGGAGGTCTGAAAAGGTGCTTTAGAGCAAACTGCAGGACTTCTCACAGGCATCTGGTTGGACATTATAAGAAACATGACAACAGGCCTTTCGTCTGATCCATCAGGGCTCTTACGTTTGCAAAGGGCAGTACAAAGCAGGAGATCCCATATAGATTCTAGCGAGAAAATGGTTACTTAGCAGAGTTGTACACCCCCACTCTCCTATTAACAAAACGTATCACATTTCCCTTCGCCACGAACAAATGACCCACAGGGAATGATACTTAAATTCCACAAAGTCGAGAGTTCTGTGCTTTAAGCTGGATCCAACCAAGACAAAGGTGCTTTAGGGGACATGAACAAATGACCTCGCAGGGAACGATATTTAAATTCCACAAAGTCAAGAGAGTCAAAGTCGAGAGTTCCAGGGAGGAAGGAATGTGTTTGGAGCATTGGAGGGACTTGTAAACAAGGGTGTTTATGAGGAAAGTTTGAGGGGGAAGCCTGCAGTGCTGTCTCATGGTGCATGTAGGACCAAGAGACATTGACAGCAAGGGAGCTGCTTCAGTGACCTGCAACACCAGTACCATGTTTGTCTTCCTACCTGAGAATGCAAAACTGCACCTGCAGGGAGTACAAGCTAGTTGCCTTGCTGGAAGAGAAGCTACAGCAACTTTAGGCAGAAAAGCAGGACTGTCAGGAGCCATGCCGTGTCTCTCGAGCTACAAAATCAATTTCATGTCCTCACCTCAGATACTGATTCTCAGCCTGAGGAGCAAGAACTACAACTGCAGGCCTTGGAATACATTGAGGTAGTAGTGGACAGTGGACAGAATGATTTCTGTCGCTCCCCAGAGAAGAAAAGATGTGTGGTGGCAGAGGACGGGGCAGCAATGTGTGGAGGAATGACTGGTGGTTTTAGTTGTCCCTACCCGAATGCACAAAGTACAGGAAGCAAGCAAGAAGAACTTGAGCTCTTATAGGATGACAAATATGACCCAATAAGCATTGCTGAAACTTGGTGAGATGAGACTCATGACTGGAATGTAGAAACTGAGGGGTACAACCTGCTCAAAATAAATGATGTGTACACTTGTGACGATATCTAAGATTTTGAGCATGGAAGGCAGATTGTGTAAAAATTGTAGGAAAGGGAAAGAACAGTGATCTTACTGCAGGAGCTTTTGGATGTAATCTCAGAACCTCTGTCTATAATCTTTGAGAATTCTTGGAGAACAGGTGAAGTCCCTGTAGATTGGAGGTGGCCAAATATTGTCCCCATCTTAAAAGGGGGGGGGGCGGAGAGAATACCCAGGTAACTACCGACTGGTGAGCTTGACATCAGTGCCTGGAAAGGTCCTAAAACAGATAATTAAACTGTCATGCTGTGATTACTGAAACCCATTATGGGTTTCTCAAAAACAAGCCATGCCAGATGAATCTTGTTTTTCTTTTTTTATATATAGTTACCAGCTTAGTGGATTAGGGGAGTGCTGTGGATGTAGTGTACCTTGATTTCAGTAAGGCTTTTGACAAAGTCCTTCATAATATTCCTGTACAGAAGCTGGTAAAATGTAGACTGGACAAAGTAACTTTTAGGTGAATTTGACTGACCAAACCCAAAGAGTGTTCATGAATGGTTCCTTGTCATCCTGGGAAAAAGTGACAAGTAGGGTGCCGCAGGGTTCTGTCCTGAACCCTTTGTTGTTCAACATCTTTATAAATGATTTGGATGATGGAATTGAGGGGATGTTAATCATTATTGCAGATGAGAGCAAACTGGGAGGGGTAGCTAATGCCACTGAAGACAGAATTGGGATTCAAAATGACCTTAACAGATTGGAGAACTGGGTCAAAATTAACCAAATTAATTTCAGTAGAGAGAAATGCAAGGTTCTATACTTAGACAGGAAGAACCAGCTGCACAAATATAAAATGGGGGACAGCTGGATTGCCAGTAGTATACAGTGGTACCTCAGGTTACAGACGCTTCAGGTTACAGACTCCGCTAACCCAGAAATAGTACCTCGGGTTAAGAACTTTGCTTCAGGATGAGAACAGAAATCGTGCGGCGGCAGTGGGAGGCAGTGGTTCTTCATGTTAAGAATGGACCTCCAGAACGAATTAAGTACTTAACCCGAGGTATCGCTGTATATGAAAAGGATATTGGGATCATAATAGACCAAAAGAGTCAACAGTGTGATGCAACAGCAAAAAAAAACACGCCAGTGCTATTTTAGGTTGCATCAACAGAAATATAGCGTCCAGATGAAGGGAAGTAATAGTACTGCTCTATTCTGCCTTGTCAGCCACACTGTGTCCAGTTCTGGGTGCTACAATTTGAGAAGGACAAGCTGGAATGCATGCAGAGTAGGACAGTCAAGATGATCAAGCGTCTGGAAACAAAGCCTTATGAGAAGTGGTTGAGGAATGTTGGATATGTTTCGCCTGGAAAAGAGGAGACAGAGGAGATATTGAAAGGGCTGTCACATGGAAGGCGGAGCAGGCTTGGGACCTGAACCAATGGATTCAAGTTACAAGAAAGGAAGTTACTAGTAAACATCAGGAAGAGCTTTCTGACAATAAGAGCTGTCAATGGAACTGACCCCCTTGGAAGGTGGCAGATGCTTCTTCCTTGGATGTTCTAAAGCACAGGTTGGATGGCTACCTGTCAAGGATGCTTTAGCTGAGATTCCCGCATAGCAGGGCTTTGGACTAGATAACCCTTGGTGTCACTTCCCCCATCTTCCCTCCGTGTGTGTGTGTTTAGATTGTAAGCCTGCGGGTAGCGCATGTTCTGTTTTGCTCATGTAAGCAGCTCCGAAAGCCTTTTTGGCTGAAGAACAGGGTACAAATTCTACAAATTTAGTACCCTGTCTTTATAAACCCAGTTGTAAGGACACACAATGGAAGCTAGCAGAGTGTTGGACAAGGCTCCTTGAAAAAGGGTATTGAATCCTAGCGTCACACGCATGCTCATCTGATTCAGGAGATTGTTGCATCAATCAGCCTAGTGGGCAGAGATAGGAGATTTATGCTTCCTTCCCCCAAATAGATACTCGTAAGCAACATGTCTATTTTCTCACCCAGAATCAAATCGTGGATGAACTTTGTTTCTTTGTTAACTGACCCTGTATTCACCCACAACATTCGAAGACTTGGTGGATTGCTAGCAAGGCTACCTCAGTTCGCAGGACTGAAGGATGGATCAGGAGAGACACTTGTGTGATATCTCAGCTTCCGATTACCTGGCGTGTTCTTCCCTATCCCATACACCTTCCTACACATATCCAGTAACATGGCCCCATCTGTCTTGCTTCAGAAACATACTCCCAATATAAACAGTCAAAAAGCATTTCCCGAATATTTAACAACGGTTCCACACATAAGCCTTCAAGTGCTTATGTTCTGCATGGGCAGAGACTAAACTATATATTTTAAGCCCTAAGCTGCAGAGATGTCAAAATGTTCGCTTTTTATTCTTCAGAGTAGTCAAAGCAAATATAAAATGCTACAACCACAGTTACTAGCTTTCTGAATATAAGGCAGCTGAGTGAGTTTGGCGTGGATTGTCTTGTATAAATATATATTCATGTTTCCGTTTGAGTAAATTATTTACAAAGCAATGAAAATAGCATTGCTTAAGCCTTTAAGGAACTTGCACTATTTCCTTTTTTTACTTTTGTCCTTTGCCTTACAGATTATACTTAGACCTTATTTGAAATTTCCTATTGTTGTATGAAGATTCTCTCATATTTGTATTTTTTGTCCTTAGAATTGGAAAGGGAAGTACCTTCCAATTATATATACTTATTTAATTTCTCAGTCTTTTACAACTTGAGAAATAGAAGTATTAAAGGTTGACGAGTGCAGTCAGGTATGGGATTTCAAGATCTATTTGATAAGAAACCAGCTTTTTCTCAATTGTGAATTATTTTCACTTTGACAGGCTGATCTAAACGATTGCGTAACCTTTTTCAGTTATCTTCTTAGAGAAATGCAACTAGCAACCACTTGCTGATGCCTGGCCCAAGTCCTCCTTGTACTATGCCCCAATATTCAGTAAAGGGCTGTCATATGAAGACACTGGCACACTGCCAGACCTGAATGTTTTTAGTACAAGGAATGTCGCTAGTGTTCAGCTGAGCTCCCACAAAGCAAAAACAGCTTTTCTGAATTCTAGTTCTGTAACTCTAGAATTCAGTTTCTGATACCTTTGTCTATTTATGCCTGTGGTGATTCTTAAGTGATAGTACATTTTACTTCTGTAAGCGTTCTTGAGCTAAGCGTAAATATTGAAACATTTTGAAAATAGCCATGATTGAAAGACAAAATATTTAGGGATTAACATCATGCGGCTAAACACTAGCTTTCTGTGTCATATTGTGAAGTATTTCACAACTTGGTGCACCCGACTCCCTTCCAGGTCCTAAAAAAAAGCAATTGGAACAAATCTTTATGAAGCAAAACTTAACAACATAATGGAGATCAGTGAAATTTCAAAAAAAAACAACTTTTATTACAGGAAAACATTCAGAGTAGACGGGATGCTGACGAAAGTAGAGAAAAAACAGGGAGAACACGACTTGCAAAGGTAACATTCATTTTATCTACCGAGAATGTTTCAGTAACAGTGTTTCAAATGGGATTATGTATTTTCTATGTCAGTAGAAGTCATACTGAAATATGACTGGAAGTATAATGAAATTCTGCTCCTCCCATAATAAAATACATGTAAACTAATTTTACCAGAGGTGTTGTGTGTGGTGTCTGTTTGTTCTCTGGTAAACTTGCGCTACAGTGTTTAGCTCTTAATATGGATGAAATAAAACATAGTCACTTCCTGAAAAGCGGCAAAACATGCAAACTGGCTCTAGTAATTTATTTGTTTTTGAAATTTCATTGATTTCCATTATGTAGTTGAATCACAGTTTATTCTGTAGTGCATGTGCGAAAACACACCTTTCCATCTATTGCTGCACGTTGCTTGTTGTTGTTCAAAACTGTTGTTGCATTTGTGTTAGTGAATATGCCGAAACCTTGCCAGAAAACCTTCATAAAATGCCTGTGCTATGGTGTAGATAGGAATACGTTTATTGATCATCATTATTTAATTATTTCTATGACTCCCAATTGTCAACATATCACTTGATAGATGGGGAAGTATCTACTTGAAATTGCAGCTTCATATTTTGGGAGTAATTCTGGACGCAGCCTTGACCCTGGGTGACCAGGTGACAAGCTGTGGTGGAATACGGTTTTGCCCAGCTCGGGTGATCACATCATGCTTGAACTACTTCATGGGGCAGCCTTTGAAGAGTGTTCAGAAAAATAAACTCTGATGGCTAGGATATTAACTAGAGGTGAATGCCAGGGGTAAGTTCCATCATTGTTGGAACAGCTGAATTGGCTTCCAGTTGGTTTCTGGGCCCATTTCAAAGTGCTGGTTAAGACATGTGAAGTCTTATATGGTATGGGACCAGGATTCTTGATGGACCATTATGAGTCTGCTCAAGTATTAAGATAATTAACAGGAGAACCTTTGTGCTCCTGGGACCAGAGTGATGGCCTTTTTAGTGGCCTTGGTCAGACTTTGGGATTTCCTCCCGGACACATGTACCTCACTCTATACCTGACATGTCTTCCACCGCAATGTGAAAACCTTCCACTTTAGGGAAAACCTTGGTTTGTTAGTTATTTTAGTGCACTTGGTTGACCATCCTTAAGGTGTTTTTTTGTTTTGTTTTGTTGTTGCTGTACAGTTTTTAATTATGTGTTATCGTTCATATCTTAATTTAATGTTAATTTTGTTGGCCACCTTGAACTATTTGGAAAGATAGGGTATAAATGATTTTTTTAAATTACCCTGTTTAAAAACCTGAATTGAATACAAAACAAAGAAAGCTATTTTGAACTTGTTAATGAATCGGTGACCCTATTATCAATTATTTATTGTAAGAAAAAAATCATAGGCTGCTTAAGCATAAAACTCCTAAGAGGGCACACAATAAAAATAAAGGAAAAACAGATACAGTTAATAAAGGAAGGGAAGCATTGTTGCACTTGAACTCATTCCACGAGCACAATCATCTAGTTGTGATACGATCCAAAATATGAGTGAAAAACACTGATTTGACCATTAAGTATAATCCCTTTAGGAAATTCCTGGGCCAATGCTTTGTCCCATGATGTTGCTAAAGGGAGGCATGTTTCATGTTTTCATAAGAACATGAGAAGGACCCATCTGATTAACATCATGCATTGGCCAGCCAGATACTTCTAGAAATTCCTAAACTGTCTAAAAAGGCAGCCACGTGTGAAGTGCGTTGCTGTAACATACGGTAATCTGGGTGCAATTATTGCATGAATGAGGCCAGGTTAGATTAAGAAAATAAATGTTAAAAAAGATTACTTGTTGTCTTCTCTCACATTTCTTAAATGTGCCTAGAATGTCTGAAGAGTGAAACAATATTTCTTTCCTTATTTTAGCTTGTCTGCTCATCTACAACTCACCTTTACTGGTTTCTTCCATAAAAATGGTACGTATTTCATCATACACTTTTTCTTTCAATGTCATTTACTGATGATAGAGGAATGTTCTGAGGTTCATGGACCTCTCCATTTTCACTGGGTGAAATAGTATTTATTGTGATTTGCTTGTAGACTGCGAAATGTGTCCTTATAAAATCCTTTCATTATGACTAATCTGAACTGTATATCATTTTATAGTACACTTAACATTTTGGGATGATAAGTTATCATGGAGAAAAATAACAGCAGAAATGATCTAAGCTAGAATCAAGATACATTTAAATTTTAGTGCTGTAACCCATGTAATTTTATTGGTACATGTGCAGGCAGACAACATTAAAGACTGGCCTCTTGGTTGAATGGTGTTAAATTGTCAGAAAGTGTTGAGCTCTACATGTCCATGAAAATGGCAACAGCCCTCTTTTTCTGCAAATTGCTGTTTGCTTGCTCCCCAAAATGAATAGCTGTTGCAGGGTTGGAATCAGGTTTCAGGGGGATGTGATCCAAGTGCCCTGCTGGAGCCCTTGCTCTGTCCTATGGGATTTCTTCTCATTAGCTAACCAATAGCTAATGAAATTGCTTTTAAAAAAATAGTTACTAGGGAGGTGGTGAGCTGGCAGCAGTAAGGCCCAGTCCTTTGATAGAATAGACGAAGCACCTGCATGTAATCTTCATTTCCCTGGACTATTCCTTGTGACTATTAACCCTGGGCTTCAGCAGTGGCTCCAGTGAGCACAGCTGAGAGTTAACATGCACTTCTCCATTCAACTCTCCCCTTGATCTCTCTCCTCCCTGCCCTGCACGCAAATTGGGTAATGCAGTACAGTGCTACAGGGCCTGTGCTTAAGGTTCTCTATATAGTTTAAAGGGCCAGTGACACATTAAAGCAAAAAGACAGCACCTAGACTGGCAGATATGTATTTGGGTTGCACTGAAGTAGAACCTCTCTTTCAGAAGTTTAAAACATTTTCCCCCTTGGGCTCTTTTTAGATAAGCCATTGCAAAACTCAGAAAATGAACAAAGTTCTGTAACTCTGGAAGTACTGCTTATAAAAGTTTGCCACAAGAAACGAAAGGTAAGTTTAGGCATGGTTTAGCAATAGCAGGAGAAAGCAGCTTTTAACAGTCGAGTTTCCTAAAAATATATATAAACCATTTTCTTTATTAACGAGACTCTGCAAAGGCGTTTAAATACAATATAATACAACAGTCCCCAGTTAAATTCAATACTGTAAGATCTCCAAAATGCTGCTGCTACTACTATTATTATTATTATTATTATTATTATTATTAATTATAGCCCACATTTTCCCTGGTGGAAAATATATCATTTAAGTATTTCTACAAGTCATAAAGAAAAAAGTAATAATCATTTTCCAGTTTATTTTAATATTTTGTCTGTATTCTCTGCTTTTAAAATTCCCCTAAAGAATATGGGTTCACAGAATCTTGTGCTTTGTTGCTCTAATAAAATAATGAATTCAATAAATGTTGAAAGAGATTACTTGCTGTCTTCTCTCTCACTTGTTAACTTCATCATGTGTCATATCCTAGATTTAGACTGCACAATAATCTATAGAAGAGGGAGTTTGACAATACATGTTCATCATTTATAAACTGTTTCCCATCCCCCCAATGGGTTTTCGTTAAACCTCACATGCATTTCATTTTCACTTTATCCAGATACTGAAAAGTATTAAATATGTTCTATGTCTACAGGATGTTAGTTGTCCAGTAAGGCAAGTACCTACTGGTAAAAAGCAGGTGCCCTTGAATCCAGACCTCAACCAAATGAAACCAGGCAGCTTTCCATCACTAGCAGTTTCCAGCAACGAATTTGAACCCAGTAACAGCCATATGGTGAAGTCTTACTCATTATTATTCAGAGTAACGCGTCCAGGAAGAAGAGAATTTAATGGGATGATAAATGGTGAAACTAATGAAAACATTGGTAAGCACAAAGTATATCCAGAACTTACTCATTTAATCGGGGGAAATCAGCTAGCTGCTTAAAAGAAAAATATTAAGCAGGCATTTGAATGCGTGGGCGTTAATTGCTTTATACTTCCAATCCTATACTCAACAGCTTTTCTGGTTGAGTGGTTTTAGGATGAGACAAAGTGTTCCTGACAACCCTGGAGGTTGCAGATCCACTGCCTTGACTGTAGATGTGTCCATGGAAATTCCCCCACGTACTGCAGATAAGCTCTGCTGGTGAAGTGGGTGGCATAGAGGAAGAGCACATCTATGCCTATTCATTCCATGGTTAAAAACCTGTCAGGAACTGGTGTAAATAATTTCCCTCCCATTAAAAAGTTGAGGATCAACATGGGAACTGTTTGGATGTTACACTGGCATACACAATTGCGCAACCACCACTACAACTGAAATGTGTGTGTAAGATTTCAAGAAGCCTGCACTCCTTGCAAGAATACTAACTTGGAGGGTTCTCTGTTCATTTTTTCATTCTAGAATAGAACTTCCATTTTTCGATGTCCCTGGAAGATTCTTAACTGAGCTTTCTTCTCATAATGTAATATTCAGCAGGGGTTGAACAAAGAACTTTGTCTAAAGTTTGAAACAATCGTTAAAATAAACCCTCATTGAATCTAATTCAGTGACTCTTACTGAACAGCTATGCCAGAAAATTTGTGTATATTTATTCCTTACAAGTATAATATTTAGTGTGCTTAACTGCAGATGTTAACGAGGAGCTTCCAGCTAGAAGAAAACGCAATTCTTCCAACCGTGAAGATGAGGAGAAGACTTTTGTAGCACAAATGACTGTATTTGATAAAAACAGGTAATACTTTTTAAAAAGAGACTTCTCCTAGGGCATGTATTGGATTTGCCTTTTTCTGCGTGAATTTCATTTTAATCTTTTAAATGTCTTCTTTAAAATAAATCCTAGTTTTAGAGATTCATGTTTCCCAAAATGGCATTGAGAAATTCTTTGTCATGGCTAGAGATGTGAAATTTTGAAGCAACAGGAGGAAATCAGAAATTTTGGGGGAAATGAAAAAAATGCAAGATTTACTTTTAAACCGCCTTTACAAGTCAACCATCAATTTAGAAGCATAAAATGCATTGTGTATGAATTGGTTAGCCATAAAATTATCATGTTTGGTATATTAAAAACACAATTCATTCAAACAAATGAGCAAATTTCCTTTTTTAATTTTTTGCTACAAATGAGCTACTATAAGAAGCCACCACATTTTTTATTTGTACCAGTTTATGAGGAACAAGCAAAAAATAAAAGAAACCACTGGCATTATAGTAAAACAAAGAAGAATGTTAAGTATTCCAGAAACTGTTTCCTCCAGTACATAACCTTACATAAAAGTCTTCCTCTCACATAGTTTTTAGAAATCATTTAGGGGGAATAAATATATTGTTCTGAACATTTTATTCCTCTCCCCAGTTTTTCTCTCTCTCCACACCCCCAGCCTTCACATTTTTAGTAGTGGCATAGTAAAAAGAATTGCCTGAAACATGTCTACTGCCCCATCTCTATTTAAAATGCAAGCTGCTCATGTGTACATAATAGTATCAAAATAGTGTCAATAAATAAACCCCACACATTTCTGACGTCTGTGTTTGTTTTAAAACATGTGACTGCTGGGGCCCTGATCTGGTGGAATGCTTTAAAATATTATGGAAAAGGGTAGAGCTTTCATCCTTCAAGTGGGCTGTGCTATTGTGATTAAACTCTAGGATACTGAATTTATACATTTTTCACATGCAAACAAAAGTTACAAACTTGCAGCTTTAAGTTCCTGGCTAAACTATAAGTAGCTGCCTTTCACTGTCTTTGTACTCTCCTTTCATGGATTATATTGGAACTTGATGTCTAGAATTCATGTGCCATCATCATAGTTTTTAAGGGCTTCCTGTGGTGGGTTTAACTACTTAAGTAATAAATTCCATTGTATGAACAAGTGCTGCTGCTGTTCTAATGAAACTATACACCTTATTGTCATGCTGCTAATTTTCCGTGTGTGTGTGTGGAATAAATAGATTAGGAATATTTGTGTTCGGTTGTCATGTACGTTGGACTATTTAGAGAACTGGCTGGGATTCACAGAAGCCCTTGCTCAGGTATGCTTCGGGGTAGGTATGTGACATGGAACTGCAATAGGATGGGGAACTTTTAAAAGCCCTAGTGTGCGTGCAGCCCAGCCATGATGTGGATGATGATGTTGTTGTTGTTTAGTCGTTTAGTCGTGTCCGACTCTTGGTGACCCCATGGACCAGAGCACGCCAGGCACTTCTGTCTTCCACTGCCTCCCGCAGTTTGGTCAGACTCATGTTTGTAGCTTTGAAGACACTATCCAACCATCTCGTCCTCTGTCGTCCCCTTCTCCTTGTGCCCTCCATCTTTCCCAACATCAGGGTCTTTTCCAGGGAGTCTTCTCTTCTCATGAGGTGGCCAAAGTATTGGAGCCTCAGCTTCAGGATCTGTCCTTCCAGTGAGCACTCAGGGCTGATTTCCTTAAGAAAGGATAGGTTTGATCTTCTTGCAGTCCATGGGACTCTCAAGAGTCTCCTCCAGCACCAGAATTCAAAAGCATCAATTCTTCAGCGATCAGCCTTTATGGTCCAGCTCTCACTTCCATACATCACTATTGGAAAAACCATAGCTTTTACTATACGGACCTTTGTTGGCAAGGTGATGTCTCTACTTTTTAAGATGCTGTCTACGTTTATCATTGTTTTCCTCCCAAGAAGCAGGCGTCTCTTAATTTCGTGGCTGCTGTCACCATCTGCAGTGATCATGGAGCCCAAGAAAGTAAAATCTCTCACTGCCTCCATTTCTTCCCCTTCTGTTTGCCAGGAGGTGATGGGACCAGTGGCCATGATCTTCGTTTTTTTGATGTTGAGCTTCAGACCATATTTTGCGCTCTCCTCTTTCACCCTCAATAAAAGGTTCTTTAATTCCTCCTCGCTTTCTGCCATCAAGGTTGTGTCATCTGCATATCTGAGGTTGTTGATATTTCTTCCAGCAATCTGAATTCCGGATTGGGATTCATCCAGCCCAGCCTTTCGCATGACGATGTGGATGATGGATTCATGCAAATTAACATGACTTGTTATTGAATACCAGCTAATGAAATTAATTTCTCTTTACATATATTTTGCGCAACAGACGACTGCAGCTTCTTGATGGGGAATATGAAGTAGCCATGCAAGAAATGGAAGAGTGCCCAGTCAGCAAGAAAAGAGCAACATGGGAGACAATACTGGATGGGAAGGTTTGTGCCACTGGCATTTGCCAAAAAGCCTTCTTGAAAAGTGTATATAAAGTGAGGAGCTTCAAAACACTTAAGGACCTTGAAAATAGTGATGCTTCTTGAAAGCTGTAGGACCGAAGCCTTGAAGCGAAGTAGACTATTTAATTAACAAAATTTATTTACCTTGGTTTACAACCATAATCCGTTGTGGAGGTCCATTTGTAAACCAAAGCAGGTTGTAACCTAAGGCACGCTTTCGCCAATGGGGCCTCCCCCAAAAAACATTTGTAAGAAAATGGGTTGTAATCCAAAAAAAAAAAAAAAGTTGCAAACACACACTTCTGGTTTTGATGTGTTAGTAATCCAAAACGTATGCAAACCAAGGTACCACTGTACTGCTTAATTGTAATAAAACCTCAAAGCTGTTTACAAAGAACAAAAAACAAACACCCCACAAGTCATTAAATTTATCAGTAAAAAGAGTTAAAAACTGGTACTTTAAAAATAAACATGAAATCAACAGTAAGCTAAAAACAGATTAAATGCATAAAACATCTGTACATCTGGATACGCTTGCTGTTTTTTGCAAGCGCCGAAAAGGTGCCTGATGTCAGTAGCTGGCGGTGGCATCTGTAACGGTCCCAATTTGAAGCTCCTTTGAAAATCTCTCAAAGCAATATATTTTTGTTTCAGAGGTTACCTCCATTTGAAACATTTTCTCAGGGACCCACACTTCAGTTTACCCTACGATGGTCAGGAGAGGCAAATGACAAACCGACAACTCCTACTGCGAAGCCCCTTTCAACCCGGAATTCGGAGAGCTTCCCTCAAGAAAACAAGCCCAGCTCTGTGAAACCTACACAGACTATAGGTAGGAAGTGTTGACATACAGATAGTGCTGCTTGCATACATTGGATTTTGTTTTCTTTCATTGCCTAGTTCTGAAAACTGTTCTAATGTGTTTCATGCGTACGCTTCAATTGAGATTCCTGCATTCCAGGGGGTTCGACTAGATGATCCTTGGGAGTCGATTCCAACTCTACAATTTTGTGATTCTATTACTAGTCTAGGGACGCGGGTGGCGCTGTGGGTTAAACCACAGAGCCTAGGACTTGCCAATCAGAAGGTCAGCGGTTCAAATCCCCGTGACGGGGTGAGCTCCCGTTGCTCGGTCCCTGCTCCTGCCAACCTAGCAGTTCGAAAGCACACCAGTGCAAGTAGATAAATTGGTACCGCTCCGGCGGGAAGGTAACCGGTGTTTCCGTGTGCTGCTCTGGTTCTCCAGAAGCGGCTTAGTCAAGCTGGCCACATGACCCGGAAGCTGAACGCCGGCTCCCTCAGCCAATAAAGCGAGATGAATGCCGCAACCCCAGAGTTGGCCACGACTGGACCTAATGGTCAGGGGTCCCTTTACCTTTATTACTAGCCTAGAATCAAGAGAAATATATATGTTTATGGGGATTTGCCTAAAGTTGGGTAGGATTAACGTGTACAATGCTTAAATGTCTTTATCTGGTGGAAATCTCTGTTTGGAAATCTGTGGGAATTTGATCCTGTTGTGTCAGAGCTCAGGGTGTGCTTGTTTGCTTCCTAGTTGGCAGCCCAAGAGAGAATCTGTCAGTCGGGTGCTGGTCCAACTGCACTGTTTTGGATTTGTTCCTGAACCCAATTCAGTATGACCATGTTGACCTTTAAAGCCCTTAATGTTTGCATCCTGCATACCTTTGGGAACACCTGCTTCTGTACTTGCCTCATCACACTGTGAGATCAGCAACTGAAATTCTGCATGTACTCCATCCCTTTCGTTGCTGTGATCTGTAAGAGTTTTCTTTTCCCCATCATGGTACCCTCTTAGGAATTTCTATGCCTAGGGAACTCCAGTCGGTCCCTTCTTTATATAACGCCTCTGCTCATTATTGCAGTTTCCTTATTTTCTAGTCTGCTTTCTGCTGCCAACTGTGACTTCAATTTATGTTGTTTTAAGTCTATTGTGTTAATAGCTTTTTTCCTGCTTACATTTATATTTCCATGCTGTTTTTTAATGTTTACATGAGTTGGATATGTTCAGTATGGAATAGATAAAAAGTTGTTGGCGAATGCTCTTGTTACCTGTTTTTATGAAGCTTATAAACACACAGTATATCTTGGGTAGGGTTGGGGTTTGGGAGGAGAACCTGAGAAGGAAGAGGGGAATTTTCAAAAGTCAGACGGAAGCAGCTCCCTCCATCCATAAGCGGAGTGCCACTCCCTAATGAGCCCTTCACTTAAATCTGCAGCTTGTTTGTGGTTGCTTATATTTCTGTCTGGGTTGATTAATTTTGTAAGAGTTTCCATTTTCATCTTTAGCGGTCCATATGTGATAGAAGAAACGAAGATTTCTGATAATACAAAAGATGTTTAGGGTGAATTGGGCTTATTTTGGTTTGTGGAATATGGTTTTGTGAATTTCCCCTCAATGCTCACCCTCTGCTCTTGGTGATAAAACTGGGATATTCTGGATGCTAGCGTGTTTTGGAATGCAGGTGTCTGTATTGTGTGGAAAACAGTTATTCGCAAAGTGTTTATTTTCTTAAATTGGTCAGATACATCTTGATGAACGCAAGCCTATTTTTAGCAGGAGAATACTCTTGATAGGTACAGCTTTTTAAAACATTGAAGCTTTGTTCCCTTTGGTTTCAAACATTCTCTTGACACTCTTTTCCCGTCTTTGCAGCCTGTTAAAACCTGCTGTAAAGACTTCTTGTAATGAATCAGGAGTCGAGATTCAAACCGTAAAAATCTTACTATTTTAAGTGTTTCAGTAGTTTCAAGGAATGCTGGGAAAGTATTCTTAGAACTGGTTTTATTCAGATTCTTTTGAATCTTAGGGAAGGCTGAAATTGAATTTATTTTCAGTTATTTTTTCCAGGAGATAATACAAATGTAGAGCATTAATGTTGCCATGCATTTGAAGTACAGTGGTACCTCTGGTTAAGAACTTTATTCGTTCCGGAGGTCCTTTCTTAACCTGAGACTGTTCTTAACCTGAAGCACCACTTTAGCTAATGGGGCCTGCCGCTGCGCCGCCACTGTGCAATTTCTGTTGTCATCCTGAAGCAAAGTTCTTAACCTGAGGTACTATTTTTGGGTTAGCGGCATCTGTAACCTGAAGCGTCTGTAACCTGAGGTCCCACTACAAAAGCCAACTGAAAGTGGTTTTAAAAATGATGCAATATGAACATCTAAGCTTGTCAAAACAAAAGGGCCTTCTGGCGGTTCCCTCACTGCGAGAAGTGAGGTTACAGGGAACCAGGCAGAGAGCCTTCTTGGTATAGTGGCACCCGCCCTGTGGAATGCCCTCCCACCAGATGTCAAAGAGAAAAATAACTACCAGACTTTTAGAAGACATCTGAAGGCCGCCCTGTTTAGGGAAGCTTTTAATGTTTAACAGACCATTGTATTTTAATATTTTGTTGGAAGCCGCCCAGAGTGGCTGGGGAAACCCAGCCAGATAAGCGGGGTATAAATAAAAATTATTATTATTATTATTATTATTATTATTATTATTATTATTATTATTATTATTATTATTATTATGCTTCTTGTATCTAAACAGAAATGCTGTTCCATAGAATGGGGGCTGCCAGTTGTTAAAATAACTGGGGCAGTCGACACACACTCTGACAATTATAACAATTAGAAATGACATTAAACATCAGTGCAGGCAACCTCTCCTAACCATTGAGTACACCCACCTCATGCAAACAAGCACATTGTTCTTACAGATTTTAACTGTTAGCAAATTCCAGTGAAGAGAAACACTAGATAATATTAAGCAGAATCAGGCTAACAGAAGCCAAGCAAGCATCTCAGTAATGGTTAAAAGATCATGACCTGCATGATAGAAGTGTATGTCAAAATAACAAGAAAACATGGTTGCTGAGGTTTTTTCGTTCTGCCAGATGAAATTTTGCATAGTTCACCTTTCACCAAGGTACAGAATGTGAAGCATCCTATTTTTGAGCTCTCCAAAGGTGGTAAGCACATCACATGGTGGGTTATGCTGCCCTCTAGTGTCATAAGACTGGAATCACATGGTTAGCTACTTACCGTATTTTTCGCACTATAGGACGCACTTTTTCCCCTCCAAAAATGAAGGGGAAATGTGTGTGCGTCCTATGGTGCGAATGCAGGCTTTCGCTGAAGCCTGGAGAGCGAGAGGGGTCGGTGCGCACCGACCCCTCTCGCTCTCCAGGCTTCAGGAGAGCCCCACCGCCAGCCCCACAAGCTCGGGGGACAGCGGGAGAGGCGCAGTGCGCCCTTCCCGCTGTCCCCTGACTTGGTTAGAAGGCTGGCGGGGGGGGGGAGCCTGCTCCTCCCCCTCGCCAGCCCCGCAAACTCGGGAGACAGCGGGAGAGGCGCAGCGCGCCATTCCCGCTGTCCCCCGACTTGGCTAGAAGGCTGGCGGGGGGAGAAGCCTGCTCCTCCCCGTCGCCAGCCCCGCAAACTCGGGAGACAGCGGGAGAGGCTAGAAGGCTGGGGGGGGGGAGCCTGGTTTTGCGGGAGGCGGGGGAATCCCCCCGCCTCCCAGGAAAGCCAGGAGAAGCCGTGCAGCCCTTTTAAAAGGCGCGTGGCTTCTGCCGGTTTTGCGGGAGGCGGGGGAATCCCCCCGCCTCCCAGGAAAGCCAGGAGAAGCCGTGCAGCCCTTTTAAAAGGCGCGTGGCTTCTGCCGGTTTTGCGGGAGGCGGGGGAATCTCCCCGCCTCCCAGGAAAGCCAGGAGAAGCCGTGCAGCCCATTTAAAAGGCGCGCGGCTTCTGCCGGTTTTGCGGGAGGTGGGGGAATCCCCCCGCCTCCCAGGAAAGCCAGGAGAAGCCGTGATCTCTTTAAAGGGTTTGCACGGCTTCTGCGGGCTTTGGGGAGAGGTGAGGGAATCCCCCCACCTCCCAGGAAAGCCCTGTGCAGCCCCTCCGCCAAGGAGAGGCTGCACGGGGCTAAAGGGGAAGCCAAAACAGCGAGCGGGATCCATCCCGCTCGCTGCCTTGGCTTGATCCATAGCTGCACGCAACCCCTCCGGCAGGGAGAGGTTGTGTGCAGCCTGTACGCTGCTCTTTGGGGCTGCGGGGGGGGGAAGATTTTTTTTCTTGAATTCCCCCCCTAAAAACTGGGTGCGCCCTATGGTCCGGTGCGCCCTATGGTGCGAAAAATATGGTACTTTCCTTCTCCTCTTGACCAGTCCTTTCCCTGTCTTGACTAAGGTTGCCAGACATCCCCATTTCCTGGGGACAGTCCCCAGTTTTACAAATCAGTCCTATATACAATCCTATCATTCCTACTGAAGTTAAAAAGTGTCCCTTGATTCATTGAAAAAAACCTGGTAATCTTAGTCTTGACCCAGAGCAGGTGTGTGTGTGTGTGTAAGTAAGTAAGTAAGTAAGTAAGTAAGTAAGTAAGTAATGGGCAAAGAGCTCTGTTTTCTGTCGTCTCACAAGAGGACAGTATAACCACCCAAGTCACCTTTTAGGTGAGAACCATTCTTAGTGTCATGGTTTTGGATATATTGAATGAATGAGTGAATTGATTTATTTCAGTCACTGGCCAGAATGTATTGGATATATTGGTTCTTATATCTGCAAAGAATCAATGTGTGGATCTTGAAGACCTTTAGTGCTGTCTTTAGCTGTACGACTCTTAAGCCAGCGCTGAATTTAGGGCAGGGCAAGCAGTTCCCTCACACAAGGTGCCAAAGCAAGGGGGTTCACATTAGTAATATTGAGAATATCCATTAAAAAGCAACTGTACTGCTTCCAATTCCTTTCATCAGCATGTAGCAGTGGCACAGGTACGGGGAAGATTTAGATGCAGAGCAGTTTTCACTCCAAAAAAGATTGGTGGGAAAAGTGAAATTGATGTGAGAATTTTAGTGGTGGCAGTATTATAATGTATGAAGCATCGTTTGCCTTGTATTTCTGAGGGTGTAAATACTTTTTTCTTCTTATCAAAAGGTTCTCGAAAATCATGGTATGCTGCCATGCTGGTGGGTGAAAAGGAGTGGTCTACTGTGAGGAATTATAATAAAGGTGTTTTTTTGTTCAGCCAATTGTTAAAAAGTTCATACACTGACTAGTTCTTGTGTGATTTAGTAGATGGTGTGTTAGACATGACTGCTCAGCCATGAAGGTTGTGGATAGCTTTAGGCGAGCATTTAAGATCATAGAATGGGATAATAAGCTGCATGGAAGGAAGGGCTGATACAAATGTAGTATAGGCTTGAAGTCTGTGTTTGTTTGCAAGATTAACATAATTATTTTCCAAGAACAAATCTAGGTAGTATGTCAAGTAGGGGTGATTGCGTACACGCTTGTCTAATACAAAGGTATATAAGTGGAATTATTATTTTAATACATTCATTTATTCATATATTTATTTCCTGCTATATTTTTTATAAATGCATTCCAATTGTCAGTGTATTTGTCCATACACAGTCTATGTCTGCATTCAAAATGTCAGTATATTTGTCCATACACAGTCTATGTTTATCAGCAATTTGTTTTCTTTTTCTTTTGTACTTTTTATGCACTAAAAAGTGGAAGTTGTTTTTTTTAAATAAAAAAAGGAAGAGAGGTTGAAGCTAGTGCTAAAAGCATGCTATGCTCTCCTACTTGTCTTAATTAGGAGCCCTGTCTTGTGTTCTGAAATGTGTGTAACTATTCAATGAGACCACTCAATTCCCTTTTGCTAAGCAGCTACTTATAACAAAATGGTGGCACTTTACTTACAAAACATTGAGTCCTGTAGAGGTTTGTTTTGAACAGTAGTACAGTTAGTGACATCCGTGTTCTTTTGCAGCTGTAAAAGAATCTTTGCCACCAGACCTGCAGGCAAGAAAAGAAAGGGATGTTTCAAATGAGCCTCGACAGAAACTGAGAATATTTTATCAGGTATTGAAAAATCTAATATTTGAGACGGTGCGTGATTAGAACTGACCATTAGCAAGCACTGCTTCCCATCTGAATAGCAGAAAAAGAGGAGACAACTTTATACTAATAACAAGCTCTTGTTTTTGCCAGTTCCTGTATAACAACAATACAAGGCAGCAGACTGAAGCGAGAGATGACTTGCATTGCCCCTGGTGCACACTGAACTGCCGTAAACTTTACAGCTTACTCAAACATCTCAAGCTTTGTCACAGCCGGTTTATTTTCAATTATGTGGTAAGTATTTTTCCTTGTATCTCTGTAACACCTCTGGTGCGGAGGGAATCCAGTTGCTGCTCCTATGCTCACACAAGGACTCTTGATCCACTAACAAGACGAAGGGAGATGACACCCTGGAAGATCAGCTCTAGAGGGTTGGGGGATCCTCTATAATACAGTCGTACCTCCGCTTACGTATCCCTCTGGATACGTAAACTTCGGGATGCGAACGTGGCAAACCCGGAAGTATTTTTCTGGGTTTTCGCCGCATGCGCAGAAGTGCTAAACCGTTAAATTTGGTTAACGCTGCTCTTTCGGTGTTCAGGGGCTTTAGCCAGAGTAAGAGATGTGTCAAGGAAAGCATAGTTTTCACGTCGCGGAAGGAATGTGTGGTTGCAATTAACACTTACGATGCTAAATATTTATTTATTACAGTACCATCCCAAAGGTGCTAGGATAGATGTTTCCATCAATGAGTGTTATGATGGCTCATATGCAGGAAATCCTCAGGATATTCATCGCCAGCCTGGGTTTGCATTCAGTCGTAATGGGCCAGTCAAGCGAACACCAATTACGCACATTCTTGTATGCAGGTTGGTAGGAAACCGTGTTCTGCAGATATCTGCAACTGTTTGCATTCCCTGTCTGTAAGATCTTATTTATCTGTTTATATAGCTATCTCTCTATTAAAATGTTTCTGTACTGCCTGCTGCTGAAAATCTTAAAGCGACTCACAGCAGTTTTATTACTGTAAGTTCTCGATCTCCATATTTTATTCCCACTTCCTCAGTGGATATTAAAAATTGCCCTCTTTGTAGGACATGCACAATAGCACATTCCATTTAACTTCATTGGTATATGCGCTCCTTGTTAAATAAAGCCAGTGGTGGGGATTGATCAAAGTAGAGTACGTAAATTAAATTCAGCAACAAACCTAAACATAACTTTAATTTAGGACTGTCAGCTGAGGAACTTTTATTATGCCTACCTTTTGAAACATTTGGACATTAACCATGGCCGCTGTGCTTCTCTCCAGTCCTGCTGCTGCCATGCTAAGCCATGGTTTGGTTTAGCATTACGTCTCAATCTGAGATCATTGTTTGGCTCCCCAAACAAATGTAACGCTAAGCCCAAACCATGGCTTAGCTCACAGGAGTACAGCAGGAGCAGCGTAAGAGCACAATGACTGCCGTTTTCTCACCGCATTAGCATTCTTGCTGCTTCGTACTAAGCCATAGTTTGATTCAGTTTTACATGTGTCCATAGCCACTGTGACAAATGAAAATGTGGAAGCCTGCTTTGACACACTGAAGGAATTCCACTAATAAGCGTTACCCCCCACTGAAAGTAAAGGCCATCCTTAATACTTTGCTATTCCTGCATTGCCACAGCCTCAAAAAATGAAATAGTCTGCTCTTCTTTCATAGCTCTGCTGATTCCAATTGGTCTCCCCTGATCACTTGGTTCGTCTACCAAGCAAAACCTATTAAAACTCGCAGGCCTAACAAAAATTGGCTTAATTTATAGCATCCAATCTAAATCTTCCTATTTTCTAGTAACTTTGGCCGCAGTCCTAACCCCACTTGTGTGTAAGCCCCAATGGATTCAGTAGCATAGACAAGGCTAGGATTGTGCTGTTACTAATGTTGCTGTAGTGATCAGAATGTTACTCCCATAGCTATAGAAGTCAGAAAATTAAACAAAGCTCTTTATTCTTACTCTGCGGTATCCAGCTAGTTTGGTTGCTAGGACATTGTGATACTCACCACTTATCAGAGCTTGATTTTTAGTCAGGCTCAGATAATTCGTTAGTGACATGCTATGCAGAGGCAGAAACCTGTCAAAACAGACTATTTTGGGTTCTCGAAATAGTTGGAAATGTGCAGCAATGACACTCCATATTGCTAGCCATTGTATATATTTCCACTTCCCCCCACAAATGCAGCAAAGTGTCTTGTGGCACCTTGAAGGTTACCCATATAAAACTTTTGGTTGTTTTTTCTGCAAGAAACTAACATGGCTACCCCTCTGGCCTTCTTTTCGTGGATGTGGTTAAGGTCTTGGTTAATCTGCAGATGGGCATCAACTCTAGAATCATAGAATAGCCCTGATCCGACTGAAAAGTGAGCTTTGTAGGTATCCTCTGTTCTATGCGTTGCAGATATATGGCTGCCAGGCTTTTAGGTACCTGCTACAAACCATACATACTGTTTTTTTCCTCTTCTACGTGCATCTTTTTTTTCAGACCAAAGCGTACAAAAGCTAGCATGTCTGAATTCCTTGAATCTGAAGATGGAGAAGTGGAACAGCAAAGAACATACAGCAGTGGACACAATCGGTTATACTTCCACAGTGATACATGCTTACCTCTCCGTCCACAAGAAATGGAAGTTGACAGTGAAGATGAAAAGGACCCTGAGTGGCTAAGGGAGAAAACTATCACGGTAACTTTGTCCAACAGCAGATAGGGGTTTTTTTGCTGAGCGATATTCCTGCTTTCCATGGGACAAACCTACATACTGTGTTTCCCACTTTGCATTCTTGGAAAAGGCACATTGCGATACTATGTTTTAATCCAGGCTTCCTCAACCTCGGCCCTCCAGATGATTTGAGACTACAATTCTCAGCATCCCTGACCACTGGTCCTGCTAGCTAGGGATCATGGGAGTTGTAGGCCAAAAACATCTGGAGGGCCAAGGTTGAGGAAGCCATCTATTAATTACTTTTTATGGGGTGGTGAAATATTGGATATGGGCAATAGACGAGCTTGGTGATAAAACAGGACCAAATTGATGGTTGTGACTAGCTTTCTTACTTTGCCAAACCTTTATTAGGCATTACAAATATTTGCCATCATAAATCATCCATGTGTAAAAATTTAACATGAATACAAATTAACAGCCATGTAAAATATATAACAATGAGGGTTTTCATTAGGATTTCTTCCCACTAAATAGAAGGTTGTGACTGTCAGAGGCAGTTATGATTACATGCACACACATTTTTGTGCTGAAAACATTTTGGAATTGCTGGATGCTGAATGTCTGCTAGAAGCTATCGTAACAGAATATTACGACTTGGGCAATACTAGACTATTCAGTAATAGCCTAGGACTAGTTTGGCAAGGAAGATTTAAGAGTGACCTCTAACGTCACATGAGCAGGCTTTGATTTCCTCTCCTCGCTCTTGCAACTCACACACACCCCTCCCCAAATCTGTATTGGTGTGACCCCCAACTCTCCAGAGCAGGGTTATTTGGGAGTGCTGTAGGAAGAAAAGGAATTCCACCTGCTTTGTCCATTCTGTTGGCAGACTGACATTCTTGGATGCCACACAAATAATCGTAATACAAAACATTGCAGGCTGTTTAGGAAACTGAAGTTAGGCATGGCAATCTTCATTTGTCACAACCCATTTTAGGCTCATGAAAGAACCTGTTCTTTTTATTATTACTGCTATAATTTCAGCTTTAGAAACAAAATGCTCATAAGAATCACAAAATCTGAAAATACATTTCTTCAGATAACAAATTAATATTTAAACCTATACATTGATCATTTAAATACAACAATTATTTTAAATCTATATATATTCCATATCTATAAACACCTGCTTAGAACTCCATTAATTCAATCTAATTTCCACTTAAAATTAGATTACTTTTACATATATATTTTTTGAAGTTTCAAAATAATTCATTTTACAGACTTCTTTTTTTATTCTCTATTCTTTAATCCAGCAGGTTAACTTTGCCAACTTGATTATTTTTAACATTTAAACTTCTAATCATTTTTGGACTTCTTCCTTTTTTCAATTAGTATTTTGTCTGCCACCAATAAAAAACCCACAAAATCTAGCTCTTCTGTTTCTTCCAAAAATCCTAATAAAATTATTTAAAATAAAATTATTTAAAAGGGCTGAAGAAATATTTACCTCCATTACAGCCTTAATTTTCCTTAATTCACCTCCATAATGTTGGTATCGCAGGACCACACCACCAAATAATGTAACATCCCTGCTTTTTGACAGCATTCAGCTTTCTGTTCCTGTTTCATCCTTTTGATTTGACATGAAGTGATATCTAACAATTATTTTAAATGAAACCTCCAATTCAAATAATGTGTAAACTGAAGTGAAAGAGCCTTTGCATCGACCTACTGAAGGGATTTAATAGACTTTCCCCTCTCATTTCTCCCCCAAATATTCTCTGTTAGTGTAAACACTTAGATGCAAGCACAAGGCACGTTCCATATACAGTGGTACCTCGGGTTACGTACTTAATTCGTTCCAGAGGTCTGTTCTTAAACTGAAACTGTTCTTAACCTGAAGCACCACTTTAGCTAATGGGGCCTCCTGCTGCCGCCGCATCGCCAGAGCACGATTTCTGTTCTTATCCTGAAGCAAAGTTCTTAACCTGAAGCACTATTTCTGGGTTAGCGGAGTCTGTAACCTGAAGCATATGTAACCTGAAGCGTATGTAACCCGAGGTATCACTGTATTCCCCCTTCCCCTCCCAAAATATATTAACTGTTATCTCTTCACTTTCTTCCAAAAGTAACTTCAGGGACATTTGTAGCAAAACTGTGTGCCTTTTCCCAGCTCTTGCTGCTTGGTTCTGGCTGTGTGGAATTGTACTGACTATGCAGAGCAATTATGACAATAATAAGCAGATGATGGGGAAAACAAGCCAAGCAATGCCTGACTTAATAGATGCATGCTAATGACCTTTAAATGGTTGTCTCACTGCAGCAAATTGAAGAGTTTTCAGATGTGAATGAAGGGGAAAAAGAAGTGATGAAATTATGGAATCTACACGTTATGAAGCACGGGTGCGTACTTAGAACTTCAATTTTATAAATTTATGAAAAGTGATTAGGTTACAATTAAAAATAAAACAACAACCCTGAAATGCTTTTAAGCCTTTCACATATCTGTTATTTTAATGTGTTTTTTTATTGTTTGAACTACTGAGCATTTAAAAAACCCTATGTAGGAATTGTGGAGAAGCAAGTATTACATGACAGCATGTCTGAGCAGGATTTTGATATTGTAGGCATCTTTGGGCACCCAAATCTGTAATAATGCCTTGCGTCATTTTTTTATGTTACAGGTTTATTGCAGACAATCAAATGAATCATGCCTGTATGCTGTTTGTTGAAAATTATGGACACAAAATAATTAAGAAGAACTTGTGTCGAAACTTCATGCTTCACCTGGTCAGCATGCATGACTTTAACCTTATAAGCATAATGTCCATAGACAAAGCTGTTACTAAGCTTCGAGAAATGCAGCAGAAATTGGAAAAAGGAGAGTCTACTGCTACCCCCACAATGGAGGAGATTTCTGAAGAACAAACTGGAATAACCAATGGCTGCAGTGAAACTAACACTAGGGAAAGATCCTCAGAAATGGATGCTATCTCATGTATGGCAAAACAGAATAGAAAACAGAAGATCTGAAAAGAAGAGCAAAGGGGCATTCAATGCACAAACAATGAAGTGACATTTTAAGATGCATGAACTCTTATAAGGAATTTAATAAGACACACAGGCTCCTAACAGGCACTGCTGGAAACAGGATTTCAACAATATGGTTCCTTTTGAGTTGATTATGCAAGTACTACGTGTATATCAGTTCTAGTGGTGTAATGACAATACTCAAAGTTTGAGCATGAAGAGCAATACAATTTTTGGGAATTTTAATTATGAACTGTACTGAATTTACATAACTTGAGTATATGTAAACCAGTTTTTATATAAAGATTTTTTTCCCGATTTTTTTTTTCATCTGTACTGGCTGTCTTTCCTACCATGGAGTTGAAAATTAGGGAAAGAGATTCGGACAGTTTATGCTTTGTACTTAGAAATTCCTTAGGTTAACTTTTTTTGTGGCAAATAACACACCATTTAAAGTTTGCCTTGATCTTATAGGTGTCAAACTACAGATTGCAAATTTCTAAACACTTTTTAAACATTCAGCTGTAACATAGCACTTCTTTGTCTCAAACCTTTTTTGGAAAAAACAACAACAACCTCTGCTTTTCTCATTACAAACACAGTGGAAGTACCATATTAATTCTGTCAGTAGTCCGAACGAATCTGTAGATAACAAGGTGTACTAGATCAAAGCTTTAACCTAATCAAGCATAACTGTTGAGAGTTGTTTAATAGAATGCTTTGTTTAACACCTAGAGATCGCTTCTCGGCCTTTTGGCTAAGAGATAAGTGTTAACACCTGGAGGCCATGGTAGGCAGTGCCTGGATACGTACCTATTTTGCCTATATACAGACTGTAAGATCGAAGCGTGGCGTTAAAGAGAATTTTTGGTTGCTAGTTTTGAAGGGGAAATGCACTGTAAAATTAGGCCAGAAAATGTGTTGCACTTCTTATGCAAGTACTCTGTGATGTATTGCATTCAATACAGATGCTAACCTGTGCAGTCTTGCACTGCTAACACATTTTATGCACATGTTTACAGATTTTCTTTTTTCCAATGGAAAGTAGCTTCACTACTGGTACAGTATCAGCTTCAAGGGTTTATTCCAGCAAGCACTGTAGTTGAGCGGCATCGCCTCATTTTTTAAAAAATTCTTGAATAGTTCATTTTTTCATATTCTTTATTTATAAAGGATTGATTATGTAAATACAGGTGTTTCTAATTTTTTATTTCATTCCACCACCACAAGAAGGCAGATCCCTGTTGGTTTTTGTTTTTTGTTTGGGGTGGGGGTGGGGGGTAAGCTTTGTAATGGGTTTTTTTTCCAGAAATTTATAAAACTGTAAATACTGACTTTGGTCCCTAAAGATGTGTTTAACTGTGAGACTATTTAACTAATGGTGTGGATGTGATTTGTCATCCAGTATTAAGTTCTTGGTCACAGATTTGTGTCAATAGGAAAGAGGGAGACTGCAGCTTTCTTTAGACTTCTCGAATTTCCTGCTCTTGAGTTGTAGCAAACTCTTATTACACCTTTGAATAGCCGGTCAAGCATTTCTCTTGGGCTTTAATTTGCTAAAGCTGTGCACATATGTAAAAAAATATATTTTAGGAGAGACGTAGTTGTAGAACTATTGCTTATGTCACTTCTTAAGCAGCCGCGCTCTTAATGCTTAAAAGGAGGCTAGCATTGTTTGCACAAAAAAGTTGGTGACCCCTCCCAAAATAGTAATGAAATTACTTCTGTCCAATAAACTTTGTATGTCATGTCAATTTATAATAAAAGCTGAGAATCCCTTTGTTTCTATTTATAATAAAGATGGATTTTCTATATGTACCCTTAATGAGACTTTCAATAAATCATGTAAACTGGGTGAACATTTGAATGGTACAGTAGATATAAAAGAAGTGTTTAATGGACCTTTTTGTTTTTACATTAAATGTTTATTTGAAATTGGATTTTGTACATAAAGTTCAATAATATAAAATCTTCTGAGGTGTGCTATTGCTTTTTTAAAGGTGCAACCAGGTAAGGTGTGTGTGTGTGTGTGTGTGTGTGAGAGAGAGAGAGAGAGAGAGAGAGAGAGAGAGAGAGAGAGAGAGATTGATTCTGACTTGGAACCAGGCATATCGAATTTTTGAATTTGGAACAGGTATTGTGATCTGCAGCCTGATATGGACAGTTCTCTATGCATTAATTTGTGCATTATATGTTTCTTGAAATGAAGTAACTTCTGTTTATTTTCCCTTTTTACCTGCATGAAATGAGGACTGTATCTCTTGAGCCTGAAATCCTTTAGTCATGGCACATGCTCTGGTTATCTTCCACTTGCACTACTGCAATGCGCTCTACGTGGGTTTACCTTTGAAGCTGCCTTGGAAACTATAACTAATCCAGAATGCGGCTGCTAGATTGGTGACTAAATCAAAATGGGTCAAATAAAAATTGATTCATGACACCTCTATTTTTTTCTCTCCCTTTGAGTGTGCAGTATTTAAATGTCTCCAGCACTCTAAATACTAATTGGAACATGTAGGAGGCTGTTGAGATGGAGAAATATTCAAAAAGTGGCCCCTTTTTCTCTTATGGGAGGAGAAGGAACATTGTCACAGTCCCCCACCTTAGACATATACACGCTCCAGGCAAAAGAATTAATGATGTATCAAAACCAGGCCAATTTCTGCTAAGGAAGGGCTTCTCAAGCTATTGGATGTGGTAGTCTGGCAACTCCCCTCCCCCAATACCGTATTTGGTCCCTGAGGGGTCCCACCTGGTCTGGGATGTGGTGGAGTCACTGTCAAGTAGGAGCTGATGACATTCAGGCAGGCAGTGGCCTGTGGGCCGCCACTTTTGAGTAGCATTGTGGTAAACCACACTGGGTGTAACCTTACCCACTTTGTTTTTCGGGAGGATAAAAAGGAAATTAGGTTGAGAAGGAGTAGGGAAGCCATGTTTGCCACCTTTAGGTCTTTTGTAGAAAAGGTGGGATGAATATAGTAAGGTAAAGGTAAGGTAAAAGACCCCTAGACGGTTAAGTCCAGTCAATGACAGCTATGGGGTGTCATTCTAAAATGGCTGATCTGAAATATTCTCAAATTAATCCATGTTGTGCTCAAGATGACAAATTCTTTGAAAAAGTAAAGGAGCCCTGGATGGTTAAGTCCAGTCAAAAGTGACTAGGGGGTGTGGTGCTCATCTCGCTTCAGGCCGAGGGAGCCGGCGTTTGTCCACAGACAACTTTCCGGGTCATGTGGCCAGCATGACTAAACCACTTCTGGCACAATGGAACACAGAGATGGAAGCCAGAGCACACGGAAATGCAGTTTACCTTCCCACTACAGTGGTACCTATTTATCTACTTGCACTGGCATGCTTTCAAACTGCTAGGTTGGCAGGAGCTGGGACAGAGCAATGGGAGCTCACCCCGACGTGGGGGTTCGAACCGCCGACCTTCCGATCGGCAAGCCCAAGAGGCTCAGTGGTTTAGACCACAGCACCACCAGTGTATAGTGAGTCAATATTAATGGAATAACACTAGTCAAGCAGATGGACAAACTTTTATTAAAAAGTCATAATACAAAGTACGTATGCTGAGGTAAATAGATACAAGTTTTATAAACACATTTCCTTCCCAACATTGTCTCCAAGTTTTACCTTAACACTGTATGGGTAAAATGTCTTCCAAAGGACCAAATACTTGTAAGGTATTGTTAAAGTACAAAAATATTGCAAATGTATTGGGAACCTTTCCCTTTTACATATATTTTTCACTAGCGAAGCAGTTTATCACTGGTCAATTGCTAGGTGCCTTTAATCTCCATCGAGCCTTTGGGTCCTCGTATCACCTTTATTGGTAAGTTTTCAAACCAATATTTTTTGCACAGTGCTGCTGTTCCCAAATACAACTCATTCACACATGCTCTCTCCCCCACCACAAAGGATTATCAATCCCGGGTAACCCCCCCCCCCAATATGTGACGAGTCAGTCAATGGAGGAAAGGCATTCGGGCTAAATGAAAGCACCAGAACTGGTAAAACATTTATTTATGGGGCCAATGGCTAGCTTGCCCTTTGCCTCTTCCTCATTTGGGAAAACAGGGTTGGAAGCTACTGTTGCAGGAGTGACGCTGAGCAACTTCAGCTACCCAGTTCTGTCTACAAGTTTTCTATGAACCAAGCACTGCGCATGCATGGACTTCTCAACTCCCGTCAGCCCCAGGCAGCACAGGCAGCGGTCAGGAATGATGGGAGCTGTAGCCCCAACAGCATATGGCAGGCCACAATTCCCCCCATGTGTGCCTTTGTGGAAGGCAGCACAGCCGCCTCCTGGTCAGAGGCACATTTACAAGCTCCAGTTCATTTATAACACATTCTAGTGCAGCGGTTCTCAACCTGTGGGTCCCCAGATGTTGGACTACAACTCCCATCATCCCTGAGCTCTGGCCTTGCTAGCTAGGGGTGATGGGAGTTGTAGTCCAACACCATCTAGGGACCCACAGGTTGAGAAAGGCTGTTCGAGAGGAAGAGGATTCCCACCCTCCAGTGTATATATCTCATGTACACACACTTGACAGCTAAATGTGAATTGGTCTTTGCTGTCACATTTTTCTACGTAACAGCAGGGTGACATCCGACAGCATTGGCCTGATCATCCAATGCGTCCTCAAAATCTTATGGGAGGTTTAGGAAACAGATCTGGAGGGGAAGGGGAGTTAGCCACCTTTAACATCTCATACAGTGTTGTTGTTTGCTCCATTTAAAGTTTGCAGAGCTCTGCTAGCTTACATTAGATTTTACTATATTGCCTAATTCTTAGAATTGCTCTAATTGTAGCTCATGCCTTAATTCCTGCGTTGCGGAGAGTTGGACTAGATGATCCTCAGGGAGGGGGGTCACTCCCAATTCTACGATGCCACCTGCGTTAACATGAGTAAGGCAGGCTGCTTGCCTGAGTGCAAGGGAAATATACTGGCATGTGGCACAAGAGAACACGACAAACCCCAGCTTTTTACTTTGAGGCCAAGGGAGTGTCGGGGGGAGCCTTTCGCTTGCAAAATGTCAACAGCCTCTGTTCCGCAGAGCTGTTGGGCTACAGCGAAGGTGGATGAACCTTTATCCCTCTGAACTAAAACTCCCATCATTCCGGGACATTTGCTATGCTTGCTAGTGCTAATGGGAGTTGTAGTTAGCAACATCTGGAGGGACAAAGATTCCCCACTAGTAATTGCCTTAAGGCTTCAGGACAGGGGAGAGGCGCTAACTTGGTGCAGCAAGGAGATATTGCGACCCTCTTAGGCTCCAGTTTAAGGTCACTGGAGCTCTTGTGCCAGCACCTGAGGTCTCGGCATCAACGCAGCCCTAGAGCAGCTGGGATATGCAGAAAGGTGTTTTCCTGTTTTTCATCAACAACGTCTTACTTTGTTTGTCCCTAACAGGATGCTGTGGTAAGCAGCCTCTGGCTGGCACTGAACAGCTACAGTTTGTGACAGGACATGTCTGCAAGTAATACTGGTCTGTACTGTATTTTAAACATGAAAAAAGGGCATTCACGTCACTTGCACGGTTGAATTTGCCTAAACAAAGGGTGGAGGGGGGGAGAGAAACCTTTGGCCTTCCAGAGCTTCCTAAATTAGAAGCCACATCAGTCCCAGCAAGTATGGCCAATGACCAAGGCTAGTGGGGTTTGTAATTCAACAACATCTGGAGGGTCACACCTGGCCTAAACTATCATTAGACCAGGTGCTGTTGGGACTACAACTTCCGCCATCTCTAGCTAGCAGAAGCAATGCTCAGAGATTATGGAAATTGTCCAAAAACAGCTGGAGACCCAAGTTTGGGAAACCCTGATTGAGTGCACAACTGTGCCACACAGCAGTTATTCCCTCTTAATATCACTACCCTGTCTATGCACTGACCTTGTTACATCAGCAAAATAATAAAATCCCTGATAGATGATGCATTTACAGACACCTTTGTCTACATGGTACCTTAACTTCAGCATCATTCATGTAGCACGCTATCCTAAGTAAGTTATTGCAGAGTTGTTCTTTGAACTCACGGATGGGTAAGAAAGGGCAAAGCAACGATGTATAAGAATGCTGGTTAATTCTGACTGCCACCTACTATAGATTCCCACCCACCCACCCACCCACAAATGCTCAGAAGTTCTACAAAACCTCCTTACAGAATGAGGGTAGCCTAATTCTTTCAGCAGAAGGACGCTGTTGAGGTCAACCCACTGACAGCCATGTGCCAGAAGTGGCCAACACAGTCACTAGCCATATATCAGACACACCCTCCCCTTCTGCTGATTAGCAGAAAAACAGGGCGGGGAGGGAGAGACAGAGATCTTTTCAATAGCATTTTTCCTGATGGGAGTACTGGGCTAGGAGAGGGAGATCTCCTAGATCAGGACTTCTTCTTTTCCCTTGTAAAAAATCTCTTCTTCCTTTTGGGAGCCACCACTGCAAGAAATGGTGTGTTCCCTCTCAGAGCCTCTAGATCAACCGTCCTCAACCTGTGGGTCCCCAGATGTTGGACTACAACTCCCATCATCCCTAAGCTCTGGCCTGGCTAGCTAGGGATGATGGGAGTTGTAGTCTAACAACATCTGGGGACCCACAGGTTGAGAACCACCACTCTAGATCTTCCTGCAATGGTACCTTAGCCAGAGGGAAAAGAGACACTTTTTGAAGGTAACCAAAATTTCCTGATCTTAACAGGCTGCTGCTACAACATGGCTTCCTGGGCAGGATCTGCCCTACAGGCTGGCCTCCCCTACTATAGAATTTCCCCTGGGAACATGTGACGTCATCTTGGTAGAGGCACTTTCTGAAGCAGGAGGTAATAATAAAGCCCAAGTTAAATATCAGCCGTTCAATGGCACTCAACTGGGCACTGCATGTTCACTGTTGGAAAGCTTATCTCTCCGTCCTGTACAATACTTTTGAATAAAAACCAAGGCACAGAGGTAAAGAGATGAGACCGAGGTACTGCACATGGGGAAACAAATACTTCAGCTTGCTGCAGTAAATGGGGGAGCAGGATTCAATAAACACTAATGCCTGGTATTCAACTGACAAAAATGAAGCATTTGCTGAGTGTCTGCCCAGCAGCAGTTTACAGTACCGTACTCTGATGAATAGGATAAACATACAAGGAACTTTGGTCCATAAACCCTGAGCCAAAAGAACAGCACTTTAGCAAAATTGGGCTGTTCATTAAGCGTAACCACACAGACAGGAGCACAGCAAAAGGTTCAACTCTGGCTTTTCCTCCCTTAAAATTAATAATAATAAAAATAATAGTAATACAAATTTGATAGCAACAGTGAAGGCTTACTCCCCACCCCCACCCCAGATTACTTAAACACACCATCAGTATTTTAAACTGTACACAGTAAATAGTTCAAGTAATGTTTATCACATCGGCAGGTTGCGTTAAGAGGGCTCCCTCCTGCACAGACTCACACCAGTGTACTCAGAGCCTGCACTAGTTAATCGCTGTATCACCAAGTCCAACCACTGGAGGAATGATGCAGTTTAAAACAATTGGCATCATTTCAGAGGTGGAGAAGTTAGAACACCAGCACCTTCCAGCCTGGATAGGAGAACGAACACCCAAAATAAAGAGAACCGCAGGACTGATCAAGTACCCAGTCAAAGACCACTTCCCTGTTGTTGGAGCCAATTGTCACTCTGAGTTTGAAGTTCCCCCCTTCATTATTATTATTGGAAGGGCCTAAATTCACAGCTTCTATGTCAAATGTCACAGCTGATCCTGAAGTAACCGCAGGCAACTGGTTTGTCATCTCTTTTCCGTTTACAAAGACAGCACCTGGAACAGGTAAGGCAAGAAACATTAGCTTTCATGAACTAGACATGAAAACCCAGTAACGTCTGGACTGTGATCTGACTATTCTATCCCCCTTTGCAGCCTTGCAAACAACTTTATAAAGGTTATTAGGGAAGCTTTTATTTAGGGAAGCTTTTAGTGTTTGATGTATTACAGTATTTTAATATTTTTTTGGAAGCCACCCAGAGTGGCTGGGGAAGCCCAGCCAGATGGGGGGGGGGTATAAATAATAAATTATTATTATATAGTATTATATTATTAGGCCAGCAAGAAATCAGCATTAGTTAATCGGTCCAATTTTTATTATTTGTTTATTATTATTTTTTAAGCTTTCCATTTTATACCAATTAAAACCAAAGAAGAAGCCAAATACAGATGCCAAATTATATATATTTTTGGCATCTGTATTTGGCTCCTGCAGCCAATCGGAAGCCACGCCTTGGTTTTTGAATGGTTTCGGGAATAAAACAGACTCCTGGGACAGATTAAGTTTGAGAACCAAGGTTCCACTGAATTTGTTCTCAAGAGCCCTACCCTTTGCTCCACAATGCGTTGATTTCCTGAAGTAACTATAAATTTCCAGACTGCTAGCCATGCTAAGTCTCTTGGAGTCCTGCAGTACCCTAATGACGAATACATTTATTAAGTTAAAATAAAAAAATTCCTTCCAGTAGCACCTTAAAGACCAACTAAGTTAGTTCTTGGTATGAGCTTTCGTGTGCATGCACACTTCTTCAGATACTTCTTCAGGGTATCTGAAGAAGTGTGCATGCACACGAAAGCTCATACCAAGAACTAACTTGGTTGGTCTTTAAGGTGCTACTGGAAGGAATTTTTTTATTTTGACTATGGCAGACCAACACGGCTGTAACATTTATTAAGGCATAAGCTTCTGTGGACACAGTCCTGCTTTGTCACGATGCACAAAGTGAAATGTTAGTTGGCAGGTAAATAATGGGGGAAACTGTAAGGGGGGGTGTTTGAATGCCAATGAGATGCAAAAATGAAAGTCAGCGATAATTAAATGTGTGTTAAATAGGCACACTTTCTGCTGAGGCTATCAACAACCAGGGACACCTCCTCCATCATGATCCAGCTGAGAGCCGCTGCTATGGATATAAAGCTAAGTTATGCAGTGGTACCTCAGGTTACATACGCTTCAGGTTACAGACTCCGCTAACCCAGAAATAGTGCTTCAGGTTAAGAACTTTGCTTCAGGATGAGAACAGAAATCGTGCTCCGGCGGCGCGGCAGCAGCAGGAGGCCCCATTGGCTAAAGTGATGCTTCAGGTTAAAAACACCCGTTTCAGTTTAAGAACGGACCTCTGGAACGAATTAAGTACTTAACCTGAGGTACTACTGTACTGTATTTCAGGCATAGGCAAACTCGGCCCTCCAGATGTTTTGGGACTACAATTCCCATCATCCCTGACCACTGGTCCTGTTAGCTAGGGATGATGGGAGTTGTAGTCCCAAAACAGCTGGAGGGCCGAGTTTGCCTATGCCTTTTGTATTTGAATGAAGCTGCCTTGGGAGAAGGTTGTGCCCTTAAGAGAGACTTATAAATTTCCCGTTGCTGTTTGGAGGTCACCAGGTTGGGCGATAGCTCCCAGATTCTTGAAGCTTCACCTTCATAAGCAGGATATAAATTTTACGAAATAAAAATAAAACAAGTAAGTTCTAAAAATAAAGAAATTCACAGTTCTAAGGTTTTATATAGTTCTGGAATTTGTAGACTATATTAGAGGACAGAAGAGGGCAAAATCTGGGATAAATCAGATTATTTTTCATTTAAAAAAAGGTGTGCAAGTGAATTCTTGGGCAACTCACCGTTGGTGCTCACGCAAACTGCTTTATCTCTCTGCAGGGAATCAGCGCCATTCTGCTGCGCCACACAAACACCGATACTGTCTTTTTTGTCCGGCTGACCAACTGTTTCAATTCTGAGGAGAAAGTTGGATGCATTTTGTGCTATTAATATAAACTGTATCAGTTTTTATCAATGACAATGCACCTTTCTTATGGTATTACCCACACCCTGAAAATTATGGCAACAATGTTGACGTTGACATTTGCCTCAGTTCAGCGGCAGTAAATTGGTAGAGGAAACTTTATTGCTGAATCTGTGGCTCGTTGGAATGGCTGCCTCTTTGTTAAAGTGGAGCAAACTAAAGCAAAAAAAAAACACCAATTCATAAAATCTCTCTAGGTGAGGGTTTGCCCATTCATTCTCAGCACATGGAGCCACACTATGTGCAACTCATTCAGCACTGAAGTAAACTGGCAAAACTGCGACAGCTCAGGGTGTAAGCTGATCGAATGGATTCATGGGTCATGTACCATTTTGGATATAGGCACATCTAAGAATGTTGAACCATCACACAGATAAAGAGATGACATTCAAAGTGCTGAGGGATCACATTAGGAAAGAGACACAAATTATTATTACTTATTAATTAATTAAATTAAATTTTGTATACTGCCCTATTTTAAAAAAAAGATAAAGGACCCCTGGATGGTTAAATCCAGTCAAAGGCGACTATGGGATTGTGGTACTCATCTCACTTTCAGGCTGAGGGAGCCGGCATTTTTCCACAGACAGCTTTCCGGGTCATGTGGCCAGCATGACTAAACCACTTCTGGTGCAATGGAACACCGTGACGGAAACCAGAGCACACGGAAATGCCGTTTACCTTCCCGCCGCAGCGGTACTTATTTATCTACTTACACTTTTGGCACACTTTCGAACTGCTAGGTTGGCAGGAACTGGGGCAGTGCAATGGAAGCTCACCCTGTCATGGGGATTTGAATCGCTGACCTTCTGATCGGCAAGCCCAAGAGGCTCAGTGGTTTAGATAACAACGCCACCCGTATCCCATGAACCCTATATACTATATCCGCAGGTCTTAGGGTGGCTCTCAGGATAAAATGACGATATAAAAACACCAAATACATACTCAAAACAAAAACAACCCAATATTTGGCCACATCATGTTCCTAGACCCCCAGGCAGAAAAGCACAGGTGCTTTTTTAATATTCTAGTATTCTTACAGTTTTAGACAGTTTATTTTTTATTTTATGAAAAATGTTTTTCAAGTTTTAATTAGTCTAGTATTCATTCTGATTCAAGTTAAATAACCCATTTATCTTCCCATTTCATCAATGCGTCATACGCACTGCTATGTGAAAACAATGCCTTGTTCAGAGGGTTATTAATGGGGAAGACATCATTCTTTTTCCCCTTTCAAAAAAATCCCCACCATTCATGGAAGAATGTTATCTGCCTGACCAATGAGACAAAACACCTGCAGATTGGACCTATGCAAGAAGAGGAGCACATTTACAGCCCTGCTTCTTGCCGGTTAAACATACCAGTGAAGTTGTAGACACTGATCATAGTGGCAGACATAAAAGAAAACACACCAGTTTATTTTAGAGATGACGCAATTTCCTATAGCCAGCAATGAAAGCAAACTGGATATGGAACATGTGTTGAGAGATAATTATCGCTTGAAATTTTCAGGAGGAAATTACATTTGTTTTGCTTGCTTTTTTTTTTTTTTTTAAAGAACAGGTTGGGTAATAATGAGACGCCTGTCAAGACATTTTGAGTACAGCTCAAATTTGTAGCCATATTGCACTGCGAATACTCCCACCAAGCCTTCCTGTCTCCCAAGAGCCAAAAATGTGCATTGCAAAATGGGGGGCAGCGTAGGGAAAACCTAAGTATCTTCCATCTGAAAACAATCTAGCTCTCTTTGGAAAAGTAAACCCGAGAATTACAATCAGATTTTGTCAGCCAATGTTGTTGGTTTTTTTAATGGTTTTTTTTTAAAAAATATTATTTTAAACTTCTGCAACTATTTATAGCCATTGGCTCAGAGGTGCTTAAACCAGACAGCATTGTCTACTCTTGCAGAAGCTCTCTAGGATCTAACACAGGCAGAGAAGGGTTTTTTCTAATTACCTGTTCCTTTTAACTGGAGATGCTGGGAGCTTCTGCATGTGAGGCATATGCTCTACGACTGACCTATGGTTTCTTCCCAAGTTGTGGGGAGGGGGAGGCAGGGAGCAACTATGGACCCAACAGCATTTCATTCAGTTAATTAACTACTCGCACACGGAACGCTACTGTGTTTGGGGAATGATGGCTCTAGAAACTCAGTTGATGTCAAAGAGCCGGCCGGCAATAAATCACACCATTCTAACTTAACCCTTTATTAGCAAAAACACAATCTTCACATTTCACCCTTGGCTGAGTGTCAAGCCAAATGAGCACAGCAGCTCATCTCATCCCCAGTAGGCCTTGCCCCATGATTCAGTTGCCGAGGCTGAAAGTCCCCACCTCCCCACAGCCATCTAAGTCACCTCCTCTCCAGGGCTTTCCCTCAAGCAATCAGAGACTGCGCCTACATGCTGTCGCTCCTCCTGTTTCAGTCCTCTTCTGGTTCTGGGATACCAGCAGGGAGGGAAGCTTGTCAAAGCAAGAGTGGGAGACCCCTGTGTCTCACCATCCTGACCCAGCGCTGCCTCTTGGCCTCCCTCCTCCTAGTCTCCTGCTTCAGCAGCTGCCTCTGATTCTGGACTTCTCTCCATCACTGATTCTCCCAGCTCACTAAGCCCTGTTACCTCTTCCTAGCCTTTCCCCTCTTCTCCCTCTGACCACTCATTAATGTCCTACCCCCACCCCTGGGCTCTGAGCCTTCTTCCCCTGGTGGTTCCCCAGCTGATGCCTCCCACCATTCCTCTGAGTCCATGACAGGTAAACGCACCAGTCCATGACGGAGGAACAGCGGGGGCTGCAAAATGACTGACACCACCCTGAAGAAAGACCTCTGTCAAAGCAATGCCTGAGTCAAGAGACGCATCCGTGGAGGAATAATAAAAAAGAGTGAGCCTTGTGGGTGAAAGAGCTCTGAGGCAGCGTGTGGTTTGAAAACATTTCTGTCCCATTTTTCTGTTTAAAAAGAGTCCAGGGAAGCTCGCGGCAGCAAAATGCATTTTAAAAGCAGCCCTCTCCTACTCCCATTGAAAGGAAGGAACAGTAGGAAGAGGGAAAACACAAAAATGAGGGAAAAGAAAATGAATCCATTAACGCCCTTAGGAAATGAAAAGGTTACTACAGTGGTACCTTGGGTTACAGACGCTTCAGGTTACAGACTCCGCTAACCCAGAAACATTACCTCGGGTTAAGAACTTTGCTTCAGGATGAGAACAGAATTCGCGCTCCGGCGGCACGGCGGCAGCAGGAGGCCCCATTAGCTAAAGTGGTGCTCCAGGTTAAGAACAGCTTCAGGTTAAGAATGGACCTCTGGAACGAATTAAGTTCTTAACCCGAGGTACCACTGTATTAAAAATTTAACTTGGAACAGTCTAAATCTGTGAGATGGGCGTCCACAAGAGAACACAAGCAAACCGACTCTTCTGCAGTGGCTCCACAACTTTGGAACTCCCTGCTACAAGAGCTGCGGGAGGCAGCTGCACTTCTGAGCCTGTTTTATTCTTGGCTTTAGTAGTAACTGGTATTTTATACCTACAGTGTTTAATGGTTGCTTCATTTTTAAGGTTGTTAGGCCGAAGAATTGATGGTTTTGAATTATGGTGCTGGAGGAGACTCTTGAGAGTCCCATGGACTGCAAGAAGATCAAACCTCTCCATTCTGAAGGAAATCAGCCCTGAGTGCTCATTGGAAGGACAGATGCTGAAGCTGAGGCTCCAATACTTTGGCCACCTCATGAGAAGACTCCCTGGAAAAGACCCTGATGTTGGGAAAGATGGAGGGCATAAGGAGAAGGGGACGACAGAGGACGAGATGGTTGGATAGTGTTCTCGAAGCTACCAGCATGAGTTCATGAAGCTGAGGCTCCAATACTTTGGCCAGCTCATGAGAAGAGAAGACTCCCTGGAAAAGACCCTGATGTTGGGTAAGATGGAGGGCACAAGGAGAAGGGGACGACAGAGGACGAGATGGTTGGATAGTGTTCTCGAAGCTACAAACATGAGTCTGACCAAACTGCGGGAGGCAGTGGAAGACAGGAGTGCCTGGCGTGCTCTGGTCCATGGGGTCACAAAGAGTCAGACACGACTAAACAACAACAACAATTATTTTAAAAACGAAAGAAAAACGACACCCCACCTTTCTCTGATCGTGGAACTCAAAGCAAAGCTATGCGGGGTTCCGAGATAATGGCCCATTCAGGCGCTGAACAGACCTAGACTAAGCTCAGCTCCAGCAAGGCGGCTGCATTATGTGCTCTCAGGGGGTGGGAATGTGGACACTCTGACGGAAAGCCAAGAGGGGAGGAGGGCAGCCACACCCAGTTTCGAGACCTGGGTGCAGCAGCCAAGTAGGTCCACTCCTGCGTCCCCTAGCTGGAGAAGGCAGGAGGATGCAATGTAGGGCCTCTGCCAATAGCTTACCAGGGCCATGTGGAGCTGGTTAGAGCGAGTGGGAAGCCTATTGAATGAGGCTTCCTAAAGCTAAGCATCTGTGTAATCAGAGACTAAGTCTCTTACCCTACTAATAGCAACTGGCACCAGGGCAGTTCCACAGGGTCCCTTCCTTGGCCCAAACAGCATTGCCCTGGGGACAGGAGCAGTGCCAAGATTTCTAACATCATTGTCCCAAATTAGAAAGTTTAAGTCTGAAAGCCAACGTTGCCTGAGCAGCCTCCTCCCGCTGGGAGGTTCCGCTGAAGTCAGCCATCCGTAGCATAGTGGGATCTATAATTAAGGGGGAGGTGGCAAATATTGGACACAAATGAACCAGCAACTGCAACTGGAATCTTTGCAACGGCTCCAGTGGAACGAGCAAGCTCCTCTGCCAAGGGAGGAAATAATTAGATAAGGGATCACTCAGGACAATTTAGGGCACAGTGGGCTTCAAATATCTTTGAATTAAGACTGATGGGTGGGTGGGTATGGTCCGTCTTGGAATCTAAGGAAAGAATAACGAGGAGAAAAGCTGGGCTGCAGATGCCCCACCTCTGCTCTGCCCCCAGTCTGCATCACTATTTAAGAGAAGCAGCAGTGTCAGGGATCTCTGAAGGTCAGCGGCGTGCAACCCCTTATCCACGCCAACCCTTGGCCAGTGTTCGAAATTAGCTAAGTGCCAGGCGCATTTTGCACCTAACTAGCGGCCACTTGTGACCAAGTAAAGATGCTTGGGGATCAGGATGGCACCTTAGCTCTCCACCATTTGGAGGTGCATGCCTGGGGATCCTTGGATCTTGACTGTTTTCACACACTAATACTGCATGCTGTAGAATTCTACCAGTTATATTTTATCTGCACAATCGGAATGAATTTCAGGAACCAAAATGCAGCCTGAGCAGGAGCTGTGAACAACGTTATATTTAACTGTTGTAGTGTGTCTTCACTGATCGCCAAAGAATTGATGCTTTTGAATTATGCTGCTGGAGGAGACTCTTGAGAGTCCCACGGACTGCAAGAAGATCAAACCTATCCATTCTGAAGGAAATCAGCCCTGAGTGCTCACTGGAAGGACAGGTCCTGAAGCTGAGGCTCCAATACTTTGGCCACCTCATGAGAAGAGAAGACTCCCTGGAAAAGACCCTGATGTTGGGAAAGATGGAGGGCACAAGGAGAAGGGGACGACAGAGGATGAGATGGTTGGATACTGTTCTCAAAGCTACCAGCATGAGTTTGACCAAACTGCGGGAGGCAGTGGAAGACAGAAGTGCCTGGCGTGCTCTGGTCCATGGGGTCACGAAGAGTCGGACACGACTAAACGACTAAACAACAACAGCGTGTCTTCATTTACCCCACCCTACTGCCCCACTTACAGTTGTGAAGAGTATTCTCACATTATGAATGATCCATGTCACCGTTAAGAAAAAGAGGTTGGAACAGGCCAGTATATATATGTGGACTGTCCCTGGATAAAGTTATTTTTCTTCTTTAAGTCCTCAAAGTTCTTAACCTAGCTCAAGGCTGTCATCTGATCTAGCCAGATGTTTAACTGAGAATCAATCAGTCAGTCCATCATTTGGAAAAGAAAAGAAAAAAGACTTTTAGAGCCATCTTGCCCCCCAAAAGCAACTAGACATTCCAATTTGGCAACTGTAACCTTGGTTTAAGGAGACACATGGTGCCTAGATTATATATCTTGAGTTTCTAACACTGCCTTTGGTGCTACAGGTTTGCCCCTTTTGTGCTCAAGGAATGCTGGGTAAAATAAGGCAACAGTTAGGAATGCTGGGTAAAATCAGACAATGCGTCAAACTGAGTCAAGACAACAGGTGGCCAGATCTCTCCAGGACATAGCTGTCAACTTACAGATTTGAAAATAAGGGACCAGCAGCCTCGAAAATAAGGGATCCGCAGCCAAAATAAGGGGTTTTCTGAACACGGGTATGTTCAACTTCTGAGCCCCTCCAAGCCAAAGGCAGAAAGCCCAGCCAGCAGCCAAACAAAGCCTCAAGCGATGGTTCCCACAGCGCAACAACCCGGCAAAGGGGATGCAGCAAGGAAAACCACCGTCACCTCTCCGCTGGGAAGTGCTGAGCAAAGACGAGTCCCCCGGTAACGCGGCCGATTTGATCGGCACAAGGCATGCAAGCTCCACCCCCCAGTCGTTCTTAGACTCCTTATTGGGTGAGCAACGCAGCCAAGCAACACAGTTGGAGCCTCTCTCCTCCCTAGCCGGCAGACAGGGAGGGAGAGGAGCTGCTTCCTTTGAAACCTGGGAAATTCAAGGGACATCATCAATAAGAGACAGCAGCGGGACACAGCGCTGGGATAAGGGACTTTCCCGCCAAATAAGGGACGGTTGACAGCTATGCTCAAGGAAGAAAGAAACAAATGCAAGCACACAGACAAAATCCTGCTGGGGAAAACATGCTGTGGCACGTTAGCTAAGCAAAATGACTTACCGGAATGTCAATGTCTGACCGCAATAGTAGGTTGGAGCCCTGGAGTACAGCACCCCTCCCACTTGTGAATCATTTCGAAGCGCAATGTTTCTTCGGCTGCTTAAGCTGTAGCCTTCAAAGCCAGGCGTCCATTCTAAGGAAGGGCAAATAGGAACTAGCATGCACGTGCGCATCACTTGGAGGTGCAAGATTGCTGTGCGATGCAACACAGCCTTCCCAGGATGTTGCTCACCACCTGGGAAAAGAGGGGCTGCAGCTCTCATGTTTAGAGAACGTTTGTCTGCACTCCAAAATGGGAAAACTGCATTATTTTGAAATTGGCGGGGGGGGGGGGGGACTCCACACCAGCAGCATTACAAAGATGACAAGTCTCTGTTCCTAAACACACCTACATCTGGACCCAAATCCGTCCACTCACAGAGAAGTCCCGCTGGAATCAATGCCCAAGGACAGGATCCAACTACGTCCTGTCGGGGGAAGTCCTCTGCAAGTCCTTGCATCAATTGGGCATCAAGATGGTAATTATATTAATAATGACCCGAAAGACCTACGTTGGCTCCCAGTACATTTCAAAGCACAATTCAAAGTGTTGGTGCTGACCTTTAAAGCCCTAAACGGCCTTGGCCAAGTATACCTAAAGAAGAGTCTCCACCCCCATCGTTCAGCCTAGACACTGAGGTCCAGCTCCGATGGCCTTCTGGCGGTTCCCTCACTGCAAGAAGTGAGGTTACAGGGAAACAGGCAGAGGACCTTCTTGGTGGTGGCGCCTGCCCTGTGGAACGCCCTCCCATCAGATGTCAAGGAAATAAACAACTATCTGACTTTTAGAAGACATGTGAAGGCAGCCCTGTATTGGGAAGTTTTTAATGTTTGATTATGTTTCTGTATATGCTGGAAGCTGCCCAGAGTGGCTGGCGCAATCTAGTCAGATGGGCGGGATAGATATAGTAAATAATAATAATAAATGCAAAGAATAATACCGTGGGGCACCAAGGTGGAACGACCAGTCTGAGAAACACTCCACGGGCTCCATTCTTGGCGGCCATCTCCTCGTGCACAAACCCTGAACTGGTAATCAACATTGGGATCAATATGGAGCACTATGAATTCTGTGTCCGAGCCGACATACACATCTTCAAAGTGGCTGGCCGTACTCTTACGATACTGAAGCCTGTAATCTTGTGGCACAAAGTCCTCATCGACCTGAAACAGAGCCCAGTTATTGGATACACACTGCCTTTAATCTTCCTCCAATTCAACTATCTTGCTAGCTCTCCAAAGTGCAACGTTGTCAAGGTAATATTGCAAAGCAGCAACACGTTATTTTTGCTGGCTCAGGGTCACAGGGGTCAGGAAGTCCTGAAGAAACCTCTCCCAAGGGGAAGGAGGGCAACACAAGCTCTCATATCACAGCAGCGAAAGGAGAAAAATCTCAGCGGTAACTGCATTCTGCAGCAAATAAATAAATGAAAATTTGGGTGCCCAGAAAGTTCAATTGTGTGTTCTGAATAAAATAATGTACAGTTAATTATGCAAACTGATGTTCGATTTGCAAAAGGGACTTAGCTTGCACGTTTCATTTGAACTCACTCTTTGTAATTTTTGTGGAAAGAAAAAGAAACAGGTATGGGGGCTCCAAGAACCAGTTTAGACAAGCATTCCACTCAACTTTAAACTATCTGATCCAACTGTTTTAATTGTATTTTGAGTCGGTTTAATTGCTATGCTTCTGAAAGGGCTGGTTTTTACTGTATGGTTTTTAACGATTTATTGAGGGCATTGTTTTATTGTGAAATTTAATTATGTTGTGTTTTTAAAACACAAAACAAAACAAGTAATTTATTTTATACTGCTTAGAAGTTATTTTGACATGCAAATGGCATATAAGTAAATAAACAAACAACCTGTGAAGTTTCAGAAGGAAAAGGACGGAACAAAGGAGAATGGCAGTCAAGAATGGCAAGAAATCGCAAGGAAGGGAAAAGGAAGCCATGCAGACCACCAAAGTCTCCCTTGAACACTGGAGTTTCATTGACTGCAGCATAAATCCTGCCGGAGGCAAAGAAGACCAGGAAGCAGCTGGTGACATGATGGTCCTATTTTATTACTGCATTGACTATCCTTATGGAGTTGTGTTTTCTTTAACGGGTTGTTGAGGGTGGTTACTATTGTATTGCATTTGTATCCTGCTCTCCTATACAGCAATGTTATGTGTAATGTTCCTAACCTTGGCCTAAAGATGCAATAAAATAATAATAATAATAATAATAATAATAATAATAATAATAATAATAATAATAATAATTTAAATAAATCAATATGTGAACATTGTAGCTGTTTGCAATCATTAGCGAGATATCTGTCTTCACTCACTATGTAGGCTGGCTACTTATTTTTTTTAAAGCAAAAAGTTATCCAAAAATGCACTGCATATCTGTTTAGGGAACCATCTCAAAGTAGGTATTTGTAAGCCACACAATCATGGAGTTAAAAACTGCTACTTGTAATATGAATTCATGAGAAAGTCTTTAATTTGTGGAGAAGCTTCCTGAGTCTATGAAATATGAAGCAATGAAATATACTGTAATTTCAAAAGGGGAATAATTTGGGTCAATGCAGAGAGAGGAAGGCATCTTTTCTGTACCCTTCTTCTTGATTTTGCTTATAGATGCTGCAAGTTAATTTTGGTTTTGCAAAGAACTTCAAGAAGTCTGCAGAAACTGTCTAAAACATTCCAAGGCAAAGCAGAAAAAGACAGATTTTTTAAAACATGGAACGCAAAAAATATTATAGCCAGCTAAGGCTGCAATCCTACACCCCACTTACCCTGGAGTAAGCCCCCCCCCCCGAATTCAACAGGACTTACTCCTGAGTATACCTGGTTAGGATTGGACTTTCAGTCTATGAGGTCAGAGTAACTGCAATCTGTCTTGCCTGAGAATCAATAATCACAAACTGTCTTAAAGGTAAAGGGACCCCTGACCGTTAGGTCCAGTCGCAGACGACTCTGTGGTTGCGGCGCTCATCTCGCTTTACTGGCTGGTCATGCGGCCAGCATGACTAAGCTGCTTCTGACAAACCAGAGCAGAGCAAGGAAACGCCATTTACCTTCCCGCCGGAGTGGTACCTATTTATCTACTTGCACTTTGTGTGCTTTCGAACTGTAGGTTGGCAGGAGCAGGGACCGAGCAATGGGATCTCACCCTGTCGCAGGGATTCGAACCGCCGACCTTCTGATCGGCAAGCCCTAGGTTCTGTGGTCGAACCCACAGTGCCACCCGCTTAAATGAAAGTGATTAAAGCACAAACAAAAAGAAAGTGGGTGCATATTGGAGACTGATCTTGAAAAGGCTCTTTTCCACCCACCTTGCACCACTTAACAATGATGCCCCCAGGCTTCTCAATCAGCTCTTCTATCTGTATTGGTGGTCGAGATGCTACTGCCCCATGGTTAAAGATCTGATTTCTCACTACTGTAAGGAGAGAGTCATCCAACTGGGCAGATAAACAAGGCACATCAACCAAGGATGGTACTTCTGGCAAACTAGAGAGAGGAGAGAGAGAGAGAGGGAGAGAGAGAGAGAGAGAGAGAGACACTATTCAGTACTGCTAGTAACTTGATAAGCAACTGTTTTCAAAGAATCAACAAAGGTTTGGCGCTCTTGATTTGATTACAGAGACAGAATTTACAAGAGAGTGCACATGTATTTGATTATCTCCACAACCTCAAAAAGCTTTTTACAAAACCCAAAATTTAGCCTACTCGAGTTTCACAGTAATCTCTTCTGAAATCCAGGCATTTCAAATGATGACCAGACTGTGCTTTGAGTTGGAAGGTTAAATGCTGCTATGAACACCAGTCTTGCTAGTTCATGTACTAACGGGCCAGGGAAGTCTAAACCAGCGTTGCCCAACCTTGTACCTTCCAGATGTTCTGGACTACAGCTCCCATCAGTCCCAAAACATTTGGAGGGCACCGGGTCAGGAAAAGCTGGTCTAGACTGTACCCTTTTTTAAAGAAAAGAGGCGTTTCTCATTCAGATCAACTGTCCTAAATTGGGAAAGCCCTGACACCCTTTATCAGCCAGTCACACTACAAGTATCAAACTTCCACCCTCAATTCACGGCTCTTACCCAGGGTCAGCAAACTTTTTCAACAGGGGGCTGGTCCACTGTCCCTCAGACCTTGTGGGGGGGCCGGACTATAGTTTGGAGAAAAAGAATAACGAATTCCTATGCCCCACAAATAACCCAGAGATGCGTTTTAAATAAAAGGACACATTCTACTCATGTAAAAACACATTGATTGCTGGACCGTCCGCAGGCCGGATTGAGAAGGCGATTGGGCCGGGCCGGATCTGGCCCCCGGGCCTTAGTTTGCCTACCCATGCTCTTACCTATCCAGCTGAATATGCAATGCCTTTTTGGTAAAGCTGCAAAGCTTGTCACTCTCCTCCCCTGTTACACCATGGATGACAGTTTCTCCTGGAATAAAAAATAAAAATTAAGAGGTTCCTATTGAGAAAACTGGTGCTGTGGTGTAAACCACTGAGGCTTGGGCTTGCCGATTGGAAGGTTGGTGGTTCGAATCCCTGCAACGGGGTGAGCTCCTGTTGTTCCATCCCAGCTTCTGCCAACCTAGCAGTTCGGAAGCACATCAAAGTGCAAGTAGATAAATAGGTACCGCTCTGGCGGGAAGGTAAACAGCGTTTCTGAGCACTGCTCTGCTTTCGCCAGAAGCGGCTTAGTCATGCTGGACACATGACCTGGAAAAAACTATCTGCGGACAAATGTCGGCTCCCTCGGCCATTAAAGCGAGATGAGCGCCGCAACCCCAGAGTCGTTCGCGACTGGACTTAATGGTCAGGAGTCCTTGACCTTTTTTTTTTATTGAGAAAAGGCAACCCTGACCTGGAGGCAGCAACTGGACACATGCAACATTCAATTCTGCATCAGAAGGTATTTCTACAACAGATGTAATGGCTCCAGAGGCTAGGACCCGATCCAGTGAATTCAACTTACAAGAAATGAGATTATGACTAAACTTCAGGAAGAACTTTCCAACAGTAAGAACGGACTCCTACGAGAGGTGGTCGACTCTCCTTCCTTGGAGGTTTTTAAGCAGAGGTTGGATGGTAATCTGTCATGTATGATATAGCTGAGATTCTTGCATTGCAGGGGGTTGGACTAGGTGGTCATCAAGATCCATTTCAACTCTATAATTCTATTGTAGAGAGCCCATCCGGTTTGGGGAAGGAAGGCTGCAGCATCCTTTCAGAGGCCTGGTATCTCCTTCCCAAAGCCAGAGAAACTTCTGCCTGGCTGAGGGAGGTGCGATGCTCACACATGTGATGTCAAGACGTCACGTGCATGACGTCCCCCCACCTCAGAAAAAATAACCCTTGCAAGCTGGTGCCTCTGGCCTTAATTGTTCACCTGGAAAAAAATTCACTGCACGCCACTGCCATCATCCCTGCCCATTGGCCAGGCTGGCTGAGTCTGATGGGAGTTGGGGAAGGCCGATCTAGCACAATGACCTTAGCTGATGCCATGTGCACCTTAAATGAAATGTAACTATTGTGTGTGTGGAGGGCGTGTTGCACATAAACATCCGCATGCATAGAAAGCATGTGTGAAGGGGGTCTTGCAGCAGCTAATCCCATCCCCTCACCAAGGATGTGTGTGGGTGTACCAATCAGAGACCCTGCATGCTTGGCAGTCATGTGGACAGGCTCCAAGTGCATAACACGGTATCATAGGTGCATTTGGTTCCTTCCACCCAAGGGAGGAGCCAATTGAGATTCTACATCGCTTGGAGGTGTCTTGTATGTTTATATTGGTACCTAAGCAGGAGCAGTCAACTGTCACCTAAGATGCAGGGGGCATCATTGGCAGAGGAGTGGGGCAAGACAGTGTAATCTCTGCATGTGTGCTGTAAACAAGTGTGGGGTTTTGGGGGGGAGCCCCCACGCTCAAAAAGAACTGGCATGTTTTTAAGATAGCTTCCTACCTTCCCGGAGGAGTTCATCAGCCGTGCCAACGCCCTGTTCTATTAGCTTTCGGCACTCGTCCAATGGTTTGATGCTCTCCTCTTCGATGGCATCCACTTCTTGTAGCAAGGACACCAACCGCTCATCCAGAAGCTTCCTCAAGGTCCCTTTCAAGTCGTTAAAATGCTGCTCAAGTACATCCCTTGTCAGTGCCGCACTCTCTTTGATCTGGAAGGAGACAAAAGGCATGAGAAGCCGGGCCAACTAGGTCAAGGCCAAAACCAATCGGCCTCTTGCCATTCAGAATTTGTTGTACCTTGGTTTTGGAACAGAATGCGTTCCAGAAGTCCGTTCAACTTCTGAAATGTTCAAGAAGCAAGGCACAGCTTCCGATTGGCTGCAGGAGCGTTCTGCAGGAGCGTCCTGCAGCCAATCGGAAGCCGCGCCGGACGTTCAGCTTCCGAGGCAAAGTTCGCAAACCGGAACACCTGCTTCCAGGTTTGCAGCGTTCGGGTTCCAAGTTGTTTGTGAGCTAAGCTGTTCAAAAACCAAGGTATGGCTGTAGTAACATCACAGGGTGCAGGAGAGCTCTCAAAACCATGTAGTACAATAGAGAAAAATTACAGGAATACAATCATCATCATCAATTTAATTATTTATACCTGTCAGAAAACGAGAATGAACAGCCCAATCTGTATTCATAAATCTAAGAAACAAGGTCTCCAAAGTAAAAACCACTCCCCTCTCAAAGTTACAGTTAGCTCCATGGGGAGGGGGGAAGAGACATATACCCCTCCCCAGGCAGTTTAACAGCTGGTTTGGGGAGTGGGGCTGTAAACACATTTGTAAGCACTTTGTGAGACTACAATTTTATTCATTTATTTTCATAACCCATGTTATTGAATACAGTGGTGCCCCGCAAGACGAATGCCTCGCAAGATGAAAAACCCGCTAGATGAAAGGGTTTTCCATTTTTCGATGCGCTTCGCAAGACAAATTTCCCTATGGGCTTGCTTCTCAAGACGAAAACGTCTTGCGAGTCTTGCGATTTTTTCCGCTTCCCCCCCTTTTTCTAAGCCGCTAATAGCCTTTTAGCCGCTAAGCCTTTAATAGCCGCTAAACCGCTAATAGCGCTAATCCGCTAATCCGCTAAGCGGGTTGCTTCGCAAGACGAAAAAACCGCTAGACGAAGAGACTCGCGGAACGGATTATTTTCGTCTTGCGAGGCACCACTGTACACAGACATCTTGACATTTTGTGCTGATCCCTACAAACTATTTTAACAATATGATTTAGACTGGAGAAATGGCACAGGAAGGAATAGCATCTCCCCCTCTCGTCGCTGCAATTGAACTTGGTGCTCCTTGCATCCAATTTAAAGTTTAAAAAAGAAAACAGGAGAGCTGATTATAGGTCTTCCCACACCACATCTGGCATAGCCTGTGGATGTCACTTGGCATCGCTCATCAAAAGGATCTGCACTGCAATGGGGAAGCAGAATGACTATGACAGAATTAGGCGGAACTTCCCCCCAGAATCCCACACATCCTTGATTAACAAAACAGAACAAAGCATCTTGCTTACATTAAGGAGAAAAGCAGTGTGGGCAGTTTCTGTCCTGAAAACCAGGCATAAAGGGGGGGGGGAGAGTGATTGGGCACAAGCCATTCTCATCCATTCCAGAAAGGTCCGCTGCTGCCACCCTCATTTAATCAACAGCTTCATGCAATCAGCAATGCAACGATGCAAGTAAAGAGAAGCCAGTGGTGCAAATTTAAAAATTGGCACTAATTGTACGGCAACGTGCCTAATTTATGCCAAGCAGAGCAGCTGAATTTCAGAACAGACTTTCTGAGGGCAAATACCACCGCAAGATGCCAAAATGATTTTGCAATAACCATTTCACACGATAAAGAATAGAGCTAGTTTGTAAATTTAATCTGGTTTGGAAAGAGAATTAAGCCACTCAGTAGGAGAGAAATCAATCCTGGTCCAGATGGAAAAGTTGTTTAAAACATTTCTCTCAATCAGAGAGGCTGCAGAGATGTTAGCCAGATGTAACTTCTTGATCTTCAGAAAAACACAGGATGCTCTACCATTATGTAAAGCTCAACTTCCTCTTTAAGCCACATTCAAAGGACTTTGAAGTCCCCTTGCAGTTAAGACTTCACTTGCTCTTTCAGTGCTTCAGAAAAAAAAGGAAGTATACATAAAACAGAAGTGGCAGGAAAAGGAGAAGGGAAGCACAATTTTCTCCCCATAGATCTTTTAGGCCAGATCCTCCACCATGCTGTGCAAGGCAAAAAAAGGGACATAGGGCCAGGTAGTTGCATGAGTAAATCTCAACTTATCAGCTGGTACAGTATATTATTTATCCAGCACAATAAATAAAGCATCCATGTTAGGGGAACAAACCACTGATGCGGCAACTCAGGACAGCACAACTGCAGTAGTGTAAGGTCTCTTAAAAATTAATCGCATATATTATCCTTCACTGAAACAGATTCCAGGGCTGTTTACCAAGGTTAAAAATAATGAAAGCTACATTCACATTGGAATAGAAAGAATACACTTTTTTAAAAAGTTAGCAAAGGAAACAGTTCAAACAGCATATAAAATTTATGGGCAAGAAAAAAATTACCGTATTTTTTGCTCTATAAGACTCACTTTTTCCCTCCTAAAAAGTAAGGGGAAATGTGTGTCCATCTTATGGAGCGAATGCAGGCTGCGCAGCTATCCCAGAAGCCAGAACAGCAAGAGGGATCGCTGCTTTCGCTGCACAGCGATCCCTCTTGTTCTGGCTTCTGAGATTCAGAATTATTTCTTTTCTTGTTTTCCTCCTCCAAAAGCTAGGTGCGTCTTATAGAGCGAAAAATACAGTATTTACTTTAGGTCAGGGACGGGCAATCTGGGATCCTGCAGAGGTTGTTGGGAGTCCAACTCTCATAAGCCTCAGCCAGAATGTTCTCTAGAGTTCTAGATTTCTTCCATCAAGCAGGCAGTCACACAAGACGGTCTATAATACAGCCCCCTCCATTTCTATGATTTTATGAGCAGGCACTTGCATGAATGAGAAGTTATGCATGAAGAGGGATGCAGCACGCAGAAGCAGAGTGGAGAAAAAGTAACATCCATCAATTGTGTCAGGGATCCTTTTTGCACTGGTCCAATACTTTGGTCAGAAAAGGCAAGTACTGTATCTTATTCAGAAACGTTAATGCCAAGGCTAATCAGAGAACAGGATTTTGATTAAGAACAGGATGCCATCTAAGATACCAGCTTGCCCGGGCGTAAAAAACACTGCCTGCAGGCAGCTACATTTCATTAGAAGAGGCTTCTTGCTTGCACATTTGGGGCAAGCAAAAAGTGTCTCTAGGCTACAGCTCTGAGTTGGTTCTGTTTTCTCTTCTTTGGGCCACAAATGAAGACCAAAAGCCCATGTGGACAGGTGTTCTATCTAATATTGTGGACCATTGAGTTACGTGGACTTGCTTGAAAACTTGGGTAACTATACTGCAAATTCATGTTTTTAACAGAATCTCAATACTAAAGGCTCTGTTGTCCCAGGATTCCTGGAGCATGTTAGTCACAGCTTGGACTAAGGAAGATTAGGTCAAGAACATGAATGCTCCAAAAAGCACAAGGTTATTCACAGCGCCCAATCAAAAGCAAGTCATTTTAAATTCAATGAGGCTGATGCCCAGGAACATGGGTAGAAGGGTGCAGCCCCAGTTAGCTCCTTGGCTGATCTTAAATCTCCCCAGTCCAAGTTCAATGTTACAGTGGTGCCTCGCAAGACGAAATTAATTCGTTCCGTGAGTTTTTTCGTCTAGCGAATTTTTCGTCTTGCAAAGCACGGTGTCAGAAAAGTTTTGGAAAAGCTTCAAAAATCACCAAAAACCTCAAAAAAGGCTACCACACCGCGTTCTATGAGTTGCTCCTCAAAGTCAAGTCGCAACTGTATTAACGGTGTTAAGAAAAAGGAAACAAACTTGCAAAAAACGCAAGACGTTTTCGTCTTGCGAAGCAAGCCCATAGGGAAATTCGTCTTGCGAAGCAGCTCAAAAACCGCAAAACCCTTTCGTCTAGCGAGTTTTTCGTCTTGTGAGGCATTCGTCTTGCGGGGCACCACTGTATAACCATTGCACCACACTGGCCCTTGACATTCTCCGGGTTCAAATCAACACCTGGCCTTAAAGTCAACATATGGCTATCTCACTGCCTGAACAGTATCAACAATGGAAGTAACTATGCTGATCCACCTACAGTTGTTTGGATTAGAGAGATTTGATGCACAAATACAAGGCCAAATAACATCTGGATTTTGCAGGAAACATTTATCTGGCACTAAGAGAAGACATTGGCAGCAACAGGCACCAAGAGTCTGAGAAGTTTTAGAGATAAGCAGTTGTAGTTAAATATTGCCTTTTCTGCGGTAAACAGAGTGCCATGAAAATACTGGCTAAATGAAAGCAGTTACAGTGGTACCTCAGATTACATACGCTTCAGGTTACATACGCTTCAGGTTACAGACTCCGCTAACCCATAAATATTACCTTGGGTTAAGAACTTTGCTTCAGAATGAGAACAGAAATTGTGCTCCGGCGGTGCGGCGGCAGCAGGAGGCCCCATTAGCTAAAGTGGTGCTTCAGGTTAAGAACAGTTTCAGGTTAAGAACGGACCTCCGGAACGAATTAAGTACTTAACCCGAGGTACCACTGTATTGGAGGCGCAGAACTAACAGGCCAACAAGACAAAAATAGACAACAGTCCAAGAAGTTTTGCTTTCATTTACCAATCAAATTCTGGAAGATTTCACTTCTGAAATTAATCACAGTTTAGCGTGTCATCTGAATCCTAAACTTTGGTTAATGTTTAAGCAAGGGAGCTTCACAGAACCCACCACCTAGCATGTCCAAGCTTTCCTTTTACATAAAGGAATCAGTTTTACTCAATCTGCCCTGACTATCCAACTGTGGGAACTTGAAAGACGTGCACATACATGCTCACAAAATTATGGCTTTGGAGCCAAAGCTTTCAAGAATAATTACAGTCATGCATAATGGTCAAAATACTCCACTGCATCCCAAATGTTGAGGCTCGTGTAAGAGAGAGAGCAGAGCCACCAAGTTGGGTAAGCCTATGGAAGCATTTCAGCCGCTATGCTAAAGTTCACTGCTACATAGAAAAATAATTGAGAATGAGAGGAGCATAACGCTTTCAGAGCAATCACTCAGTCTTAGCCTTCCCCTGCCCTTGAGCCCCTATAACCCAAATATCAACATGTGCCCTGATAACAACTCAAAGAAATCAAAGCAAGTATTCTCAATACAGTACTGAGCTTAAATGTGCACACACAACACTAGGCTAAACAGAAGGCAAGACCAATAAACCAAATGTTAGAATGAAGTATGTGCAGTACAGATTTCTCTCTCTCGCCTAAACGCTCACACCACCAACGCATGTTTTCAATGTTGCTTACAGTGTGGCAAGCAAGACTGGCTGTTGTACAACCCTGTATGTAACAGTGGGCACTTTTCCAGATTGTACCTTGATGATGACACTGTTACATTGTTCTAGACATTTCCTAAAGCTGAAATTCAACACCAACTTCCTTGGAAGAAAATCCCACTCAAACTAACCCTTTGTATCCGGCTGCAGGTCTTGTCTGCATGCAAGAGTAGCCTAGCTGGAACAGACCACCAAAGATCTACCAACCAAGGAATCCCAAGGAAGCTTGCCAGCCTACTTCCTAATAGCAGCTGGTCTTGTGCCTCTGAACAGGTTGGTTTCATTAGGGGATCATGTATAAAAGACACCAATAGACCTATGATTCCTATGATTCTATACTGTTGTCTAATCCACTTTTAAAGTCAAACAAGCCATTGGCCATTCCAGACACAAGCCAGTGGCAGTGAACCCAGTGAGCTGATTATGTTCTGTGAATATTTTTTTCTAAATCAAAAACCCTTTCCTCACTGGGAAGGAGCTCCAATCCCTTATTTAACCAGGCTACAACAAGGCAGCACATTCTGGATAGGTCAAGCAGGCTTTTGGAAAAGAATCAATGAGTACAAATCTGGCGTAGGAAATGGCAATATTCAAAAACCATCTGATTTATGTTGCTGATCATAAGGGGGGCATTCTTGAACAAAGAGATTTCAAAGGGCGCTCCAATGTAAAGCAGATGGATTACAATTTATTAAGAGTTTCTTTTGGGTCTGTACAAAAACAAGAGTTTCCTGTCTCACTGCAGATATTAATTAACCCAGTATTGCAAAGTTGATTGTGTTTCACCTGTCACGTCTGCTATGAAGAGAAGATTCACTGTGCTTGTTTTTGCAAACCTTCGAGCTTTTATTGAATTGTCCACTATCTGAATTTTTTGGGAATTAATTCCCCCCTAATCTCACTGATTACAATCCTCCTGCAAGTGGGGATAATATTTCATGCGTCCCTATTTAATGATAAGTTTGTTACTTCTTGCAGCAACACAAACTAAAACGGCTACCTCTATGACCGTTACTACAGTGAGGTGCATATTCAGTGAAATTGCTTTTATAATTTATGTTTGTATTTTATATAATTTCAGAGTTATTTAATTAACCTGGTTCTAAAGAGGCAAAAACGTTTTCAAACATTTGGAAGAGGTCAGCAAGCAGATCTAAGACCTACTTAATTCCTGTCTATTTAAGACACGCAGGAGCTGTCTGAGCTCATTAAAAATTAGCTCCTATAGGGGTCATGCTTGCAGTTCTTGATCATAACCAAAACAAGCAAGAACTTCTTTTCAAAATACAAAAAAAAAAAAATGTGCAGCCAGCTACATAGATATCCATGGATGGAAGCCTCAATGGAGCCCCTTTGCAAGCTTCACTAGGAGCAAGAAACTCAGCCAACTCCCCCCCCCCCCCGAATAGCTATTGCTCTTAGATGCCAAACTGAGTCTTTGACCCAGGCAACATAATGTCCAGTTTTGCCCTTGGCTATGGCACAAGAGCACACTGATGATGCCTATTATTATTATTAATAATAATAATAAGTGGGGTTTTTGAACAGGAACTCAGGGCATCTTGAGTTCCCTTACCTTTTTTAAAAAAATCAAATTATTATTATGATTATTATCTGCGGGGGCCGGAACAGACATACACCCTATACCTTAGACCAAAATCCAGCTATACCTGTAATCAATAAAGTTGTGGCCATTTCTGGTCCATATCATTGTTCGCTCAAGTTCCTTAATCACATACATATTAATATTTTGCTACCGCCTGCAGGGTGTCTATGTGTGTGGGGGGCACTAGGCCCATAATTAACTAACTTTCAAGGTGAGTTCCCCCACCTTTCCCCCAGGAAAAAAAGCACTGATTATCATCATCATCATCATTTATTAAATTTGTATATCACCCTTCACCCGAAGATTACCAAGGTGGTTTGTGGCATGAAAAATTCAATACGAGAACAACACCACAACATAACCACCCGACACCACCCCACTTACCATTTCCCCCCATCCCCTCTTTCCCCCTCTTTTCTTCCTACAAAAAGAATAAGATTCTGTTCTATCCTATTTCCCCTTTGTTTAAACCAGGTCATGAACCAAGAACTTATACACTGACCACCAATAATGAACCATATGTTGTTGATATTACTCCATATTTATTATGCTATTTTTTATGACATACAAATGACATGAGAAAACTTGGCATACTTATTTGTATAACATTATTCTTGTTTTATAAAACCCCATAAAAAGTTATTCAAAAAAAGATGAGAAGAAACTCAAGCAAGATTGGATAAAATTTATAGATTATGTCAAAGAACACTGTAAATATGTTAAAAGATTAGCAGGATTGGTGTAGCATTTATGAAGTAATTTGATATCTTAGTTAAAAAATAAGAATTAAAAAAAATGAATTGGAAAAGTAATTGTATGCAAGGGGAAGAAATGCAAAAAAAAAAAAGGAAACCGGGGGGGGGGGGGGAGTCAGACAAGATGAATTTGGTGTCAAGATGAATGGGAAAATGTTGGTATCTGAAGAAGCGTGCATGCACACGAAAGCTTATATCCAGAACAAACTTAGTTGGTCTCTAAGGTGCTACTGGACAAATATAAACATATATAAACATGAACATATATATATATATACACACACACACACACACACACACACACACACACAGTGGTACCTCGGGTTACATACACTTCAGGTTACATACGCTTCAGGTTACAGACTCTGCTAACCCAGAAATAGTGCTTCAGGTTAAGAACCTTGCTTCAGGATGAGAACAGAAATCGTGCTCCAGCGGCGCAGTGGCAGCAGGAGGCCCCATTAGCTAAAGTGGTGCTTTAGGTTAAGAACAGTTTCAGGTTAAGAACGGACCTCCGCAACGAATTAAGTACTTAACCTGAGGTACCACTGTCTGTGTGCAGGGACGCGGACTTATAAAAAATATTGGGGGGGCCCGGGAAAGTTCATGAATAATAAATAAGCTCATGAATATGCAAATAAAGTGGCGCCGCCTCCTCGTGAGTGAATAGGGGACAGCGTGCTGCGCCTATTAATCAGCTCCGAAGGAAATTGGGTGGAGCTTTTGCTCGGGAGGGAGGGCAGGAGGCATGCAGCCCGACCCTGTGCATTTTGGGCTGGGGGAGCGGCGGCGATTGCGCTCTGCTGGAGGGGCGCCGGAGATTATTGGGGGGGCAGAGCCCCCCAAACGAATTTTTGAGGGGGCTCGGGCCCCCTCAAGCCCCATGGAGTCGGCGCCTATGTCTGTGTGTGTGTGTGTGTGTGTGTGTATATATATATATAGCATATATATATATATATACCTCCATATATATATATATGGAAGTACGTTGCTTTAAAAATCTTGGAAAATATAATAATAATAGCAATGTTATTCAAAAAACGAAAAGAAAAGAGAACAACAAAAAACACAACGCAAAAACCCAGAACAAACTAATAAGCCCCGCCTAGCAAACACGTTTAAAAGGATGTTCAAAAAAGCCAAATAAATAGCTAGAGAGAGAGATAAAAACGTTTCCTCCTGGCGCCCTCGGGAGGAACAGCAGCCGTCGCTGCAGAGAAGGCGCAAAAAGCTCTGTCAGGAGTAGAGAAGGGGCAATACCGACACCATACCGAATTGCCCCGACCCTCGGCAGGGGTATCTCAGTTGCAGCCTGAGAGGGGCTCCGCAGCGCTTTCCCAACCCGCCCCCGTTACCTGCTGCCGGGCCAGCTGCAGCCCCTTCAGGCGCTGCTGCAGCTCGCGGCGGTAGGTGCGCGCCGCCTCGACGCTCTCGCGAGCCTCCAGCAACAACGCCTCCGTCTCCATTCCGTCCCCGTCGGCGGGGAGAGAGACAGAGAGGCTCGCAGGCCGCGGGCGGACCTACTGCTGGCAACGGCCTCACACCCGGAAGCGGCCGGCATCCGGGCACCCAGCGCCGTCGACAGGCGCAGGAAAAGGGCGGGGTCTGGGGGGGTTCGCCCCGCCCCGCCCCGCTTTCCTTTCTCCTCTTCCTGGCCTCGTGCCCCCATCTTTTTCTGGCTCGGTTTTTCTCGCAGAGGCATCGCTGGGCGGGGGACGGAGAGGAAGTTGAGACAATGGGTAAATTAAGACGGGAGTCTTAGTTACTTGGGTTTTTATTTATTTATTTTGCTATAAAAATGTTCAGTGATGCATGCATGCGTCATGCAATGATCAATACATTTACTGAGTTCAAAATGTAAATACAGTGGAACCTCAGGTTACATACGCTTCAGGTTACAGACTCTGCTAACCCAAAAATAGTGCTTCAGGTTAAGAACTTTGCTTCAGGATGAGAACAGAAATCGTGCTCTGGCGGCGTGGCAGCAGCGGGAGGTCCCATTAGCTAAAGTGGTGCTTCAGGTTAAGAACAGTTTCAGGTTAAGAACAGACCTCCAGAACAAATTAAGTACTTAACCTGAGGTACCACTGTATGTTTTTTTAAGCATCACCTCCTGGCAAATATAAGGGGAAGAAATGGAGGCAGTGAGAGATTTTACTTTCTTGAGCTCCATGATCAATGCAGATGGCGACAGTAGCCACAAAATTAAAAGACGCCTGCTTCTTGGGAAAAAAACGATGACAAACCTAGATGGCATCTTAAAAAGCAGAGACATCACCTTGCCGACAAAGGTCCATATAGTTAAAGCTATGGTTTTCCCTGTACAGTCATACCTTGGTTTGAATGCGCTTCGGGCTGAGCGCGTTCGAGTTGCGCTCCGCGGCAACCCGGAAGTAACGGAGCACGTTACTTCCAGGTTCCGCTGCTTGCGCATGCGCAGCCGCTCAAAATGACGTCACGCGCATGTGCAGAAGTGGCGAAAAGCGACGCGTGTGTGTGTGCAGACGTGCCGTCACTAGTTACGTTTGCTTCTAGTTACGTTCGTATCTAGAGGTACCACTGTAGTGATGTATGGAAGTGAGAGCTGGACCATCAAGAAGGCTGATTGCCGAAGAATGGATGCTTTTGAATTATGGTGCTGGAGGAGACTCTTGAGAGTCCCATGGACTGCAAGAAGATCAAACCTCTCCATTCTTAAGGAAATCAGCCCTGAGTGCTCACTGGAAGGACAGGTCCCAAAGCTGAGGCTCCAATACTTTGGCCACCTCATGAGAAGAGAAGACTCCCTGGAAAGACCCTGATGTTGGGAAAGATGGAGGGCAAAAGGGGACGACAGAGGACGAGATGGTTGGACAGTGTTCTCGAAGCTACGAACATGAGTTTGACCAAACTGCAGGAGGCAGTGGAAGACAGGAGTGTCTGGCGTGCTCTGGTCCATGGGGTCACGAAGAGTCGGACACGACTAAACAGTAACAACACACACACACACACATATATATGGCATTCCTGCATTGCAGGGGGTTGGACTAGATGACCCTTGGGAGGTCCCTTTCCAGCTCTACACTTCTATAATTCTATGTGCGCCGGACGTGCTTTAAATGCACGGTGTAGGATCTGTCAAGGGAGCTCCAGTCGCCGGCGAACTGCAGTTCGAAAAACCCGCGCGTGCTGCTTTTTCCTTCGAGAGAGGCCAAGTTCTCGCGAGAAAACAGAAAAGCAGGAGGGGGGCCTGGGGCGCGATTCCACCCCGAGATAAGTCGGGTTCCCTTTACGTTTGGCTGGGAGCAGCTCACGTGACACAGGCGAAGGTTGGGGGGAACGAAGGCGGCTGCGCGTTCCCCTGTCACGTGACCTCCAGAGGCGCACGCCCCGCCCACCGCAGCCGCGGCGCTCGGAATCCCTCCAGCGCGCGCTTTTCTAGTTCTGCCCGATTGTTGTCTGGCGCGCGAATTTCTGACAGGATCTCTGTCTCTCTCCGCGCCATCCGTTGTCCCGGCCGGCCGGCCGGCGGGAGTCCAAAGGCGGCCTCCGTCGAGCGAGCGCCTGCCTTCCTTCATGGCTCCGAGGACCTTCCTCCGCTGAGCTGAGAGGCGAGAGAAACCGCCGGCCGTTGCTGAGGGAAGAAGGCGGATGGTGGGGAGGGTGGCCATGGCCGCCGAAGCTGCGGCTGCCTCAACCGACGGCGACGTCCAGGTAAGAGGGAGAGGGCGAGAGAGAGGCCGAAGCTCCTTTTCCCTCTGGCTTCGCGGACTTGGTGCATGTTCAAGCGAGTGAAATGGGCTTGGGAAAGGGATAGGTGTGAGGCGGCTCCGCCTGTGGGCGAGTTGCAGCTGTCAGAGCCAAGGAGGAGTGCCAACTCGAATAAAATGTTTTTTTTTGGGGGGGGCAGGTAAGCCAAGCCCCACATGATCGATCATATGACGTGGGTTCACGCACACCGTTGGAGTGTCAACGGCCATCAACTTTTTTGGGGGGGGGGGCGCTGGCCCGGCTTCCTCAAATATTTTATTTTATTAGAGGTCAACCCCCAGGAGTTGGCTCCTGTGGCAGAGGTAAAGGAGTCAGAGGTGCCAACTTTTTGGGCTACTTCATGCCATGCAAACTGGCCAGATTTTTTTTGTTGTACAGTACTAAGTTGCTCTGGGCTGCCTTGGCCAAGATAAAGCGACTAACAAATGTAGTAGTAGTAATAATAATAATAATAATAATAATAAATTTTATTTATACCCCGCCCCCCCCAGTCAAGGCCGGGCTCAGGGCAGCTAACAACCAATAATAAAAACATGTTGATTAAAATACAATTTAAAAAACAAGATTAAAACACAACATTAAAACATTAGGATGCAGCCTCTTCACAGGAGGAGAAAGGAAAAAGAAAGAGGGGGAGGGCATCAAACTGATTTTAAGCCAAAGGCCAGGTGGAACAACTCTGTCTTACAGGCCCTGTGGAAAGAAATCAGGTTACAAATGTAATAAGTAATAACAATAACTTGAAGAAAATATCCCCCCCCCAATAAGTCTCAGCCCGTGTTATTGATCGCATTGATGCTCAGCACTTTCGCACCATTTGGATGGCAATGCTCATCAACTTTTTTGGGGGAAGCAGCCCCCTCAGATATTTATTTATTTGCCCCTAGTTGGCTCTTGTGAAAGGGGTTAACTATGACACTCCCGTATGCACACCTTATTTTCCTTTTTAAATAGCATTCTTGATGTTTTTATATTTACCAGGGTGTGTGGCATTAGGCGTGCTTTCACTTCCCACCCCCATGCAAATTCTAAATGTTTGAAATAGATTGGTGGCTCAAAGGTTGTCTCTCATAGCCTTGAGGGGGGAGATCTGGAAAAATGCCGCCTTTTACTGTCTCAGTGGGGTCAGTGAGTTTTCTATTACAGATTTCTCCTCCATAATTTTATAATAATCTTATCTTGTATATTATTCAGTAAACTTCCCTGATATCTTTTGATGAAGGACAGTATATAAATTTAATAAATAAATAGAATAAAAATAAACGTGTAAGGTACACACAAAGGCAGGCATGAGGGCCTCGGTGAAAAACTTCATTTGTGATGCTGTTGAGGGTGTGTGGCGCTAAACCGGTTTAGCACCACATTTTTCTGTCCCCAAGGAATCTTGGGAATGGTAGTTGTGGGTGAGAGGGCATAGCGGCCTGTCCCAGAGAAAACGTAGCAACCTTGCAAAGGTGCATTATGTGATTGGTTTGTTGCTATATCCCATGTTCTGAAAGGGATCATCTTTTAGAGAAAATGTGTGTATTTTTTTTTAAAAAAGACACCCAAATGTTTTTCATTAGGGAATGTTTTTACAGTCATAGTCTAGCTTAACTGTTAAACATCCCACTTGGGCCCTAAAGCTCAGGATGAGGAGCAGTTCCATTTGGCTGACCTATAGTGGGGACGTTGAGAGTGCAGAATTCCTTGCCAAAGTTCAGGTATATATTTACATTGTCTTTTTTTTGTTTTGCAAGCCTGACTCAGTAGTTGAGCTCTAGCCAGAACCTGAGCTTCCCAGGTCTGAGCCCAATTTTGTATTAACGGGCTAAAATAAAAATAATACCTGGCTCTTGTATTTGTAATGGGATCTTCAGAACGAACAATAAAGTTCATGTCAGTTTAGAAAGGAGAATGTTTGTTTGCTGTTAAATACAGGCAGCCCCCTGTTCATACTGGGGTTACATAAAATCACATATCATTGAAACCCATAGAAAAAGCCCGCAAACATCTCATTCCGCCTCCACCCCACTCCTGTTCTGCCCTTTTAATGATATTTAGTGAAATCTTTATAAAATTTTTGTGTCACTTCCAAGGTCAGTACAATGCACGTATACATGGTCACATACATATTGAACATGCATAAATGAGGAGGTGCTTGTATGCTTTTAAATAATTTGTTATTTCATTCAACCCAGTCTCATAGGTGGCAGCCTGCTTTAATAATATGTCCAGCTTAACTGCTTCTGAGGTAGCATAGATAGATCATATTTTATTTTTATTTTGCCTTTAACAATTAACATAGCTTTACCGATTAACATGGTGCCCTATATTTCTTTTAAAAAGAAATGTGTGAATACAGTTCTTGTGTAATAAGCATGACAAGCTTTTTAGACAATTTGCGTTCTGAATAAGAAATAAACACGAGCAATTTTAATGCTAGCTAAAGCTGTTCATTTATACAAAACCACTCTGCTTTTCCTTTATAGCCATGTAAGAAACGGAAAGAAGATGATCCTTCTATAAAAGGAATTACAAAATATTTTTCACCATTAGGAAAAAATGTTGATAAAGTGTTGTCACCACCAAAGTCCAACAATATAATGGATTATTTTAAAAGAACTTCCCCCACATATGAGAATATTGCTGCACCTGTAACAGAGATGAAAAGTAAAACAGATAGATCATCCTTGGAAAATTCTTCAAAGGCTTTGTCAAGACTCAAGAGGAAAGGAAAGAGATGTAATTTAAATAATAAATTAAAAGATATAAAAACAATTGGGCATGACCTTGTGATAGAAATTAATAGTGATAATAGTAGAGAATTTCTCAGTCCGAGAGAAGACGACTCTAAAAGTAGTTTCAATAGTCACAGTGTTCCTTCATTGGTTGGCCCTACAAACCTGGAAGAAATGTTAAATGATTGTAGTAAACACCATCTCAGTACTGTTGACGGGAAACATGAAGAAGGAATAAAGAGTAACATAAAAAGATTAAAGAAACGGAAACACAAAGATAAGGTGGACTTGCCTAAACATTTTTCTACTGAAACACAACAGAAAGATAATAGTAGAGAAGTTGATAATAAACAAGGTATATCTATGAGTAAACCAGAAAATGAAAGCATAGAAAAAATTATGCATCCTGAGATTATTGCACATGAGACACCACTTTTAAATGATTGCACGGTTACTGTATCATTTGAAGACTTTCTAAAAAGCCAAGGTGAAAATAAAAGCCATCAAATTCCCGAAGCAGAAACAGCAGATAGTCCCACTGCATCCTGTGAAACAGTGAGCTGCGAAGTTGCTCAGCAGCTCCCACTTAAGAAAGTAACTGTCCTTGCACAAATTCATTCTGTGCCTCCAAAATCTCCCTCTTCTAGGAAAATAGCCTCTATCTTTTTAAAGCAAAAAACCAAAGCAGCTAGAAGACAAAGCAGTCCGCCTGCCTCAGAAGAGATGTATACTGAGCAAATTACACAGAAGCGAAAATCTAATGTGGTGATAGCAGAAGAAGAGTTAGAACTGGCAGTATTAGAAGCTGCAGGTTCCGAGAGCATTAAGTCAAAATGCACTGCAGAAGAAAGATACCAGTTTATGAAAGCTTTTAGACAACCAGCATCTGATATGGTAAAAAATGGATCTAAAAAGGGACCCGGCAAACAGAAGGAAGTAGAAAAATCTTTAAAACACAAACTGGAACTGGAAGAATCTGAGGATGTTTCTAATAAAAAAATAGGAAATGAATTATCATCTGATTTTGTTGGTAGCGATTCCCATTGTAATACAGTTAAAAAGGATCATACCAGAGTAAGAAACAGCAAGCTCAGCAGGAAAAAGATGATACTAAGAGGAGAGGAGAAAGATTTAAATACAAACAAAAGCCTGGACCATTCTGCTGGGGAAACCACTTCAACTGAAGCAGAAAGCAAATTGTCCCCCAAAAATAATGGATTGAGAAGAAGTCCACGTCAAAAGAAAAGCCAAAGTTCCATAAATATTACACCAGAAAAAGCAAGGTTTTCAGAGACTATTGATGAAAATGCATCAGATCCTATTCCTGTACAGGCTTCAACTCCCCAAACAAAAAAATCCTTTAATAAAAGTGCGTTGTATAAGGCTGTGATTACTGAACCCTTTGATTCAACGAGCCCAATAAGGTAAACATATTTTTGGAGTGTAAGTAATTTTTGTTTAAGTACCTAAACTTTATCTAGAGACGGTAGCTCTGAACATATGCAGCTTTAGCACTTTGCTGTTTATCCGAAAACAGTATTAAGGAGTGGTTTTTAATAAATATATAATAAGTAGGATTTTTTCCCCCTCATACAGGATGAAATTCACTCGAATTAGTACATCTGAAAGATTTACGCAACAGAGTGTGAAGGTATTGTTTTGAATAAATTTCACTGTAATTTGAATATGAAGGCCCAATAGAATTAAATGTACTAGTGTAAAAAGTTGTTGCACGCCCTTAAGTTATGCACAGAATACTTTGAATGATACTATTCTTCCCCCTCAGCAGTAGAATGTAAGTAAGCATTGTACTACTTCTAGGTGTTCTTCCAACCTCCTCACTTTATTTAGAGTGTAACACTGAAACCAGGAATAACCATCTTCATTACTCGCAATCCAAATTTGAAAATAAATTTGAAATAAAGATGGAGTTATAGACCTGTTGGAATTAATGGACTTCATGCACATTGATTTCAGTGGGTCTATCTATGACTTACATTGCATATCACCTAAGATTTCCTGTTCTGGCTTTATGTTTACACAAATGAATGTTGAGTGTGAGGAGGAGAAATCTGGAACCTCTTTTGATCTTTGTGCATGTCTAGATTTCTGAGGGAAATTATTGTATGAAAAGGCCCTTAATATATATCTGGTCATACACTTTAATATACTGGCATACACAATATTTCTTTGTTCAGTGAGAAATGGTTTAATATAATTATGTAATTATTTTAAAAAATTACAACATACACAGCTTTTAAATATTTACCTGGATTAATAGATTTAAATATAGCACGTTAGATTGAACAGTGCCTTGTTGAGCAGAAAGGATTTCTGTTCATACAAGACATGGTGTCTGATTTTCCCAGGCTTCCCCCTACCTGCTGCAGCCCCGTGTCATTTGCCATGCTATTTTGAAGAGTCCCCCAGCCATCAAGAGCAGGTTTTTTTTGTGTGGGGGTGCTTTAATAAGTAGGAGGAATTGGTGAAGAACATTTCCACCTTTGCATCTTTAGATCCAAGCCACAGTGTGCATTGGCCCTTGACCCATTAATGATTCCGTTTAATTTTGCTGTAGATGAACAGTATATGCAAAGCAAAGAAATTGGTTGAGAAAGCAAAGGCTCTAAAGCATAACAGAGCAACGAAGATTACTGAAGAGACATTACCCGTGCCTCTGCGACGCTCTTCTAGACAACAGGCCTTGACTGAAAAGAAAAAGTCACAGAACACAGAAGTAAGTCCATAAACTCTAGCTTATAGATGGAATCAGCATTGTTGTTAGAGTTCACTTGCTTTAAGCAACAGTTTGTCTTTGACCTGTTCTCTCTTCTGTAGTATAAGGGGTTTGAGATGACTTGTGATGATATTGTAAACTTGTAGTCATTGCTATGAATTTGTCTGAAAACAAATTTTTAAAGAGACTCCCGACTTCCGGGTTGGCGCAACCGGCTAATGGCGGATTCCCTCCGAGCTCCGGAGGGAATCGGCTTGACAGGGGGCTGGGTCTTGCCGTGCCGGCGACACGGGGACCCTTAAAAACCATGGGCACGGAGCCCGTGGACATGGTGACTCGGCGGGCACCGTAAGCGCCCTCCCGACTCGTGAAGGAGCCTTTTTAAAGGCTACGGAACGGGTGCCGGGGAGCGTCGTGGTGCTGTGAGTCTTCCGCGTCCCCTGCCGAGCGAAGCCGCATGCCATTTGTCGGACAGCGCTGACTTCTTCCTATTAAAATTTGGACTTAAAATCAAGAACAACAACTCGTGAGTAATTTGGAAATTGGATTACAAATATTTCGGTTTTGGATTTGGCATGAGCGAGGGAGGTGGAAAAAAAAAGGAAGTCCGTCTCCCCCCTATTGTAAACAGTTTAAAGCAAGGATCTGTCAACTAAGGTTGCGGGAAGAATTGTTGTGATTGGATAAGGATATAAATTCCACGGATTTAAAGGACTAAGTTAATGTGCTGGAGGACTAGAGTTTACTTTGTTTGGATTAAGTACCACTTTTCTCAAGCCCGGGAGTAACCCGTGAAAAGAGCCTGCTGAGGATTTACAGAAAACTTTTGACAGCTGTCAAATTAGCTGTCAAAGTTGGAAAAACCGAAAGCTTAAACTCTAACCGGTTATATTGTTACAAAATATTGAAAGTAAAGAAAGACTGATACAAATAAATCTGACTTTTGGATCAGAAGGGAAAAGAACATTAAGTAACCAGAATCCCTCTAGAGGGGATTCTTGGACATTACAAGAATGGAACTTAAACAGGGAATACAGGAAATACGAGCTGGCTTGAAAGAGCTGATCTTTCTCGTGGGAAAGCTGCGAGAGATGAATGAGAAAGGCCATGTTTTGTCTACGAGCCCTTCAAACCCGAAGTTAATAGAAAACATACCTACTGAATTGGAAAGGGACTCGACGTTCAAAATACAGGCAGTTGGACAAGAAAAGGAACCAAAGATTGAGGAGGAAAAGACATCTGCCAAACAGGAGGAGCAGAAAGAAGGGATGGATGAAACGTTACAGAAGATAAAAGAGAGCCGGAGACCTGCCAAGAAGAATTCTAATTTGACCAAGGTGAAAGTTGGACTATTTGGGACATATAGACTTAAGAAACAGAGCTGGAGCTCCACCTTTAAACAAGTAGGCCTCGCTGGAAGAACCATGGTCAGCATTGGGAAAGTACTTCTTCGATCTTGGGTGTTTAGTATGAGAGACTTTCGAAGAAACCGGCTGAAAGGGACTGAGAGAGATTTGAGAGCCTCGGACGTAAGGTCACCAGGCTAAAAAGATGGATGAATTGGATTTTGGTTTGGGATTGAAACCGGGGAGAGAAGGTTGGGGTTTAGAAGTCCAAAGGGGGTCTGATTTTTGTCTTTGCAGTGTAAAAACTATATGCTTTTTATTATTATAAGAATGGGGAATCCGTGGATGGGAAATAGTGGCAACCTTACGAAAGGTATCTTTTTAAACTTTATTTCTACATCTCTGTTTTCTCTCTTTATATAGGGTTAAGGTATATATTTCAAAAATTGCTAATTAAACTAAATTAAGGTATAACAACGAATTAAGGTTTAAATCTACCACAAAGAATTATTTTAATAAATTAGGGCCAAGTGAATTTAATAAACTATGCTTAGGACATTAAGGGAAAAACTTGTTTGAACAAACAATTGGAGTTGGAATACAATAAGGGGAGACGTGGGGAAGTCATGAAAAGAAGTTATTGAAAATGAGTTAAAAGGTGGAGATTTGTTGTTGTTGTTGTTGTTGTTGTTGTTGTTGTTGTTGTTGTTGTTGTTGTTTGTGTTTTCTTTTGGTTTTCTTTTTTCTCTCTTTCTCTTTTTTCTCTTTTGTTTTGTTGTTTGTAACCTTTTGAAAATTTAATAAAGATTATTATAAAAAAAATGAAAACAAATTTTTAAATTATCTGTTTTAGTGATAAAGTAGATGAGTGTAAATCAGGGGTCAACAAACTTTTTCAGAAGGAGGCTGGTCCACTGTCTCTCAGGCCTTGTGTGGGGCCGGACCCACCCCCTCCCCAAAGCCCCCACCACCACCAATGCCAGTCGCCACAGTCGCCGCCTCGTCTTCAGCAGCATCGGCATCCTCTGTCTCGGCAGGGCGCAGAGCCCATGCCACTGCCACTTCCTTCATGCTTGGCCTCTTTCTCCCTCTCAGCCGCCTCAGCGGGAAGAAGGGGTGGCGCCAAGAGGCGTCCGTGGCTTCTGATTGGCTGCAGGAGCTTCCTGGATTAACAAGCCTTAGTTTGCCAACCTCTGGTGTAAACGCTGACAGTCTCTGAGATTAATTTTATGAATAACTGAAAATTGTTTGCTCTCACTTTTCAGCCATACTCCAATAAATGCTGATGATCACATTTTAGGTGATTGTTAGTGTTCTTGAGTATTTGCTATAATAAAACATTTCCTTAGGTTATGAAAAGTAAGCAGAAATTGTATAGTTTCTCCTAACATTTTCAGTGAACGTATAACACGGTTTCTATAAAAAATGAACTTTTTGTTAACTGTACCTATGCAGTATGCTTTCTTGATCTCTCACTAGTCCTGTTCTACACAAGGGAAAATGAGAAAGGGAAAGTGGCTTGTTCACAGTCACCAAGTGAATTTAATGCTGAACTTGAATTGAGCTCAAGTTCCACATCCAGCTGTGCATTAGTTTTTGCATACTACACTGAGTAGATAGAAAGGGTCATTTTTATTTGATGTAATACTGACAGAAGTTTGTATGAAATGCAACTGTTCATTTGAAATATAGTAGCAGCCAATACCATAAAAATATACAAACCAAATGCAAGTTGCTGAAGGTTATTTTGTTACTTAGTATCATGTCTTTCGGTTTGCATTCATTTATATTTGCTTTTACAGTGGTGCCCCGCAAGATGAATGCCTCGCAAGACGAAAAACTCGCAAGACGAAAGGGTTTTGCGTTTTTTGAGTCGCTTCGCCAGACAAATTTCCCTATGGGCTTGCTTCGCAAGACGAAACGTCTTGCAAGTTTGTTTTCTTTTTCTTAAAGCCGCTAAGCCGTTAATAGCCGCTAAGCCGCTAATAGCCGTGCTTCGCAAGACGAAAAAACCGCAAGACGAAGAGACTCGCAGAACGGATTAATTTCGTCTTGCGAGGCACCACTGTATAAAAAATGTTGTGCACTACCCTAGAATTTTCTGATACTTTAAATAAAATGAAATAAATGTCTGGTGAACTGTAGTGTATGCAAGAGCTCTATAGAAGCATGCATTTTTGCATTCTCTTCCTTGTCAGGGACTTTGCACTGGGGATGTGTGAGTTATCTAACAGTGGCAAGAGCTTTTACATGCAGGGCTCCATAGGCACAATAAAATTACTTGGGGGGTGGGTTATTGGGTGGTTGTTGTTTTGATGTTGATTTTATTTTGTGAACCACCCTGAGACCTGTAATATTTATCCTGTTTGTGTTCAGGATTCACTGATTTTTCTGGATTCAAGTCCTGTTTCAGAAAATGTGAACAAACCAAAGAAACTTCGAAACTTGAATGATGTATTGGGAAAGAAGACTGGAAATGTGAAGACAGCTATGAAATCAAATGGTACCAAATTTTACTAACTTTCCAATTTCTAGCCCATACTTCAATGTTTCATAAAATTGGGATAGGTTACAATGATAAAACAACTCACAATTTAAATAATAGCATTTGAAAGTCATTGTAGCAAAAGCAGGTGGACACTTCTTCAATTTTCAACTCACTGCATTGTGTTAGCCACTATGTGGGCTGCTATAAAAGCCTGGGGAAAGAGGTATGTCTTCAAGTGGTGTCAAAGGGTAAGCGATATCAACACCAAGCCTAAATTAATGGGAAGGGCATTCTACAGTCAGGGTGCCACCACAAAGAAGAATCCTATTCACTCAACATGAGATGAGTACAGCGTTAAGCACCCACCACAGAGCTAAAATATATTGAAATGTTGGAGATCTGTGATCTCCCATCTCTTTATATGTTAGCCCTGTCAAACTGCACTATTCGCCCAATGAATATAGCCTCAGTGGGTGGGGAGTTGCATGTTATGTGCCCCATTGAGGTAATACTATCTGGATTTTGTGTGTTACAGGTATAAATAACTCTGTTGGTTGTGTTCTCCTGTTGTGGGGATTGGTATCAATTTTACATACGTAATGAGAGAAATGCTTATGCAGACTGTCAGAACTTAAAATAAAGCTAAAACACGTTTATGAGTAGATGCTAAACAACTAAGTTTTGTGCACTGTTCTGAAAACTCCACATTCCTAATATTTTTTCCTAAAATTTGTTACATACTTCCTTATACTATAAATCTGAAAATGAAATTGTTTGCTTTTTCTTAAATATGTGTACCCTGGTACACATGCTCATTCAAGTAACTGAATACTGTTTTGTGGTCACAGAATATTAAGATTTTCAGAAACCGAGAGAATGTCTGTCCTATGACTGTGTAACACAGAACCATGGAGTTCAGCTAAAATATACATAGTTAATATATCATCAGGGAAATTAAACAGTATACTTTAAAAGGCATTTTATGTAATTAAGAATCTGAGATATAGTGTCCAGTTAATTATTATTGTGGTTAATGTGATATATATCTGTTCCTTCCATAACTTCACATTGCAGCACAGAGTTAGGGCTGTATTAGTGCCTTGCTAATCTGGCAATATTTTACTTTTAAAGGCAAAGAGAAAGTGTCTTCAGCAATTAGGAAAAAGGTCCAGAAGACTACAGATGCAGCAATTTATGTTTTGGATGAAAGCAGGTCAGTTTGTCACATATATCCTTGTAGTAATTTATAAAGCCCTGAACAACTTAGGTCCAGAGTACCTCAGGGACTGTCTGAACCCTTCTGTCCCAGCACAATCACTGTGATCATCTGTAGGAGCATCACTGCTTATTCCCCAAGCTGGTGAGGCTCATTTGACCTCAAGAAACTGAGCCTTTAAGTGTCATTGGCCCAGTATTATAAAAACACTGCCAATAGGCACCTTCTATTTCAAGTTTTAAATACCTACTAAAAACATTTCTATTTCATCGGGCTTATGCAGGCAATTAAGAATTCCATATTTCCATAATAGCAGATTTGAACTTTTTAATATGGCGTTTATGTTATGGTTTTATGTACGATTGTTGTAAACTGCTCTGATACTTTTTATGACTAGAAATGAGCTATATATGGGTGTGTGTGTTAATGAATGAGATGGAACTGCATAAATCCACACCCATTTTTATAGAACCATGAGCAACATAATGGAATGAATGGACTGTTCCACTAGAACTGGAGAGACCCAGTTTCCAAACCCTGCTCATCCATGAAGCACACTGGGTGACCCTGGACACCCTCTTTCTCTCAGCCCAGCTTAATCTTACAGAGAGTGAAACGTGGTGGTGTGTTTCACTGTATTCAAACCTGAGCCCCTTGGAGGAGAAGTGTGGTAACATTATTAGTACACAAGTGGAAACTTGGTGAAAGGGTTGTCTGGTGCAATGCAACAAGCAAAGATGCAGCATAAAGTGGGTGGCAGGAGATTTTTGATGGTTCTTCTCAGAGCTGCACGCTCCAGAGAACAGTCAGTAATTGTAGGCAAGTAGTGTTTGGGAGAGGGACGCGGGTGGCGCTGTGGGTAAAACCTCAGTGCCTAGGACTTGCCGATCGCATGGTCGGCGGTTCGAATCCCTGCGGTGGGGTGAGCTCCCGTCTTTCGGTCCCAGCTCCTGCCCACCTAGCTGTTCGAAAGCACCCCTAAGTGCAAGTAGATAAATAGGTACCGCTTTATAGCGGGAAGGTAAACGGCGTTTCCGTGTGCTGCGCTGGTGCTGGCTCGTCAGAGCAGCTTCGTCACGCTGGCCACGTGACCCGGAAGTGTCCTCGGACGGCGACGGCTCCCGGCCTCTTAAGTGAGACGAGCGCACAACCCTAGAGTCTGTCAAGACTGGCCCGTACGGGCAGGGATGCCTTTACCTTTTACCTTTAGTGTTTGGGAGAAGCTGTCCTCCCATTACTGATCATATCATTGTAGATTGTGGTAAGCTGCTCAGGAATCTTGGGATTCTCCTGAACAGTTCCAAAGCCTTTGCTGCAAGGAATGTAAAACAATATTAAATACTGAAGCTTATCTGCTTTTGGTTGTCACTTCCACCTAGTGATCAAGATTCTGAAAATTCTCAAGATGGCAAGCAGTTCCAAGCGAAACGTGAATTTTTAATGAGTGGTTTGCCAGAGTCTTTAAAGAGGCAGATTGCAAAGAAAGCAGCAGCATTGGAAGCATATTCGTCAGTAAATTCCTGTTTTCGAACAGTGGTCCATGTTCAGCAGAAGGACTGTGGTGAGTATTGACCTCATGAAGTTCTTGCAATCACTGTACATTATTGGAGCTTTTGCCTTAAAATAACGTTTATTGACTTTTTGTTACTACAAGAGAATAACAAATGTTTGGGTGGCATAAATTTAGATGAGTCTCATAAGACTGTATTCTGTTTGGGCTTAGGCCAGAGGTGACCACCCCAGCTTAGGGCCCCTGGACCATCCATCAGCTGTTCAGTAGGAATCAGCTGATAAAGGAAAGGGCTTTGATACTGAGCAGAGTGTGCAATTACAGATCCTTCTGCCAGTATACTGTATCTGCTGCAAGAAGATCAAAGCAAGAGGAGGAAATGCTTCAGCAAGAGTGGTAGATTGTCTTCCTTTCAAATACAGTGGTACCTTGGGTTGCGTTACCTTTGGGCAATGTGATTTTGAATTACGAATATGGCAAACCCGGAGGTATACACTTCCGGGTTTCACCGCACGCACATGCGCAGAAGCAGCGTTTCCAGCTATGGACTTTTCGGGGTAAGTACAGACCCCTGGGATGAATTAAGTTCGTATCTGGAGGGTCCACTGTATGAATAAAAAACGTCCACACACTTTGCAATTGCATGCATGCGTTTGGGAGGGATACAATTGCATTTTTTAAGTTAGGGGCTTTAATTAGCTATAGGGCAGGGTTTGTAGCTCACTTGTGAATTGGCATTTGTGTTATTTTACAGAGATTGAGTCATGTTTACATTTTTGAGCAGCCAGGGCAGGTAAAGGATGTTGGACAGCTTTTTTAAAAAAACCCAAGTTTTACGAAATGTGGAGAAAATGGAAGATGGAACTTGACTTTCTAAGTTATGCCTCTGTCCCCATGAGGAATAGCTTTCTCTGTGTTATGTGACTGTGTGTGCATCTACCACTGGATGCAGGTTCTGACAGCTTTTCCTGTTATAATGTGGTTCTCAGCCTAGACACTGTTCACACTCCTAGCTTAGGAGATGATTGCCTCTTACTTTGCAGGAACTTGAAGATGAAAAGAGCAGTGGGAATGGTGATAGCTTCTTTCATAAGGAAGAAGGCAGCGACAAAAACAAGCACTAATTTAGTCCTTCCTCTGCTCCAACTATAGACATTAATGCTGCTAAATGTTCTTTTTAATAGTTGGGAGAAATAGCATACGATCAGATAATTTTTTGTGCTTCTCTAGAGATGTATCATATTAGAAGAAGAGTAGCTGTGTAGAAGAGCCATAAGAGATAAAATGTTAAGGACAGCTTGCATAGGAGCAACCTAGATATAAAGATGCACCCATTTTAAGAAGCAGATATTGGTTTTTTAACAGCACATATGGGACTGCAAAGTGCTGACAGTGCATGCCAGGGTAAGTGGATCACTGGTTTTAGTTAAAGGGACCTACCTGTCAAGTTCTTTTAGTTCAAGTGTCTGAATTCATCTGAGTCTGAATTCATCCTTTTTGTGCTGCACTGTCTGTAATGCTCTTTGCAAGGAGCCTGGCTACTATCAACAAAGAGTTTTGCCAACGGGTGAATATTCTTCTATAATGTCTTCCTTGTTACCTATTTCTAAAACCCCACTTGCTAACTGAGTCTTTATTCTTTCATAGGATGTTTGATGTGGAGGTTGGCACCACCCTCATCACATCTTCTAACTAATCTGAGAGAGGTGAATTCTGAAGTAACTGATATTGTAAAACTCACTTTTCCGCTTGGTGAATTTTCTGTGTTAAAAACACAGCCTGACAGTACTGATTCTCCAATTGTTGTGGTTAGTATCTACAAATCTTTATTGCCATGATGGCTTTCAGTTCAGTTGATCTGTTGTTATGAAAGCTCTTATCATTTTGTTTTTATTAAATTGACACGTAGCAGCTTAATGTTTTTAAATTCCATAGATCACGTGCTTCCTTGTGTCTGTTAGTGTACTACTAAACTCTGTTTTCTATCTTCAAAAATATTAATTGGAAATAAATATATTGTGTTGGTTTTTTTCTGTTTTATAGTCTTCTGGATGGCGATCAGTTTTTTCTGAAACACAAAGGAATTGTTTGTTGGAGGAGATTCAGTCTTCCAATGCCCAGTTTCCTGTGAAACGGTTTTTTCATTTGCTGTTGAAAAAGCAAGCTGCTTACCAAACTACTAAACAAGGTTAGCAAGTATATGTAACTGACATGTAAAATTCAGGCATGGGTAGCAATTTAATTTCTAGCAGCACAATCCTAAGCATGTTTGCTGTTAATCGTTATTATCACTGCAGTCCCTTCCCCTAGAGGTGGCAGACCAGTTGGAGGCCTGGCTATATTGAAGCATTTTTGCTCAGAAATAAAGCCTGTTTGTTCAATGGAACTTACTCACAGGAAAGTATACACAGGATTTCAGCCTAGGCAACTTAAAAGATCTTTGCTGAAGTCTGTGCATGCATGCAAGCAGAGTCTTTCTTCAAGCAAGTAGTGGTAGTGGTGGTTTGGTTTGCTGCTGACAGCACCCCCCACTTCCTCATGGGTGTTGCTGCTCCACAGAGATCTTCAGTGGGGCCATGTCTTAGTACATGAAGTTGCAGGGAGGAGCTGGAAAAACCCCACACTCTTGTGGAACACTGAAGACAGTACTGTGCTTCTTAGCCAGCGTAACTAAAGCCTATTTGTCTGAATTAGTTGGTGGTGGCAAAAGTAAGAGTTGCTAGGAATTGTTCAGCTGTATGACACGTTGCATGTTTTGTTTTTCTTTGTCTAGCAAAGCAATGTGAAGCTGTTAGCACTGGGACAAATGCAGACTCTGACAATCGAAAAGCAACCAAAAGAAAACGAAAAGCTGAAGATCACAAATCCAAAAGGAGGAAACAAATTGGAAAAGCAGAGATTAAATTTCCAGACCAGGTTCCATGTGAAACACAGCCTGGCATGGAAAACATAATCCCCATAATAAATTTAGATGAGACAGAAGACTCTGAACTTGGATCAGAAAGTAGTTTTGCTTCTGGTAACTTACACTTAATCCATAATATTTTAGAACATATTAAGCATGGCTGTTGTGATTAAGAACATAGTTCTTATTTAACTAGATGTGGAAGTGGATCCATTCTAAAATGGCTAATCTGAAATGTCCTCAAATTAATACATGTTGTGCTCAAGATGACAAATTCTTTAAAAAGGTAAAGGACCCCTGGATGGTTAAATCCAGTCAAAAGTGACTAAGGGGTGTGGTGCTCATCTCGCTTCAGGCCGAGGGAGCCAGCGTTTGTCCACAGACAGCTTTCCGGTACCTGTTTATCTACTTGCACTCACGTGCTTTCAAACTGCTAGGTTGGCAGGAGCTAGGACGGAGTAATGGGAGCTCACCCCGTTGCGGGGATTTGAACTGCCGACCTTTCGATCAGCAAGCCCAAGAGGCTCAGTGGATTAGACCATAGCACCAACGGCGTCTTTAAAAACATATTTATATTATATTTATTGCAAGAGCACCATATTTCAATAAACCTGTTTGCATATAATTCTCTTTCTCTTGCTCCTGACATAATAAGTGAGTTTATATATTGCAGCTAAATCCTGAATCCTGAAAAACCACTCTGACAAGGGAAGGGGAAAACTACCGTATTTTTCGCTCTATAACATGCACCAGACCATAACACGCACGTAGTTTTTAGAGGAGGAAAACAAGAAAAAAAATATTCTAAACGAAATAGTGGATATATGATTTTTGTGGTTCATGCTGTGGCCACAGACATGTGATCTGACAGTGAGTTTGGAGTAGCCCAATGCAAAAATCCTGAGGATCCATGTGGATCCATGCTTTGTAACCATGGAGGAGGGAAGGAAGGGGAACCATGGATCCTCTGCTCACGACTGCAGCAGATCCCCCCCGCCACCCGTAGGCATTCGCTCCATAACACGCACAGACATTTCCCCTTACTTTCTAGGAGGAAAAAAGTGAGTGTTATGGTGCAAAAAATACGGTATATTATATTCCAATAAGTTGGGATTGAGATTCTGACTGCTGTTAACAGAACAGTGACATTTCAAAGTCCACCTTATCAGCGCAGTCCTCTTACGTAATGAAAGAATATATTTAACAGGTTCTTCAGAACCTCATACCCTGTTTTTTTTTATGACAATTGTTATATGGATATTTGTGAAGTTACAGTATATTGATTCACAGATAACCTTATTGGAACACATCCCAGTAGACCTAAAAGGAATTAATGTACTTTAAAAAATAAGCACCATGACTTTACCAGCTGCCTTCTCTATGAGTGAAAAAAATGCTTTTTATGGTTTCTGGAAGAAATTGTTGGGAGCGGGACACTGGGAGCAGCATACAGGAAGTGGAATCTATAATACACACTTGCTTTTTGCTTCACCATTTGGATCTTTGAGTCCATTCTACTGACTTATGGTACTATTTTATTGTAAGTTAGATTGCTGATTTAAAAATGCAAATTATATATTCAAGAGTGTCTTAACCATTTGCCTTTAGTTTCTTGCAAACATAAAGCTGTAACTTTCAATCCAGTTATTTTCAAATCCACTTATTCTGAAGCCTTCAGGGTTAGTAACTTGAGCATTTGTCTTTGCGTTTATGTTTGTCAAAGGATCTGATAATCGGTAATACCGATTAATATTCCAGTATCCTGTGCTGTCAATTTATTTCACTGTTTCCTTTCTGTAGGCCAGACATTTGGGCTAAAAACATCTTCAGAAAATGAAATAATAAATCTTCCTTGTTTCTGCTTGGGGTAATCATTAAAATAGGTAATTTCTGTGTTCATAATCTGCAGATTTTTCAAATGAAGATGTGCTCTGGACAGAAAAATACCAGCCACAGCACTCCAGTGAACTTGTAGGAAACACAGCAGCAGTTCAAAAACTACACAGGTTAGAAACTGTTGAATTTCTTGTATCTTTTTTTCCTTTTGAAGCAGGACCACCTGGAGGAATTTTATCTTTATGCTTTCCATATAATCAGTTATCCACATATCCATATATAACCATATATCTTTATGATGATTTTACATAATCCATGCTTGAATCATGAAGGCTTCTGCACAGCTAAATGCAAAATGCTTAGATTTGGAAAATCTAAAATGACCTCTGCCCCAGTTCTCTCCCCTTGTTCTTCTTATGTCCTCAAATGTCTCGCCAATAAAACAGGAAAATGCTAACCACAAGTGTCCCTGTATAACAGATGTTGCGTAGGAGAAGTTATCAACAGCGAAAACGGCCGAATACAGTTCCTTTCTCTTTAGGTTTCCTTTCTCCTTTTACCATAAACCAGGGGAAAGGTCGGACTGATGTACAGACTGAAGAAAGCAGAAGTTGGGAGGGAACTCTTTGTATGATCAGGGGCAAGGCTTGAATGTGCTCATTAGTTTTATTTTTGCTGCCGTTTGCGATTGTATTCAATTATGTCATGTATGTACTCAGGTATAAAGCCTCAGGGCACTAAATCTGGGGTGCCCAGTCTCTGGAAACGATTCCACTGGGTCAAAATAAAAAATTCCTTCCAGTAGCACCTTAAAGACCAACTAAGTTAGTTCTTGGTATGAGCTTTCGTGTGCATGCACACTTCTTCAGATACACAGTGTGCATGTACACGAAAGCTCATACCAAGAACTAACTTAGTTGGTCTTTAAGGTGCTACTGGAAGGAATTTTTTATTTTGACTATGGCAGACCAACACGGCTACCTATCTGTAACTCCACTGGGTCAGTTATTGCTCAGCAATAAATATCACTTTCTTTTTCTCCACTGCTGTGTCTGTCAGTTCTTGGACACAATTTGATTGGGTCACAGGTACTTTAAAAATCTGTGCAAGACTTTTAAGTGCTTATTGCTGCAACTGGGTTTCCCTCCAGATTTTTGTGATATGTTTTGCTAGTTAAAGGTCATTCTGGTTAACTAGGTGTGGCTCTGCACCGTGTTGGCATAGGAGAGTACCTGAGTATGTGGCTTGAGCCAGTCTCCTAACTGGTTAGGAAAATTGAGAGTGTTAAGCGTATATCAGCTCAGTAGCTGGGATTCTGTTGGGTCCATGCTGGCAGCTTCATGAAGCTCCTAAACGACTTTTATAAACACCTTTCAGTTTTAAAAGCACTGAGGGTTTCACATAAGAACCCCACCCCCTGGTGAAAACAGTCTCTGGTTATGTGCTATTCCTTCTCCCTACCACCACCATTTCAGTGTCGTGTTAGAACACACCGCACATTTAGATAGTGGCTTAATTTGCATACCATCCACGCATGACTTCAGTGGCTTCTCCCACTCCCCAGTTTCTCAGCTTGTCCTGCCATCCAGACTAAAGATTGTGGTTTATAACCCACTCGGTCCAATTTATTTATTTTTCAGTATTTATATCCCACCCTTCAACTAATGGTTGCAGGGTGGGTCACTACATAATACAGAAAGTCAGCCTTCGCCAACAGGAACATTTTGGAGAGCAGAAACTGATGAAGACAACAATTAATAATACCACATATATAACTTAATAATACAGATTCTCTGATGCAGTACTTCATCCGATACGAAATTATCTCTTGTGTCTTTAAGGGAAAGCAAAAATAACAGCTGCCAGTCCTGCTCATGCATGTGTTGCTAAGCCATAGCTTAGCGTGAAAAGACCGGTAAATGGTACAAATGTGCACAAAGACACCAAAATAGTCCTATGTCTTTATTTTTAGGTGGCTATGTGAATGGAAAAAAAGAGCTGACTGTGAAGAAGACAGAACTCAAAATGAAGCAAAAGGTGGCAGCCAAGATGGTACTTCAGAACCTTTCTTCAATCTGTAAAATAATGAGTTTTATATTAATAAAAATGATTTATTTCAGAAACCAAATGAAGACTTATGAGTTGGATGTAAGCTTTAGAATATGTAAGATTGTTTTAAATTTTGTTTCATCTAGGGTTATTGGTTGTTGCTTTTTTTAAAAAAATGGAAGTTAGTTTGAGTTTGCTTTTTTTTCTTAGAAAGGGAGGCAGAAAAAATATATAAAATAACACAGCCAAATGTGTGTGTTTACTCTGATATACCTTACTAGAATCTTTTGACAATGCGGATTTTAAAGATGAGAAGTCGGACAGCGAGGAAGAGAGTGTTCTTTGCAATACAATGCTGCTTATCGGTCCCCCAGGCATCGGGAAGACAGCAGCGGTTTATGCCTGCGCACAGGAGCTTGGCTTCAAGGTTTGTATTGGGTAGCTACTTACATAACAAATGTGGGACCTGCAAAGCGATTTTAGCAAATCTTAATTTTATAACATTCTTGCAGATATTTGAAGTTAATGCTTCTTGTCAGCGCAGCGGAAGGCAGATTCTCTCCCAGCTAAAGGAAGCTACTCAGTCTCATCAGGTGGACAAACAAGGTGTAAATGTTCATAAGCCATGCTTCTTTAACAATTACAGTAGCACTAAATCACCCAGTAAGTAATGAGCTTCTTCGTTTTATCAGTAGAGAAGTGAAAAAAATTGGTTGGAACATGTATTTATTTTTTAAGATTTTATGCACCACACCATTTTTTTAAAAAATGAGTTTCGGGGCAGCGTACTGTCACAGTTGCTGACTAAAAGGAATCTATGCTGTAAAATAAATGCCTTAATTTTCATGTAGGCAGAACTCAGCTGTCAGCTTGTCATGGTTGCCATTTATAGAACGTATACGTACATTTTGATGGTATAATACATATTGCTAATTGGAAGGGAGTGAGGTTGACCTCCTCCTACTTCCCCTTCCCTGGCCAATATCCCAAACCTCTGCTGCTGGGCTGCAGTTAATAAGGAGCAGTGCTGAGAGAAAGTCTTGCCCTTCGTTTCTTCATGATGGCTGACTGTCAGCTCCGTGCCAAGGGAATGAGGGTGCTTCCTTCTCACAGTTCTGTTCATCGGGGCATCCCCTATCCCCCCACACCTTGCCCATAGCAGTAGTACCTCCTGGCAGGCACCATGGGAGCACACTTTTTCCAACACCACTGGGCCACATGGTTACTTCAGATTGTACGTGGCGTACAATCCGGAGGTAAGGAGAGTGGAGTGCACCTTAGTACCATGGCCAGATAATGGGAGCTTTTAATATATAAATGGCACTTCAGAATTTCCGGTCATTCTGACCACCTAGTGTTTATGAGTATTATGAAGGTGCATAAGTATCATGGCCTAGGACCCTCGTACCTATGGGACCGCCTCTCCCAGTATGCCCCACGGAGAGCCTCAAGGTCCATAAATAGCAACACCCTAGTGGTCCCGGGCCCTAAGGAAGTTAGATTAGCTTCAACCAGAGCCAGGGCCTTTTCAACACTGGCTCCGGCCTGGTGGAACGCTCTGCCTCATGAGACCAGGGCCCTGCAGGATCTGATTTCTTTCCGCAGGGCCTGTAAGACAGAGTTGTTCCGCTTGGCCTTTGGCTTGGAGCCAATTTGATTCCCTCCCCCTCTTTCTTTTTTCTTTTCCTTTCTCTTCCTGCGATGAGGCTGCATTTTAATATTTTAATGTTTCAATATTTTAATGTATTTTAAATTTTTTAAAAAGTTGTATTTATTCAACTTGTTTTTATTATTGCTTGTTAGCCGCCCTGAGCCCGGCCTTGGCTGGGGAGGGCGGGGTATAAATAAAAATTATTGTTATTATTATTATAAGTATTGCAAGACTGATTTTATGTGGAATACCTGTATCCTGCTTCATAGCCCTGAGAGGCTCTTGCAGTAGCTTTTAAAAGATTATCAAAATAGAACATCAATCAGTTTTGAGTACAGGGGACAGAAATTGCATGGCACCCGTATGCAACCAGGATAATTTAGGCAGTATTTGCAGACCTCGCCCTTGTTCTTTCATGTTCCCCTGAGCAAGATATTGGGATTGGGCAGCTGAATTTTGCTCTTCTGTGATGGAAGCAGTCTGCCCTTGCTGGACATGGCAGCACATCTCACCACAGTCCTGCGAGGAAAGGGTGTGGGGTTCTGCAACTGGATTATGCAAGCCAATGCTTTCTGTTTCAAGTTTAAGACAAAAATAAAATGTATATTTCAGGAAAAAGCTCTCCCAGAAAAGAGAAGTCCCCAAGAAAGTTTCCAGTTTCACCCAGAAAAGTTGGATTAAAGCAAAGCTCGGCATCCAAAACACTAGCAAACTACTTCAAAATTTCTCCCAGGCCTAAGAATGAAGAAGAAAGGGTGCAAGAAAACAACAAAGGTAGGTTTTTAACATCACATTCGTGTGCTTGATCTTTGGAGATGGGAAACAAAAGATCATAGTGTATTTGTGTAGAAATGAACTCCCAGCATGTGTAATCAGACATGAAAACTGAGCTATAATCTATGGCAGCCATGTAGGGTGGTTGTTCATTCTGCCAACTAAACACCTGTTAATGTACAAGGTACAAAAGCAGAACAATGTCCTCTCCCTCCCCTCATTGGTCTTCCTTTTCCTCCCCCGCTTCCCCAACTAACACCCTCAAACTAACTGAGGTGCTGGAAGCCACCGGTTCTTACAAGTTGCTTTATAAAAAAAAACTCCCCCCCCCTTTACAAACAAATATACTTCAGTGTATCTCAGTGGTTCTTCGAGTATGTAGAAATAATTGCCTTATTTTGGAGTTTCGCTTGCAAACAGATAGAATGGATTTAGAAGCACTGTGTATAGCTTCCGTGGTCTAGCCCTGTGTTAGAACAGCGAAATGAAAGTCACACGCAGTGCTCCCTGCCTCCTTTCTATCCTTTCAGTTACCAGCAGAGGAACAATGATATCCATGGGAGCAATCTGTGTTAGTGGCTATGTATTCAAAACCAGACAAGTGCTAAATCAAAAGGTTGCTGCTTGGAGGATAATTGCAAATGTTACAGAATGAAAATGTATGGAGCATGAGCAAACTCTCGATGCACCGCTTAGATATTACAAATCATTGTAAAATCAGATTTGAGAGGAAAGGCAATCTGAATATATTTTTATGTATATGTGGCAGACATCACACATGCTTAAGTGATTTTTTTGGCAGCTTTGCTGGACCTTTATTTTCCACTGATACAGATCCTACTATATTATTCATGCAGGATATACTGAACGCTTGCCTAAAGAAAAAGTGCAGATCCAATCTTTAAAAAGGGAAACTGGAGAAGAGGATTCCAGTAAAAAAAGTGCAACTTCTCTTATCCTCTTTGAAGAGGTAAGACATAAATGCAGGTCTTGCTTTCTGAAGAAAAAGTTTCAGCACCATCCAGAATAAAGGAGTTGGCCAGCTATGATGTATCTATCTCCCCAAACTCCCATAATACAACCTTAAAGTAAAGGTAAAGCACCCCTGAGAGTTAAGTCCAGTCACAAACAACTCTGGGGTTGCGGTGCTAATCTCGCTTTACTGGCCGAGGGAGCTGACGTTTGTCCGCAGACAGTTTTTCCGGGTCATGTGGCCAGCATGACTAAACCGCTTCTGGCGAAACCAGAGCAGTGCACGGAAATGCCGTTTACCTTCCTGCTGGAGCGGTACTTATTTATCTACTTGCACTTTGACGTGCTTTCGAACTGCTAGGTTGGCAGGAGCTGGGACTGATCAACGGGAGCTCACCCTGTTGCAGGGATTCGAACCGCCGACCTTCTGATCGGCAAGCCCTAGGCTCAGTGGTTTACATCACAGCGCCACCAGCGTCCCATACAACCTTACAATGGGTTAAATACATTTGCACAATGGGACTTCACATTCCCACCCCTGCAGTCCCCATACCCAACACCTACTTTGGAGGGGCCTCCAAGCTTCCAGAGCAAATGCTGGATGGAGCATGGGGGGGGAGGGGGGAGCGGCGGACAAGAGGAAGAATAATTTCCTTTGCATGATTCACTCTGACACTTTTGTATACAACCTTAGACATTTTTCTTTTAATTTTTTTTTTTTGCCAGCAGAGTTTTTGTAGCAGTGCTCAAGTTTATATGGCAGCTCCCACATTCTGTACTGCCTAACATCAACTATCTTCTATTTTTTGAAGCTGGATTGTATTAAATGAATCATCCTTAATGTATACATAGTTTATCACTCCAGATAAAATGACAACCCATAGTTAAATAAAAAGCAAAAGCTTCCGAGTGTCCCTGCAGGCTGAAGAACTGGGGAGGAGCTTAAGCTCATTTCTGTTAAACACTAGACCATGGTTTAACTTGATGTCCAAACATTCATACATTTTATTTGTATGCTGCTTTTCCACAAAAGGATCATGCTGAAAGTGGCTTACAACAAAGAAATAAGGATGCATTTTAAACATACACTACAAAACAATTTTATAATAACTTAGCAAAACAATAACGTAACAATTTCATAATAACATAGCAAAACAATAACATACAAAAAACCAAGATTTCTTGTTTTTAATATTTTAGTAACAAGATTACTTAAACAGCATGTAGCATCCAATAGCAAAAATAAGAAGGGAACGTCACAGTTTCACCAGAGTCCTAGAAACATCCCTCTGTTGCTCACAGTGTCTCTCCTGCAGGAGCTTCTTTTAAGGCTTCCAAATATGAAATCTGTTGGACATTATATGAATAAACACTTTCCACTTCTCATAGGTTGATGTAATATTTGATGAAGATGTTGGATTTCTAAATGCAATAAAAACATTCATGAGCACTACCAAGAGACCTGTCATTCTTACTACCAATGGTGAGTATTATGATGATGATGATTCCAAGTATCTTGTTAATGCTTTGAATAAGTGAACATTAGAACAGTGAAATTTCTGTTTTGGAGGTTGAGAAAACAGTTTGGAATCTTGAATTCAATAAGGTTTCTCAGGCAATGCAGGGGGGATGCCTAACCCTTTTTCCTATGGGTGCTTTCTGCTCAAAGTAACTGTTTACTTTTCAGTACCCTATGCTGAGGGAATAAAACATGCTGTTCCTTTTATGGTTGTTTGTAGGCTGGTCTCTCTTAGAAACAGCATAGTGGATCTAATTCATTCTGCAACCCCATTTGTTGTGCCCACATTTTGTCTTTTCTGAGTCTTGCCCCACAAGTCGGCACCCTACTTCTGTTTCCACCTTTATCTTTGTTATTCACCATATTATGCTGGTGGCGCTGTGGTCTAAACCACTGAGCCTCTTGGGCTTTGCCGATCAAGGTCGGCGGTTCGAATCCCCACGATGGGGTGAGCTCCTGTTGCTCTGTCCCAGCTCCTGCCAACCTAGCAGTTTAAGAGCACGCCAGTGCAAGTAGATAAATAGGTACCGCTGCAGTGGGAAGGTAAACAGTGTTTCCGTGTGCTCTGGTTTCCGCCATGGTGTCCTGTTGCGCCAGAAGTGGTTTAGTCATGCTGGCCACATGACCCGGAAAGCTGTCTGTGGACAAACGCTGGTTCCCTTGGCCTAAAAGCGAGATGAGCGTCGCAACCCCATAGTCTCCTTTGACTGGTCTTAACTGTCCAGGGGTCCTTTACCTTACCTTACACCATACTACACAAAACGTAGGGCAGTTCTTTACCTGTTTTCACACTGAGTGAACTCTTCCTCTAGGACTTGTATAAATGTTGGCAGAACAGCAGTGGGAGCTCTTTTCCTTCAAGAGCTATTGGAGAGTAGAATAATTGAAGATTGGCTTCTGTCTGTCTCTCTCTCCCCCCCCCCCCACCCGCCCCCTGGCATGCATCTTTTTCTCCTTTTCTCCTGTTGTAATATACGTTAACTATAATATGTTCAGGGCTCACATTTTAATATTACATTAAAATAATTCTCAATGGTCAAATTTTAAAAGGCTTTACTTCTGAATCTTTTGTGTAGATCCATCATTTAGTTTAATATTTGATGGCTGCCTTGAAGAAATCACCTTCAGTATACCTTCTATGGTAAGTCTTTCACTTTTGGAATATAAAATAAGTAGTTTACGATTTCATAGTATGACAAAACGTGGACCCGACTATTATTGCAACTGCAGTTGAATTCATAGATTTGTGAAATTTATGCATTAGTTAAAGCATCACCCATGCAAGGGGTTTTAAGACATTGTTGCAATAACACCAAATCTTTACAAATAATGTACCATACAGCACAGTTGGCTTATAGCCATCTACTTTTTAGTAGTTAAATAAGATTTAACACTGCAGTTAGGAACATAGGAAGCTGCCTTATACTGAGTCAGATGATTGCTCTATCTAGCTTAGCTTTGTCTGCACTGGCTGGCAGCAGCTTTCCAGTCATACCTGGAGATGCTGGGGACTGAACCTGAGACATTCTGTATGGAAAGCAGATGCCCTACCAGTGAGCTACAGCTCTTCCCCTAAAGGTTCAAATTTTGCTTACATGTGCTGTATTTAAACACTACCCATTCATGGCAGACAGCATTAGTTAGTAGGTACAGATTCTTAGCATGTAAAGTAACATTCTGCTGTTGTGCTTCTTTTCCAAATTGTATTACTAATTTTTGAATCTGTTTTGTTTTAGATAAATGTTGCCAGCTATCTCCAAGTTCTCTGTTTGGCTGAGAACTTAAGAGTGGATATAAGAGATCTTGCTGCTTTGTTAACTGCAAATAATTGTGACGTCAGACAAAGTATTCTATACTTACAGTTCTGGGTTCGGAGTGGCGGCGGCTATTTAAAAGAAAAAGGTATGGTACTGCACAGCAAGTCTGCCCAGCTGGGGTGGTGAACAAAGTAGTTCACATGTCAGAATTGTTTGTTGTTGTTTACCTGGTAAACAGTTAAAATGCTTTTTAAAAACCCACTTTATTTGTCTATTAGAAAGAACAATGGAACTGGTAAAAAAATCTTGCAATGTATCCTTGATCCCTAACAGACAGCTCTTGTTCCAGCTAGCTTATGTCCTCCAGGATACGAAAAGTGTAAGGAGACAAAGCAGGCCAATTCATTGTTCTTCCCCCTTGGTTTTTTTGGTTTCTTTTTCCAGCTGATGGAACTCTTGGGCTGCTTTTTTGGTATTTTTAATGTTTTTAACTTCTGCATACATCTGCTTTCACCTGAGTATATGGCACCCTTTAGGATCCAATCCTGTTAGTCACCAGACTTTGTTATTAGAGAGAATGATTAGTGTGATTTTTATTGAATAGATGAAGAAGCAACATAGAACAGATGAGGAAATTACAAAATGAAGCTGCAACAAGGGGAAAATAGACTAAAAGAAGTAAACAATCAAATGAGTAATGGCAGCAGAGAAAATATCCAAATTTCAAAAAATCTACACCAGTAACGTTTTTAAAAAAAGAAAAAGGAACAGGACTGCTACACTGTTGTCAGAGCTTATCATTGTTATGAATTCCATTTGAAACGCTTTATTTGTAGGAGGAGAGAGAGGGGTAAGTGGCAAAGAACAGATTATTTGCATTGATGATGCAACCAGCTCCAAGATCAGTAAACCTGGCTCTCCAGCGAATCTTCCAAAATGTGACACTGGCTGCACTGAGAACCTGCTTGGCCTTAAGAACATCTTTTTGCCTTCCGAAGATTTGTTCCAATTTCTTAAGGTACGTTTATTTTGGTACAATGAGCTTCCCCAGGGCATGCTGCTGATTAATGACATAAATGAAACAGAATACTATTACAAAAAATTGTATTGCGGCATCTCAAATACTTTTTAAAAAAATGTTTGGTTCATGCATTTTTGTAGGCGGAAGTCAAATTAGCACTATCCAAGTAGAATGGATGAGCAACCATGTTGGCACATGAAAAATACTTTAGAGAGGGAACTCCTAGGGAATTAAAAAAATATTATTGTTTACTCACTTAAACCAAAGCTGCACAATTCTGCGCTAATAATGGCTGCTTTAGAAAATACTGTTTCATCTGGTTTATTGTTTATTGCTTTAGAGCAGGCCTGTCCAACCGATCTACTGGTCAATCGCTGGGCGTCCCTGGTTGATAGTGGGATCCACCGCCCCCCGCCAAAAAAAGCTCAAGAATTCTGGTCAACCCAATGGGTAGATCACTGCCGTTTATTTATAGTTGGGAGTAGATCGCAGTCTCTTGGAAGTTGGACACCCCTGCTTTAGAGTGACTGTATATGCTACAAATCTGTTAAAAGAAAATTTTAAAACTCATTCGTTAATTCCATCTTTCACAGCATGAAATCACAACAAAAGAAGACTGGAGTAGACTGACAGATCTGCTTACAGAATTCCAGATGAAGAATATAGACTTTATTTATAGCAATCTTGAATTCATTTTACCTTTACCAGTTAATATACTTCCAGAACCAACGCTAATGGCTAACCCTTCATGTAACACAGTTACAGAAAACGATTCAAGTAATAAGTCTTTGGACAGCGATTGCTTAGAGGAAACAAGCCCAGTGAAAAAGGTTAAACGGACGAAGCGCCAAAGAATTACGGCTTTCTTAGATGATAGTGATTTATTTGAAAGTGATTTAGACTATTCTGGTTTCATTACTTTACCATCTGGCATGCCTAGTTCATGCTTGGAAGACGAAAAGAGTGGACTGGAACCTGCGATGGGTAACACAGCAGCACTGGACAGTGGAACGCCAGCGAAAGCAAAGAGCTCTGCACCAGCATACCAGTGCCTAAATTCAATAACTGAATTTGTGGACAACATGTCTTTCTTAGATTATTGCTTCAACAGGAGGTGTCAGGAATCAAAACAATCATGTAAATATGAGGAATTTATTTGGACTAAAGGGAAGATAAAAAATGGTCTGTCGGATGAGTTCAGCATGGAGCATAATGACTGGCGGAACTTCAAAAGCTCTGCTGAGCTGAAAGCAGCTGCGGAGGCACTCAGTTTTCACAAGTGCATTAAGACAATTTCGAAAATTATGGAGAGTAACTCTAGCAGGACTCCTGGGAAGGATGAATTGGAAGAACTTGCACTCAATGTTTCAAAAGACAGAGCCGATTTATACTTTGGTCAGTCAATAGCTAATTCCAGGTAAGGTCAAAATACTGAATAAACAGGAAAAAGGATGCTTTTTTCAGTATATAAAGTTCCAAGGAGAGCAAGGGCTTCCTCCTTCTGTTTTCATGTTGTGAATATTTATTTGCAGAGGTACCTCTAAGCAGTTGAAGCAGTCAAGGGAGACTCCTTGCACAGCAACTCCATGTATGCTTTGGAAGAGCCATGGAATGCTGGTTGTGGGCTAATTATTGCGAGTTTAATTATTACAAATATTCACTAATACTCTAACATTAGTTGGAGTCTTAATGATGCCTGGTTTTTTGTTGTTTTTTTTTTGTCCGGTTTCAGCCTCAGTTTAGCTATAACAAAGATGGTAGCAGAACCATCTTTCAAATACGGGGCTGCCCAGTCATGTGTGAAATGTAGGGAAGGAAGAGATTTTAACAGCAAAAGGACCTTGTAGGTAAAATACATGGAATCTTTTCCCTGCCAGCCATGTTACACCTCCCCAAAGTTTGAGCCTTTTGCGTGCCTATGTGCAGCAAGCCCCTGTGAACTGGGAAGAGGTGGTAAAACATAGAAATAAACAGCTAAAACAATGTTCTGGAATTGAAACGGCAACAACATTATTGATTGCAGATGTCAGTAAGCTTTGGCTGAGTATCCTGAGTCAGCTGCCTGACTGTGGGCTGACACAGGTACAGTGGTACCTCGGGTTACATACGCTTCAGGTTACATATGCTTCTGGTTACAGACTCCACTAACCCAGACATATTACCTCGGGTTAAGAACTTTGCTTCAGGATGAGAATAGAAATCGTGCTCTGGCGGCGGCAGCGGGAGGCCCCGTTAGCTAATAATAATAATAATAATAATAATAATAATAATAATAATAATAATTTATTATTTATACCCCACCCATCTGGCTGGGCCTCCCCAGCCACTCTGGGCGGCTTCCATAGAAACCAAAAATACAGTAAAATATCACAAATATTTATTACAAATAAAAACTTCCCTGAACAGGGCTGCCTTAAGATGTCTTCTGAATGTCAGGTAGTTGTTTATCGCTTTGACATCTGCTGGAAGGGCGTTCCACAGGGCGGGCGCCACTACCGAGAAGGCCCTCTGTCTGGTTCCCCGTAGCTTTGCTTCTCGCAATGAGGGAACCGCCAGAAGGCCCTCGGCGCTGGACCTCAGCGTCCGGGCAAAACGCTGGGGGTGGAGATGCTCCTTCAGGTATACTGGACCGAGGACGTTTAGGGCTTTAAAGGTCAGCACCAACACTAAAGTGGTGCTTCAGGTTAAGAACAGTTTCAGGTTAAGAACGGACCTCCGGAACGAATTAAGTACTTAAACTGAGGTACCAATGTAAAAAGATGACACCCCCACCCCCCAAGCCAACATGTATAAGTTCTATGGCTGGCTTTCTTTTAAGCCTGCCATTTGGGACACATGCAACCTAATTTTGAACCTATTACTTATTTAAGTAATGCATATACCATTTTTCAGGCAAATCTCATAAAACAATTTACGCTATTGATTGATTGATTGATTGATTGATTGATTGATTGATTTTATGTATCACCCTATACCTGGAGGTCTCGGGGCTGTTCACAGAACAAAATCGAAATATAAAACCACAAAATATATACTCAAAATAAAAACAACAACCCAATAACCCTCCTCCCCCAAACCCCTACATTTTAAAAGGGCATAGGGTGTCAATCAAATTGTTTAATAGCTTCTATGGATGACGCAGGGTTCTTGTTACGGCAGAGGTTTGATAGAGTCCAGGTTACATTGCGCAGGTAGCCAAGAGCTATAGAAGAGATGAGGAACAGCAAGCAGAGCCAAAAGCGGTTCAAGTGCACCATATTTAATAACCAGGTCTCTGTAGGCAGAACCATCACCTGCAATATTTCCTAAAGCCCCCACAGCTTGCTCACTGATGTGCATATGGGGACAAGCCAGCAAGGAAATAAAGGCAGGTATTGCTCCACCATCTACAACAGCTTTTGTCTGTTCAGACGTGCCAGAGGCAATATTGGTCAAATGTCCAAGCAGATTCAAACTGAAAAGGGCTGCAATCTACTCTTCCCAAGAAGGATACAAGCTTTGAGATCTACATCAGAACTACATTTGAAAAATGTTTGCCTTCAGTGGGATGCTTGAGGCTAAATCCTGGGTTCTATAAGGACAAAAATACTAGAACTAGATCATAAAAAATCAGGAATTAAATAGATGCTGGTTCAGTACAGTGTAACAGCGATTGTACATTGGGCACATTTGCTGAAATTTAATCTGTTATTTCTTGTTAAACTATAGCTGGGACAGGGGAAAAACCTATGTGCTTTTCTTTTGCAGCATTTACCATAATGCACAGAAGAGGTTGGAAATAATCGAAACTGTATTTTCCAGTAGACCTTCTTTAAATATTTGTAACAGACAAGCAAGTGTAGTGGACTACCTGCCTATTCTCCGCAACATCTGCAAGTTGGAGAAACAGAAAGAACAGGGGAAAGCCAAAAGAAGGTAATCTTCGTGTTATTAGCAACACAATCATGTTCATATCTTATCAGGAGACACACACTGCAATCCTACGCTCACTTAACATTAAACTCATGCATGCTGCATTTTCTTTCCCTTCTTTCAAAAAGACAGACCATTTTTCTTCATTTCTTTTTCAACAGATTTCTCCACTACCTTGAAGGAATTCACTTTGATTTTCCAAGAGAAATTTTGAACAGCCTGGCAAATGACTTTCCATAAAACAAACCTGTAGGACCTTTGAATATACATTAATGATTTTATATGTACAGAGTGTTGCTTATATTGTGAATCTTTTAAGTATTTAAAAATACAAACTGTATTTTGTATATATCTATCGCCAAGGTACTTTCCACATTCCAAATGTGAAGTGACTATGTGTTGAAATCTACACCAGATGCATTCAAATACAATCTGAAGCATATCAAGCCCATTGCTGCAACTACTGTATTGGCTGACTTTTTAGGGTGTGGGTTTTGTCCCATATATTCGGGCATAATACTGTGTTTATAAGGTGCTATTCTAATTTCCACATAAGTATGGTGCTACTTGGGAAAAGATTAGCCAGCTGATAATGAGGTAACCGTAAACTTTTTTGCTGTTACATTGCAAAGGCTGCTTTTGGGCTTGGTTTTATGTGTGTGCATGTGAGCCAGTAATGTTTTCTTCACCAACACAGTAAGGTCTTCAATCAGCTTGGAGAAATAATCTGTGTTTTGTAAATTTATACTAAAAGTTCTACTGGGTTGTATAGTCGTATTTATCTGTATTTATCTGTAACCCTGTACATTTTATTTTTATACTATCTGATATTTTCCTACCACTACACTTGAAGTTCTTCTGGGTTATTTTTTAATTTTTTACCTACAGCGAAATAATAAATATCTGGATGGGCTTTGAAACCTATTTCTTGCAGGGTGACTTTTAGATGTAAGAGTAGACATTATCCCCAGTTATAACCATTAATCATACTTCCGAACTAGGAAAGCATTTGAAAATTGCTGAAGACTGCTGCCTACATGTTGATAGGTTGGGAAAATAGCCTATATGTATATATTAATAACAACTCTTTGCCACTCCATCACTGAGGTTCTCTGAATGGCTTATACTAAAATGCAGCCCCAAACCATTAAAATCCTTAGTGCCGTTCTCTTTGAAGCAATAAGAAGATCTTGTATCAAGAGCTGTGGAAAGCTTTTTGAAGTAGCAGCAAAATGTACCGTATTTTTCCTCTATAAGACGCACTTTCCCCCCTCCAAAAATTAAGGGGAAATGTGTGTGCGTCTTATGGAGTGAATGCAGGCTCCATGGCTTCAGTGATAGCAATGTGAAGCCTCCGAAGTGCAGTGGGAGTGCTCCCGCTGTGCTCCGGAGGCTTCGCGTTGCTTTTGCTGAAGCCTGGAGAGCGAGGGGTCAGTGCGCACCGATCCCTCTTGCTCTCCTGGTTTTGCTTCGCTGGAGAGGCGCTGCGCAGCTTTCCCTCTCTGCACAGCGCCCCTTCAGCAAAGCAGGAGGAGAAATGGAAGGGGCTCCGTTTCTCCTGCCACCTCGCTGAAGGAGCGCTGCGCAGAGAGGGAGAATTTTTTTTTCTTGTTCTCCCCCTCTAAAACAAGGTGTGTCTTATGGTCGGGTGCATCCTATAGAGTGAAAAATACGGTAATAATTTTAAGAGCTCTGTCTGCTCAAACCAAATGCTCATCTAGTCCACTGTTCCATTCTCACAGTGGTCAACCCTGTTGTATATGGAAACTGCACCACCATATAAGCATATCAACTGACAAGCATTTAAGACAGTCCACCAGGAATCCAAAACGTTCCATAGAATCCAAGCATTTAGCATACTGCATCTTTGTTTTGTTACTTTGGACAGCAGAGGCAAACAGTAGATGATCTAAGACTTGTTAGCGATGGTAACTTTTTATTTAGATTTAGCCTCCATAGTTGCTATGTGGAGCTATGATAGTAGCAGCTCTGAAAGGAAATGGGCCTATTGCATGAATCTAAACATCTGATTTGGTTTACGTACAGACATGTTATTAATGATACCATGATTGTCGAAAGGGGAGCAGGTACCCCATCTGTAATCTCAATGTAAACCCTGTTACATTCACATTAGACCTGCATCTAAGGCAGGGTTAGCTAATTGCGTGCCCTCTGGATATTACTCAATGCTAACTCCCATCATGCCTGACCATTGCACATGCTCACCAGGGCTGATCGGAGTTGAGAGTCCAACAATATCTAGAACATGCCACATTAGCTAACGCTGGCTTTGATACAAGTCTCATGTAAATATAACAAGAACTAGGTTTAGGTTACAGATGGGGAACCTGCTCCCCTGCATGTGTTTTAGGACAACTCCCATCATTCCTGATCACTAGCTGTGTTGGCTGTGACTGATGAACAGCTGGAGGGCTTAGAGGTTCCCCATGTCTAGTTTTAGGCACTGCACCACAGGTTTATGCACCAGTCACTTAATTCATTCTGTGAGGCTGTTACTAACCATGGTTAAAATGATCCTGTTTTATGTTCTTCCACCTTTTTTCAGCCAATACTAACCTAAAAAACACCTCATGTTACTATCAACAATCCTGACACAAAGTGTTTCTACACATTTAATAATTTTAATAGGTCAGCAGGAATTAAATGCTGTTTTCCTATCACAGTCTTCCATGTGCTGTCCAGCACTCCTATACAGTGAATCAGTTGGAACTTACTGTACAGATCATCCATGACAGCAAAGAACAAAACTGAATAAGATAAGAACTAAGTCGTATTGTTCAGTATCAGTAGCTCATAAAAAGCTATTGCCTGCAACAAGGAATCGCACAGCTCTTCGTCTCTCCACTGTTTGTTTGATGACAAGACGTTTCGATAATTTACTACCTGCTCTCTTGAAAAGTTCACACGGGGCTCAGCATGCGTAACAGATTCTAAGAGAAACTGTTTCACAAGGTCTATTCCACTAGTTCGCGAGTCCCCAACCATCAACTCAAAGTGCTTTCCTACAGCACTTCGGGCCATACTTAATACTTTGTACTGGCCATCCTGCGAAAATGTTTTTTGTAACAACGCATAGAGCATGGCTTCCACTGTACGAAGATGTAATGTTACTGGAAACAGATTTGCATTCAGAGCAGAAAGTCCGCTTTTTTCCAAGACATAAAAATCTGCTTCAGGAAGCCGGGATATTACTGAAGAAATCTGAAATAAACAAGCACTGAATAAATAGTAGCAATCCACCATAAACATAGTATCTCCAGTCCTATGAGATATGTTTTACACTATTTTTTGGTTACCCAGAGCAAGTAATTACCGTATTTTTTGCACCATAACACTCACTTTTTTCCTCCTAGAAAGTAAGGGAAAATGTCTGTGCGTGTTATGGAGTGAATGCCTGCGGGTGGCGGGGGGATCTGCTGCAGTCGTGAGCAGAGGATCCATGGTTCCCCTTCCTTTCCTCCTCCGTGGTTACAAAGCATGGATCCACATGGATCCTCAGGATTTTTGCATTGGGCTACTCCAAACTCACTGTCAGATCACATGTCTGTGGCCACAGCATGAACCACAAAAATCATATATCCACTATTTCGTTTAAAATATTTTTTTTCTTGTTTTCCTTCTCTAAAAACTACGTGCATGTTATGGTCTGGTGCGTGTTATAGAGCGAAAAATACGGTATATACAGTAGGATGAAGTACATTTTAGAAAGTTTTGGGACTTGCAGCTAGCTGGCTCTGTACATTATCATTAGGAAGGGTGAGATGGCTTGTCTCAAGCAGTAGATTATGGGGATCCCTTAAAGGGCAGCAAACTCAAATTTTATCACCATTAAGGAAGCGGGAGGAATTGGACCTTTTGACTTCAACCCACAAAATGTATTGAGCTATTTTTGTTGATACTCCTATAAGCACCTATACTTTGATAATTAACAAAAATATCAGACACAGTAGTTCCAGCAATGGGATTTAAAAACAAGGAACTTGTCCCCTGGGAGCTGACACTAGCTCAGCACATAGACTGCAGTAGCATCAATCCTAGTGTACAAAAGCGGCTCCCTTTCCTGTACAGAGCATCATGCAAAAAACATTTTACAACGGAAGTGCAGTCGTACCTCGGAAGTCGAATGGAATCCGTTCCGGAAGTCGTTCGACTTCCGAAACGTTTGGAAACCAAAGTACAGCTTCTGATTGGCTGCAGGAAGCTCCTGCAGCCAATCGGAAGCGGCAGAAGCCCCGTCGGACATTCGGCTTCTAAAAGAATGTTCGAAAACCGGAACACTCCCAGTTTTTGATCATTTGGGAGCCAGAACTTTTGACTCCCAAGGCGTTTGGGAGCTGAGGTATGACTGTACCAGCCTTTTCCTCTACTGGCCCAAAAGCTAAGACTAGTGGCACAACCTTGTACCACGGGAGACTCTTAACTCTCTTTCAAACGAATGGATTCAACAGGGAGTAAAACCATGTTTTAGGATTAAGCTGTCACGGCTTCTAAGAAATTCATCTGCCAGTATGAAATACAAAGAAATTTGAGATGTGGCTAAAGCTTGTTTCTACAAGGATGCAGAACAAGTTAACATTTTTCTATTTAACCTACAGGATCCCTGAATGGTTTCAAAGTAAGGCTGGTTCAACATATGAAAGAATTTCTCTGAAATCCTTTTTTTAAAAAAAATGAGGGGAATTTTACACATTTTTTAAAAAAAAACAAATATGCAACATGACTAGAGCTAGAATCATTAGCTTAGATGAAGAATATCTTTCGTGAGTAAATAGGCATTTCCAATTGAGCAAGGAGTGTGCTGGGGGCACCAGTCACAAAATGGGTGCCATGGAGGGGGCACGACATAACACAAAATTAGACAACCACACCCAACCACCTTATTTTTACCATGGGAAGTCCTGCTGATTCTGATTATGGAGATCACACATGCACACAGATGTTGTTGCTACCTAATAGCAACAGGGATCATTTATCATACCAGGAAAAATATACAAGGTAGCTACACTCAGTTCACAGGCTTTAAAGGTACCTGCACTTTTTGCTCCATAACTTACTTTCTAGGAGGGCTTAGAGACCTACTTCAAAAAAATATTAAAATCTCAGGAGTCTGGGGTACCACTGGAAGCCTTCACAGGTGCCAGATGAGTGACCTCTGCACTAATCCAATCAATGGCTTAGTTCACAAAAGCAGGACTGGAGGAGGAGCAAGTGGCCACAATCCCTTCTGTGGAGCTCTCACACTTGGCTTCGTGGTTTCTGCAAACTGGGTCTATATATGTAGCTAACAGAACCATGCTGCTCCCAAAAGAAATATGCTGTTAGAAAAACTGCATACAATCAAAACTTAATGTGGCTTACCTCTTCAAGATAGACGGCTGGCATATAAGCACCTTTCATAAACATAGTGCACTCCTGCTGCTGCCAATCCTGAACGGCCAAGCGTCTATTAACATGAGCCCATGCAATTTTGCGAGTGCCAAAAACAATGGATACAATGCTATTGGCAGTCTAAAAGGGAGCATAGAAAAGATTTGTTGGTACTTACAGCATTAACCACATCATGTTTTCTAATACATAATTCCCCCATCTCCCCTTTTGCTACAGGTTGTAGAATCTCCCCAGAATGAAGGGTATAACACTGTAAATGCATCTCTCTTTGAGTTTTACAAAAGAAGAATGGCAATTAGTCTCGCTAAGATGGTTGTAAAGCAGGGGTCGGCAAGGTTTATCTTGCCTGGGCCGGATCGGTCCTGTAAAGATTCCTCTGGGGGGGCGGATCGTGCGCCCGAGATTTTTGGCATCTGCGCAGACGCAATTTCCGGCACTGCGGAAGCAAGTCCCTGCCCCGCGCTGGTTTAGCACAGCGCATGAGTGGGTAGCTTGGTTCGGGGGTAGTTCATGGGCCTTAGATTGGCGACCCCTGTTGTAAACGCTAAGGGGCAATTCTTCACACATGCAGGTTAAACATGTGGCAGAGTACAGAAGTGAGTAGTTGGCTTATGCATCCTTATTCACAGAACAAATAGCTACTACAGTAGTACCTCGGGTTACATATGCTTGAGGTTACATACACTTCAGGTTACAGACCCGGTTACCCAGAAATAGTACCTCGGGTTAAGAACTTTGCTTCAGGATGAGAACAGAAATTGTGCTCCGGCGGCGTGGCGGCAGCGGAAGGCCCCATTAGCTAAAGTGGTGCTTCAGGTTAAGAACAGTTTCAGCTTAAGAACGGACCTCCGGAACGAATTAAGTACGTAACCAGAGGTACCACTGTAATATGAAGCACTGTATAAACCCTAAGCACCACCACAAGCAGTGCCCGACTGCACAATCTTCTTGCCACGAGAAATGGCTGAATTGCATTAATGACCTACTCTCATAGGCAGGATGTGCAGATACGTTCCTTCACCTTGCTGCACAGATACCCCCATGCTTGGGCTGTGGGTGAGCTTGTTTTAAGACATTTCTTATAAAATGTACATTGTCCAAAGAACAGTACACCAAGTTCTGCCCACCCGAGGGAACTTCTGCCTCATTTTCTTGAACAGCAGTGCCCCCCTCCCTACAAAATAACCAGACAATTGCTATTAAGTAAGCTTTAAAATGCAGTGGGTTTGCTAGAGAAGTTTTTTTTTTAATAATCTCATTGAGAAAATTCAAGCCCTTTGGTACCTTCAGAGGAAGTCTTTGAATCCACCATTACACATAATTCTGCCTAACCATCTAAAATATTAAAAGCCACGCAGCTGAATTTCATTGATATTTACTCAGAAGTAAGCCCTGCTTGATTTAATGGGATTCAATGACTTGTTCCCAAGTTGCATGACTGAAGACTTAATGTTACTATGTGGGAAATGGCAATATTCATAGGACCCAATGAAAACGATACCTCTAGCCGCTCTCTTTCTATATCAGGTTTGATATATTTCATTGCAGACGTGACACTCTGTATTTTTTTCTCTTTTCTTTCTTCTTTTGCATTGGGATTGAGAATAAAGTTGCAGACTTTAACAGCTGTTTTATACTGAAAAAGAGGCACTTCTAGCAAACACTGTAAATTCCGAAATGGCCCGTGCTTGTTCCTGTACTCTATTATGTTCATGGACTTCCTTCCTCGCATTAGTTTCACAGCACTAAGTTCTTTCTCGGATGCTGAATTTAGTAGCTGCAAAAGAGTAGATTTCTGCTCGGTAGAATACAAGTCATCTATTGCACGTTTTGCCTCCTTAAAATTCTCAGCTGCTGACGCAGAATTCAGGTGTGTGACATATGTTGACTTCTTGTGACGCAGTAGAAGATATAAAGGTTGAAGTGAAGATGAACCAAATGGAACCTGCAGAAAGCATCTTCTACCTGAAAATAAAGCACCTGTCATGTTTGAGTCATTTCACCAGCATGAGTAATATGTTGAAAAATTCAGTGGATCGTAAACACCAATTCTCATCACAGATCTATCAAAAAGGCCTCACTGTCAGGATCTTCTCTACGTTCCTCTCCAAAACTTGTAAATAGATTCTCAATGTCCTGTAATTGTTATGCCAAATAATAGGGAATAGTTTAGCCAAACGTTTCTGTGCCAGTCAGCAATAAAAGACACAAGTAGGTGTATTGAACAGGACTTCTGAATACACATTTATTTTATTTATAAAACATCCTGCCCTTCATCCATAGAAGAAGAATCTGTGTGATGGGCAAAAAAAGAATATTTTATGTATTCTTTCTCAAGAATCCAAGGTTAGTTAGTTGGGTATGTTTAATCTGGATAAGAGGAGACTGAAAGGAGATATGATAGCCATCTTCAAATATTTAAAGGGCTGTCACATGGAGCAAGCTTGTTTTCTTCTGCTCCGGAGACCTGAACCAATGGATTCAAGTTACAAGAAAGGAGATTCTGACTAAACATGAGGAAGAGCTTTCTGACAGTAAGAGCTGCTTGACAGTGGAACAGACTCCCTTGGGAGTTGGAGAACTCCCTTTTAATGGAGCTTTTTAAGCAAGCTGGATGGCCATCTGTCATGGGTGATCTAGCTGAGATTCCTGCATTGCAGGCAGTTGGACTAGATGACCCTTAGGCAGGGCCAGATTTAGGTTTGATGAGGCCCTAAGCCACTGAAGGTAATGGGGCCCTTTGTATGTCCAGCTGTCCTTTGTCAACAACAAATTGTCACTGTTTTTTGTGTTGAATATAAGCTATATGGTAATTTATGGACCTAAGAGTTATCTAAAGCCGTTTGCACATAACAAAATACAGTGGTACCTCAGGTTACATACGCTTCAGGTTACAGACTCCGCTAACCCAGAAATAGTGCCTCGGGTTAAGAACTTTGCTTCAGGATGAGAACAGAAATCGTGCTCCGGCGGTAGCGGGAGGCCCCATTACCTAAAGTGGTGCTTCAGGTTAAGAACAGTTTCAGGTCAAGAACGGACCTCCGGAACGAATTAAATACTTAACCCGAGGTACTACTGTATGTATTTTATCAAAGTAATTGTTGAACTTATCTTGCCAGGGTATAAATAAATTATTATTATTATTATTATTATTATTATTATTATTAGGAAATGTACATCCAGTTTCTTTTTTCCCTTTTATTTTTTGGGGGCCCCCAAGAGAGCCCAGCGTCTTGCTTCAAGGTAGAGCTTTTCAACCTTTTTGAGTCCATGGCTCCCTTGACGCAACTACCTTCTTTCTGCAGCACCCCTGTGGGGCTCAGGAGCCCAGTTAGGTCACCCCTTGCCTGCAGAGCCGGCAGCCCCTCACCCTTTCCAAACGCCTTCCCTTGTGGGGAGTTCCCTCAGCCTCCTCTCTTCTCCCCTCTCCTTGGGGCAGCTGCTGCCCCTGGTCTCTGAGCTGCCCCAAAGAGAGGCGCCTCCTCGCACTGCCCCACAGGGACCTGGAAAGCACCCCTGGCCAGCCCAGAGGCACCATTCACCCAGGGAGCTTGGAGCCAGGGCTGCTGCAACAACCAGCTGTGCAGGCCTTTGGGAGGCAGAGATGCAAGAAGGCCTCAGAGAGGCCACCCGCTTCTCTTCCAATTTCCACCCCGTTAGGAAACCTTCCCTCGAAAGCACCAGTGCCGTCTCTACCTGCCCGGAGAAGGTCGGGAAGCCCTCTCCAGCCCATCCTCGCCCGCTTCGGCTCGGTGCAACACGCTTCTCCTTCCCCCTTCTCCGCCTCCGTTCCATTGGCACGCCCTCAAAAGGAGTCCGCCCGCCCCCACCCGGCAACCGAAGCCAGTGCGCATCGTTCCGGCTCCCTCCCGCGGCTCTAAGAAAGTTAACACGCGTGTTTCCCTCGGCCGCCGCCGCCGCTGCTCGTGTGAACCCGCGCTTCTGGACGCCCCCACCCGTTGTCTTTTGCCGGGGGTGGAGGTGGGAGGGCTGCTCCTTGTTTTCACCCATAAATGAAGATGGGAGAACTGCTTCGCGTGTCACCCGCAGCTGTTTTCTACACGGCAGCGCGTCCCTTCCCACGATCGGAGGCCGAGAATCGCAAAGGGTTATTATACTCATGTCCGCTCTAATGTGAGGATGGAGACCACACACAGCCCGCGGCCCTTCCCCGCGCAACTGGGTAGGGGGAGGCTATTGGGGGCGACGTACCTCGGCTGTTCCTGACTCTGCACTCTTGCATTCGCACGTTCAGGCCTGCCCGGCAACCGGGACTACATTTTACACGGCGGAGAGGCTGTTGAAAGCCACAAATTCACAGCTCTTCGCCCGCCCCCATCTAAAAACAGCAACAAGCCCTGCGATAGAGAAGAGGAGCGGAAGCGCAAACTACTCTCTTTTCCTTCCAAGTACAGAATCTTTTCTATCCTAATACTGTAAAAGAAACTGAAAGTCCCTTAGAGCTCTGCCTCCCTTCAGCCATGGCTACCGCCGCGGAGGCTGTTGATCTTGCTAAGAATTTGCAGGACGAATTGACTTGCTGCCTTTGCCTGGATTTTTTTAACAAGCCAGTACTGATTATAAAATGCTCCCACAGCTTCTGCAAGGAGTGCATTTCTAAGCACTGCAAAAAGATGGGGCCCAAGGCTTTGTGCCCCAGGTGCAGGGGGGAGCTCCGTCAAAATAATTTGGTAGATCATAGATCACTTGCGAACATAGTGGAAACTTACCAGCAGATGAAGAAAAACCACCAGGAATTGTTGGGACCCTCCTGGAGAGAGCACCAAGCAGCCAGTGGATCCCAGGATCTGAAGTTGTCAGCTGGAGTTTTCCCATATCAGCTCAAGGTATGTACGGGCTTGATTAGGACGCTGTTGACACATGCATTTGTGGCTGGGTGACTGCAAAATCTAAGGAGAATTAGATTGCATGTGGGAAAGGATAAGCAACTATCAAATGCCACAGGCAAAGATCAAATACCAAAGGCAATTCTTGTCGGTGGGTAGTACACATATTAGGCTGGGACTGGTCAAATATTGAGTTTTGATAAAGCACTAAAAGATTAGGAGGTGTACATGCTCATATGAACTGGTTCTAGAACTTCAAACAGGGGTGTTTGATTCCTTAATGGCAGGAGGACTAAGTGTTACATTTCAACGGGACTGAAGGAAAATATCTCCCGCTGTATAGCAAAGAAAATTTGATAATGGCTTGTATTCAAAGTAGTGCTAAGTGCTTCCTTGGGAAAGTGGAAAACCCCCTCCTCCCCCTTGACCCTACCCCCAAAAAATATGTTTGTGGTTTTCTAACCCTCCAGAGCAGATTCTTTGCCCATTCCTTTGTTGCCACATTTTGCACCTCTTGTTGGGGAAGCACCCGAATTCATATGGGAAAGGCGGTCTGTGAGGTATTGTTTTCAAGATCTAGGTTTATATGTGGCTTGTGGTTTTCCATCCTCCAGGAAGTGGTGAAAATAAGTGAAGTCTGCAAACAAATAGAAGTGGCGTTTGAAGCAATCGACAAGTGCATGAAGGACAGCGCTGAAATGAAGGTTGGTACCTGAATGAGTTGCGATGATATGTTTGGCTTCTTTCTACCCTCTCCTCTTCTGGAACATGTAGAGGCCTTTCAGGGTTGTTGTTTATTTGGTCAGAGAGTGTTCAGTTGAGGTCTGCCGTGCCCCTTCCTCATAATTCATAAGACTTCAGGGGGATGGCATGTTCTAGTATCATAGAACTGAAGAGTTGGGAGGGACCGCAAGAGTCATGTATCTAGTCCACACCCCACACCCCCAGCAATGTAGGAATCTTTCACCCAACTTGGGGTCCTGAGATTAAGAGCCACATGCTCCACTGACTGAGCTATCCAATTTGGTTATTACAGCGGTACCTTGGTTTTCAAACGTAATCTGTTCTGGAAGACTGTTCGAGTTCTGAAACGTTAGAAAACCAAAGCATTTACTTAGGGAAACATTTACTTATGGGAAAGTCAATACGGAAGTCACGTAGCATGTTCAACTTCTGAAAAGTATTTGAAAACCGAAGCATGTACTTCTGGGTTTTCGGCGTTCGAAAAACAAAACATTCGACTTCTGAGACGTTTGAAAACCGAGGTGCCACTGTACATCCATTCGCCCCAATATTCCACATACCACAAGAGGCCATTTATTAATTCAATTGAGTCAAGTTGTAAAGTTGTACTTCGAATCGTGCTATCCTAGTCTGTAGATCATAAGCCAGATATTGATATGTCCCTTCTTATACAAAATCCCGTAGTTTTAAAGAGGCAGAAGCCCATGTAGGGGTTGAGAATTCCTGTCTGTGGGATAGAGGGGGAGCTGAACTATCCCAAAAGCATTTGAAGAGTTGTGTCACACCTCTTAGGAAGCTCTGAGCTTATGTGTCCTCCTAAATCAGCTTCTCTTCCCTTGGTTTTAGGATTCTGTATCTCGGATCAAAAGTTCCATTAGAGAAGGCTTCAGTTTTATGAAGAAGTATATTAATGATCAAGAGGAAAAGGTGCTGAATGTTATTGACGAAGAATGTGCTGCCGCTCAACAAAGCATAGACTTAATGAATGAGCAACTCACAGCAAGAATTGACAGGCTTTTGGAACTGCAAAGTAACTCTGAGGAAGTGATTAAGGTAAAAGCGGTGGGGGAGGAATGAGATTAACGGTGCACACTTACTTGGATATAAGATCGATTGAACAAATTGGATTTGTTTTCTGGGAAAACAAGTATAGGATCGAGATGCACGCCATTGTGGCTTTTCCAGTGCAATACAAAAACAATGCCTAAACTTACTCTCCAATTCTAAAGATATGATATGTAAATTTGGACCAACTCCCAGAATCCCTGAACCTAGAGAAAACTTCCCCTTTTGTTTTTGTTGTAGCACTTCTGAACATAAACCCCTAAAGCAGCATTTAAATTTCCTTTTTCTCAGTCCTCATCCCCCTGCCCAGATGTGTTTATGAGTTACGCAGAAACTTGAGAATCACATTTGAATGGGCTCAGTTTATATTGGCTGTATCTTAAGGACCATATGCAACTTCTTTGAAATGGAACCTGTCAGGCACAGTACTTGTAAAAACATTTCTGTTATGCCAGGTTTATCAGATAGGCTGATTTTAACATTTTGCCTGCTGATTTTAGTCATGCATTTCATGATTTTTAAAAATATTGTAGCAAGCCTTGAGTTCTTATGTGAATAGAATATAGAATAGCATTTACTGCATTCATCCATAGACTACAGCAGAAATCCTTTGTGATTTAAAAAAGTGGCATATAAACAAACAAACAAATAAAAATTTGTTTTCCAGGAGCTCCAGGATTAAGATTTTAGGGCAAAAGGAATAACAAATATATGTGACAGAACTGGAAGTTTTTAGAAACGCCATTCATTCATACTAGCCCCTGAATTAAAATACTTTTTTAAACTTTCTATTAATATTATCAGCATTCTTTGGAAGGTTTTAGACTGCCCTGGATAGATTTATATACAGATGTATTCCAGATATTTTTTTTCCATTGGAAGTTTTCAGTCCACCGCTCTGAATCTATACTTTTCTAACTTAAGAGTTGTCAGAAATCCTTGCTGGAAATGTTGCTTGTTGTTGTGACACTCCCCCCCCCCCAATTATTAGAATACCTCATCGGAACAAGAAGTTTCCATCGGTGAGCCTATCAGAGTGACCGAAGTTGTTCTTGGTGTTCAGAAGATTTCTGGCATCATATATGCAGTGGAAGAGTTCAGAAGGCAGCTGGATAGGGCAGTGCTGGAAAAATGCCCCAGGCAGCAGCCTCATGGTGAGTGGAGTTTGAAATTTTCCACTAGCAAAAGGAAGTCTGAAATGTGTTTGGTCATTACCAAGCTGAGTCCTGTAAGATGCTGGAGAAGTAAATAGGAGTCTGCATACTTACACCAGTGTAGTGCTGACAGCCAGAAACATTCAGGTGGTACTGTCTTGGCTGGATCAGACCATGTCTGGCATTGTGTCTGACAATGATAGCAGCCAAATGCCCCTGGGAAGTTAGTGAGGAGGGCTTCATAGATGATTTGCCCCACCACAGAGCACTCTGAATCTCTGGAATTTCCCACTACAGTCATACCTTGCGTTATAGACACTTCAGGTTGCGTTTTTTCGGGTTATGGACTGCCGAAAGCCGGAAATACCAGAACAGGTTACTTCCGGGTTTTGGTGGTTGAGCATGCGCAGAAGCACTAAATCACGTTTTACGCATACGCAGAAGCGCTGAATCGCAACCCACGCGTGCGCAGATGTGCCGCTGTGGGTTGCAAACGCTGCGAGTTGCGAATGTGCATGTTCACAACCCGAGTGTCCACTGTATAGGTCTTTTTTTTTAATCAGATCTTAAAAAATGTAAAGGGACCCCTGACCATTAGGTCCAGTCGTGACCGACTCTGGGGTTGCGGCGCTCATCTCGCTTTATTGGCCAAGGGAGCTTCCGGGTCATGTGGCCAGCATGACTAAGCCACTTCTGGTGAACCAGAGCAATGCACGGAAAAGCCATTTACCTTCCCGCTGGACTGGTACCTATTTTTCTACTTGCACTTTGACATGCTTTCGAACTGCTAGGTTGGCAAGAGCAGGGACCGAGCAACGGGAGCTCACCCCGTCGCGGGGATTCGAACCGCCGACCTTCTGATCGGCAAGTCCTAGGCTCTGTGGTTTAACCCACAGCGCCACCCACATCCCAGTTTTCTTAATCTTTACAGCTGTGACAATTTGTATTAGTGCAGTGAACTTGATTTTGGATTAATATATTAAGATATCCACACATATGCAAACAAATTCAAGGTGCTTTCTTCACTCGACAGACACCCTATTCTTTTTCCTGTTCTGCCAACACTATGAGTACTGTACCCTGTTAGTCATACAGACAGGACCGCTTGATGAGAGGTTTATTCTGTTGAGACTGCTGTTTCAGTTCTGGTGAAATGGGGAATTTTACGGAGGAAATATTAAGGATAGCCTTTCTTTTTTTAAACTGTGAGTGATAGCTGCTATTATTAGCAATGTGTTTGCGTTGTGTTTCCTGCAGTATCCCAGAAGGAAACCTCTGTTGAGGTTTTGATAATAGGCACATTTATTTAAATTGGCTAATTCCTAAATCGACAAGTTCCTTTGTTGATTGTCAGCTCTAGTGCTTATATTTCCCTACCCTCACCCCAAAGATGTGGACGTGTGGACAATATTTGATAATTTTAGGCCAATATGAGTAATTACAAAGATGTTTAATGATACTCCAAAATCCACAGTTGTGCAATACCTTTATTTGGATCCACTAAAGTATCACATTTTGTGAGTTTTTGAGAGCTCTTCATCAGAGAAGATGGTGCACAAAAGTGGGCAGGGGCAATAAAAAGACAAGAGTTTAAAAATTAGGCTTCATGTTGTTGCCATGAGGTCCACTCAGAGACTCGGTTCCAAGATGTAGATTGTTGTCCAAATAAGTCCCTCACATATACAGAAGTTTTTACTTTGAATATGAGTTTAAAGACCCCAGATTCTAATCTAATCAAGATCTGAATTGAAACCATAGTCTGCAAAGGAGGAACAATTTGACATGTGCTGTCAACACAGGCTTCGCGTTTCAATAATTTAACTGAGCGTGCCTTTTTTTTTTTGCCTCAGAATTTTCTCCAGGAACAAGTAACATGACTTGTGACTCTAATGATATCCAAACCGACGTGGCAGAGGATGAAATTGCCTCCACCAGTAGTTCTTGTGAGTAGTTAACTAACTGAATCTTATTCCTTCTCTGTTGCTCTCATGCGCTTGAGTGATTTTACAACTTTGAGCAGCTGCACAGAAGTTCATGGGACTGCAGCCTCATGCTTCAAGTTGTGGCAGAAGTTTTTTTCTGAGTTGAAAGCCACACCTCCCTCTAGTTAATGTTCAATGGGCCCCTGGATCTTTTCAAGAAAAACAGTGCTTTAAATGTTGAGCACCGTAAGAAATCAAGTAACTTCTCTGTATAGTCCCACACTGCGTGGTCTCAGAGCACATGAGGTTGGTGAAGCTAAGCAGGTGTAGGTCTGGTTAGTTCCCGGATGGGTGACCACATGGAAAACACATGGATACTACCTTTGGTTGCATCGCAGAAGAAAGATTGAATGGAAATGTAAGAAAAGTAAATAAATACAGTCGTACCTTGGTTTTCGAACTGCTAAGTTTTGGCTCCCGAACTTCAAACCCAGAAGTGACTGTTCCGGTTTGTGAAGTCTTTTTTGAAGCTGGGGCTTCCACGGCTTCAGAAGCCACGCTTTGGTTTCCAAACGTTTTGGAAGTCGAATGGACTTATGGAACGGATTCCATTCGACTTCCAAGGTATGACTGTAAATGTATAATCCCAGGGAGGAGTTTTTAGGGCCACCTGTATATTCTGCAGCTATCACATGACAGCATCCCTCTGTTGTTGGTTAAGGACCTCTTGCAAACAAAGGGATGCGGGTGGTGCTGTGGGTTAAACCACAGAGCCTAAGACTTGCCGATCAGAAGGTCGGCGGTTCAAATCCCCGCGACGGGGTGAGCTCCCATTGCTCGGTCCCTGCTCCTGCCAGCCTAGCAGTTCGAAAGCACATCAAAGTGCAAGTAGATAAACAGGTACCACTCCGACGGGAAGGTAAACAGCGTTTTCGTGCGCTGCTCTGGTTCACCAGAAGTGGCTTACTCATGCTGGCCACATGACTCGGAAGCTGTACGCCGGCTCCCTCGGCCAATAAAGCGAGATGAGCGCCGCAACCCCAGAGTCGGTCACGACTGGACCTGATGGTCAGGGGTCCCTTTACCTTTACCTTACTTGCTAACAAGGGGACTCTCTTTATTAGCACTCCATCAAGATTCTCTTCAGGGAACCAGCTGCTCTTCTTCAGCAACGTTATCGGCCAGAGATAGTCCAATGCCAGCAATTTCAAGTCAGTTTTCTCAGTGTAAGTATAAGTCACTGTATATACAAGATAGTGGTGTTAGGAAGTGTGGACATGGCATTCAATGAACCCTTGTTTTGGTACTTCAAGACCTAGATTGATTGTCCTACTGCTGAATTCTGTCAGCTTATGTCCGGTTAAAGCAGTGTCGGATTTACGTATAAGCTAAACAGGCTATAGCTTAGGGCCCCACTCTCCTGGGGGCACCCCAAAAAATTAAAGGGAAAAAACAACTGGATGTACATTTCCAAAATATAAGATAAAAAACAAATAAAATAAAACCTAGATACAATTAGAGCTTGATAATAATTTCACTATTAATAATCTTCTTCTTAATTGTATTTCTCTATTAATATACTTCTTCTTAATTGTATTTCAGTTCAACAATAACTTTGATAAAATACATATTTTGTTATGTGCAAATGGCTTTAGATACCTATTAGGTCCATAAATTACCATATAGCATATATTCAACACAAAAAAATAGTGACAATTTGTTATTGACAAAGGACAGCTGGACATATAAAGGGCCCCATTACCTTCAGTAGCTTAGGGCCTCATCAAACCTAAATCTGCCCCTGAAGAGTCATACTTGTTTGTTTGTCTGTTTTAAGAGTCAAACCTTCACACTGAAATCATGAACTTGCTTTCTTTCAATCCTATGTTTTGAAACTACAGCATGGCATCTCTTAAGCTTTGTTAACTGACAGCTTTCAGAAAGCCTGTTCATTGGTACATTTAGTTTTATTGAGCTGCAAGATGTTTTGTAAACTTCTCCAGATTGTGTGAGATAGGATCTGGTTCTAAATGATTTCCTAGCCACAGAGAAATATTTATCATATACAGTACTCACCCCACCCCCACCAATGTACTTTGGGATTTTTAATTAAATAGCCATGATACACAATGAGCATTGATTGATTAATTGAATTTATATACCACCCTATATCCAGGGGTCTCGGGCCGGTTCACAGAATAAAATCAAGATATAAAACCGCAGAATACATAAACATAAAAACAACAACCCAATAGTCCCCCCCCCCCTTACAAAAAAACACATTTCAAAAGGGCATAGGATGTAAATCAGATCAGCCAAAGGCCTGGTTAGAAAGGAACGTTTTTGCCTGGCACCTAAAGGTGTATAATGAAGGCGCCAGGCGAACTTCCCTGGGGAGAGCATTCCACAGACGGGGAGCCACTGCAGAGAAGGCCCTTTCTCCTATTGCCATCCTCCGGACCTCTTGTGAAGGAGACACATGAAGAAGGGCCTCAAAAGATATTCTCAGGGTCCGGGTAGGTTCATATGGAAAGAGGCGGTCCTTGCCTGTTGCAGAAATTCTCTTGATCCAGTACGTTGATCTTGTTTAATTTAAATGATTTTGCTTATTACAGGGGCATCCTGTGTGACTTTTGATCCCAAGAGGGTCAGCAACATGCTTCAACTCACAGCAGATAAAAGGAAAGTCTCTGTGACCTCTTGGGAATCTGACTATGAATATTGTCCGAAGAGATTCCGCATCAGCCAGGTGTTGGGCTCCCAGAGTTTCTCTGAAGGGTGTCACTACTGGGAAGTTAGCACCAGAAACAGCAGAGGATGGGCTATTGGTGTCGCCAGTGAGGACATTGGTAGGAGTGACAAGCTAGGGAGAAGTGAGGTATCCTGGTGCATAGAATGGTCAAGGAAACGGCTCTCGGCATGGCACAGAAATCAAGAAACTCCAATTAGTGAAGAGAAACCTCTGCAGGTTGGCGTTCTCCTGGACATTCCAAGCAATGGCTTATCTTTTTATTCTCTCACTGATAAGGTAACCCCTTTGCATCAGTTTGAAATCCATGTGGTAAACCCTGTCTACCCGGCTTTTTGGATCTATGGTACAGATATAGGTGGCTTCTTAACTATAAACGATATCAAAAGGAATTAACCAGAAGCGGTTTAGTCATACTGGCCACATGACCGGAAAGCTTCTGTGGACTAACGCCTGCTCCCTTGGCCTGAAAGCAAGATGAGTGCTGCAACCCCATAGTCGCCTTTGACTGGACTTAACTGTCCAGGGCTCCTTTACCTTTTATTACCTTATACCAGAACTATAAATACATACCGTCTTTATGCCGATTTGCCCTGGAGATTCCTGAGAATTGTAGTTTAGTTAGCATGCTTCCCTTTTTGATGTGTGAATTGCTTCCCCCTTCCCCTCTGAGAGGAAATTAATTTACAGTGATACCTCAGGTTAAGTACTTAATTCGTTCCGGAGGTCCATACTTAACCTGAAGCACCACTTTAGCTAATGGGGCCTCCTGCTGCTGCCACACCGCTGGAGCACAATTTCTGTTCTCATCCTGAAGCAAAGTTCTTAACCCGAGGTAATATTTCTAGGTTAGCGGAGTTTGTAACCTGAAGCGTATGTAACCTGAAGCTTATGTAACCCGAGGTACCACTGTACTTACTAAGACAGTTTGACTCTAGTGTGCCAATACAGTGGTACCTTGGTTCTCAAACTCAATCCGTTCTGGAAGTCCGTTCAACTTCCAAAACATTCGCAAACCAAGGCACGGCTTCTGATTGGCTAATTGGACCGGAAACAATTCTGACGGTTGAAATGGATGTTCGGCTTCTGAAAAATGTTCACAAACCGGAACACTTCCAGGTTTGTGGCATTCGGGAGCCAATTTGTTCGTCAACTAAGCCGTTTGGGAAACAAGGTACCACTGTACTGCACATTGTCACTGGATGGAGGCTACAGAATTATGGCTGTAGAAAGAGCTTCAGGTTTGGAATGTTATCACTGGCTCTTTGAACAGAATGCCCAGCCTAGCACATGAGTGCTTTTCAAGTAGTACTAAATTGCCTATCTTAGTTTTATTCCTAGCAGCAGTATCATATCTGGCAAAGCAGATTTATCATTCATGCTAAATAAGGCAGGCAGAAAAATATTGGATGTCTCTTTTAAAGCCATATTTTGCACTTTAGAACATGTTCAGATGCTTGACCAGTGTTTATAGCTACATAAATCTTCAGTTTCCAGTAGCTGATAACAGAAACCACAACCCCGCACTGGAAGTTCACCAATTTACTGAACAGAAGTCAGAAGTTTGTCTTCTCTCTTCTGTTCAAATGTAACAAATTAGTTCAGCATGAAAAAGGTTTGTTCACTCGTTTCCCCCCTAAAAAAAACACAAAACAACTTTCTGATGCTAGGAGCCGGTTTGTAATCCAGTGACTGATACAGTTGCAGCAGAAAATACCAGCTGCAGACCAACTGTTGCTTAGGAAGAAGGCAAGTGTTTATTTGTACGTGAATCAGCTTCCATTGTTTCAGGTCACGTGCTACATAGGTCTCCTTTCCACAGGGGCCAGGAATCCAAAATGATCATAACTACTGTGCTCCATTTCCTTCCCGAGTTAGAGAGGAGCCTTTATTTACACCAGGGGTGCGGACACAGGTGGCGCTGTGGTCTAAACCATTGAGCCTCTTGAGCTTGCCGATCAGGTTGGCGGTTCGTAGCCCCCAGGACGGGGTGAGCTCTCAATGCTTGGTCCCTGCTCCTGCCAACCTAGCAGTTCGAAAGCACGCCAAAAGTGCAAGTAAATAAATAGGTACCTCTCCAGCGGTAAGGTAAACGGTGTTTCTGTGCACTGTTCTGGTTTCGGTGTTCCCTTGCGCCAGAAGCAGCTTAGTCATGCTGGCCACATGACCTGGAAAAACTGTCTGTGGACAAACACCGGCTCCCTAGGCCTATAAAGCGAGACGAGCTGCTGCAACCCCAGAGTCGTCTGCGACTCAACTTAACTGTCAGGGGTCCTTTACCTTTACCTTTTTTAGGGGTACATGTGGCCCTCCAGACGTTCTCTTTTTTTTGGGGGGGGGAATTGTTACGATATAGAAGCAATGCGGCCGCGAGCTGCTGCTAGCTGGAAAGCAAAACATAGTGGGAATGTTGGGACTGTTCCGTGGGAAACAGAGGGACAGTCTATTTACAGTGCGAAGCACCGGAATTAGCTCAGAGTGTAATATGAGCTGTACAGGAAGTACAGGAGGAGTTTCTCTCTCGGCTGCTGGAGTTTGAAGAGAGCAGACGTGTTTTCTGTAACGCTGCAAAGACAGAAATAAAGACATGTAAATACGTTTCTGTTTATCTCTTTCCCCTCCCTGGAGGGGGGCAGGAAAGAGTGGTGTGTTCTTCTCACGCTGAGAAGGATCGCCGATCGCGACCTAGCCTGTATCCTGCCGGGAAATGCAGACAGGGAGGTCAACCGGAGATCAAGCCGGGTGCCTGGAGAGTGGCCAGTTTTCTCCTGATAAAGGCTTGATTCCCAACAGGAATAATTTTTTATTAAATTTTCCACAAATATCGCTAATCAAACAATTTCCCCAATAACATATTTCATCTTTTGGACTTCCCTCAGCTTCTCTGACAATCATCTGTGTTTAAATTTTTATCTACGCATTCCCCAAATTTAGTATCGCCTTTTAAGATACCTTTATAAACATAATTACATTCTTGCAATATTCCTTATTCTTTCACAAAGCTTCTTTAAAACCCACTAGCGTTGTTTGCTCATCACATACACTCTTCAAATACTCCGAAAATTTTTCCCAGTCCTCTATGAACTTGTGATCTCGTTGATATCTAATTTTCCCAGTTAGTTTTTCCAGTTCTGTATAGTCCGTTAACTTGTGGCCCTCCAGACGTTCTCAGCTGTGTAGCAACCCCCGCTGGCGCCTGGGAGAGCCAGTGTGGTGTAGTGGTTAAGAGCGGTGGACTCGTAATCTGGGGAACAGGGTTCGATTCCCCGCTCCTCCACATGCAGCTGCTGGGTGACCTTGGGCCAGTCACACTTCTCTGAAGTCTCTCAGCCCCACTCACCTCACAGTGTGTTTGTTGTGGGGGAGGAAGGGAAAGGAGATTGTTAGCCGCTTTGAGACTCCTTCGGGTAGTGATAAAGCGGGATATCAAATCCAAACTCTTCTTCTTCTTCTCTTCTGGGAGGGGCTAAAGTTATTGAACTCCACCACCCTGCAGCGCTCAAAAAACCAAGGCACCGCAAGCCCCCAAGGCATGGCGGTCAAGGCATGCCACACAAAAGACTCCCGTGCCGCCCTATAGACACCCATGATGCCCAACGCCTCCCCAACCAGTGTGGATTGCCCCCCCCCAGGCTACCTACACTACTGGTTCTCCTCCAACTCCCAGCAGCCCCAGCCATCATGCCATACGGTCAGGGATGGTGGGAATTGTCACCCGACAATCTTCGGAGGGCCACAGGTTCCTCACCTCTGGTCTGCACAAAAGTTATGCTAGGGAGCTGATCAAATAGCACAAGGAATTAGGGGTCTAATGGTCAGTGCCTAAGGCAAACTACACCAACTTATTGCCCTCCATATGGTGCTGATGGGAGTTGTAGTCCAAAACATCTGGAGGGCATCAGGTTGGAAAAGACTGCATTATTATTATTATTATTATTATTATTATTATTATTAGCCATCCATTTGACTGGGTTGCACCAGCCAACCACTATGGGTGGCTCCCAACAGTATATTAAAAACACGATAAAATGTCAAACATTAAAAACTTCCCTATACAGGGCTACCTTCAGGTGTCTTCTAAAAGTCCTGAGATTTATCAAGAAAAGCGAAATGCCAAAGCAACTTTGTTTGACCTCTTGGAGGTTTTTAGAACATATCTTTTGATGCTGCTTTTTACTTTATAATTCCAAGAGTCGTAGCTCTACAAATGATAAACATAAAGCCAATTTAACAAAATTCTTGAGGCTGACCTCCTTTGCAATCTTATGTTCACTTTTTTATAGTTTACATATGCAGGAGGATAGTAAGAACTTTGCAGGGTTCAGACACACTTTGTAGAGATGATAAAGTCTAGAATGTGGGTCAAGAATAAATGAAGGAATATTAATGTTTGGGGTTTTTTTTACATATCGTTCTGCTTTTTTATGTTCGCTGGCTGTTTTGTAGAATTTTACAATTAAAATTGTGAAACACGAGGCATCCAAAATAACTTTCTAAAATTCTCTAATAAAATGGCTTTATTTTTTAGCACACAAGACTTTCCCTTGTGTTGTTTCTATAAACCATTTCTGTTTGGATGACGGCACCCCACCAGCTTTGCTCCGTGCTGTATCTCTTAAAACAAACATACAAATACTTGTTGTGAAGCAGTGATGGCCAGACTTGGCCCTCCAGCTGTTTTGGGACTACAACTCCCATCATCCCTAGCTAACAGGACCAGTGGTCAGGGATGATGGGAATTGTAGTCCCAAAACAGCTGGAGGGCCAAGTTTGGCCATAACTGTTGTGGAGAGTGCATTGGGAAACAACCAAAGTGCATCATATTGAACACAACAGGGCTGAAGCACAGCCCATTAGGTAGAGCATGAGACTCTTATCTCTGGGTTGTGGGTTCAAGCCCCAACATTGGTCAGAAGTAGGGCTGCCACCTGTCCTGTATAATACAGTACAGAGTTGTCCCTTATTTCAATGTAAAATGCTACATCCTGTATTGACAGTTTTGTCCTGTATTTCATGTCGTCTGTCTCTCCCAGGGTTGTGGGTTCTAGCCTGACGTTGGCCAAAAATATTATTGCATTGCAGGGGGTTGGACTAGATGACCCTCGTGGTCCCTTTCGAATTTTACAGTTTTGTGATTCTATGAGACAGCACACTTCCAAGCTAACAGCACACAGGGAATGAATGGATAGAAAACTGCAGTGCTTTTTTCTGGGTGGACGCAGGGGTACGCATACCCCTAAACATTTTGTGAATCTTTGTACTTTTGTCCATTTACTATATTTATTTTCCCCAATTTGAAATGTAAAATGGTGATTTTCTTGAGTCAAAATGAGAATACCCCTAAACATTTTTAGAAAAAAAGCATTGGAAAACTAGAGGAAGGTGTGTGTGAGTGACCCTCTTAATTCAGCCTTTGTGTTTCTCTGTAAGAAGAATATTGCAGGCTAGGGAGCCGTTGCACATCCAAATCTTAATAGCGCCCCTCCCTATTTCTTCGCACGGGTTACCTCGCTCGTTCAACTGACAACCGGAAGCGCCCCTCTAATCCCCTCGCGCCCGTAACCCTTCGGGCGCAGCTTCCCGCGCTGAATTCATCTCCACTCCCGTCGCGAAAATGAAGCGGGGTACCGCCGCTCTAGGCTCATAGACTTGAAGGCGCCCGACGGCAACATACAGCACAAGGCCTTTCACCATAGAGCTCGGCATTGGCTAGAGCGGCGAAGCGCCCTCGGCCGAGGCATTGCGGCGGCCTCCAATGGCGGCCACCGGAAGCTCGGCCCCCTTTTCCTCCCCTCCGCCCTGTCACTCTAGCCCGGCCACCGCCGCCCCTCCCCATCTCTATGGGCCGCGGAGGGGGGGGAAGGTTGCGAGCGGGGCGGCGGAGTCAACGAGGAGCCGGTTGCTGGCTGAGGCGAGAGAGGGCGGGAGGTTTCAGCAGGCCGCGGGGCTCTCCGCCTTTCCCCTTCCCTCCCTTCGCCCTCATGTGAGCGGGGCCCCCGGCTTGCGAGGGCCCGGCGGGAGAGAGAGAGAGCAGCGGGGCGATGAAGAAGGACGTGAGGATCCTGCTGGTGGGAGAACGTGAGTTGAGGGGAGAGGGAAGGTCAAGGCTGTGAGGGAAGGGGGCGCGAGGGGGAGGGGCGCAGGTCAACGGCCGCTCCCCCCCCCCATGGCCAGATAAACGGGGAGGGGGATGCTGGGGGGGGGAGGGGGCGAAGGAGGGGGGGAGTTTGGGGCGCACGTGGCTTTTTTATTTTTCCAAAAATTGTTGTTATGGAAGATTTTCTGTCTGTCTGGGCAAGGGAAAGGCTTACCTGGGCTCACTTAAAAGGGAGTCCAGGAAAACAGGCGCCTGGGAGAAACAGGGATATGTGTGTGTGTGTGTGTGTGTGTGTGTGTGTGTGTGTGTGTGTGTGTGTGTGTTTGGGGTGTGTGGGGATATCTAAAAGAGGACGGGAGGTGGATTGGAAAGAGCACGAAGGGAGGAGGCTGAAGATGCAAAAAAAGAAAGTTTTGCAGGACACGGACAAGGACAGGATTAGGAGAGGCTGGTCAAATGGGCAGTGGGGGGTGGGAATGATGGCTGAGGAACAGGGCAAAAAGTGGGTGGCACATAAGGAACATGGGCATAGCTGGCGCCCCGCTAAATCAAGTAAATAAGTGAATAAAATACTTAACCAAAAGTAGGAATCGTAGAAAGATGTTGGCGGGTTTTTCTGAGTGCTTGGGGTCGGAAGAAATTTTAAAACAACTGCTGTTGAGACATTTCATTCGGAATGTGCTAGACAAATCCAGACAGAGGAGGATGACAGGTGGGTGTCCTGCCCCCCTAACATAAATCCTGGAAGGAGAGGTAAATAAAACAGTTGCTTTTCAGAGCAGGAAGTTAGGGAATGATTTTCTAACTTTTTTGGGGGTGGTTCACTCTTTTTGGAATTTCCAGGGCCTTAGCACAGCTGCTTTGCACACAGAAGACTGCAGGTTCAACTCCCAGTGTCTTCTGGTACTGCTGGGAGAGGCCCCTGCATGATGTAGACCAGGTGTTGAGAGCCTTTAGCCCTCCAGATATTGCTGAACTACAACTCCCATCATCCCTTGCCATTTGCCATTGTTGCTAGGGCTGATGAGAGTTGTAGTTCAGCAACATCCCCTCACCCACCTTCCTGCTCCAGACCTAGGTGGACCAATGGCTTGAATCTGTACAGGACAGCTTCCTATGTTCCTAAGTGGTTGGGAAGTGAAGTAACCCTTTTACAATCTGTGCTACCTGCTGGGGCAGGGGGAGACTAGTGTTTCAATTTTTACTTTGGTGTGGTGGGGCATTGTATTTATTTGTGTATTCCAGCGCTTCTTCTGTCTTCAAATTCTTGCTGTCAGACCAAACATCTTCAGTCAGTAGTGTCTCCTTGTGAGGAAGTCTGACAGCAGTAATTCTTCACAATATTCCTCAAGTTTCCTCTCCAATAGGTCAGCTGTCTCACACTGGGAAATATTGCTATAGATAGTCTTTCATTCGTTATTTAAACTTAGCCTTAGCTCAGTCTGTGATTTCTACCTGACACATTACTGACTCATGCTGAATCAAAATGCAGATGGTTATAAAGTTTGTTTGAAAGTGACAATCTGTTATGAGCATCCCTTCTGCTTAACAGCTGTCTTGAAAATTTGTGATTGATTTACTTTTAAAGCAGTTCCACAAACGTATGCAAATAAAGTAGTGTTTCCCTGTGGTAAAAAATACGTTATCTGCAAAGAATGTATTCTTGTGAAGCTGTATAAGATAAACGGGCTGCCTACCCAGTCTGTAGGCTAAACAGCTACTACCTAATGCAACTTTCCCTTAATGCAAGGGTTTCCTGACTAGTGTGCTATTTTAATTTGTTGCTTTTTGTGCTAATTTGTGAAGGATATTGGGAAAGTAAAAAATGGCACAACTATATAGGACTTTGTCTACAATCCTCTGCATGTTTTCCAGGAAATAAACATGTCTGGCACTGTTCTGTATATTAATGAGACCAGGGTGTGGGTGGATGTATTGCCTTTGATTGTGAATTCATTCCTCAAATTTGATTTGAGGGACTACTATCAGGCAGTATTGCCTTCAAATCACATTGTTATTTGTAGAATTATTCTTGAATTGTAAAGTTTGGAGTGCTCCTTAGAGCTCTCCTACTGTAATCATGTGTGGGATTTGTAGATATGTAATGGCCTGCAGTATACATGCTCACTTTTATATTCTGCTGTGGATTCCAGTTATGCTGGATTTCCATAACACATTAAGTTGTACCATGGAAAAGTCAAAACTTGCACTTCTGCAATAAGCAGGTATATCTTTTGATATGATTTCCCCCTTTTGAATAATATGTAGGACATGCAGTACATTCTACCTCTTTCCTCCAGCTCTCCATATGCCCACACTGCATTTAAATATAACTTGTTTTTATCATTTTTAATGGAAACAACCTGTACTCCTACTGAAGATAACTTAGATTCTGAGTTGACTTTACTGGATATTTATTTATTTGAATGCATATTGCACCCTATTCTGCAGACTCAAGATAAAAATGTAAATATAGCTCAAAATAATCTTGCACTGCTTCTTGACCAGTAGAAGCAGAGATGCAGAGTTCAGTAAGCTGAAGATAGTTGGCGTTTTAAGATTGTGAAAGGGCTGTGGGTGTGTTCCTATTATTATTATTATTATTATTATTATTATTATTATTATTATTATTATTATTATTATTAAACTATATGCTGCTTTATGTAGAACATGACATTTACTTAAAATGAGTTCTGGCATCATTGTACAGATATAATGAGTCTATGTTCTCACTTTTGGATTCAGTCAAACCAGGCATCATATTATTTTCTTACAGCTGCTCTTTGGTTTTTGCTTGAGGATTAAAGTCTGCCTTGCCAAAAAGTGTGTGTATTGCATATCTTGAGAAGGGCATTAGAATACCCTTCCGTCTAGAAAACAGATTTTTCCCCCCCCAATTTCAGTGCAGTTGTAGCTAGTTAAAAGTTTTGAACAAATAAACTTGCCGTCATATAAATGTACAAGCAACCTTTCTCTAAGTGAGACTTTAATGTACGGTTTCATTTCAAAGAATCTGCAGTGGGTTGGAAGCAGTGGCTCACAACCGTCCAGAAAAGATTTTAAGATTGCAGTGTGGAAGGGAGCCAGAGTCTGTTCCACCCCCCCCCCCAAAGGCACCATTGGATTCAATCCCTGGTGTTTATGGCAGACAGTTATGGGATAACTTTACTTAGTTTAAAGGCAATGGGATTTTGAAATGGAAAAGGAACTGAGATTTACTGGTTGTGTGTGGTATTAAGCCGACTAATTCTTTATTTCACTATTACTGTTTCCTGGATAGAGAAGTTTTTTTTTAATGTCTTGTTTTATTATGCTTTTAGATTTGTTGGAAGCTGCCCAGAGTGGCTGGGGCAATCCAGTCAAATGGGAGATGCACAAGTAATAAAATTAAGATTATTACTGAAATTGAGGTATTTAGCTATATTACTAATCCAGATTTGCAGGGACGCCAGTTTTTTGCATTGTGATTGAAATAAGTAGAAGTATGTTTGCACTGTTAAAGATTGGTAGTTTTTAATGTTTAATGTTTTATCGTGTTTTTAATGTTCCTGTTGGAAGCCGCCCAGAGTGGCTGGGGAAACCCAGCCAGATGGGTGGGGTATAAATTGTTGTTATTATTATTATTAATACAAAACTGACATCAAGAGGAACTTGCCCATCTCTTAGCTACTGTTTTCCCATTGTAAGGAGTTTTAACATCCTACAGTAACAGTCTTGGCTATCAAATACAAAATGAATAGTGTGATTATTTCTAGCAGCAGGATGACCCTTTTTAGAGGTCCGAGCAAAGGTGCCATATATTAAAAATCATTTTGAATCTCCTGTTAAGATAGTAGCAGTTTTCCATCACATTCATCTTGTAAGGTCACAAGTAAGAATTCTGCAGATAGCACTCTGGACGGATCATATGCACTTTCAGCACATTGGACCCTTGCATAGCATATAACTTCTATGGTGTTCAGCCAGTATTGGCCCTGTATTCACCTGCAGTGCATTACAGATAGGAGCAGTTATGGGGTTGCCGTGGGTGGTGCTGTCTGTCTACAACACGTATGGTTTTTCAGGAACTTATTCCTGTTTTCATACTGAACCTTTAAAAAACAAACAAACCTTGCCTCACATCTCTGTAACCTGTGCTAAGGAGAGAAACCTCTGTCTGAATGAGTTCAGGCCCCCTGACTTGCACCATGTTTTCATTTCAGGGACCTTCTCTTACTTCTTCTTTTGGCAATAAAGTCTTTGTTTTGGTGGGGGGAAGGGAGAACAAGATGGCCATTAAACTTCAGTAATTTGCAGGAAAACTCCAGAATGCTATTTTAAGTGGTGTGATGAAGCAGGCTTCTCTGCCGTACATGAAAACACAGAAAGTAGGTTAAATACCACACCACCATAAAGTTCTGAGGTGTAACACCAATTGGTATATATAAAGCTGTTGCCCCAGAGTTAAAATAGATTCAAACAAGCAAATTCTCAGTCCAGGTTTAAGAAGTAGTACTGGAGCTCTTCATGCGTAGACAAAAGTGTCCCAAAGTAACAGCCATAAAAGATCACCTGAATTAAAACTGGTGGCATATATCAGCACAGGAGGATTGCCTCAATTATCCCTTGCTTTGCTTTCATCCTCTCCCTCATTTCCCCAAAACCACAGGGAAGCATTCTGAACCAAATAAAAAATGATGCATTATGCAACATAGACAAACTGTGTTTGCCTAATGTTCCAAGCGCTTAAACCCTCTCCAAATCCGGCATAAAGGCTAAAGAAGCACTTTCTACACAGGGGATAATGTCCTATATGAGTCTGCTTTTGAGAAAACAAACAGCAAGAGATCCCCCCCCAGCAGCAACAGGTTTTGTATAAAAAATCATTGGGGGGGGGGACAACAGTTAGAATTGCAGAAGTCTTGTTAAGTACTGCTTGTAATTCATCTTGAACACCTGAACACCTTTTGGGCAGAACAGCTAAAACATTTCTTTTTTGGGAGGGGAGAGCCTTTCAGTTGCCTTCTTTCCCCTACTGAAGCACATCTCACTCTGTACCCTTCTGCCCTTCACGTTTGCCAGATCATGACTGGAGGGGGTTAAATTTGGTCTTTTGGGGTCTGTGTGTGAGAGCCTAGAGGCTTTCTACATAAAACAGAAGCTTCTGTGGCCAACTCCCATCTGGTAGACTCTTGTGCACTTGGCCTAAGTGTACATATTATTTTGTATCCTGGTGGTTCTCCTACTTTTCCAGTATTCTCTAATAGCCATAGTTGAGGCTGAGTTTATTTTTGCAGCTGTGACGCATAGCATTGTTGGTGAACTCCATAAAATTTGCACCAAGGCTTCATGACTACATGCTGCATTTGCTTAACTTTTGCACGTTGCTGGATTTTGTTGAAATAGCATTTATAGAAACAGTAAATTCTACCAATATAAAGGGAGTTGGGCCCAAAAAGGGAGTAGTAAAAGTTTAGCTGAAGACCTCATCCTGCAAGTATTGTTAAAAGATAAAGGGACCCCTGACGGTTAGGTCCAGTCGTGGCCGACTCTGGGGTTGCGGTGCTCATCTCGCTTTACTGGCCGAGGGAGCAGGCGTACAGCTTCCGGGTCATGTGGCCAGCATGACTAAGCCACTTCTGGTGAACCAGAGCAGTGCACGGAAACGCCGTTTACCTTCCCGCTGGAGCAGTACCTATTTATCTACTAGCACTTTGATGTGGTTTCGAACTGCTAGGTTGGCAGGAGCAGGGACCGAGCAACGGGAGCTCACCCCATCGCGGGGATTCGAATCGCCTTCTGATTGGCAAGTCCTAGGTTCAGTGGTTTAACCCACAGCGCCACCCACGTCTCTGCAAGTCTTTTTACCAGCGTTCAAAATAGGCCAGGCATATTTTACACCTGACTATCTGCCACTTTGCAACCAAGTGAAGATGCATGCCTGGGGAACCTTGGATGTGGACTGTTTTCACACACTAGCAACACATCCTGTACGTTATATTTTATCTGCACAATCAGAATTAATTTCAGGAACCAAAAAGCCATATTGAAAAATGCAACTTTCGAGGCATCTAGCCCCTAAATGGCAACTAGGTGTTCTGTTTTGGCAACTGTAATCCTGGCTTAAGGAACCATTTGGCCCTTAGCTCATATATCTGGGTTGCTGACACTGCTTGTTATGTACAGTCTCTGTTGCTCCTTGTTCAAAATAAGGAAATACGGATTTGTGAAGAAAGCTCTCTATTCCCGACTTATTATAGTTCACGTTTGCAAATTTAAAGCTGACCTGCTTTCTTTTTCCCCGATAGTCTACCATTTTTCTGTTCTACTTCACCTTTTTTAAAAAAAATTAATGCAGCCTTTTTATTATAGCATCCTTATTAAAACATGGATCAAATCAAATGTGTTCCAGAAACATGGCACATTTCCAGGCACAAAATCTGCTCATCCTCTTAGTGTTTCTGATAAGAATAATGTGCTGACCTGACTGAATAAGTACTTGAGAAGCTAGCTGCCTTACTTGTCTGGGGATCTAGGCTGGTTCCTAATGGGTGTCTAGGAATTTAATTGAAAGAAATTTGAGAAGCTGTAGCTCTGAAGGAGACTGACATTGCTGAAGGAAGGAGAGCAGATTAGGCAGTAGTGTGAGAAGCAGGGGCATTCCCCATGCCTGAAGAGAGAGAGGATCAGATTTTAGGAAAGGGGGGTAGAAATGGTTAAGAAGCAGCAGGGCAGATCTTTATTGGAGACCTGAGGTGGTAAAAGCTGTGTGAACAGGGTTGGAGGCAGAGTAATGCCTTTAAAGAAAGGATGTGGAATTTGTAAGCCTCCAAATATTGTTGGACTACAACTCCCATCATCCCTGACTAGTGGGCTTGCTGGGTGGGGCTGATGGAGTCCAACACAGGTTTCCCATCCCTGCTGTGAAACAATGGAGGAGAAGATGCCTCAAAGGCATAGCACTGCATTTGCCAGCAGTAAGGACAGCTGGAATGGGAGGTTTCAGGCAAATCTCTGTGTTGTTGGATTTTCATAATTCTATATTGAAAATTTATGAATTACTGTGAGTTGATTTTGTGGTGAGGTGATTTTTGTAACCTAATACTTGGTTCAATAGTACTTTGGGCCAGGATATAATTAACTACCTAACTATCCCTGATACTGTGATCCTAGCCAATTCCAAAACATAATGTAATTGATGCCAAAATTCATTGTGAAGATTTTGCTGAAAGAAGCTTTTATTTAAACTTGAAAGGCAGCATCAGCTGAGAGGCACGTGCTGTAGTCTTCTGGCCAAATATCACACAGAGAGGATAAATGTTGGTAACAGAGAAGAATTGCACAAGATTCTTTAGAGGAGACAGTCCATACTGTACAAAGATATTACTCCCGAAAGTATTAAAGGTAAAGGGACCCCTGACCATTAGGTCCAGTCGCGGACGACTCTGGGGCTGCAGCGCTCATCTCATTTTATTGACCGAGGGAGCCGGCGTACAGCTTCCGGGTCATGTGGCCAGCATGACTAAGCCACTTCTGGCAAACCAGAGCAGCGCACGGAAATGCTGTTTACCTTTCCGCCGGAGTGGCACCTATTTATCTACTTGCACTTTGATGTGCTTTCAAACTTCTAGGTTGGCAGGAGCAGGGACCGAGCAAAGGGAGCTCACCCCGTTACGGGGATTCGAACTGCCGACCTTCCGATCAGCAAGCCCAAGGCTCTGTGGTTTAACCCACAATGCCACCCAAAAGTATTATGAAGCTCCGAATATTTGTTGTCTTAAAAATTAAGATTAAGTTAAAAGTATAGAAATCATTGGGACGCGGGTGGCGCTGTGGGTAAAACCTCAGCGCCTAGGACTTGGTGATCGTCAGGTCGGTGGTTCAAATCCCCGCGGCGGGGTGCGCTCCCGTTGCTCAGTCCCAGCGCCTGCCAACCTAGCAGTTCGAAAGCACCCCCGGGTGCAAGTAGATAAATAGGAACCGCTTACTAGCGGGAAGGTAAACGGCATTTCCGTGTGCTGCGCTGGCTCGCCAGATGCAGCTTGTCACGCTGGCCATGTGACCCAGAAGTGTCTGCGGACAGCGCTGGCCCCCGGCCTCTTAAGTGAGATGGGCGCACAACCCTAGAGTCGGACACGACTGGCCTTCGGGCAGGGGTACCTTTATAGAAATCATATAAAGGTCAAATGGGCCATGGAGTTGTCTGTGCCTTCTAACTATCACTGTGTTTCCTACACTTAGAACAAAAACTAATAATACAGTGGTACCTCTAGTTGCCAACACGATCCGTTCCGGGGTGCCGTTCACACCCCGAAAAGTCCGCAACCAGAGCGGTGCTTCTGTGCATGCGCGAAGCGCACAGAACGCTTCTGCACATGCGGCGAAACCCGGAAGTATAGACTTCCGGGTTTGCCACGCTCGCAAGCCGAAAAGAAGCAGCATGAACCTAACGCAACATGAGGTATGCCTGTAATACACCAAGAAATCTGAATTCTGTTACTTGTTTGGATTGTGCAAATTATGCAAGCTGCACAATGCCTTGGTTAGCATGATTCTTAATTTTCAATTTTCAATTAATACCTCTGCTTTTAGCTGGAGAAAGAATGAGCTATCCAGGGCATTGAAGCCCCACCACTGGAAAGCGTATTTTAGAACCCCTTTGCCTTCTGAGACTTCGTCAGGTGGTATCCACATACTTTCAAGCTTATCTTGGAAACTCAAAGACTAAAATACAAGTTGTCTCCCCACACACACACACACTCCGCCATTTCATCAAATGAAGATTGAGATGCTGAGAAAGCTGAATTCTGCACCCAAGCCACATTTTGCCCTTTCTCTGCTTGTGCAAAATGCTACAGAACCAGTTATGTTCACAGCCCTGTTAGACATCCAGAAACTGGGACTCATCCTGTCCTGGTTGTGTGGAAGTCTTTGTCTTGAAATGTGCATTGTGACATCTCAAGGGCTTTCCAAGTATCTGCCTTACTGTCACGTTCTAAAAAGAGTCAAAATTCTGCATGCTTACCCTGGTGTATTTCTCACAGGATTTGTTCAGATTTGGTACTGCTTATTGTTAAAGTTCAACTTTGCACCAAAATATAATAATTTGCCCTTCGTTGAAAAGCCATTTACTCCATTCGCTAGTGTTGAAGCAGGCAAAATTTAACTTCTGCAAACCTGAAGACAGGGCTGGTCACTATCCCTGAAGCCAAGTAGACTTCAAAATAGTCACTCAGTAAGACAAACTCTAATTTGTCAATTGTTAAATTAAACTCAGAACTCAGGGAATGCGAGGGTTTTGTTCTTGACAGAGTAGTGTTTGCTTTATACTCAAGCAGGAATGTTTCTTTCTTTCCCATGTGATGCTCTGTTTATGTGAATTGTGCTAAGGCACCTAGAAATCATCCATGCCCCTTGTTCATTTTATTTTTGTATCTGTCACTTAAAAAGAAGAAGAATCTTTTCTTCAAGCAGGGCTTGTCTACACTACAGATTTGTTGCTGGTCCGTTCAAATAAAACTTCATGTCACTCTGGCCTTCTGCCAAAATAAGATGTGTGGTTATGGAAATCCTCTGCTAATTTGTGTGTGTTCAAATTTCACAGCCAGAGTTGGGAAGACGTCACTTATTATGTCTCTTGTCAGTGAAGAATTTCCCGAAGAGGTAAGATGTGTTTATTTTAGGTATCTCTGTATTTCCCAAGCAACAGCATCCTCCGGGCATTTTGCAGTTTCATAAACAGTTTGCATGATAATTCCATTAGGAAAAGTGTTGTTTTTTTTAAGTCCCATAAAAGAAGTAGAAAAATCATAAAATCAAACAATGCATTATGCAGTTATTGTTTTTATGGAATCTGAAGGATTGAAACTGGAGATCTGTCCACACAACACAGTTGTGGCAGAAGCTGACATTTCCCCCAAGCGGCAGATGAACTTTGTTGATGAGGGGGGAGTTGGCATGGAAGACTGAACAGGTAAGGGGCAGGTGGCAGAAAACGAGGCAGAGACCACTTTCAGCTCCACTCACGGATGATGATGTGAACAGCCTCTGCCTCCTTTTTTTGCCATCTCCCCCTGTGCCGCAGCCCTTCCCAGTCACAAGGGGAAGGTTGTTTGAGAAGCGCTGAGGATGGGGCAAAAATGTCAGCTTCCATAAGCTCTGTTAGTCAGTCAGATACCCAGACCCAACTCTGCTTTTCTTCTCTCTCCTCTGCAAACACCTAAAACTCTAACATAGGTATTAAAATATGTTTTAATAAAGATCAGTAGCTGTTGGAAGGATGTTTGCAAACACAAAGCAAAATAAAATGCAAAGGACTTTATGCCATTAGGGTGCACTGCTACTATTTTATGCATTTCAAGTTGATTGTTTGTCTGCTGGCTTTGGCAATCGATTTCATTCACCAGCCTGCATGGTGATACTAGTATAATTCCCATTAGGATAAAATCTGTCAGCATGCTGGGTTGAATGAGCGCCAGTTCACCCAAGCATTTGCTGAACTTTCGCTACCCAGCTTTTAGTGATGATTTTTATTGACTGGTTTTTGCTATCATGGATGGGGGTTGCTGATGTGATTTGTTTTTTTTATAAAAAAAGTATCATACTTTGTTGTTTTAATGTGTTTTTGTTCTGATATTTTCTTGTACAGCACCCTGAGATTTCTTCAAAAGAAGGGCAGTATATAAATTCTGTAAATAATAAATTACATGGTAATTTACAGAGATGGTGAAGGACTTGGCAAAGTCACTGACTAGTCTGAGAATAGCATTATTGTGATCCATCCTGTTGCTCATTCCAGACTATTGAGGACATCAGCCAATATGCTAAATATTTAGTGGGATTTCATAGCTCAATCCTGTTTAATGTGACGTTCATTCATTGATCAGGGAGATACATAGCAAAAATACTTCAAACTGATTCATAGCTGAAGTTTATGTGTTGAAACCATGAAATGAATTTTAAATATATTGGACTATTCATTACAAAGTGCTCAATTTCAAAACCTGGCTTTGGCAAAATATGCAAGGACTTGGAATTTCCTTGATGGAGGCCGTAAAACCATGCAAGTGTTAAGGATTTGAAATATGTTAGCTAAATTTCCGTTTCCTTCAAAGGTTTCTGATTGAATTTATCAAGTTTTCTTTGGCATTTGGGCTAGTTTCAAGAATACTCCTTTTTCACAAATGCAGGTTCCTCCACGAGCAGAAGAAATCACCATTCCAGCTGATGTTACCCCAGAGAGAGTGCCAACCCATATAGTGGATTATTCAGGTAATGGATCTGATGATTTGACAGATTTATCAAACGAAAAGGTGGTGGGAGAGAGAGAGAGATCACAATATAATTGACTGACACTATAAGGGAAGATGGTGAAAAGTACATTTACAAGACAGAGAACTAAAGAACCAAGAAACTTCCTCTGCCTATCAACACATAAAAGAGGACACAGGCTCCCTGCCTCTATAGTTCATGCATCCTTCCACTGATAAACTAATATCCCAAACACTCCCATGATCCCCACAAACATCACTTTTTTCCTTATTAACACCCATATAACCCAACAGATGGAAAATGCTCAATTTTTTAGCCAGGGGCTAAAAGGCCTTTATTCAGATGTATGAAAAGATACCTGACTTAGGTGTACATTTTGTATTATTATTAAACCCATCTTTAGTTGTGTTTTTTTACTGGTTTTAAAACTCTCTTAGCTGTTTTTATAAATCTCTTTGAAATGTGTTTGGAAGACAGTTCAAAAATTATTCTTGTTGTTGTTGTTGTTACATAAATGGAAGTAGCTGCTTAGATACCCTGAAATATGGTTTGTGCTCTTTGGAAGCTGCCTGTAGTCATGGGCAGTTGAGATGGAAGATCTTGGGCAGGAAGATTGCTGAGAAGGCTCCTGGTAACTCTTAGAGTATCTTCCAGGTATAGAGTGCCTGGCTGCTTCTCTGCCTGCCTGCAGCTACCAAGTCACCTGGTATTTAAGATGGATTTACTGTACATCTGGCTAGGTGCAGAACTACATTAGCTTCTGCCAAATACTTGGAGTAAAGCAAGTGTGTGTTTTTAATTGGTTGAATAGCAGTGCTTCCTATTTGTACATGCACTGTAAACCCTTGTGCTTTATTGAGAGAAGTGGGTGGTATCCAACTAACTCGTTGCATCAGCTCAAGGATTTTCACTAGCGCAACAGCCCGGCACACCCTCCTCAAATCTGCTCTTGAGGTTTGGAAGAACCCTGGGAACAGATATAGGTGGATGCAGGAGATAAAAGTTACATTGCCCAAGAGGAACATGTTCTTTGGATACCGCACAGTGTTTCCAGTCTAGCAGCGCTCTGACAACTATATTGTCTCATCACGGGAGTGTTTGAAGTGAGAGAATTTATGGAAAAAATCTGGAGCAGTTCAGCTCTCAGCCATCTTAGCAGGATTTCCACCCTTGCTTTTTGTCTGAGTGAAGCAAGCCCTTGCGTTTAGCTGAAGTGTTTTGGCATTCCATTTGTAGGATCATTTGTACTCCAGTAACTATTGAATAGAGATGGATAAGAATGAAATTTAGCAGGTTCTGAAAAGTGTGGAGGTTGATGCAAAATTCAAAGCAGCATGATCCCTCCATGGAAACATCAGAATGAAAGTTGAGGTGCACATACAGAGTACCATCCTGTGAATCAAGGACTAGCTTTACGCTCTCCCTTGTTGTCAAGGAGGGCCAGCTATATATATGTAAATGGAATGGAATAACTTTTTGGTTATAGCTAAAATTCATTATCTGGCTAAATGCGAAAGTGTTCTCAAGCACTGTGGTTAGCTAGTTTTAAAGGTATAGCCCTGCTATAGATAATCACAAGTTTCTGTGTCACCACCCACAGCAGTACTTGGGGCCCCAGTGTGAGGCTTACAGCCTAGCCAGGATTGTGTAGGACTAACTGAGATGCCTTAAAGCTATGGCTTTGCAAATCCCAGTTCCCAAACTTGTTCCAGTTAACCATGCAAACAGAGCTTTTGCCTGACAGTTTTCTTGAACTTGTAAAGTTTTCGGTTGTCTTTCCTATACGGTCATACCTCGTGTTACGAACGCTTCAGGTTATGTGTTTTCGGGTGGCGGACCACGGGAAACCCGGAAGTACTGGAACGGGTTACTTCCGGGTTTCGCCGCATGTGCAGAAGCGCTAAATTGTTCTTTGTGCATGCGTAGAAGCCCCAAATCGCACTGGTGCAGACGCGGCGCTTCAGGATGTGAATGCTGCGGGTTGAGGACGTGCCTCTGTCACAGATTATGTCCGCAACCCGAGGTTCCACTATACACTTCATTTCCAAAACTCAGTGCCTTGTTTTTTTAAAATATTTTATTAAGGGGTTTCTTGTTTTACAGTGTAAGTGTAATGCCTCGTATTTTTTTTTCCCCATGTAAAATTTTTACAAATCTGTTTCATTTGTTGAGGCATTAGGGGGAAAAGAGATTAAAGAAAGAAAAAGAAAGAAAGGGGGGCTGGAGGGAGGGGAGATGGATGGGGGTGGGGTTGGGTAGCGGTGTTTCTATTATGCTTAATGTATGTAGAGTTTGGTGTCAGCGTGCTTGTGTTGTTCACTTGTGTTCCTTTGGTGGTGAGAGAGGTTGGGGTTGGCCTAGGGTGTGATTGTTTGTGATTGGCTGTGTTGATCTTTGTTTTCGTGTGTGAGTGAGGTGGGTGGGTGTTTTGGATCAGGTTAGCCATATTGATTTGTATGCTGTTGGTGGATTGTTGTCATTGTCCTGTTGGGCTGTGTATGTGATAAAGGGGAGCCATACCGGGGTGAAGGTGTCTTCTTCTGTTTGTCCCCGTGTCAGTTTCAGTTTATTAGTTAATTTTTCTAGTAGGGCTGTTTCCCATACTATTTGGTACCATTGGTCCATGCTTACTCCTGACAGGTCTCTCCAGTGTCTGGTTATGATGTTTCTGGCTGCTGAAAGTAGGTGGGTTATGAGTTCTTTGTGGTGTAAGTGGGCATTGTTGTCTTGGAAGATGTTTAGTAGGGCCAATTCTGGGGTGAAGTCTAATACTTGCTTAGTTATTTTACATATTTCTTGTATGGAACTCAGTGCCTTGTTCAAGCAAGAAAAACAGGCGATTCTTCCCCATCTGTATCAGCATTCCTCTTAAGATGGTATTCAGGAAAAGACATCTTAGAAACTGCTTTGGAGACTGTGCTGCAAGAATTCTTTTCTCTGTGACATTCTTTCCTAATGACAGTATATACTTTTCATTCTCATCTAAATTATTTTCCACTTCCATGTGATTTCCCTTGGGAGCTGAAGGCTAAAGAGCATGTAGCCAAGGATATTTCCACGTTTTTGGATGAAACCACACAGGAAGAGTGCACCCAAGTCTTTATTTTACCAGTGCAATGAAGCTGTGAGATAAACCATGCACATTTTAAATAGTAAAACTGTCATAAATTCACATATGTTCATGGCTGTGTTGGAAAACAGTAGTAAAATTGCTGTTGCTTTCTGAAAAAATCCTCTTGCATAATGTAGCCACAAACATTGTGAAAACTACTAAAGAAAAAAAAATTGTAAGAAACCTGGTCTTTGATTAAAGAAGGCCTGAGGAGATGATGGTATCTGCTGGAGGCGATATAAAACTTTTTAAGAAAGGTGAATGTGTCAGCTTTAGACAGAATGTATTTTTAGCTGAAAACTTGATTCCGGTTGGCAAATGCTTATCCACTTCATTAGCAGTTTTCATATACTTCATTTATTGAATCATCACCATCACAGAGCAAACGAACAATAACCAAACTTCTCTTGTTTCACACAGAATCCGAACAAAGTGATGAACAGCTCCATAATGAAATATCACAAGTGAGTCAAATGTGCCTTTTGCGCCGAAATGCTTTGTTTTATGCCTTGTAAAACAGTGTCAGGGTGAAATTATATCACCCTAAGAAAGACTAGACTAGCTTTAATTTGTTCTGGAGTCATTCAAGGGCATTGCTCTCTGAGCACAGGTGTGGGGAATTGGTGCAGCCTGTAAAATAACAGGTGACTGATGTTTATTTTGTTTTTTTGTATATGTGTGGTGTAATGTTCATAAGATTGCACAAGTTGATTTCTGCAGAGAATGATCTACAGTAGTGCCCCGCAAGACGAATGCCTCGCAAGACAGAAAACTCGCTAGACGAAAGAGTTTTCCGTTTTGGAGGTGCTTTGCAAAACGAATTTCCTATGGGCTTACTTCGCAAGACAACAATGTCTTGCGAGTTCCTGCTGGTTTTTTCCCCTCCCCCCTTTTTCTAAGCCGCTAAGCCGCTTATCAGCTGATCCGATCAGCAGATAAGCCGCTAATAGCGCCAATCCGTCAATGGGCTTGCTTCGCAAGACGAAAAAACCGCTAGACGAAGAGAATCACAGAACGGATTCTTTTCGTCTTGCGAGGCACCACTGTAGTTACCTTGCAAACCCTCAGACCATGGGAAGGCAAACTAAGGCCCGGGGGCCAGATCTGGCCCAATCACCTTCTAAATCCGGCCCGTGGACTGTCCAGGAATCAGCGTGTTTTTACATGAGTGGAATGTGTCCTTTTATTTAAAATGTATCTCTGGGTTATTTGTGGGGTCTTTCTGGTGTTTTTACATGAGTAGAATGTGTGTTTTTATCTAAAATGCATCTCCGGGTTATTTGTGGGGCATAGGAATTCGTTCTTCTTTTTTCAAAATATAGTCCGGCCCCCCACAAGGTCTGAGGGACAGTGGACCGGGCCCCCTGCTGAAAAAGTTTGCTGACCGCTGCCTCAGACTGTAAAATGCTCTCCTTCACTATCTCCAGCCATTGGGTTAGATCATTGGCAACCAACGTGGGGCCTTCAAGATGGCCAACAACATTGGCCATACAAGCTAGGGCTGGCAGGAGTTATATTCCAGCAATATCTGGAGAACACCATGTTGGCTGTGTCTAGGCTGAAAAATGAAATGCCTTGATTGAGGCCAGCTGTTGGATCAAGTCAAGTCCTCAAAGCTCTATCTTTTATTTTTTAAAAAAAATGCTTTTCCAGCCTACAAGCCAGAACCCTGCAAGAAGTAATCTTTGGCGTTCTCCATTTTTTACCGCGTGAGCATATTGGCTTGGATCCAATGAGCTGTGAGCAGAAGTTTCTCACTGCCTGCACACACCATTGCTCCCAAGGTTTGGGACACACCCCATGTGGCATAGGATACGATTGTGTGTAATATAGCTCAGATGGTAGAGCATGAGACTCTTAATCTCAGGGTTGTGGGTTTGAGCACCACGTCGGGCCAAAGATTTCCTGTATTGCAGGGGGTTGGACTAGATGACCCTCGTGGTCCCTTCCAACTCTACGATTCTATGACACACCAATTAGGGCTTTCCCATGCACAAGTACAACTGCCTTCTGCTTGAGCTATTGCTCTGTGGGATCCAAACCAATAGGCATAAGAAGCAATCCTTTTCTCTTAGTCACAGCTAACCCAGATGCTGGCGCTGAAAACATACTTTCCTCCTTCTTCGTAGAACATCTTTTGGATAAATCTTTGCAAAACCCTGTGGAAGAAAAAGTCCTTCCCACCAGCTTTTTTTGTTCTGACTTAAGGAAGCACATGCTTGAAATCTATAAACAAAAGATAAATGCAATTAATTGTGTTTCTGGCCTACTTTATGCAGAATAATCTTGCTGCAACAGAGTGCAAGATTCATCCACCTCATCTTGGGTGATACCCTACCTCTGGCTTTCTCTTAAGACTTTCTGGGGATATAAGGCATTGCAGGGGACTGGACAGGAAAGGAAAGATTGATTTTGCAAACTGGTCTTCAACTCGCATAACGTTCACTACAGCCCAATATGCAGATAAATGCATATTGTCTATTTGTGTCATCTTGATTTTAGCTGTCGACTGAATCATATTCATAAGTAAACCTCTACTTACAGTTACACAGCTTTTACCATTTCCACCCGTAATGTATGCTAAGATTTGTTCTTCTAGGTGCTAAAACCTCGGAAAACCTTACTGTCCTCATCTGGCTATTTCTTCTCTGTTCCAGGCGAATGTAATCTGCATTGTATATGCAGTTAACAACAAGAATTCAATTGAAAAGGTATGAGGAAAGCATTTTTGTTGCGTTCTAGCTGGTGTTCATGATGTAGCCGACCCCTTGAATGTGCAAGTTTATATTTAAGGTGTCCAGATTCTCATTTGGAAAAGCTTTGAATGTCAAGACGTGGTTTATCTGCATATGCCAAATACCCCCCCCCCCAATTCAACATTTTCAATCTTGCAAAGTACATTACAACTGCCTTCGTGCATTGGCCTCTTCCTCCTGTCCTTACATTTAAGGAAGAGTGTGGGGGATAGAAAAAGCTAGCATTTTTGTAACCTGACTGCATGAACAATCTGCATTAGAAGGGAAGGACTCCCAACTTCCAAAACACTGAAATAATGATAAAATACACTGAAACACAAGTTTCTCTGGGTGGAGATTAACTACGTTTCTGTGCTTCTTTGAGTTTCTGGTTGTTGGGGATGCTGTTTGACTCGCTTTTCCATTCTTCTGGTGTTTCCATAGTATTAATTCTGGAAAACTTTAGTCGTATTTATCATTTCTGTCAAAATTAAATTCCAAAAATCTTACACCACCTGGCATTCCCACCGTAAATGATAATACGTACCAAATTTATTGCAACCCCTCCAGCAACTGGGCAATTTCTGACATTTCTGACATTTGCAGAGCAGTGTGATACCATCTGTATAATATCTTAAAGCATTTTCCACTTAAAAACTCGAAACTGTTTTTTAGGGTCAGGATTCCCAAATTTTATTCCAATTCTTGGGAGGAATTTGTCTTCCAGTCTTTTCAAGGGGTTCCAGTACTCATTGAATCCAGAAAGAATGTGGTAAAACATTTGTTTCGGGTTGAATGTAAATAACGGCCCAGTCTAATATTATTAATTAACACTCATTTGTTGATTTAGGTAACAAGTCGATGGATTCCTCTCATTAATGAAAGAACAGACAAAGACAGCAGGTACATAAGTTTAAAACAATGTAAATAGATTAAATGTAAATCTGAGACTGGTTTACAAGCTTTGCTGAAGCAAAAAGCGTCAGTATGAAATAAGGCCTGAACACTTACTGCTTAAACACTCATGATCTACTTTATGTGGAGTTTATACTGTATTTGTCTTTTATTATTTGGCCAATTGTTGTTATGAACGTAACATTTATAGTCTTTGGCGAGCTGCAGCGTTCTGACAATTATTTATCTAAGGGCGGTAGATGCTTCACAAAACACTATTTCTTTAAACCCAAATAGTTAAACTATTTAAATCCAAATAGTTAAACTAAAGAATAGTGTTGGAAGCTGAAATTGCAGTTGTGTTTCAGAAGAAGGTTGGTGATAAATTCACATTATCTTCTAAACATTTTTTCTTTGCTTGACTTAAATCAGGTCATATCTTAGGCAAACACTTCAGGAAGCTGTTTTTAAGTTTCCTAAAGTTTTAAAAATGACATTTCCCAATTAGCTTGTACATTATATGGAGAGACTTTGTGAATATGCTTAATACACTGGGTAATTTAGTGAATGTATAGTACATGAATTTGTACAGAGGTTACTTGAAATTTCAAGGCTGCCTTGTTTTTAATTATTGTGCACTTAGTTCATTTTTTGATACACACACCCAGCTCTTGGCTTTGAGGCCACCTGCTGTAAAGAACTTCAAAGTGAAGTCTTTTATGGCTTAGGTTTAGCAGGCATTGTCATTTTCATTGGCTAACTGGTTTGCTAGTCATAAATATTTTTCCAAGAGAAATCAGAATCTTCAATTTTGCAAATGCTTGCTCTGGAAGAAGACCCAGTTTTACTCAGACTTGTTTCATTTTTACCAAATTGAAACACAAACCTGCTTATGTAATAGTTCAGTGGACAGTCATAATGATGGTAGTATTATAAGTTCCCAATAACTGCTATTATATTTGATTGCGAAAACTTTTCTCAACTTACTTTCAGGCTGCCTCTTATACTAGTTGGGAACAAATCAGATCTGGTTGAATACAGTAGTATGGAGACGATCCTTCCCATTATGAACCAATATACAGAGATAGAAACTTGCGTAGAGGTAAACAAGCTTTTTCTTAGCATCACAGTGGCTTAATGGTTACGTTGTTAACTTTAATAAGATTTGCTCACTTTAATACAATTTTATTAAAGTGGTTTCCCGCGCTCCATAGCCAGTGCTCTCATCAAATTCTTATATTTCTGCGATTCATGTTCTTGTTAACTTCTAGTTATGTTCCAGTTGTTATAATAATCACTTAGATAACATCTGCATTCTTTATGATTTCTATTTGTGTTGTTACATTATTTAACTTTTGATAGCATTTCAGGTGAGGCTCTAACTCTTTTCAAACTGTGTGTATCAGTTTCATATGTCCCACTTCTGTTTCTCTGGGTCTCTTGCTAACGTCCTTGAAATTCTTCTGCTGCTATTGTCCTCCCAGTATAGTTCAGGGCTATACTCACATTTGACAATGCCAAAATGAAGCCTTATCTTCCTCTTTCCCACACCACTCCCCTTTCCCTGGGTGTCCTGTCACTTTTTTCTGTAAGCCGTGATAGAAGGGCCTGTGCATGACAGAACATTTACATGATGTTTAGCACATGCTAGTTTATTTCCATCAATCACTCTGGGAAATTAAGACAGTTGTGTGACTGGAGGCTTCACCAGCACTGGGCTTCGCAGTGCACCCAGGAGGCTTAAAATCAGAATTAAAGGGTTCTCTAGAATGGTACCTATGCAGGCCTGTACACAACTTCTCTCGGCTGCCCACCTCCAAAATTTGCTCCAGTGGGTTTCACGAGCAGAAATCTGCTTGTGCAACCTTGGATTCCAACCCCCCCCCCCAAAAAAAAAGTGTTTCCAAACGGGAGAAAGGGTCAGGAGATTTTGAGGACCATTTCAAAAGACCAGAGCCATCACCACCTCTGGGCCTTCATCTCAGTTTTTTTTATTGATGTGAGCTGCTTTGGGGATGATATTGGCATTAAAATAATGTTGTGTGGAATTAAAGCTGCCTTGATGCTATGTCTAGTGTCTCTGTATTCTTACAGAGTCCATTATTTATTTCAAGTATTTATAACCCACTTTTCAATGTAAACTAACATTTTAAGCTGACAGTAAAACCATAACAGCTGGTTAAGGCATCAGTAAATAAAACGGTGTAGATCAGTCAACTAACTTTAACAGCATGAAACAGCATTAGAACACACAAGATAAAACAGCAGTTAAAACCATTCAACGTAAAAAATAATCCCATCAGGACCTGAGTCAATAAAATGTAGAATATTCATTGCTTGGCCAAAGAAAACAGCCTGGTGCATATGGGCAAGGATTTCCCCCTGCTTCTCTATTAAGCTGACAAGACTCATTATTTCATTTTTTCCCTCTAGTGCTCAGCCAAGAACTTGAAGAACATATCCGAACTATTTTATTATGCGCAGAAAGCTGTTCTACATCCTACAGGACCCCTCTATTGTCCAGAGGAAAAAGAGGTATTTCACTGCTTTTGTGTTATAAAATCAGCATTGCGGGTAATATACCCTAAAGTTTGTGCACCAACACAGTCCTTTCTGTCTCCAAAAAGAGCGCTTTGGTATTTCTCAGTCATGTAAAGCTAAAAGAGCCACCTGTTGGAGTTCCCAAATCTTTGCTATCCTCTGCTTTTGTTTTGAGGCTGATACTCATTTAGTGTGAATTTGATATTGGGATAGCCTGGGTCAAGGTATTCCAGGAAGAATTGTCAGAGGAGATACAGCAGTGGAAATTGGAGAGGGCATCATAAGAGAAGAAACATTAAATATATTGGGGCTTCTGGTTGTTCTCCCAATCCAAGGGAGACCTAGGTTGCTGTGACAGCTACCCTCCCAGTTTTAGAGATTTTGTTCTACTGCCCATATTTCTGCCCAACACACTCCCCTCTTGAACGCAAGAGTGCCCCAGATTGATAGTTCTGGGAGGTTTCAGCAACCATTTTTAGGCCCGCATCCCACTCTTCCATGTCATGGTAGGTCGTGCTTGCTCGTGTGTGTGTGTGTTTTGGGCAGGATGAAGGTGGTCTGAAGGTGGAGGACAGAGCCACGACTTCGTAGGGTTTTAGACAGGCACTCAGTCTGTGGTAGATTGGCTAGAACGGCCTGCCCTCAGAGACTGATGGATCCGGCTGGTTTCCTGATGGCTCTTGGAGAGTTACATGCTGGGGCCAGTCCCATTTGAAATCGTGTTCAATCGCTGAGATGGAGGAAAGCCTGTCTAGGTGACCAACACAACTGTCCTTAAATGCCTTCTCCCCCTTGATAGAGCTTGTCTGGCTTCTTGGTTTTCTGAAGAACTAGGTCTGATGAAATGACAGTAATGGATGGTAATAATACAACAGCAGTAAATACAAATATCCATATGTTCTGGGTGTTATTTTTAGGATATCCGAATCCCTGACTAAGACATTCAACAGCTACCATTCTCAATATTCAGGTGCACCAGTGTTTCACAAATCTAAGGGCAGAATACAAACATAGAAATAAGTTTAAAATTGAAGATTGTAATTCCAAATTGGGCTTAAGTCAATTTTGACAAAAAAAAATCAGTTTTGGCCTGTAGATGTTGCTGTGAGTCCTACCAATACGGGGAGGCACTTGTATAATTTTTGGGCCTAAGTCACTGCGTTAGCAAGCCTTGAAAATTGTGTTTGCATTCAAAAAGGCCTAATCAGAAATAAATTTCTTCCAAATGGAATGTTAGTCAAAATTGACTTAAGCCCCTTTTGGAATTAAACTCTTTAATTATAAAGATTATCTGTTTTAATCCTAACAAGGCTTAACACTGCCACCATGAAAGCTCCTACTGATCTTTGTTCTTGAGTTGATGAAGAACTTGGACGAAAGGGATGGATAATGATCAGTCCTCCAGTTCTTCAGCATGTTTCTCAGTCCAAGCTTGTTACAGGCAAAACGTTCATTTACACACACAGAGAGAAAGTGCTCAAATATTTATATTTATTTGCCCAATCCTGAAGATTAATTAGTAGCTTTCCCCATCCTAAAGATGTGCTGCAAAAGACCCAAAGCAAAACAGAATGGCAGTTCCACCACTTTACAAGTCTGTATTAAGAGATCAAAAATTCAGGTTTACAATAAAGTCGGGGGGGGGGGGGGAATACTGCCTGTCTCTTGCACTGCTCTCTGTCCCAGCTCCCCTCCTTTCCTTTTCCTAGCATACACAAACAGAAAAGAAACAGGGTGTGCAGAGTTTTGTTAGAATTCTGTCCCATTTTTTTTAAAAAACAGGGTTTAGGGTTTTCCTCTTGAATAAAAAAAAAAAAGCAGGCTTGCTAGAATAAAAAGAAACTCCACTTCTCGCTTTTTTTTTTGATTTGTAGATGAAGCCTGCCTGTATAAAAGCACTAACTCGGATCTTCAGGATTTCCGATCAGGATAACGATGGCACCCTTAACGATGCAGAACTCAACTTCTTTCAGGTACCTCTCTTCTCCTTCTGTCGCCTGCTGCGTTTTATCTGTGGCTATTACCTCCGTCCTAAGGAAAGCAAACCAGCCAGATCCAGTGGTGTAATTTTAATGCATTCCTTTCCACCCCAAAGTGGAAAACATTCCCGCTCACAGGAGGCAGAATGCTTCTTGTCTGGATCCTGTCCTTTATGCTTCAGGAGGTGTTGATCCAGAGGGTCCCCCCAGCCTTACAGGAAGGCTTTTGCCAGGAGGCAGAGCAGGTCTGCGGCAGGACAGGAGAGAGGAGAAGCCTGCGGCATTTGGGATCCTGTCCGCTGCTTTCTCTTCTGGCAGAGAGAGAGAGAGAGAGATGGGGGGGGGGGGGAGACGGCGATACGATAGCAAAGAGAGGTGTCACTCTTCCATTTCCTAAGCCCGCCTCTCCAGCAAAAATTTCAGCCTGTGGGAGGGGATTGTTTAGCAGCAGCCAGATTGGGAGAAAAGCAGTACAGTGGTACCTCTGGTTAAGTACTTAATTCGTTCCGGAGGTCCGTACTTAACCTGAAACTGTTCTTAACCTGAAGCACCACTTTAGCTAAGGGGGCCTCCCGCTGCTGCCGCGCAGCCAAAGCACGATTTCTGTTCTCATCCTGAAGCAAAGTTCTTAACCCGAGGTACTATTTCTGGCTTAGCGGAGTCTGTAACCTGAAGCGTATGTAACCTGAGGTACCACTGTAGATGTGGAAAATGTAGAGTCGCACCTCGGGTGTCTGGAATGGGAGCTTTCGGGTTCTTTCGGCGTCGTTTTTGTTTCCCCCACTGCCCATATGAAGGAAAGGAGGAAATGCAGAATCTAGGGGTTTTGTATACCTGTGGTTGAGCAGGAGCCTATCCGGCAAAAACAAAAAGTAGCATCAAAGGAAGATTTCTCTCCATCTGCTTTCCCACCTATGGTATCTCTGCTTTCTACCTCTGGAAGAAAACAATTGTAAGACCATAAAAATGGTCCATCTGTAAAACGTTAATCACCCCCTTTCCCAGTACTACCGCTATCAAACTTATCGCCTCCCCCCAACTCAGATACTGTACCCCACCTTCAAATATGTTTTATCATGTTGATGTTTTATTGTGTTTTTAATATTCTATTGGGAGCCACTCAGAGTGGCTGGGGAAACCCAGCCAGATGGGTGGGGTAATAATAATAATAATAATAATAATAATAATAATAATAATAATCACCTAGAAAAATGGGGACAGCCATTCAGCACCCCAGGATTTCTGTGTTTCGGAAACAGAGCTGCACACTCTGACTTTGCTTCTGTTGCCTCTGCATGAAAATTACAAGTTTTGCCTGCCCTTAGTATTGTGTATGTTCATGCTTCCTCCCTCCTATGGAGGGGCAGGGAGAAAATAACAGGGCTCTGGGTGTGCCTAATTTGAGTGCTTTCTGCTGGGAGACAGAGACAGAGAGAGATTGACGCTGTGGGGCAGAATCCATTCACATGCAGAACTCTGAGCTCATGCACATTACCTTGGATTCAAACTACCTTCCATAGACAGAACGGCATCTTCAGTCTTTGATGGGTTTATGATGTATCCGAGGAATGCCAGCAGCAGGGGAAGGGAGAAGAGATTTTTTTTTTTTACTGATCCTCTCTAACCCTGCAACCCCACCCATACCGCCCTGGAGGATTGGGGGGGGGACCCCCTTGGAACTGTGTGGGAGGCCATGCTGGTAGGATAGTGAACTGGCAAGTCTTTTCCCTCTCTGCCAGCAGGAGCATCCCTTGAACAGAACTGCCTTTAGGAATGGAGTCTGGATCCAGCCCAATAAGCTATTTTATCTTGTGAATTGCTCTGAGACCCGCAGGTATAGGGCGGTAATTAAATTATAAATATATAGATAGATAGTTCACGTGGTCATCGAATGAAATTTTATTTGCCCCCAAGCCGCTGCTTAACTACAAGACTGGCTTAGAAACTGTGATCTTGTTTCTGAGCCTGTAGCCATTGTTGGCACTATGCATTCAAACACCTTCTTCTACTGCAGGATCTGGTAGCTTGCTTGTTGGTATGAAAGTTAGGATTCTAATATGAGATCATGGGCTGTAGTGAAATGTTCCAGGCCACTGAATGTATATTACCAAGCCTTGGTTTGAAATAGTTCTAATATTCCTCCTCCTTCTTTTTAGCGAATTTGTTTTAATACACCGTTGGCACCTCAAGCACTGGAAGACGTAAAGAATGTAGTCCGGAAAAATCTAAGCGATGGAGTTGCAGATAATGGATTAACATTAAAGGGTAAATACTACATGTTTCTTCCTTGAAATATGAAGATGGGATGGACCCTGAAGATGACACAAAGATAACGACAAGAATGCAGTACTTAACCTCTTGCTATTTTTGAAGCCACACACGACTGCATGTTTTTAAGTGTTAATGCACCGAAGTGTAGTACCCATTATGTTATGGATATATTGAATTGTAGATAATGGGCTTGTCCACAGAACCTGTCACTCCAAAATGGCAGCGTCTTAAATTAGCTCCATCTGTGCATTTCTCTGCCTTTCTGGATATTTTCAAGGTTGAGATAAACATGCAAGCAAAAGTACATAGAGCACTTTCTTTAATTTTAGACCCCTCCCAAATTCACTATATTACCTGCCACCAAGAGGTGAGCTGGAAGAATCGCAATTACTATTTTCTTGGAGGTGGAAGCAGTTTTCAGTGTGCTGTCACTACAGCTGCGACTTGGAAAACTGCAAGCTTAACGCAACAGTTTTTACAGGAGATTCTTGGGTAACATTTTTTTGGGGGTAGGAGATTTTACTCAGAAGATTATTTGCTCACTCCAAGTGAGTGAGTTTGCTCACCCTCTGTTAACATCTAAAAATCCCAACACCTGTCATTTAAATGTGGCCAAGATTAGTAATTTAAGAACGTTCTTTTTTCCAGGTTTTCTTTTTCTACACACACTATTTATTCAGCGAGGGAGGCATGAAACAACCTGGACAGTATTGCGACGTTTTGGATATGATGATGACCTTGAGCTGACACCAGAGTATTTATTTCCTTTGTAGGTATCAGTAGGTTTTTTGTTTTTTTAAAAAGTCTAAATGCAAATAATTGTTATACATTTGAAAGGTAGGTTCCTTAATCCAATGCAACATCTTCATACTTAAATATCTTATGTGTGTATGCATATGTTGGATAGAACTACATTCATATTGTTTCCCTCGTGCCCTGTCTGCTTGTGGACATCTCGCAGACACTTTTGTAATAATAATAAAAATGTTTCTTGCTATCTAACCAGATTAAAAATACCTCCGGACTGCACAACAGAGTTGAATCACCATGCCTATTTGTTCCTCCAAAGCATTTTTGATAAGCATGATTTGGTAAGCTTTTAATCTGACTTGGGCTGTTTTTGTAAGGAATATTCATTGCATCCTTCTAGCAATGGCTCTACTGTTGAAAGTATTGGGTGGGTGGGCAGTGGGGAGAACACTCTGAGACCCATAGAAATCTCCTTTACCCTAGGCAATAAATCAAAAGTGTTTATTTCAAGGGCTCACAGGTCAAGTGACTGTGTTACATAACGGGTGTTTCCCTGTCCAGGAGGTTCATGATCTAAGCCAATAGAGGCGAGGCTTAAAGATTTATGGAAAAGCAAGGGCATTATGGGGAGTTATTCGACTGGCTTAGTTAATTATTTTCTGCTTTTCGTGATTACCATTCACTTCTGTTCTTCTGTACATTGCTTGCAAGCCCATATTTGTTTCTTAAACAGAACACATCTTTGTAAATAATGAATAAATAAAAAGCACCAGCGTTTCCTAAATCTGTTTTCAGGACCGAGATTGTGCTTTGTCTCCTGATGAACTCAAGGATTTGTTCAAAATCTTCCCTTATATGCCGTGGGGACCAGATGTCAACAGCACCGTTTGTACAAACGAAAGGGGGTGGATAACGTATCAGGGATTTCTCTCTCAGTGGACGTAAGTGTGACACTTAAACTGTGAAACTTCTGTATTTATTTTGCTTTTTGAAAGGGCTGCCAGAGTTTGAGGGGTGGGCAAGGAATGACTCCTCATAATCGATCCAACCAGTTTAGCTTTAAGGGCACAAAGTGATTTGACAAAGTCCCTTCTGGGTTTGAAAGGGTCATAGCTAATTTGTACAATCATCAGAAGCGGCTGGTAATGTTTTTCCTGCTTCCTGCTGCAGGTAACAATCTCAGGTGACTGAAGGCTCCCCTACCTCCTAAAAAACCCCAACCTATACAGTGGTACCTTGGTTCTCAAACTTAATCCGTTCCGGAAGTCTGTTCCAAAACCAAAGCGTTCCCAAACCAAGGTGCACTTTCCCATAGATAGTAATGCAAAATGGATTAATCTGTTCCAGACTTTTAAAAACAACCCCTAAAACAGCCATTTGACATGAATTTTACTATCCAAGGAGACCATTGATCCATAAAATGAAAGCAATAAATAATGTACTGCAGTCACACAATCAATCAATCAATCAGTAGCTGAACTGGGTTCCACACAGTCACAAAAACAAAACAAAAAGAACCGCAAAAATGCGAAATAAATAGCAAAAATGGGCAGACCTCAGCATAACACACAAAACGGAGCACGTTCGGCTTCCAAAAAATATTTGTAAACCGAAACACTTACTTCTGGGTTTGCAGTGTTTGGGTTCCAAGGTGTTTGAGTACCAAGGCGTTTGAGAACCAAGGTACCACTGTACACTGACAACAAGCGCATTTGGAAGAAAGGGGTAGGATTTCAGTCTAGCCTAACATGTTATTTTTCTATCTGTAGGGAGCTTTTTGGTAGGTTGTGTGGAGCTTGTAGCTCTAAGTCTGCAGTCCGTGAAAAGCTTTGCCAGTTGATTCTGCCATAGCTGAAAGCTAGCAAGTCTCCCAGAAAATGCCTTCTGAGTTTGCTTGCTAAAACTTCTTGTAACGGCAGCTTGACCAGGAGACACTTAATTACTGTTGAAGCACGTGAACGCAAGCAGGTACTCGCTTGGCGTTAAATAAGGATCAGGCAGACGCAGCAATGGAGAATAAGGAGGTGAAGTTTATTGCCAGGCAATAAGGACCCAGTTTGGAATCTCTTCCAAAAGGAACTGGGACCCCGATTGACAGAAATCCAGAGGTCTTTATACCTGAGCAGATCACAGCAAATCATAGATCATGAGACAACCATGAGGCAGTCACGATATTGTCAGTGAAAATTAGCCAATTAGCAAGCTTCTTGCCACGCTTCCAGCTCCTGGTCAAGCACTGGTCAAGCACTGAGTTCTAGTTCTGCTTTCCGTTGCTTGCAGTGACGCTCTGTCTAACCTCTCCCCTAGTTATGACAGGACAGGGAGTTTGGAGATTTTGTGGTTTTGCTCTTCCTGTTCTGTGGATTAATTTAGCCTTTATCTGAGGGGATTTTGTACCAGAATCTCTGATTCACGTCTTCCGCTTGTCCAGGGTAATCGGATGTTTGTAGGGGAAAGGTCGGCTCCTAATTTGCTGTTCCAAGCAGTTTGCAGTTAGCTAAGGCACAGCTTCCCTTTGATTTAAAATGGATTATAAAATACTGTAAGCCCTGATTATGTGTGAGCATATATGAATATATTGATTACTGATAACTGATTATATGGATAGCATAGGGGTAGCCCTTCTTCCTTGCCTCACTGTGACTAGAAGCGGTATGGAATGGCTTTGCTTTCTGCAGACAGAATGAATGCCCTTCTGTCCTTCCTTTCCATTCCCTGTTTTTTGACAACTCCTTGCCTTTTTGAGATAATGCATGTGAAAAGATAATTTTTTCAATTACGTTGGTTTCTTTACAAGTCTTTGTAAATGTATAGGCTTACTTCATCTTTACATACAAAAATTGAAGTGCCTTATATTGGAATTCTAGACTCAGAGGAATTTAGACAACTTAGAAAATTAATTTTTTTGTTCTCTCCGTCAGACTAACTACGTATTTGGATGTACAGCGCTGCCTGGAATATTTGGGCTACTTAGGATATTCAATATTGACTGAACAGGAATCGCAGGCATCAGCAATTACAGGTAACAGCCTACAGTGCTGCGCTGTATTTTGGAAGGATTTTAGAAAACAATTTTTTCACTGCTTAGTTTCCTTTTCCCTTTCAATTGAGGATGTGCAACATCAAAGGGCAGAGTGGCAAGCCGTGAAGTGATATACATGACACAAAAGGAGGGGAGAGGCATCTACCTGTCCAGTAATGTGTAGTTCAAAAAACATATGATTTTGTCCCATTCATCTTCTCCCCATCCCACCAAATCCACTTCATTGGCTACCATTTCTGGAGTGTTGAGTAAATAATGGTGCCAGTAATGCTGCATCAAAGTTTTTTCAGTTTGTTCTTCAGGAGACTTTGTTCAGCACCACCCATGAACCCCTCTGTCAAGTGGGGGCTAGAGAGGAAGGTCGCTGGAACAGAGTAACCAGGGTCAGCAAACTTTTTCATCAGGGGGCTGGTCCACTGTCCCTCAGACCTTGGGGGGGAGGGACTATATTTTTGGGGGGGAAATGAATGAATTCCTATGCCCCCCCCCACAAATAACCTAGAGATGCATTTTAAATAAAAGCACACATTCTGTTCATGTAAAAACACCAGGTAGGCCCCACAAATAACCCAGAGGTGCATTTTAAATCAAAGGACACATTTTACTCATGTAAAAACATGCTGATTCCTGGACCGTCCACGGGCCGGATTTAGAAGTCGATTGGGCCAGATCCGCCCCCCGGGCCTTAGTTTGCCTATCCATGGAATAGAGAATTCTGCACAAAAAATGTTGGATAGTTGGCTAGTGAGCCAAGAGGGGCAAAGTGTTGCCAGGTCTAGAGCCTAAGATGGCCACTTGCCTTTAAGGGATATTTCTGCCAGTTGTTGCTTTGACCATGGCAGCAACATTGTGACTGTATTAAAAGTTAGCAGTGAGCAAAGAGGTAGTGGACTGGGTATTGAATTTTGCATATCAGCTAGCTAATCATAGAACTGCAGAGTTGGAAGGGACCCTGAGGATCATGTAGTCCAACCCCTGCAATGAAGGAAAAAGCAACTGTCCCATGCGAGGATCACCATCCATTCTTCTCCCCTGTTGCTAGCTAGACCCATCCAGGGGACCTTCAGGGTATTGATGGTCCTGTGTCCATATAATAAATGATCGATTGTACTTTTACAGTAGAGTATTTGGACAAATGTTTCCACTGTCACTTTAAAGCCCAAGGACAGCAGGCTCCAGGAAGTTAGCTGGGAAGTTCTGAAGAATTTAATTTAATCTCTTCTTAAGATTGTTACCTAGGAAATATTTGGTTATAATCCAGTTGGCTGCCAACTCTGTAACTATATAGGTAAAGGTAAAGCTAAATGACCCCTGGACGGTTAAGTCCAGTCAAAGGCAACTATGGGGTTGCGGTGCTCATCTCGCTTTCAGGTCGAGGGAGCCGGCATTTGCCCACAGACAGCTTTCTGGCTCCCTTTGCAGAAGTGAAACTGATCCAATGGAAGGAGGGGAAGAGACTTTTTTTGCCATTTCCCTCCTGCACCCCCCCCAGTGCTATTTCTCACACTGTTCTTGACCTCCCCCATCCTCCAGATTTCCATGGAGCATCCGGTTAGCTAAGTTCTCTGGATCCCAAACTCTTGATTCTTTTATGGTTGTGCACGTTGTTACAAAGCATAGTATTCCTGTGTCTGTAATATGTACATCTGTGTGAAATCTTCTCTCTCCCCCCCCCCTTTTAAAAGTAACTAGAGATAAAAAGATTGACCTGCAGAAAAAACAGACTCAGAGGAACGTGTTCAGGTGCAATCTAATTGGGTTGAAAGGCTCTGGAAAAAGTGGAGTCCTCCAGGCATTGCTTGGAAGAAACCTAATGGTAAGAATTCTTCTGTTCTTTATTAACAGGTGGTAGCCTGTGACACTAAAACAGTACAGTCATACCTCGGGTTACAGACGCTTCAGGTTGCGTTTTTTCAGGTTATGGACCGCCGAAACCCGGAAGTACCGAAATGGGTTACTTCCGGGTTTCGGCGGTCGCGCATGCGCAGAAGCGCTAAATCGCAACATGCGCAGACGCGTCACTGCGGGTTGCAAACATGCATCCCACACGGATCACGTTCGCAACGCGAGTGTCCACTGTATTGTGGTTAGGCAGTAACTGCTGCCTTGCAGTTAAACCAGAGCCTGCAATAAACCCAGATGCCAACTTTGCTTCCACATACACCCGGACAACACCATTACTGGCCCCAACAACATCACACATACCATCTCGGGACTATTTAATTGCTCATCGTCTAACATTGTGTATGCCATCAAATGCCAACAGTGTCCTTCAGCTCTCTATATTGGACAAACAGGCCAAACCTTACGCCAAAGAATAAACGGACATAAATCTGACATCAAGAATCACAAAACAGAGAAACCAGTAGGAGAACACTTCAATCTCCCAGGACATTCTATACAAGATCTCAAAGTAGCTGTTTTACTACAAAGGAATTTCAGAAATAGACTGGAAAGAGAAGCTGCTGAATTGCAACTCATTACCAAACTTAAAACCATGGAGAGACCTGGTCTGAACAAAGACATTGGATTCTTATCTCATTATACATGACTAAGCCATTTCTCACCTTCTCACCCCTTGCCTTTTCCTGTAAGACCTATTACAGTCGTTTAGAGTCGTCAACAGGCTCATCTCAGCTATCTGCCAATCTCCCATTCCCACCACCCTTCTGAGTAATACCCTTCCCCACCTTCTCACTATATAGAAGGGTCTGGCAACTTCTGTATCTGAAGAAGTGTGCATGCACACGAAAGCTCATACCAAGAACTAACTTAGTTGGTCTTTAAGGTGCTACTGGAAGGAATTTTTTTTATGCTGCCTTGCAAACATACTTGCAAACTAAACTCTTTTCACAATCTATCCCTTCTTTTGCTGCTTCTCTTTCATTCGCCCCCTGTTTGTCTGCTCCCTCTTTCTGAGGTGATGGAGAACTGGTCAGTATTGAAGCTGTTTCTCAAAGGCTAGAAGAAGTGTCTAGGGTACTTCCACAGGACTTATTCTCTGGGTTTGGATTATGGCCAAGAGAGAAAGCGACAAATTTTCTCTAGAGTGCTCCATCTGGACCAGAGAAGGAGCACTGCAGAGCTGCTGCTGCAGTGTGTGTTTGTCAGAGTTCCCGCAATATCTTCTGAGAGAATCCCAGAGTCCGCCAAGCACTTCTGAGAGCTTGAAAGCTCTTTCCACACCAGGAAAACGCAGCGCAAAAGGAGCGTTTAAACTCTCTTGCCTTGCATGCAGTTGATTTGCGGGATTTCAACTGGCCGGCTTTCAGCCACGTAAGGTTGAAATTGCGCAAGTTAATTGCGCACAAAATGAGATTGTACTAATTTTTTAACACAGTTTTCATCGGAGAGACTCCTGATTTATCGTTCGGCAAATTAGGATTTGTTCTTTTCTGATTAAGCGTAAATTAGTTTGTTCATGAAAGAAGCATTTGCTTTTAAAATAATGGAATTCTTTTGTGCTTTCAGAGACAGAAGCATATACGTCCAGAGCACAAATCTTATTATGCAATTAATACAGTCTATGTGTATGGACAAGAAAAATATTTACTGGTAAGACTATATCATTATATTGGCATGTGTATATGAAGCATTATTCTTTCATGCCTCTTTTCAGAGTACCAGTGGAATTGTATAAAAGTTTTGCAATCCATTTAGTATACAAAAAAAAGTGCAGTGTTTACTTCTGACACCATACAAATGCATCAATTGTGAAACATCTTGCTATTTAGAAATTGAAAGCTGAAACTGCTTTCTTTCATGAGACTTTGTATTTCATGCACTGATTTTTTGCTTTGCCTGGTTTGGGCTTTGATTTGTAATACAGTATTTCACAGGTGAAACTGTATCTATAATGGGGCTGCCATAGTCCAGAATTTCCGGAAATCAGAAAAAAATGTTCAGGAAAGCCCGGACGTATGGCAGTGTTGGAAGTGTTGGTTTGGCGAATTTCCTATTAAAAAAACACCTTTTGTGTTGGGATTTTTACTTTTTGAAATATGGCAACCCTAAATTCTACATTATGCTAAACTGATTTATGGTGGTGAAATCTTCAGGCACAGATGTATTAAGGCTGGGTCATATTGTGCATTCACTATCCCTGCTTCTTTAGCAACTGCACCTATTTTTCCACTGCCACATGCCTTCCTTTATACAGCAACCTTAAGGGCTATCAAGTACACACACAGTTCCTTTCTGCCACCTAACCCTTAACTGCTGAAGCATTTGCCTGCTGCCTTAGGATTGGATAGGCTATGAAGAAATGGTTGAACAATGATATGCTGCTGTCAGATGGCAAGTGTGGCTGCTCACGAGTAACCAGGCAGGATTCCGACCTGTCTTTTACAGGTTTTATTTAGGTGCAAACTATTTACAGTGCAGAACCCCAAAGTTCATGTCTGCCTCAGTCGCTAACAGAATCCGGGAGTGCCTGTTTCCAGGACCTCCTCCAGCATAAAAGCCTCGTTAGGCTTGCCTCTTCCTTCCCCCTTTGCTCTTTAGACTTCTGCGCAGGGTGGGTGACGGAGGGGGCATGCATCCTTCCTGGCCGGCTTTGCCAGAAGTGGTGCTGAGGCTCCCACCAGCATCCTCTGGTCCTTTCACCTCTTCCCCACTGGAGGTGGGGTTTTCCTCATCACTGGAAGAGGAACTGCTTCGCAAGATTTCCGGAGGCTCCCTGTAACACAACTGCCCCTCTGTTTCCCGCCCCTATTCTGATAGCAGTTCCCTGACATCCACATTTAAAGTGGTTTTGGGACAATGAAATGCATGGCACGTGACTTTTGATCTACCAGGATGTGTAAGTACAGGCAGTTATATGCCAGCAAGTCTGCATCTTACACAGTATTCCGAATAGCGATGTGTGCAGACATATCCCATAGGTCATTTGCAATGGTAACTCTTGATTTGTGGCTTCTTTATGCAGCATGTATGTATGTATGTATGTCCTGTTGAATTCATAGGAGAAGATCACTGACTGCATTTAAAATACACACATATATGCACACAGACACATTCACTCCAAGAACTCTTCCTCTCCTACTAAGAGTGGCCGATCTCTATAAGTAGATGCTGTCTACATCCATGTTACAGTGGTGCCTCGCAAGACGGAAAACTCGCAAAACGAAAGGGTTTTCTGTTTTTTGAGCTGCTTCGCAAGACGATTTTCCCTATGGGCTTGCTTTGCAAGACGGAAACGTCTTGCAAGTTTGTTTCCTTTTTCTTAACACCGTTAATACAGTTGCGACTTGACTTCGAGGAGCAACTCATAGCACGCCGTGTGGTAGCCCTTTTTGAGGTTTTTGAAGACTTTGGTGATTTTTGAAGCTTTTCCAAAACACCGTGCTTCGCAAGACGAAAAAAATCGCAAGACAACAAAACTCGCGGAACGAATTAATTTCGTCTTGCGAGGCACCACTGTAGTTGCATTTGGGTACATTTGAAAGAAAAACGGGGGGGACCTGAATGTGAAAGCAAAGAAGTATGCTTGATGCTTGCAAAGTATATTTCATAATCTTTTATCTCTCCCCCCCTTAGTTGCATAACATTTGTGAATCTGACTTCTTATGTGATTCTGAAATCATGTGTGATGCTGTATGCCTAGTTTATGATGTCAGCAACCCCAAATCCTTTGAATACTGTGCCAGGATTTTTAAGGTTTGTATGTTTTACGTGTCTCTTCTAAGAGTTACAAAAAATCTAGAAAATAAATGCACACACACAAAAAAATACGTATCTTTTAGCAGTATAGCAAATAAATGTTGCAGAAACATGCAGGTATTGTAAATAATACGTCAAATGCATTTGACTCAAGATAGTTTGTCTCCGCCCCCTGCCCTCTAATCTCTCTATCCTATGTTACAAGAGGGAGGGGAATCATAACCTGAACTCCATGGAAGAAGGGGAGTATAAACAGGTTACTATCATCAGGGATGTATTGGCAGGAGATTTGGACTAGATGGCTTTTTGAGGTACCTGTGATTCTCACCTGTACTTGGCAAAGGGAAGTTGATAGGTTTCCTCTTAAGGCTGCTTCACATGCAACAGGATTCTTACAGAAATAACGTCTACATTGAAATTTGCAATAATTGTGCATGTGCACACATTCTGTGTGATTCTCCTTCACTTGCGTGGATGCTCTGGGAAGCTTTTATTGACTGCACCTTCTTAGCAAATGTATACACACTGATTTATAGTGTTCAGGATAATTCCATATGGAGTCTAATTTGGTACTTTATTTTGCGAGGGAAGCATTTATCATAAAAGTAAAGAGATTTCAGGCATCGTTCACAATATTTCCCCAACAAATAGTTTCTTGTGTAACTTCAAACATTTCAGAATATCAAAGATTTCACCAAATTCGATTCAGATAACAACTTCAGATTAAAAAGAATCATATACCTCAATGTGGCATTTTCAGCATAGCTGCTCCCAAAAACTATCTTCATTGGAGAAATGCTATGGAGTCTAATATACAGTCGTACCTTGGCTCCTGAACGCCACAAACCCGGAAGTGACTGTTCCGGTTTGCGAACTATTTTTGGAAGTCGAACGTTTGACGGGGCTTCCACAGCTTCTGATTGGCTGCAGGAGCTTTCTGCAGCCAATCAGAAGCCGCACTTTGGTTTCCGAACATTTTGGAAGTCAAACGGACTTCCGGAATGGATTCCATTTGACTTCCAAGGTATGACTGTACTAAATTTTTAATTTTTTAAAAAAAATTTGCTGGATCAGTCTCAATTTCATATCTAAAGAAGCAGTACGTATAGATTATTTTCATTCCTTAGGCTGAATGATGCATTCTAGTCCACACTTCTCTAAGTTTCCGAACTTCTATGTCACATTAAGCATTTGTATGCAACAGTTTTGGGTTTAACTCTCTGCAAGAATCCAAAAACAGTCTTGCTTTGTGATTGCGGGACATGGATTGTGAGATTATTGTTTGAGGAAAAGCTTATAGAAAGCCCTTTTGGATTTGCATAAGGACAGTCCGTGTGAATAAGTAGATTCTATGAATTTTCCCCATTTGTATATATTTTCTATTTTGTGTCTGTTTGTGTTTTGCTTTGTTTTTTATTTAAATATTTAGCAACACTTCATGGACAGCAGGATACCTTGCTTAGTGATAGCTGCCAAGTCAGACCTTCATGAAGTTAGACAAGAGTACAGCATTTCCCCGGCCGAATTCTGCAAAAAACACAAAATGCCTCCACCACAAGCCTTTTCTTGTAACACGGTTGATGCACCGAGTAAGGACATCTTTGTTAAGTTGACAACGATGGCCATGTATCCGTAAGTACTCAAAGAACCCCAGTATTCATAACTGCATGGATCATGACAACTTTGCATGTTGTTGTTGTTGATGTTGCCATAAGGATGGAACTCTGTGCCTCACTGAAATATGTGTTTAGCAACAGAGGGAGATGTTGGTGATGCAACTTAAACAAAGAATTTTAACGCTGAATTGGCCAATAAATGCAAGTAATCTAAATTAACTGCAAAAAGCTCCTGCGTACCAACTGTTGCACGTAATGTGATTTTGAGACGTTTGTCTGAATACATTGCAGAATCGCATCTAGCTTAAAGACATTGGGTTCTATTCTCTCCATAAATGCATGCACTGCCTTGCTCATTGTCATTACTCATTCATTAACGAAGAGTTTTGAGCATGTCCCAAGGAGACTGGACCCTCGTTTACTGGGAACCAAATCAAATCAAAACTTTACCGCGGTCTAAAGACCCACCAAACAATTTCAAAACTAGATACAGTTAAAACGACCAGACAGACAGATGGAAGAAATCAAGGCAGTCATTTTGTTTTATCTAGGGCATAATGATCTTCGTTTCTTATAACCTCCGAAAGAAACTTTGCCACGGCCAGTGTAATATCATTTGACCTGTCTTCTAAAAGATATTTAATGTGGGAGGCTTCGGATTTTCCCGGCTAATTTGCCAGTAAGGGTTTGATCAGTTGATCCCTTGCTTGCTCATATTGCCCACAATGCAGTAGGATATTCTTCATGCAATCGACCTCCTGGGAACATAAACAAAGCCTATTTTGATAGGGGATGCCTCTCAGTCTGCCATTTAGAACTTCCGAGGGAAATACATTTAGTCTGGCTTTGGTAAATAAACGCTGATAGGTAGGTACAGACAAATTCCTAAGGTATGAGGATACAGTGGTGCCCCACAAGACGAACGCTTCGCAAGACAGAAAACTCGCTAGACGAAAGAGTTTTCCGTTTTGGAGGTGCTTCACAAAACGAATCTCCTATGGGCTTGCTTTGCAAGACGAAAATGTCTTGCGAGTTCCTGCGGGTTTTTTCCCCTCCCCCCTTTTTTCTAAGCCGCTTAACAGCTGATCCGATAAGCTGATAAGCCGCTAAAAGCCGCTAATAGCGCTAATCCGCTAATCTGTCAATGGGCTTGCTTCGCAAGACGAAAAAACCGCTAGACGAAGAGAATCACAGAACGGATTCTTTTCGTCTTGCGAGGCACCACTGTATCTGAAAGTCGTACCAGTATTGGATTCCAGCTGAGACCAGGCTACAAATTACATAAGATGGGGATCGCAGGTCGCTATGTGAGATGTCCCAAAGCCTTTGCCTCAGGGATTCAAGGGCAGTGTTACTGGGAACCAAAACAGGTATATTTACATGGGGGGGGGGAACAAAACACAAGGCTTCAGGTAAAACATTAGTATTTGCTTTTTGGAAGTCCCCAACACTGTATATTTTCACAGATGAAGAAGAGCCCAACCTCAATATATAGACTTGAGAGAATTTGGCTCTCTTGGTGGTATCCGGTTTATCAGTGTACCGTATTAGCACATTTCCTCAGTAGGCCTTCATAAATATATGGGCCAAGCTCCAAAGAATTGTGAAACTAGTTCCAGGTGTCCAAGGTGGCTCTGGGTTCAAGAGCCGCGCTCTATGCCACATGGCAAAACACTTCCAAAATGGAAGGGAATTGGAAACAGATTTTGAAACGTGACATGGTAGTCTGCTATTCAAAGAAAATTCCCCGAATCCTGCTAGATGTAGCCAAGCTCTTAGGCATATGTAAACTCATTTTTTGGATCACAGTTATGTTTCACCACAGTGTTGCGGAGGGCAGCATGTTTCTCAAATCCTTTTTATTTATTTATTAGATTTATATACCTCCCTTCATCTTAAGATGTCAGGGCGGTTCACAGAGTAAAATACAGGATAAAAACACGGAAAGAAGTAAAACAAAGCAGCAAAGCAGTAACCTGACCTTCCCACAGACACATTTAAAAGGCTGTAGAATATTAATCAGCCAAAGGCTTGGTTGAAGAGGAGTGTTTGCCTGGCACCTAGAAATATATAAAATACACACAAACATAAACATATTAGATATACAGTTATACCTCGGAAGTCGAACGGAATCTGTTCCGGAAGTCTGTTTGACTTCCAAAATGTTCAGAAACCAAGGCGCGGCTTCCGATTGGCTGCAGGTAGCTCCTGCAGCCAATCAGAAGCTGTGTCAGACATTGGGGTTCTAAAGAACGTTCGCAAACCGGAACAGTCACTTCCTGGTTTGCGGCGTTTGGGAGCCAAAACGTTCGACTCATAAGGCGTTGGGAATCCAAGGTACGACTGTGATATAATGAGGAACCACTACAGAGAAGGCCCATTCTTCTCTGTACAGAGAAGAACTACAGAGAAGACTACTTCTAGAGTGAAAAAAAAGGCTCAGTTTTCAAGGGTGGGGTATAGATATTGGTGCACATACAGGACAGAGCAAAGACTTGTCAAATAAGAAGTACACAGTTTCAGCTTGAGACACTGGCGCAGTTCCAGTTGCCTTTCGGAATTGGAGCTCCTGGCAAGCTGGAAGCAAAGCAACTTGAAAGTATTTTTAATTCTCCTCTGTTTAAATAGTCACACTACTGCAAGTTACATGACACAAATCCTAATTACAATACTTACTTACAGCAGTAGTAACCTCTATAGCGTTGGGACACAGGTGGTGCTGTGGGTTAAACCACAGAGCCTAGGACTTGCCGATCAGAAGGTCAGCGGTTTGAATCCCCACAACGGGGTGAGCTCCCGTTGCTTGGGCCCAGCTCCTGCCAACCTAGCAGTTCGAAAACACGTCGAAGTGCAAGTAGATAAATAGGTACCGCTCCAGTGGGAAGGTAAACGGCGTTTCCGTGCACTTCTCTGGTTCACCAGAAGCAGCTTAGTCATGCTGGCCACATGACCCGGAAGCTGTACGCCTGCTCCCTTTGGCCAGTAAAGTGAGATGAGCGCCGCAACGCCAGAGTCGGCCACGACTGGACCTAATGGTCAGGAGTCCCTTTACCTTTAAGCTCTATAGCAGAGCTTTCCAGATTTTTCATGTTGGTGACACACTTTTTAGACATGCATCATTTTGTAACACAGTAATTCAGTTTTGCTAGCAAGGAGCATGGGGAGCATGTGCGTGAGACACCTACACAAGGCAGCCGACACACAGTTTGGAAAGCTCTGCTCTATAGAAAGGTAGATCCTGATGTGAAAAAATGTGACACCCTCAGGAGGTTTCAAGCTGCACATTTGCTAAAGCAAGCTGGCCTGCAGTCATGGTTAATACTGTCATTGTTTTCCACGATTCTTGCACCATATTTTCTCTAGCAGCACCATAGGAGTTCTCTTGCTTTTGTTTATCTCTCTTTTGGACCACACTTGTTGCTACTCAAATTAATAGCTAGCCTACATTTCATGTAGATGCTTGTGAGCCCAGAGATTGAATGCTTCTCAAAGTTGCTGTTTCTCACTAAGCATCTTGCTCTGTTGCCAAACAAGTTCAGTCCTCAGACTTTGTGAGTCTGGTACCTCTAACCTTCTCTGCATTGTTGGTTTAGACATCGCTTAAAATGACAGGTTCATTATAGTACAATAGTGGATATTCAGTGCGATCCAAGACTTTACTGGAACAGGAACTTTTAATTTTATTTTTATTTTTCATTTTTTCTGTGAGGGACCATGTGTTTGCCACAGGGACTCGCCCTCCAGGGCTAACTACATGCCCTGTAAATCTTTCAATAAAGTTGGCAATAACCTTGTCCTCACATCTAGTAATCAAACGTAGAATACCTTCAAACATTCATTTTCCATTTTTTTGTCTTATAGTGAATGATTCATGGAGAATCAATTAATTCTCCCCCCTCCCCAAAACCACTTTTAATGTTCTGTGCTCCTGTGCACTTGAACATCATTGCTGAAGGGTTATGGCTGTCACTTGTTCAAATGGGTTAATTTGATTGCTTTCACCAGGAAGTCCAGATTTTTTTTGGGGGGGGTGCAGAGGACATCTTAAGTTCAGGCTCCTTTTTAAAAAAGTCTTCTTCAATGCATTTGGCCCAGCTGGAATAGTCAAATGTTTTGAGAAATATATGCAACAGTGTATTTGACTTTCTTACCTTCCCTTTCTCTTTCCCCAATTCTTAAGCATGTGTGTGTTGGTTGGGATGGAAGAGGTAAGGGTAGCTGTTGGCTTCATGAAGTTGTTCAGTTTCAGTAGCAGGAGAAAGGAACTGAATTCCGTTCTTTCTATGGATTGAGGAGGAGTTGCCTCTTGTTAAACAAGAGCATATTACATTCTGCTTCTCCTTCTAAGCTGTGTATAAAATAAAAGTTGAATCCCCCCTCCCTTCTCTCTCTCTTCCTCTTGTTGGGGATGCAGGCATGTGGGCACAATGCACTTTTCTAAAATAGTCTCCTCCTGGAAATCTGTACAACTTTAGCCTACCCTTGCCTCACTTTCCCCCGGAATGTAACCAGTTTTATCCTCACCACTCTTGGTTTTGGCTCAGCCCTGGTTTCTGCCTGAGATCTCAATTCCTATCCTTCTGTGTGTTTTTGCAGCCATGCCCGATTACGCTGTATGTGCAGCTGCAACAGGTGTACCTTTTGCATCTGTCAGAACCTCCTCAACTCAGACTTACTGCAATCTGTAAAGAACAAACTCTTCACCGCAGTTCTTAACAGGTCTTTGATTTTTATTTACTAGGTACCAGGCGTGCTTTAAAAGTACTTTTGTTAAAACAAATGGTTGAACTTTGTAACTGAGACACAGGCACTTTGCTCCATATCCATTGAGCAGGCAAATGTACCCGATATACAAGCTTTTCTCTTTAGGTCGTGCTTTTCCTAATTGGCATATTGGATCTCAGCCGTTTAGCAAGTACAGCAATGTGAGTAGCTTCATGTAGCTTGCTAGAAAGCTTGGAGGGATGGGGACAAGCCCTTGCTAGTCATTTCATACAAAATAGCTGTACTATTAAATTTATATGCAACTTTGATATAGATTTTAAAATTTCTATGTGCGGGCAAGTTAAGACATGAGAAACACTGTACAGCCCTGGTCAGCAACTAAGTTTCCCACAAGGCAATTTGGACAAGGGAGTGGACCGGTGCTACCCTCGACCATAAAAGTGACTTGCCATTGGGTTCTGTTACCTCTGAAACCATTTTCACCACGATTTTGCCTCTTCTTCAGCAACCAGGTGGCAAATTAACATCTTTTAGGAGTCTAGATTTGACCGAGAGCTTCCGGTTGCTGACCCCCACGCCCACCGTACAGTCTAAATGTGTGTATATTTTGGTTTATTGATACGAGTCAAAATCACTTCCAGAGTTTAGAGCACAAATGCTTGGTCCCTGCAAATGGATATGGTGCGATGAGATCTGTGGCATTAACAAAAAATTCCTCCTTTAGAAAATAATCCCTACTTATATAAGTTTTACGAATGCAGCTGGGGCGAATCGTTCTCTGTTCAAGACATTAATATATATATATATATTTAGAAAGTTACTAGCAACAAACTAACACTGGCTGAATACTTTTTTAGTACAGTAAGCCCGCAACTTGGATGCATTCAGCTTTATGCGCAAGGCAAATAAATAAATAATAATAACAATAAAGGGGCGGAAAGGTTCCAGAAAAAAGGACTTTGGCAATCCCACCTGCCATTGAACCCAGTGGCTTTAGACTGTACGCGATTTTGGCTTTTGGGGCACAATCCTTGGAACGTGAGTTGCAGGCCTACTGTATTACACACAGTCCCGCAGCTTACCTACGCTGCTCCTTGTGTCTGCTAAATCCTTTTTTTCTTTTTGTGAACATAGAACAGGATTTGCCAGCGTTCACTAGTGACAGATCAGACCCAGCAGATGAATGGGAGTTTAAAATCAAAGTATATCTCCATGGCGTAGTACAGGGTTGGAGTTGCTGGGGCTGGAGCTGGGTTTTCCCCCTCCCCACCCCTGCAGCTAGGGGGAACTTGTTTAATAGACAACAGTATAGGATAATTATAATTCTTATATGCACTGGGAAACACCCTCCCCCCCAAAAAATCGTGATTTGCTTTACTGTGACATTCGCTCTATTGCGGTGGTCTGGAACAGAACTCGCAACATGTCCGAGGTATACCTGTGTACTCCCTTAGCTGGTAGCCTTGTTTTGGTGACCTGTGGTTGGAAAGCAAAGTTTAGAATACATTCTGTATCTTGATTTGTGGAACGTCGGCTAGCAACACACACAGGGTGCATGAAGGCAGTTGTTCTTTACAACGAACATTTCACCACAGCTTTCCGTTAACTGTCTGTTAGGAAGATCTGTAAGGAACATGAAAGTATTCATGCGGGGGGGGGGGGGTCTTCCATAGTCTGAACCCCTCACCCCCATACCTATGCCGCTTGTTCCTTCCAGCTGCAGAGCTAGCTATTAACTGCAGCTGGAAAACTTAAGTAGGAAGCCAGTCTCTCAGTGGTTTTTCAGAAGACTCCTGGATAGCTTAAGTGCTCATACCCAGCCTCCCTGCAACCCAGGCAGGAAGAAGGAGGTCATTACCCTGACCTCTGTTTAGATTAGAGCATGGTACTGTGCCAGCAACAGGTCTCAAATCTTACAATCCTCCTCATTCAAGATGGGCACTCAAAAGAAAATACAATCTCCTCTTGAGGGCAAGAGGGGACGGAAAGGTTGGGGGGCGGTTGTTCAGCCAGAGCTGGGTAGGCAGAATCTGAACTTGGAATAAGAGGATAAGGATCTTTCCCCCTCGATCCCCAGATAACTTTCTGTCTTCATTTTTTTGAGACCTGGGCCTGTCGGGCTCCTTTTTTTTGTACCCACGGCTCTTCCACAAAATAAGCATTGCTACACATAGACATTAGCAAGTCAGGCTTGGCTAGATGATTTCATTCTGAACCTAATCTTTCAGACGTTTTGGGTGTGGCTGTGTTTGCATGGAACAGCATTCAGTCATGTGAGCTCCCACTCAGAGACTGAAGTGGCACAGTGCAGACACCCAGTTTTTCACCTCAGCCACTGTTTATGAGAACCTTGGCTTGAGAAGTTGTTGGACACCAGCTCCCATCAGCCCCAGACAGCATGACCAATTGTTATGGATGATAGACACACCGGAACTACGAGAATCTTAGGTTCTTTGGCTGAGAGAGACCTGCACCTGAAATTTGGGAAGGCTACAGGCAATGTCATCTAACTTTGTTAAAATCTGGTTCTGAATAAGAACAGAGTACAGTACAGAGTACAGAGACCACATAACACCGGTCTTGAAAGACCTACATTGGCTCCCAGTACGTTTCCAAGCACAATTCAAAGTGTTGGTGTTGACCTTTAAAGCCTTAAATGGCCTCAGCCCAGTATACCTGAAGGAACGTCTCCACTCCCATCGTTCTGCCTGGACGCTGAGGTCCAGCGCCAAGGGCCTTCTGGCAGTTCCTTCATTGCGAGAAGCAATGTCTTTCAGAAAGCTACAGGGAACCAGGCAGAGGGCCTTCTCGGTAGTGGCGCCCGCCCTGTGGAATGCCCTCCCATCATGTCAAAGCGATAAACAACTACCTGACATTCAGAAGACATCTTAAGGCAGCCCTGTTCAGGAAAGTTTTTAATGTGTGACATTTTAGTGTATTTTTGGTCTCTGTGGAAACCACCCAGAGTGGCTGGGGAAACCCAGCCAGATGGGCGGGGTACAAATAATAAATTATTATTATTATTATTATTATTATTATTATTATTATTATTATTATTATTACAGTCATACCTTGGTTGTCGAATGCCCTGGAACTCGGACATTTTGGCTCCCGAACGCCACAAACCCGGAAGAGATTGTTTCTGTTTGCGAATGTTCTTTTGGAACCCGAACGTCCAATGGGGCTTCCATGGCTCTAATTGGCTGCAGGAGCTTCCTGCAGCCAATCAGAAGCCGTGATTTGGTTTTTGAACGTTTTAGAAGTCGAACGGACTTCCAAAACGGATTCCGTTTGACTTCCAAGGTACGACTGTATTCTAAACCTCCACTTCTTTGGCTCCTCCTTATTTGTGTGCAGTATCTGCTTTGCATATATGCACTCAGAACAAAAAAATGGGGATCTGTCACCTCTTGAGTGCATGTGCAAAACTGCCTGCAGGTTTTCAGGATGTGAGCATAGCCTATCTGGGTTTTGCTATATCCCCCACTGCGCCCATTTTACTACCTGTGGGAGGTTTATGTGTGAGTCCCATAGAAAGAACAGTGTGATAAGTGGTTCTGCAGTTTCAGAGAACAGCAATAGTTCTCTTCTCAGGAAACTTCAGGGTATTCGTGCCTCTCCTCTATATATCTCACTGATCTCAGTGGGACTCTTCGAGGTAAAGGAGGCGAGCATTGCAGCCTTGAATTAGAGCTGACACACTTTTAGACACACATTAGGCACACTTCTAATCTTTGTGATGGAACTGTTCCCAAAAAGAAAGTGTATTCCGTTAATTGAGGTCTTATGAAAATGAATTTCTGGACCATAAGCCTGGAAGTTTAATGATACTTTATTCTAGCTGGTAAGCGGGGAGCTGCAAGACTAAAGTTGTAAGCCTCATGTCACCCTTGGGGGTGGAGTGGGCAGCTGTGTGGGGGGCAGAGGCAAAAAGCCTACAGTATGCTTCACAGGAACTTTTAACAAGTGCTCTGGATCCACAGACCTTTTAGAAAGAAATTACAGTGGTGCCCCGCAAGACGAATGCCTCGCAAGACGGAAAACTCACTAGACGAAAGAGTTTTCCGTTTTGGAGGTGCTTCGCAAAACGAATCTCCTATGGGCTTGCTTCGCAAGACGAAAATGTCTTGCGAGTTCCTGCGGGTTTTTTCCCCTTCCCCCCCTTTTTCTAAGCCGCTAAGCCGCTTATCAGCTGATCCGATAAGCCGCTAAAAGCCGCTAATAGCGCTAATCCGTCAATGGGCTTGCTTCGCAAGATGAAAAAACCGCTAGACGAAGAGAATCACAGAACAGATTCTTTTCGTCTTGCGAGGCACCACTGTATAAAGATGGAAAATCACTGCAGTGCTGAAGTATATCCTGTAGTGCAGGGGTGTGGAGCCTTTATAAGCCAAAAGGCTGCGCTCTTTTCTGCACTCTTTTCTGTTGCCATTGGTAGGCGGGGCCAGAGGCAAAAGTGGGAGGAGCAGCTAATGATTACCTTTATATAGTCGTCTATTCTATATTGTTTCTTCTGAACAAGCAAGAAACGTTGACATATTCAAGGACAGATTCCAGGAAGGCAAAAATGCCCAAGGTAAAAAGCAGACTGTGTGGCCTGGGGAAAGTTTTTGGGGCAAAATAAAGGGTCTGTTATTTGGCTGTAGGTTCACCACCCCTGGCACTGTTGAATGCAGTAGTCTTGGTTTGAGTTTTCCAGGAATTCTGACTTTATAGAGTTGATTAGGAACAAATACTGTACACCACATGCCTTCGATAAAACAGTTGAGCCATGCTGGATTATTTTTGTTTCATTCATTTTCTCCTCTAGGTGTTCATTTTCATTTGTCTGGCTGGCATTTACTCTTCTCTTGCTGCATTCTTGTGCCTCTCTTTGAAAACGACGTTTCTGAGTGTGCCTTCTAATTCCTCGTGCGTGTGTGTGCTTCTAATCCATCAGCTTGGCTGTTTCCATTTGGTTGTCTGCATGTCTTGTGTATATTGGAGGCTGATGCTCTGTGCCTGCCTTGTTCCTCTGTTATGATTAGTGTTTTACTGTGGCCTGAATCCCTTTATGGGTAAAGTTGAAGCTCAATATGATGGTGGGAATTTCCATCTGAGAGGTCACCCCCCCATCTTGATTCTTTGAAGCTGAAAGCCTATTGGAAAGGCTTTTTCTTAAAATAAATATAGATTGACCATTGTGTTAAAAAAAGAAGATGCAAAAGCCCAAGTGTTTTCATTTTTGTGAGTTTCATAAATGGAAAAGAGCTACGCATCTCCAGTTACATGGAATCAATATCTTGGTATGTTGCGTTGATTATGTGCTGAGCCAAGAATGATTACAACTAGTGTTGGAGAGCCATCTTTATCTCTCACTTTAAATTACCGTATTTTTCAGTGTATAGGACTGAAAAATAAGTGTATAGGCGTTGTTGTGTTTTTACAAAAAAAAAAAAAAGGTTTAAAATTGGGGCTCGCCTTATACACGGGTAGTGCTGAGGGGTGTTTTCTTAATTTGGAGTCCCCCCAAAATTGGGGGTGTCTTATACACGGGAAAATACGGTATATCCTCACTTTATATTCTCTAACACCCTGAAGATTTTTTTAAAAGGTTACAATTCTTTGGCTTGTTTCCCTTTCTGATGCTGTGGGAAATGATTATGCTTCCCAATTTCTTTGCCCCCTTCCAAAGGTGTGGCGTTGGCACTACAAAGATCAGGGAAAAACCCAACATGGTGCCCTTCACATATTGTCAGACTCCAACTTCTAACTGGTCTGGGATCATAGGAATTGTAGTCCAGGAACCATAGTGACTAGCCCTGCCACACATGGCATTTGAATTTACGAGTGCCTGTCATTGTTGTGTGTGGCAGGGCCCTCATTTCTTCTCTCCAAGCTCCTATACCTCTCGACCCACAATGTTGCCTTCATTTGAGGGTTGTCTTTGATGTGCCTGAGTCATCCTCCCTCCATCTTCATGAATGGCCAATTGGTAATTGCAAGTGTGACACTTGATTGGACAAGAGGTTGGATTATCAATTCAACCCGCAATATTGATGGCAAGATGAGCTGTATCCTTCTTTGTATGAAGTAATGTGTAACTGGGGGCTTATGAAGCCTCCCCACATTTTATAAGCCTTACTGTATGTCCTCCTGAGTTCTTAAGAGTAGATTTAAGTCTGTGCAATCTTGATCCTGATTATTCATTTGGTTTGTCTTTGGAAGAAAGCTTGTCAATATTGTGCTTACTCTTTACCCTGGCAGGCCCATTACAACTCAGTAGTAGACATACAACTGTAGGCAGGTAAAAATAAATAATTAGTCCAAATGAAATACTTGCCACCTATTTTCTTTTCCTTTTATTCAGGAGGATCTCCCCCGTCTTGTCGCCAAAAAGAAGCTCCCAAATTTCTTTTTAAACTCTCTTGAATTCAGAGAATTATGGGAAAGTGTGGTTGAGGAGACTAAAAGATCTGCTTGACAGAGTTTCAAAAGTGCAACAGGTTAGGGTAGGCTTTTGAAAAGGAATCTAGGAAGAAAAAATAGTGGATGTGTATCTCTGCATTAGGGACGCGGGTGGCGCTGTGGGTTAAACCACAGAGCCTAGGACTTGCCGATCAGACGCCGATCTGGGCGTTTAAAGGCAGGTTAGTGATGTGATAAAGCTTTCCTCATATTTAGCATGCAGGAAGTCCTGAGTCTTGTCATAACTCTTCCCAGTTTTCTAGTTAAGGCTACTAAAACTTTGAGGGAGCGAGGACTGAACAATGCGTTAGACCAGGGGTCAGCAAACCTTTTCAGCAGGGGGCCAGTCCACTGTCCCTCAGACCTTGAGGACTATATCTTGAAAAAAAATATGAACGAATTCCTATGCCCCACAAATAACCCAGAGATGCATTTTAAATAAAAGGACACATTCTACTCATGTAAAAACATGATGATTCCTGGACCTTCCTCGGGTTGGATTTAGAAAGCGATTGGGCCGGATCCGGCCCCCAGGCCTTAGTTTGCTTACTCATGTCTTAGTCATCTTGGCTTCTGCATGTTCCTGGCTTATTGAATAGCATCACATTCCCAGGCAAAACTAATGATTCTGCTCAGTTAATGCTGCTGGTGTGTTAACTTGTCTTATGACTGCTAGTTAGCCCAGTTACTGTGTTGAATTGACAGTGTACACTCTGCTTACAAAATAGAATATCTGTTGCTTTTGTCTGGAAAGCACAGGCTGCATTTATTAACATAAAATGCTTGTTTTGTTGATTAAATAAAAATGGTATTTCTGAAACATTGGTAAACCCTTGTGCATGTGCTCTTTAAAAAGGAACGTAAAGGCTTAATGCACTGCTAATACTGTACCTGTATGATCTAAAGAGATTTTATAGAGTATTAAAGTTGCACTGTAAATGGCTTTGTAAAACTTTCCTGCTTAGCCTAAACAAGTTGAAGCCACGGTTCCATAATCACATAAGGTACTAATACATAATCCATCTATTGGTTTATATCCCTCGTCCCCTTTGAAATCTTTAGAAGGAAAATAATCTGTGCTTTAATCCTGGAGGCACTGTGTCCGAGTGACTCCCATGTTTTGAGAAATTGGTTGATTACCTGCCCTGGATGGGGCTGCACTTCCTTTGTAGGAGCAGGTACGCAACCTTGGGGGGCTTCTGGACCCTCTTTTGTCACTGGAGGCCCAGGGAGCCTCAGTAGCTAGAAGCACCTTTTACCAGGTGTGCCTGGTACAACACATACAGTGGTACCTTGGATCCCGAACGCCCTGAAACTCGGACATTTTGGCTCCTGAATGCCGCAAACCCGGAAGTGATTGTTCCAGTTTGCGAACGTTCTTTTGGAACCCGAACGTCTGATGGGGCCTCCGTGGCTTCCAATTGGCTGCAGGAGCTTCAGCCAATCAGAAGCCGCAGTTTGGTTTGCAAACGTTTTGGAAGTCGAACAGACTTCCGGAATGGATTCCCTTCGACTTCCAAGGTACACTTGCACAACTGTTCTGGACCAAGAGACCCTGACCACAGCGGTCTGGGCATCAGTGACTTAAAAATTGGATTACTGCAATGCACTCTATATGGGGCTTTCCTTGTGCTTGATCCAGAAACCACAGTTAGTACAGCAGCTGATAGGAGAGAGATCCTGTCATCAGATAACGCCTGTGCTTAGAGATCTGCAGTGGTTGCCGATTTGTTACTAGGCCAAGTTACGATGGGTATATAAAGCCCTTGACACCTTGTGTACTTGCAGGATTGCCTTCCTCGACCGCGTTGATACGTTTTCAATTACTTGTTCTTTAACTCTTATTGATCATTTTAATATAGTTACTATCAAGCAGTATATAAATTTTGTGAAATAAATAAGATAAATGGAATATATCTGCTTGTGCTGGCACATGCTGTGTGCTTGTTCTCGGAGCATCTCTGCTGTCACAGGAATTTTTTGGATGAAATTGTTAGGGTTTCAGTTCTTAGAGGCTAAAACTAAACTTGAGACTGGCTGTTCCAACAGTTAAGTGGTGCAAAAGTACCCTAAGCACCCTTCAAAGTCAGCACAGATATATTCTGGTCTTAGGAAAATATGTTTGAAGTGGCCCAAACTTAAGTTTTTAGAAAATGCATATGGATGAAACATATATCTTTGGGTAAACAGATGCTTTCTTGGCTGTTTTCCTACATCACCATCCCCAGTTCTCAAATACGTTTCAAAATAAAGAGCTTTGCTTATGGATGGCATTTAGCTGGCTGGGAGTGGCTATTCTTCCCTTCTTTCATTTTGTACTTTGAGGGCGCGAATACCTGAATACGGATATTATACACATGAAGTGCACAGCAATGTGTAGAATTAGATTAACACCTTTTTTAAAATGGGGGGAAATCCTTTGCCAGCTGCTGCTTCTGAGGTGTTTTAGACGCACCTTAATTCTGTGTGTGACTTTATGGGGCATGCTTCTGAATATAAGAAGTAAACAGTGAGAATCTGCTCCCAACACACTGTAAGAAAGCTATTTGCTTTCTTTCTTTTTCTTTATGAATATTTCGTATGAACAGAGTATGTATGCCTTGAGTATGTTTGCCTTGCCTAGCGAATGGGGATCTTAAGGTAGCTTCCTGTATATTTAAACCACAGTAGAATAGACAGTAGGGATGCTGGTGGTGCTGTAGGTTAAACAAGAGCCTAGGAGTTGCTGATCAGAAGGTCGGCGGTTCTAATCCCCGTAACGGGGTGAGCTCCCATTGCTCGGTCCCTGCTCCTGCCAACCTAGCAGTTTGAAAGCACGTCAAAGTGCAAGTAGATAAATAGGTACCGCTCCACTAAACAGCGTTTCCATGCACTGCTCTGGTTTGCCAGAAGCGGCTTAGTCATGCTGGCCACATGACCCAGAAGCTGTACGCCGGCTCCCTCGGCCAATAAAGCGAGATGAGCACCGCAACCCCAGAGTCGGTAATGACTGGACCTAATGGTCAGGGGTGCCTTTACCTTTACCTTAGAATAGACAGTGGCACACACACACAATAGACAGTGGTACACTTAGAATGAAACCAGGTTTTGTGAGGAAAACAGGCAGTTCCCAGGCTCATGTACCCCTCTTAATGCTAATGAGGGACCAAGGGGACATTTGGTTAACAGCTGATTCTCCTCTGTGCATGCCCCAATTGCTGTTTTTGCTTTGTTGCTCCAGCTAGTCTAGAAGACCCTAGGAGCATTTGTAGGGTCAGGAACAGGATCAGGTTTAAGGTGCTGGTTTTAACCTTTAAAGCCCTATACGGCCTAGGACCCTCGTACCTACGGGACCGCCTCTCCTGGTATGCCCCACAGAGAAACTTACGGTCTTCAAATAAAAACATCTTGAAGGTCCCAGGCCACAGAGAAGTTAGGCTGGCCTCAACTAGAGCCAGGGCTTTTTCGGCTGTGGCTCCGATCTGGTGGAACACTCTGTCACAAGAGACCAGGGCCCTGCGGGACTTGACATCTTTCCGCAGGGCCTGCAAGACAGAGCTGTTCCACCAGGCCTTTGGCCAGGGCACAGCCTGACTCCCTCCCTCGGCAATCTTCGCGGAGCTCTGGCCCAATGGTTGCCAGTGGCCTGAATTAATTAATTTTATAATGAATGATTTTAGAATGTTGTTTATGCTATACTTTTATACTGTTTTATTGTTGTTAGCCACCCTGAGCCCGGCTTCGGCTGGGGAGGGCGGGATATAAATAAAATTTATTATTATTATTATTATTATTATTATTATTATTATTATTATTATTAGGGTGAGAATTAGTTGGCAGAAGAAACACCAAGCACCTCGATCCAAATGCCCTCTCCTCATTTTCATTTAGTGGCAGGCACATTTCGGAAACCTGTTTTGTGGCGTAACGTTCTGCCCTTATGATGGCACCACTTGACCTTGCACAGTAATTCTATGCTTTATTCAAAAAAGCAGTGTTTCCATGCATACTGTAAAACTAAACAAAGCAAGCATACAGAAGCACACCACAAAATCGGGAATAATGAGTGAGTGTGGATCCTTTTAATACTGGATCATGCATTTGAGAACCTTAAATCTCTACGCAAGCGGAAGGAAAACAAATAAAATACGGAACATTCGAGTTTGGAAGCAAAAAACAATCCATGTGATCTAACTTCAAATTTTCCCAACAGCCCTTCTGTAAAATTAAGGCACATTTCAGAGATAACAAACAAAAAGTTTTTTTGTGAGTTAAAAATATCTCTGAGGAATATCACCTGTTCTTTGGCAAGAATGCGGGATCAATTTCCGTGTCACCTGGCAATTCTTTTGCTTGGGATGGCTGTAAAAAAAAAGTAAAAATACTTTCCTTTCCTTCCACTTTGATAATTAATTTTTACGTGCCACTTTAATAACCTGCACACAAAGCAAAGGCTCTCCTTGTTAAAAAACAGACTGATAGCTGACTTGTAAGCTGTGTTGGTGCGTAACTTGACTGTTTCTCGCCATGCTATGAACTGCCCACTGTGTGCATGTGTGTAAAAAAGGTTAAGAGCCGCTGTAGCTGAATTGGGTGCCATGCTGTTGTCAGACGAGGAGAGCAGTATTGTTCACCAGGTGCACGCCGTCCGCTCTGTAGAGGATTCCATCTTCATGGAGTCATCCCTTGATCCTCAGTTACTTGAAGACAGGTAACACAATCTTAACTTAATCTCTCCCTAGAGGAGAAACTCAGACAATGCCTTGCTCTAAAATACTTAGAACTAACCCCATGCTAGAAACAATTGCCATTAATCCGCTTGAAGTTCACCCCCCCCCCAAAAAAAAAAGATTTGGAGTTTGTCTGTAGGTGGTTTTGTACGTGGCTTCACTGATCGCCCGCAATAAATACTCAAAGCACTTAATTTGCATGGGATTTCGAGATGTGCTTGAAGTGCTGCCTAGATCCCCGGAGAATCTGGTTTGGCCTCCTTGTGTATGTAGCAGTTGTATAATCCCTGCTTTTATTGAAGGAGCCCTGGTCATTTTTGAATTTGCACTCCGAAGCCTGCTCTGTCTGTTAGGGTGTACGTGCACTTGGGTGTCTGCCTCGTGTACTTTAGAAGTTTCCCCATTATTTCTAATTTTGATTTTAAAACGCCTAGGCCAGAAAATTCTTTCTAGCCTTTTGTTCTATAGGGCAGTCCTAAATCAGTTCCGTAACACTCAATTTGAGAATCGCTGTGCCTTGAACTAAGGTCGCTGCAGTGACCTTTTTGCTTGAGACCGTGTCTGTCGCATTGTGGTAAGCCACCTTATTTTAGCCAGGCTAGCTGAGCATGCTCACAAAATGGTGCGTGTTGGGAGCTTCCAGGTCACTGGTTGTGTGTTTTCCTTTGGTCTTGTCAAGCTCATTGTGGCTTCCTTTCATCTACCATACCCATGCTCTTCTGTTGCATTTTGTTTTCCTCGTTTGATATCAAGGCCTGGCTCACTAACCTCTTAGCTCACATTACTGTTTTTACAGCATTAGGAGTCCTCCAGTTGTGCCATTACTACACATGGGCCAAAAATGAAGATGATTCGGGAGGAGGAGGGAGGGCGATAATTTTGTAGTTGTCTACTGTACTAAGAAAATGCTGTTAACAATTTTTTTGGAAAAATGACTTGGATTGAAGTTTTAAGGAAACATGCAAGAACATAAAACTATAATGTAGTCCCAGCAAACCAGGAAGCAAATGGGAATATTGCAGTTATAAAATAGGAAAATAAAATAAAAAAACTGCTCTTAACAACAACCACATGAAAGCCACCCAAGAGCACTTTTCCAGCACCCCTCTCTAGGTGTTTTGCGAAGCTGATGATTACTGTAGCCTGGGAATCACCAGCGTGGGTTTGTGCTTATGTTATCTAAACCAGTCCTTGGTATCCATAGAAACAGCTCCAGAGGGGAAGGGGTGGGCGCTAGGGAGCAGAGGGTAGACCTAGGAGGTTAAAATACCTATGGCCAGCCCTGATTGTGTGTTGTTTTGATATGATAAATACATTTACAGGCATTTTGCTGCTCTAGCTTTTGGAAAGTATTACACTTGTCAGTTCAAAACGGCCCATTTCATTGCATGAGAAAATAACAGCTTAAATTGTCAAAAGTCCCCCCAAAATGGGAGTTCAAGCATTTGAAATGAAGGCAAGACAATTTTAACACATCGACTGCAACGCTTGAGCCCAATGCACCAGGAGATAATTATTGGTTATATCTTAGTGTGTAATTCTGCACCAACTTTCTATAGCCAAAGTATTTCCGCAAGTCTGGCTTTCCCATTTTGAGAATTTTCTTGTAGCTCCAATCATCAGAGGCTTTTGCCAGTGGTAGAGGGGCAAGCAGCCACTGCCAATTCCCCTCTTTAAGCCCCCAGGCACTTGCACTGTTCCAGAGGGTCTCTCGGACCCCGCGGAACAGGTTTCTAAGGCTTAATGGGGGCAGTCTGCAAAAATATTTCCAGCTCCACCCCTTTCAGCCAGCAATAGCTTCTACTGGATTAGAGTCTGTGCCATATATTGGCCTCTCAAATGAATGCATGAATCTTACTATCTTACGTTTGATTATTTATCACTTCTTTCTAGACTGCTTTGGGATCACAGGGCTGTTCATATTAACAGAACAGCAAACAGTGCAAGAAAATCACTGAAGCCAACATATGCATTGAAACCCAGAAGTTCAAACACATTGAAAGTGTCCATCAGCAGATCTGTATTAATAATCCAGCACAAAACATCAAGCCTAGATAAATGAAATATATCTAAAGCTTTCTGTGAAAACTCAGCAGTGAGGGTGACTGGCACTCCTCCAAGGGAATGGAGTTCCACAGATGGAGCACCACCACAGAAAAGACCCTATCCCATGTCACGGTGCAACAAGCAGTGCTCATTGGCAGGACTGCAAAAACAGCCTCCCCTGTAGATCTTAAGGCCTGGGCCAACAGATACAGGGGCAGCTCCTTCCTGTATTTGGGCACTAAGTTGTTCAGGGCTTTATAAGTTGATATCAACACACTGAATTGAGAAAAATTTGAGAATAGGTGTAATATGATTCCACCTAGAACTCTAGCTGAAGCTTCCAGACTATTTTCAATGGAAGTCCTACACACATCTAGGCATGAGGCTACCAAAGCGTGGGTCACTGTGGCAAGACAGTCCTGCTCCTGGAATAGCTGGATGCCGGTGGCGCTGTGGTCTAAACCACTGAGCCTCTTGGGCTTTGCCAATCAGAAGGTCGGCTGTTCGAATCCCCACGATGGAGTGAGCTCCCGTTGCTCTGTCCCAGCTCCTGCCAACCTAGCAGTTTCAAAGCACGCCAGTGCAAGTAGATAAATAGGTACTGCTGCGACGGTGTTTCCGTGCGCTCTGACTTCCGTCACTGTGTTCTGTTGCACCAGAAGCGGTTTAGTCATTCTGGCCGCATGACCCGGAAAGTTGTCTGTGGACAATCGCCAGCTCCCTCGGCCTGAAAGCAAGAAGAGCACCGCAACCCCATAGTACCCTTTGAGTGGACTTAACCATCCAGGGGTCCTTTGCTTTTACCTTTACCTGTTCCTGGAATAGCTGGAGCAGGAAATAGCCACTTATTGCCACTGAGGCCAGCTGATCTTCCAGTGACACTATTGGATCCACAAGTACCTCCAAGCTACATACCTGCTCCTTGAGAGGGATCATGATTTTGTCCAGGCAGTTCATCTCCACATTTCCTGGACACAGGAACTACTCATAAGTTCTTCCGTCTTATCAGTATTCCGTCTCCGTTTACTCACCCTCGTTGAGCCCTTTACTGTCTCCACGCAATAAGTTTGATTCATCAAATGATAATTTCAATTATATCAAATTGGTTTTTCCTGTAACTGAGCAGTGCTTTGAAAAGTTGGAACAAAAGCATTGACTCCTAAGATTTTACAAGAAATAAAATTGAGTTTGTGTAACTGGATTGAAACTGACTCGTGTAATAGATTTCCAAAAGCAGGCTTATCTGTGTGTCTTCTTTCTGGTGTTGCCACTGCAAAATCAGTTACATTATTTTTTTTATGCTCTTCGTATTGCAGGCATGTGACGCAAGCAGACCTCAAGAGCTCCACCTTTTGGCTTCGAGCGAGTTTTGGTGCTACAGTCTTTGCCGTTTTGGGCTTTGCCATGTACAGAGCATTACTAAAGCAGCGATGATCTGGAAGAAAAGCACGTTTCTCGCAGGGGAGGGGCCTACCAAAAGGGAAAGAAAAAGAAACTTTTATGTACATTCTAAATCCGCTAGAAATATTTATATATGCGAGTTACTTTATTACTTGTAATTCATGGATAAGATTATTTTAAATGATAGCTCTAAACTTGCAGTATTGCGATGGTTGTGGAAGATGTTTTTGCATTACAGTGGCTAACTGAAAATGGCTACATTTGTTAAGGCCCAAAGGGAATTATTGTAAATATAACTTGTATATATTAAGGCTGCGAGCCGTAATGTCCCCCAAAGTTATTATAATTGGCATTAATAGATGTTTCAAATGGAGTGAGCGAGAGTGTAATTAGAATTTGTTTTAAGCAATGTAGGTTCAAGTCCAGGATCACCATTCATTTATTTATTTCACAGGTGTGTGACGTTCTCTCTTTGGGCTCACAGTGCTTGAGGGAGGGCTGAGTTCCCTCCTCTTTCAGTAACTGAACTGCTCCTTTACCCCACAGATCTTATTTCACAAGTGTTTCATTCCCACTGCAGCTTTTATTGGACTTGGATTGATTATTTTTACATCCTAGGTTAAGCAGCAAAATGTGCCGCAGGTCAAGGATATTTTGGGGGGGGGGAGAGAAAGAGAGCTGTGCATTCCCTCCGATAGAAGAGCAGCAAGCATCATCCGTGTGTTTGTCAGAATCTTGACTCTTGTGTGCCATTCCGCAACTCTCTCGTTTCCCACTCTGTTGTGTTTTGCAGACTTTTCAAAGGGGGGGGGCGGCGGCAATCAATTTGTATATTACAACTGTTTATAATTCCAAAGTGTTTTGTTTCATCCTCACTTCCGCAAGCCATTCTCCCAAAAGCTGGGCGTATGGGGTAGAGCCGAAATATTACACAGTGCTTTACTCTCTACTTGGTAGATTAGTTGCATGGTTTGCACTGCGTCCTATACTTCGCTGGAATTACCTGTAGGTGGCATTTTTGAACAAAAAAGAAGGTCAGGAAATTCCTCACTGTCGAACCTATTCCCCCCCCCCAAATCACTGGCCTTTTCAAGTATTTCAATAAATAATTCTACTGTGCTGTGTTTTGAACGCTCATTCTTGTACTTTTCTAAGCGGTAGTGATTCAGTGTGCACAGCAATGATCACGGTTCCCCGGCACTATAGCACAATCCAAAGGCTTAAAAGAAATGTTTAACCCTGTCTAAGAAATGTTGAACTCTTGATTAGTTAAAATCTCTGCTCAGTCACAACTCTCGCTGGGTGATGTTGGGTAATCACCACCTAGGGCTGTTAACCTAAAAATGGGGAAAATTTAAGAGGGCCCAGGAGGAGGAGCAGAACTGCTTGTAGGCCTAGAATAGTTACCGGCAGTAGAGCTCAGTGGGTAGATATCAGTCCCTGGCATTGCTAGGTAGGGCTCCACCTGGAAAGCTACTGCCAGACGGCACTGAGCTAGGCAGATTGATGATCTGACTCTGCAAAAGGCAACTTTCTGTGTTCCTGTTCATGCATTACACAGTTTCCACTGGGAAACTCCCCATGAACAATAGAGGAGTTTTGGCCATACTGTGTGAATTGAGAAGAACACAGTTCTAGCAGCACAGTGACTGGCCTGGGCTTTCAGGCATTAGAAACCCCCAGAATGCTTGCTAGGCACACATGAGAACTGGAAGACCCTTGTGAAGAACTCTCGGCCTTTTATCTGTTTAACCCCCTCCCCATATCATGTGGCTGTAGTTCCATTTCAAAAGATGTAAACGGACAACTTTCAGCTAATGTTTCAGGCAGCTGGCTCCTTGAAAAGGTGGGCACCACTGCCATTACCTTAGTTCAGAGTGTTGGAAAAGGTGGTTTTGGGGACCCCTTCCTGAGCGCTCACTGGAAGGACAGATCGTGAAGCTGAGGCTCCAATACTTTGGCCACCTCATGAGAAGAGAAGACTCCCTGGAAAAGACCCTGATGTTGGGAAAGATGGAGGGCACAAGGAGAAGGGGACGACAGAGAATGAGATGGTTGGATGGTGTTCTTGAAGCTACCAGCATGAGTTTGATCAAACTGCGGGAGGCAGTGGAGGACAGAAGTGCCTGGCGTGCTCTGGTCCATGGGGTCACGAAGAGTCGGACACGACTAAACGACTAAACAACAACAACAACAACATTCAGCTTCCATTTTGTTCACAGTGAACGGCATGGTTTCAGAAAGCCAATTAAGCACTACTTTGCTCCTATAGCTTAGGTTGGATTTTGTCTGCCCACATATCAGCTGTTAGGAATGCCATGAGATTTTGATACTCAGAAAACATCGTTTAAGACTTAGCTCGGATTTCTATACCATAATTACCAGGAAGCTGCTGCTCATAGCACTGCTCTTTGGAGAACTTGGTTCTGTAAAACGTGGGAGTTCCCCTTCATGTCTTTTCATTACAGATGGATCTGTAGAATTTCCACAGAATTGTTGAAGCTGGCTTATAGGAGGAAACTTGGTTGCCAGGAAGGAAGAAAAAGCACTAGACATTAGCAATGAGAATTCTAGCTGTACATCCTAATTGCAGATTGCTGAGCATTGGAAAACTTGAACAGGAGGGTATATATATATGTATCCCCTACTGTAATACTGTGCTTGTATGACTAGTGGCTGCTATCATGGGGATGGAATCATTCTCGTGGATAAAGGAATGGGAAGCAGCTGAGTTCTTCATATATGCAAATGCTTTTGCAAGGAGCCAAGTGAATTCTGCTTGTGGAAGGCAGAATGATAAATAGGTTTCATGCCATGAGGTGTGGGGAACATGGAGCAAGAGGATTCTGTTCCCACAGTGAGATACACAAATGTCCTTTGCAGCTAGTGCCTTATACTGGTTCCAACCCAAGCATGGTCTGCTCTGAAAAGTAGAGGTCCTTCCTAGGCCTACTTCAGGTGCTGGGAAATTAATTTAAAATAGGGTTTCAGTGTTAATAGAATCATCAGCTGAAAATCTCAGACTCTGTTAAGACCTGGGGCCTAACTGGGCCTTGCCTCCATGGCGATTCCAATGCCAAACCTGTTACATTTATCTTGTGGGGAACTCACTAATCTTGTACAGGAAGCTTCCTTACTACCTCAGTTGCTGTGTTATAAAATCATTTCCCATGCAGTTTCAAGTACCATGAAAATAGAAACATTTGTTCATGGGGTTTGCGGGGGGGTGGGTGAGAATAACACCTGGCAAGATATCTATGATCAATATACTATGAACAATTTATTGTTGTTAGCCGCTCTGAGGCCGGCTTTGGCTGCGGAAGGGCGGGATATAAATAAAAATTATTATTATTATTATTATTATTATTTATTATTATTATACAGTCATACTGTGTAATCTCAGAACCACTGGCAGTCATCTTTGAGAATTCCTGGCGAACAGGCGAAGTCCCGGCAGACTGGAGGAGGGCAAATGTTGTCCCTATTTTCAAAAAGGGGAAAAGAGAGGACCCAAATAATTACCGCCCAGTCAGTCTGACATCAATACCAGGGAAGATTCTGGAGCAGATCATTAAGCAAACAGTCTGTGAGCACCTAGAAAGGAATACTGTGATCACCAATAGTCAGCATGGATTTCTGAAAAATAAGTCATGTCAGACTAACCTGATCTCGTTTTTTGACAGAATTACAAGCCTGGTAGATGAAGGGAACGCAGTGGATGTAGCCTACCTTGATTTCAGCAAGGCATTCGACAAGGTGCCCCATGATATTCTTGTAAAGAAGCTGGTAAAATGTGGTCTTGACTATGCTACCACTCAGTGGATATGTAACTGGTTGACTGACCAAACCCAAAGGGTGCTCATCAATGGTTCCTCTTCATCCTGGAGAAGAGTGACTAGTGGGGTGCCACAGGGTTCTGTCTTGGGCCTGGTCTTATTCAACACCTTTATCAACGACTTGGATGATGGACTCAAGGGCATCCTGATCAAATTTGCAGATGACACCAAACTGGGAGGGGTGGCTAACACCCCAGAGGACAGGATCACACTTCAAAACAACCTTGACAGATTAGAGAACTGGGCCAAAACAAACAAGATGAACTTTACCAGGGAGAAATGTAAAGTATTGCATTTGGGCAAAAAAAAATGAGAGGCACAAATACAAGATGGGTGACACCTGGCTTGAGAGCAGTACATGTGAAAAGGATCTAGGAGTCTTGGTTGACCACAAACTTGACATGAGCCAACAGTGTGACGCGGCAGCTAAAAAAGCCAATGCAATTCTGGGCTGCATCAACAGGAGTATAGCATCTAGATCAAGGGAAGTAATAGTGCCACTGTATTCCGCTCTGGTCAGACCTCACCTGGAGTACTGTGTCCAGTTTTGGGCACCACAGTTCAAGAAGGACACTGACAAACTGGAACGTGTCCAGAGGAGGGCAACCAAAATGGTCAAAGGTCTGGAAATGATGCCTTATGAGGAACGGCTAAGGGAGCTGGGCATGTTTAGCCTGGAGAAGAGGAGGTTAAGGGGTGATATGATAGCCATGTTCAAATATATAAAAGGATGTCACATAGAGGAGGGAGAAAGGTTGTTTTCTGCTGCACCAGAGAAGCAGACACGGAGCAATGGATCCAAACTACAAGAAAGAAGATTCCACCTAAACATTAGGAAGAACTTCCTGACAGTAAGAGCTGTTCGACAGTGGAATTTGCTGCCAAGGAGTGTGGTGGAGTCTCCTTCTTTGGAGGTCTTTAAGCAGAGGCTTGACAACCATATGTCAGGAGTGCTCTGATGGTGTTTCCTGCTTGGCAGGGGGTTGGACTCGATGGCCCTTGTGGTCTATTCCAACTCTATGATTCTATGATACCTTGGAAGTCGAACAGAATCTGTTCCAGAAGTCCGTTTGACTTCCAAAATGTTCAAAAACCAAAGTGCAGCTTCTGACTGGCTGCAGAAAGCTCCAAAAAAAGTTTGAAAACCGGAACACTCACTTCCAGATTTTTATTGTTCAGGAGCTAAAACGTTAGAGAACTAGGCTGTTCAACTTCCAAGGTACAACCGCATACCGTATTTTTCGCTCTATAAGACGCACCAGACCATAAGACGCACCTAGTTTTTGGAGGAGGAAAACAAGAAAAAAAATTCTGAATCCCAGAAGCGAAAGCAGCAATCCCTCTTGCTGTTCTGGCTTCTGGGATAGCTGCGCAGCCTGCATTCGCTCCATAACATGCACACACATTTCCCCTTACTTTTTAGGAGGGGAAAAAGTGAGTCTTATAGAGCAAAAAATACGGTAAATAAGTGCAAAAGTACAAGCTGAATGTGAGTGGCCTTGCTACATCTGTTTTTAGTCAACATGGGAAAATGCCATGTACCCATCTGGATAGATGTGTTTCCCCATCAGGTTTTCTACTTTTTCCATTAAAAAAACCCCACCAACCGTTTTTCTTGCTTCTCTGCTTAAAACATTTGCTGCGATTTTGTACGCTTGGTGCCGGCTGACTTTGCTTTCAACAAGAATCGAGATAGGATGCAGATTGCCATGGCAATGTGTGAAAATAGCTTTTCACATCAGCCGGTTGCTATATCTGGTTTTTGGCAGATGGGAATGCAGTAGCTGATTGGTGCTTGAGAAAGACGGTGTGAAGGAGCCAGCCGAAAGACAACACGTAGCAAGCAGAACATGCAGGTCTACCCGTTAGGTGGAACAGACTTCCAAATATAGGTTCACGTTGCTTCTGGAGCTCTGTAAACATTTCCCCTAATTGGTATCATATTTGGGCTTTAAGGACATTGCCACAGCATGTTAGAGTAGCAAGATGAAGTACAGTGGTGCCCCGCAAGACGAATGCCTCGCAAGACGGAAAACTCGCTAGACGAAAGAGTTTTCCGTTTTGGAGGTGCTTCACAAAACGAATTTCCTATGGGCTTGCTTTGCAAGACGACAATGTCTTGCGAGTTCCTGCTGGTTTTCTTCCCTCCCCCCCCCCTTTTTCTAAGCCGCTAAGCCGCTTATCAGCTGATCCGATCAGCAGATAAGCCACTAAAAGCGCTAATAGCGCTAATCCGTCAATGGGCTTGCTTCGCAAGACGAAAAAACCGCTAGACGAAGAGAATCACAGAACGGATTCTTTTCGTCTTGCGAGGCACCACTGTATAGGTTACTTGCAATTAAACAAGAATACAAATAGAACTGGCTCTTAGGGATGTGGGATGTAAGTTACTGTAGTGTGAAACCTGGCTCTTGGTACCATTTCCATTTCACTGGCAATGCAACCTCCTTCCATCTTGCACTTTCTCCTCTCCACCTTATACCAGCTACCTAGAGAAAGCTGGCAGAGTGCCATGTGCTGTGCCCCCCCCCCCCGCTGATCTGGCGTGACAAGTTTCTCAGAAAGAGACAGGGATGCAATGACAGCAAATCACCACAAGCCCACATGATGCTCTGACGTTTTGCCTTGAAACCACCTGCACCGTTTCTGCTTCAGGTGTTGAAACTGAGAATAAACATCCCTGTTGGAGTTTCACCTAAGGAGAGAGGCCACTTAATGCTTTAGCGGTCCAGATTTAATGCCAGTTATGGATAGGGTTTTGAAACTTGACAACGGGCTACTAGGCATGGCCCTCCATTGGGTGGTCCTTGATGATTTCAGCTGCTGCAGAACACCACGGCCTGCCTCTTCTGCTGCTTGCATTGGTTCCTTGTTTTCTGCACACAACAATAGGTACCGTTTTTGACCTGCCTTGTTCTTGATGACTCGGCCCTTAGTGGTCTTGGATAACAAGTCTTCTATCTTTGTTGTATCATCATGACCTTGACTCTCCGTTGAGACTTCTCTTCACCCATCAACTTTAGAATCAAAATGCGCTCTTGGGAGACAGCTATCCCAAATCCCATTCTCTCAGTAATGGTAAAGGGACCCCTGACCATTAGGTCCAGTCGTGGCCGACTCTGGGGTTGCGGCGTTCATCTCGCTTTATTGGCTGAGGGAGCCAGCGTACAGCTTCCGGGTCATGTGTCCAGCATGACTAAGCCACTTCTGGCGAACCAGAGCAGCGCACGAAAACGCCATTTACCTTCCCACCAGAGCAGTACCTGTTTATCTACTTGCACTTTGACCTGCTTTTGAACTGCTAGGTTGGCAGGAGCAGGGACCGAGCAACAGGAGCTCATCCTGTCGCGGGGATTCGAACCGCCGACCTTCTGATCGGCAAGTCCTAGGCTCTGTGGTTTAACCCACAATGCCACCTGCATCCCTGGCTATGGGTATTCCATAGCCAGGATTAATTAAGCAGCTTCTTGCAGTTTTCTGCATTGCTGCAGTCACATACCTGGTCCAAGTTCTCTTACCACAGAATGCCTCTAATGCAGGGATAGCCCACATTGCTGCTCCCCATGATGTTAAAAGTACAGCTCCCCTCTTCCCTTGCCATTGGGTGTGCTGATTAGGACTGAGGGGGGTCCACTGACACTTGGGGGGCACCACCTTGCCTACCGCTGCTCTTGGGTGTACTTTGTCTGCAGCTGCCAGGAAACAAGGTGAAAAGGGGTTTTTTTTTGTCCTGTCCTGTGACACGTAAGTCTCTCTTGGCAGGCAACAGGGCAGGGGCAGCCTATAAGTATATAGGCTTTTGGTCAAACCTTGAGAATTTTCCATCATTCAAGCCTTCTCAAACTCAATTACAGGTAAGCAACTGATTTATCATCATCATCATCATTATTTGAATTGATATACTGCCCTATGCCCAGAGAGCTACAAAATTTACAAAATGTGCAGTACGTATAAAGCTTGCGGTGAATTTTTAAAAAATTAGCTTATGTAGTGGTGCATGGTTGCCGCCTGATGGCAGTGTGGCTTTGAAATGTCTGCATGCTTTTCAGCTTCTGCCTTGGTCCTCTTGGTTTGCGTAAGAAACCTGGTTTAATTGCACATTCTTTTCTCCCTCTGATACCTTCTGCTAATTATGCATTTGCTTTATTTTTTAAAAACTTCCATAGCAAGTCTTACGGCACAGGAAGGTGAACTTTGGTCATCATGGTTATTTATTTATTTATTTGTTCCTGTTATTGCTTCGTTAGCCAGAAATGGGACTCTTGACACACACAGAATGCCTCCAGCTACAGTGGAAAAACACTCCCCCCCCCCCCCAGAACACAGTGGCATCAGATCTATTTTTAGCGTTTTTCCTGTGCTGTAAACCCCAAAGGTTTCCCCTCTTGGGGCAGAAGAGGCGCTGCAGAATTCCATCACAGAGTTAAAAATCACTTTTAAGATCACCCAAGACCACTCTTTCCTGCCACTTTGCTTCTGTTAGAATGGGGCTGGGAAACTTGAGGCCTCCATTCAGCCCCAGCCAGAATGATCAAGGATGCCAGGAGCTGGTTAGAGCATGGTGCTGATAACACCAGACTTGCAGGTTTGACCCCTGTATGGGACAGCTGTGTATTCTTGCATCGCAGAGGGGTTGGACTACATGAGCCTCAGGATCCCTTCCAACTCTATGATTTCTATGGAAATGAGTTGCACTTTTTCTTTGACAACGCATGGAGGGCTGCAGGTCCCTCTTCCTTGAATAAGGGACACCATCTAATCCACTTTATGGATGCAGGTTTGCTGCTGAAGGAGGGAAACACATTCTCAGAAGTGAGCCAAGCAGCCTGTGCTCAAACTCTGCCTTTGAAACCCAATATTTAAATATCACTTGACTGTAGTAGGATCATGCCTACTCTTTTGTATTACAGTGGTACCTCGGGTTAAGAACTTAATTCGTTTTGGAGGTCTGTTCTTAAGCTGAAACTGTTCTTAACCTGAAGCACCACTTTAGCTAGTGGGGACTCCTGCTGCCGCCGCGCCGCCAGAACACAATTTCTGTTCTCGTCCTGAAGCAAAGTTCTTAACCCGAGGTACTATTTCTAGGTTAGCGGAGTCTGTAACCTGAAGTGCATGTAACCTGAAGCGTATATAACCCAAGGTACCACTGTATTAAATTTGGAATAAACCTGGTTTGTTACTGAGGAAAAATTAGAAGCTCCCTTGAATCATTTTGAGAAAGGTAAGATACGGCGTGCAGTGGTTTCTCTGCTAGCCGCTAATATGCACTCTGATCTGCCTCCAGATGGAACCAGTATTTTTCTTAAAAACCAACTTCCTCTTGATTCCTGGACCGACGTCCACTTTAACAAATGTTCTGTTCTAACGGAACAACTGTAAACTCAGCAACATCCATTGCGGTTTCCACTTCTTTCCTGATTTACAGCCTATTCTGTAATGCAATGTACATTGCTTAGGATGGTGTGGGGAGTCTTTAGGAAAAAAGAAAGAAAGAAAGAAAGAAAGAAAGAAAGAAAGAAAGAAAGAAAGAAAGAAAGAAAGAAAAAAGCCTGCTTTATCAATCCTTGTCTCTCTCACATGCTCATGCAAATTCCACCAACCAATAAGACAGAGCTGTATTAAAGCAATGTCACACTGCATTGGATTATTATTTTTTAAAGTGCTCTGCCGCATCAGTTTTGTTCCAGTTCTCTGCAGTTGCTATTTCAATTAATGAGGCTACTCCAAGGAAGGCGGGTGGGAAATTAATTTTGGAACTGAACTAAAGCCGAGGCTGGCAAAAGGAAGACGGTTCTCAATAACAAGTTGTCCTTAACCAAGGGGAAGAGGAGGCTGACATGCTCTGCAAAGGACTTGGTTTGCCCTCAGAGGAGCATGAGCTGTAAAAATAGTTACAGGTCTCACAAATCGTGCAGCAAGCTGTCTTAGACCATTGGGGGGGGGATCCAAGCAGCAACAGCAGGGTATTATATTTGGGTGCTTCCAGACTCTTGTTAATTTTGAGTGGGATTCAATCAGGATGAGAACAGGAATCACGTGGAGGCAGCGAGAGTCCCCATTAGCTAAAGTGGTGCTTCAGGTTAAGAACGGAACTCCGGAACGAATTAAGTACTTAACCCGAGGTACTACTGTAGTCACAAAGTAGGGAGCAAGCTTTTCTGCAATCTGGATGTTGTCTTCAGCCTGGATGTTAAGGAACTTGAACAGCAAAAGGAAGGAAGAGCAAAATACCTTGCTTGGCCTCCCAAAATGTCCCAAGTCTTAAAGTGGAATGGAGGAGGAGAAGGAGGGATTTTGCAGATTTAGTGAGATTAGACCATGCCTGCTGCAACAATCTGCAGTCCCAGCAAGGCATACTGGGGCACAGGAATAATAGTGACTTCCCTTTCGAACCAGAATGTGTATCTAACATTTATGGATGGTGCATTTTTTAAGTGCTTCAGAGAATCCCCACACTTGGTCATCAAGGGGTTGGGGCGGAATATCTCTGTTTACCAGGTAACACACACACACACACACACACACACACACTACTCATTTTTGGCTTCTATTGACTTTAAACGATGCAACATAACTTTTAACCTAGCTTAAATAAGTATTGGAACATCAAACCAACCCTTACAAAAAAATAAAAAATCCCACTGCATTTTATTGATCTCAATTGCATCAGTTTATTGCTCAATCATTAACTGACCACCACTATATGTTCAAATAGGCACCACATAATTAACTACCTTTCATAATTGTGCTACATGCTTAGAAATGCCTAGTTATATATGTGTTATTTGTTGTTTGATTACATTCACCTTGTTTCTTTGCCCTCATTTAATGCTAACTGTTATCTATATGTCACTAGTAATTGTGAACGGACTCATTGCATCTTGCACACACCATTTCTCAACAAATTTATTCTCCAGCTGCTTTCTCTCTTTGTTAACTTAATATATTTCCCAGATTCTTATTAACCAGGCTACTATTGTGGGAGCATCTAGCTTTTCTTCCATTTTTGGCAAATGGCCATTCAAGCATCTGTTAGCAGATTCGTTGCCATTTCTAGGTCTTGGGATACCAGTCTTTTAAGATGTCCAAAACATGCAATTAAAGGACCTTTTGGTAGTTAACATCCAATGTTGTTGTTGTTGTATCCAATGATTTTATTATTATTATTTCTGTCAAGAGAAAAGCAATGACAAACCAGCATCTTAAAAAGCAGAGACATCACCTTGCCGACAAAGGTCCGTATAGTTAAAGATATGGTTTTCCCAGTAGTGATGTATGGAAGTGAGAGCTGGACCATCAAGAAGGCTGATCGCTGAAGAATTGATGCTTTTGAATTATGGTGCTGGAGGAGACTCTTGAGAGTCCCATGGACTTCAAGAAGATGAAACCTATCCATTCTTAAGGAAATCAGCCCTGAGTGCTCACTGGAAGGACAGATCGTGAAGCTGAGGCTCCAGTACTTTGGCCACCTCATAAGAAGAGAAGACTCCCTGGAAAAGACCCTGATGTTGGGAAAGATGGAGGGCACAAGGAGAAGGGGATGACAGAGGACGAGATGGATGGACAGTGTTCTCGAAGCTACCAGCATAAGTTTGACCAAACTGCGGGAGGCAGTGGAAGACGGGTGCCTGGCGTGCTCTGGTTCATGGGTTCACGAAGAGTCGGACACGACTAAACAACAACAATTTCTGTCAAGACTGCATCTCAGTATTCTACAATTTTTTAACCTATCCAAAGAATATGTCGTGCATGGATTGCCAATGTGCAATCTCTGGCTTTCCCTGGTACCCACAGGGTTCCATCCATCCCCCTGCCCTTCTTCCATACTCTGAAAGAAGCCTTCTTCACCCAATAGAAGCCGTTCCCCCTCAAATTCTCACAAGAGTAAAGTGTAAAGAGACTGGTTATTTCTGCCCCTGCTGCGAACTCACAGCAACCAGTGTCCAGAGAAACCTGGAGCGAGCACACGGACATGAATTTTTTTGGTGCTGATTTGTGGAGAAAGATAAACAAGATACATTGCGAATCGAAGGACCACATTTTGATCTTCCACATCCCAAGACATAGCATTTAAAGATGGATGGTCCCTGCCCTGCCACTTGTTTCACCTTCCTTCTCACGCTGTCAACGTTCCTCCCAGAATCTGACTTGATTGATGTTGCTAAGAGAAAAGTGTTTCCTTCCTCTTGTCTCTGACAAACGACAAACATGATGCACTATGCCACAGATCAAACACAGGGAACACTTAGAGTCTTCTTTGAAAGGAGAAAAACAATCGCAGGCCAAGTGCAGCCAATTTCTATAGCATTTGCCCCGCCTTGCACATAAACACACACCTCTCTCATCCAAAATGGTGGGCATTTGGCTGGGGAAATCTTTTTTTAAAAAGAAGCAATTGTGAAATATTTTTAGTGTCTAGATCCTAGATTTCCAGGTGAGGAAAAAAATGTATTTGACCTTAAATAGCTGCGGCAGGCATGGTCCAGATCTTGCTAGTTTGCAACTCCTACTAAGCCTACATTTCTCTGACAAAAATAGGGGTGCCCTATTCAATAATAATAATAATAATAATAATAATAATAATAATATTTATACCCCACCCATCTGACTGGGTTGCCCCAGCCACTCTGGGCAGCTTCCAACATATATAAAAACATAATAAAACAACATTTTTTAAAAACCCTATACAGGGTTGCCTTCAGAAGTCTTCTAAAGGTTGTGTAATTACTTATCTCCTTGGCTTGGGGGGGGTTATATAACTCTATACCCTCCAACATTTCTCTGATGAAAATAGGGGAGTAATAATAATAATGATGATGATGATGATGATGTCTCTGGAAAATAGGGACACTTAGAAGGTCTGCCATCCCTCTCTTATGGGAATGACGGCCTTTATTGTGTGTAGTAATCTTCTCTTTAGATCTAGCGAGAATGCTTTCTGGATTCTTCCATTGGTGGGCAAAGGCGGACCTAAATAAAACGGTGTTTTTGCAGGTGCTGTATGTCATATCACAGAGCTCCTACCAGATGTCAAGGAAATAAACAACTATCTGACTGTTAGAAGACATCTGAAGCTAGACATGTTTAGGGAAGCTTTTAATGTTAGATGTTTTATTGTGTTTTTAATATTCTGTTGGGAGCTGCCCAGAGTGGCTGGGGAAACCCAGCCAGATGGGTGGGGGTAATAACAACAACAACAACAACAACAACAACAATTTATTATTATTAATTAGAGGTTCTGTGCAGGCCACTGAGGAGTGGCTTTTTCCACTTGCCTTGCCCCACCTTCCAGCCCTAGGAGCCTTCATGAGGGAGCTCCTGAAGGGGATACTTTGACCTATTGGTAAGCTATATTCTTACTTAAACCTTTGCGTATGATAAATTAGCTGTTCCTTCTTTATTATTACGTTTCTGTGTTGGGTTGCAGCGATATGTCTCATGTACCGTTTGGAGTTTTGGTTTTGTGTGTGCGTGAAGCGCTTTTGAGGGCAGATGGACTTGTGGGAAAGGTGAGATACAGTGGTTCCTCGCAACACGAAATTAATTCGTTCCCCAAGTTTTTTCGTCTAGCGAATTTTTCGTCTTGCGAAGCACGGTGTCAGAAAAGTTTTGGAAAAGCTTCAAAAATCACCATAAACCTCAAAAAAGGCTACCACACCACGTTCTATGAGTTGCTCCTCGAAGTCAAGTCGCAACTGTATTAACGGTGTTAAGAAAAAGGAAACAAACTTGCAAGATGTTTCCGTCTTGCAAAGCAAGCCCATAGGGAAAATCGTCTTGCGAAGCAGCTCAAAAAACAAAAAACCCTTTCGTCTAGCGAGTTTTTCGTCTTGCGAGGCATTCGACTTGCGGGGCACCACTGTATGAACAAACTGGCCATTGAAAAAAACTGCAACCCCAACCCAAAGGCAAAACCAGTCTTCCTGCTGAAATACTCTCTCCTACACAAGTGTTGAAAGGCCGGCCAGTCTGTCAATGTTTATTACGGCAAACATCCTGCATATGTTGAAAGGCCTGGTTTATCTGACTGCCTTTTTGAGGCCCTTTGGGCTCTATATTGTATTCAGAGGGTCAGGGCAGGCTATGTTGCTTGGTCATGTGACAAGCACACAAAACACACAAAAAGCTTTGTGCTCCCTCAGTACCTCAATCTCAGTTGTGGAATTCCCTTCCCACAGAGGTATGCCCTGCTTTTTCACTATACATCTCTCTCTCTCTCAAATTTCCAAATGTTCCACATAAACGCTGCCAGATTTACGTATACGCTAAACACGCTATAGCTTAGGACCCCACTCTCTTGGGGACCCCAAAAAAAGTTTAAGGGGAAAAAAACCTGGATGTACATTTCCAAAATATAAGATAAAAAACAAATAAAATAAAAATTCCATACAGCAACGGTGTTTTATGTTGTGTAGGCTCCTGAGATGTAAGTCATGGGCCCCGCCTGCTAGCCTGCTCCCTCAAATATCACTGGTTTGCTCATTTCTGTATCAATTACTTTGATAAAATACATATTTTGTTATGTGCATATGGCTTTTAGGTCCATAATATATTCAACACAAAAAAACCAGCGACAATTTGTTGTTGACAAAGGACAGCTGGACATATAAAGGGCCCCATTACCTCAGTAGCTTAGGGCCTCATCAAACCTAAATCCGGCCCTGCGCATAAATTCCATTTTTCTAAAAACAGAATCAACTTCCTATTCCATTTTCCGCAATGTTTTTCTTATCCCCTCCCCCTTTGCTACACCCCCATCTTACCTCTTTTAAAACGTAGTCATAACGCAATAATCTTTCATTGTTCTGTCGCTCGCAGTTCGAAACCTGCATTCACCATACAGCTTTTGGCAAATGCTGAAGACAAGCTTCTTTATTCCTGGCTTTTGGCACCTGAGTCGTGTGTCTTCAGGCCACGACTATAACCCATTCTTGCGACTATAACCTGTTTTTTATTCAGAATTTTAAGTTGTTGTAACCTGCCCTGGGACTTGCTGGTGAAGGGCTGGTTTTTTTTTAGGAAAAGTACTTTTCAACATTTTTTTTCAATTCATTATGAATTTCCTCCCAATACTCTTTTACCACTTTACAGGTCCACCACAAAAAAATGGCAAGTTGACCCCCCCCCACCTCAATAAAGTCCCTGCCTATTCCATGGCTTTCCCTCGAGTTGCTATGGCTGTCTTCTACATGCTAGTGATCACTGTAGGAGCACATATGGCTTTGGGTTTTGCCAATGGACAGGGTTTGTGCGGGGGCACAATTTGTGTGAACCAGCACTTATTAAACCACTGACATTGGGGCTTCTGGGCTTCTGACAAGCACCTGACTGGCCACTGTGAAAACAGAATGGTGGACCAGAGGAGCAATTATTAGGTTCTTATAAACAGGAACATCTGTCTGTATAAAAGGATCCACACAGTGTTTCAAATAAATGGGGCTTCAGAGCAGTTGGGCAGATCCACACCGTACATTTCAAGAACATTAAACACACATGACTCCCCCAAAAGAATCCTAGGAACTGTAGTTAGTTAAACATTCTGCACATTGTAACTCTGTGAGGGGGAAACTACAGTTCCCAGATTATTAAAAAGATTTGGGGGGGGGGGAATCATCTGCTTTAGATGTGTGGTGTGCAAAAACATGAGGTCACAAACGCACCAGCAACCTCATGAGCTTTTCTCACTGCTCTTTGGCGCCTTCATTTGAGAGCCAACTCTTGGTGCTGACAGGATATATGGCTGTTTTGGGGCTACCCTAAAGCTGAGGAGAAACAGAGCCCCCCTCCCCTTTCCTCGTCTCATCTAGAAAGTGCCTCTATGGGAAAATATCAAAGAGAGACCAAGAGAATGTCTCTTTCTCTTTTTTGTCTTTCTGAAGCAAGGTCTTCAGAGGCAGAAGACCTCCATGGGAAAGGAAGAGGGTTTATTTCAGAGCTAGGAGAACAACGAATGACTCAAGGCGGGGGGAACGGGGATGGATGGACCAAAAGGTACCCCTGCTGCTGTTGCGGCTGCTGCCTATCTTTTTAAAGTCAGTTTCCTTTAGAGCAGGAAGCAAGCTGTGTAGATGCTTATAAGAAAGAAGAAGAACTGGTCAACAACTTTTGCACAGGGCACCACATGGGAAGAAGAATCTGTTGGTTCTATTCCAAGGAGAACAAAGGGGCAAACAGAGGAGAGGACGCCTGCTTGTGGGCAGAAGGAGGAGGAGGAATTGAGGGTTTCATTTGTGGAGAAAGAGAAGCAGAGCCGCGCTGATTCTCCAGAGCCTAGAAAACATAGCAGGCAGGGCAGCGGCAAAGGTTGCCAACAAACCAGGGGGGGAAGCAGCTGGATCTGCTCTTGCAGAAATCAGCATAATAGTGCTCATTTGATTATCTAATTTACATTCAAATTTACACTCTAGAACAGTGGCTCTCAAACTTCTTTCTTTGGGGCCATACTTTCAGAACAAAAAACTGCAACTTCATCAGTAGTTTCCATGTCCTAGAGTTACTTATTTTTCACCTAAATGTCTGAGTTAATCTCAGACTGGGGCCTGTGGTGCAATTGAATAAAATGTTTTTATTAACTTGTCTTTGAAACTATATGCCTTTCAGTGTTAAGCTTAATCAAAAGCCCATGTGCTCAGCATGTATTAGAAGACAGAGTTCTTTTTTATGTTTGTTATTAAACTGTGATTACTAATTGGTCTTTCTGATCATGCAGATCACTCGATCCTTGCCAGGGGCATGGGGAAGCCCCACACATTGGAAGCTGGGGGTGCCCAGCACAGGTAGGAGACACTAACGAATGATAAATCTCCTCTGTGGTCTGTACAGGAACATAGGAAGCCGCCTTACACTGAGTAAGATCATCAGCCCATCTAGCGCAATGCTGTCTACACTGACTGGCAGCAGCTGTCAGAGGATCTTTCTCAGCTCTACCTGAGGGACTGAACCTGGATCTATCAGATGGACCTAGATCAGTGTTTCCCAACCGGTGTTCCGCGGCACACTAGTGTGCCGTGAGACATCGGCTGGTGTGCCGTGGGAGGGAGGCGGGCGAGTCGGGCGGTGAGAGGCGGCGGCGGCGAGGATCCGCGTCGAGCCGGGGGCGGCTCCGCGGTGGTGGTGCCGAGCGGCGGGGCAGCGCGTGCAAAAGGGAGGAGCGCGAGACAGCGGAGGAGGAGGAGGCCGGCATGTCCGGGCAGCAGCAGCAACAACAGCAGCAGCAACTCCCGCCGCCGCCCCCTCCTCCGCCCGCTATCGCCGCCACCACCACAACAGCCGCCGCCGCCTCAGCTGCCGCCGTCCCTCAGTCCCTCGCTCTGCTGCCTCCTCCCCCCCCACCCCCAAAGCTTGGAGGTTCCCCGGCAAGGGGGAGGTGAAAAAATTTAAAACTTTCACTTTCGTGCGTCCCTCCCGGCGTGACGCTGCGCGCTGACGTCACGGGGCTGTAATGGTGGTGTGCCGCGAGATTTTTTTCATTAAACAGGTGTGCCGTTGCCCAAAAAAGGTTGGGAAACACTGACCTAGATGGACTAGTTGTTCCAACTTGATATAAGGCAGTTTCCCATGTACTTATCCACTGCGGGGGAAACCTAGTAATTTATATGCAGCAGGTGCATTTTTCACTAGTGTTGTCACCTGGCATGCATAGTAAATGTTGACTGGTTGTCACCCCAATGCAGGCATAGGCAAACTCGGCCCTCCAGATGTTTTGGGACTACAATTCCCATCATCCCTGACCACTGGTCCTGTTAGCTAGGGATCATGGGAGCTGTAGTCCCCAAAACATCTGGAGGGCCGAGTTTGCGTATGCCTGCTCTAATGCACGGGGGTTAAAGGGTTCCCAAGTTACAACCCAGAGTTGCTGTACATGTCTTTGCAACAGGTGTGGGGAACCCTGGCCATTGGCCACACTTGCTAGGGCTGATGAGACATCCACTTCAGAAACATCTGGACAACCAAAGTTTCCCAACACCTGCTTTCAAAGTACTATTGCTATGGAAAGTGATGCAGCTGCGGCTTCTCACACCTATTCAGATGGAAACTCTACAGGCACAGACTAATGCAGCAATGAAGGCAGCCTCATCTGTAGAAATACTAGTTATCATCCAGCTGTAAAGGCGGAGAGGATCCACCAAATGAGCTTGAAAGCCGTATCTCCTAACCCATGCTGTGCATCTCCCCAGAAAGCTCGTTAAATAATCCTTGAGCAGTTCTGTATCCTGAAACCTGACTTCTTATAGTTATCCTGCTAGATTGCCATTCTTTTATTTGACAGTTTGCTGGATGGCTGTCGGAATGGCTGTCTTAATGGCTATTAATAAAGATTAAGGAGATACAGGGCCGGCTCTACCATTAGGCAGAGTAAGGCAGGTGGGGTTGGAGAGTAACAGGGAGGTATCAGGGAGCAAAGCTGTGTGCACTTCATGCATTCCCTGTACCTTCTTAAAGATAGCCTGCTGTGTAGTGGTGGACATTGCCCTGTTGCCAGTGTTGAACTAAAACACAACTTCATGTCTGGTTGGCTTCAGTACATGAAATGATGGGTGTGCTATTTTGCCCCATGCAAGAAAAGATATTGGGCATCTTTCCCTTTATTCGATTTAGATACTTATCAGAGCCTAGGGAATGGAATACTGCATCCCATCCCTCTCCAGTTACAGAAAAGGGGTAGGGGTATGAGGGTGGGGAGAAAACAAACTAACAAGCCAAGCATACAATAATTAAAAGTAAAGGTAAAGGGACCCCTGACCATTAGGTCCAGTCGTGGCCGACTCTGGAGTTGTGGCACTCATCTTGGTGCTTTATGGGCCGAGGGAGCCGGCGTACAGCTTCCGGGTCATGTGGCCAGCATGACTAAGCCACTTCTGGCGAACCAGAGCAGCACACGGAAATGCCATTTACCTTCCCGCCGGAGTGGTACCTATTTATCTACTTGCACTTTGACGTGCTTTCGAACTGCTAGGTTGGCAGGAGCAGGGACCGAGCAACGGGAGCTCACTCCGTCGCGGGGATTCGAACCGCCAACCTTCTGATCAGCAAGTCCTAGGCTCTGTGGTTTAACCCACAGCACCACCCGCGTCCCTAATACAATAATTAGAAGTTTGGAAAAGCAAAGAGGGAAAGAGATCACTAGCTGGCAGAAGGCTGATGAGGACTACCAGATATTCTGCCTCATGGAAACCCCTTCTGTTTGTCTCCACTTCTGCTCTGCTTCAATATTTGTAAATAAAACAATATTGGGAGTTGGTGCTTCCCCTTGGAACTTCTCATTGCTTAGGGGAATAAGCAGCAAGCGCGCTGCAGAATCAAATCAAACAGACCCCACCTGAGCACCTCTTTAGTCATTGCAATCAGTGTTTCCATTTTGGAGCCATCTAGCACTCTGACCTCCGCTAGGCTGTTTGCTCGACAGATGCTGATCCGCCCCCTCCCCTTGGGCTCGTCCCTGCATATTCATTAACTGACCTTTTTTTGCATTACGGGATTAGATTGGAATCCATGGTCCTCTCGGAATAATAATAAATGTTGCTATTTAAATGACTGTTGTTAAGGCAGAACTTGGCTCGTATTTTCAAGGCACCCTCTGTTAGCTCATGGAAATGAACTGCCCACGTGTTAACCGTCTAATGTGCCCCACTCGTATCTGTCAATTATTGTTTTACAAAGCTGAACTGCCAAGGAGGACGTGGAAGGAGAGAAAACGAGGGCTGTACAAATCAAGAGGTTTTCAAAAGCTTAGCAGCTCATCGTATGCTTGTAGCAAAACCTTTTAATTAGAATGGTGTGATTTTTTCCTTAGACGTTAATAGTAGCAAGGCCCTTGCTCACTCATCTCTCAAGATTCTTTGCTTAAATTATCAGAGCTGTTGACTGTGAATTTGTACTGTAGAGGAGCAGATATTTATGGTTTGTTTGTTTTTTAAATAATACTGTACAGTGGTACCTTGTTTCTTGAACTTAATCCGTTCTGGGAGTCCGTTCGACTCCCGAAACAGTTTGAAAACCAAGGCACGGCTTCCAGCTGGCTGCAGGAGCTTCCTGCACTCAATCAGAAGCTGCGCTGGACGTTCGGCTTCTGAAAAACGTTCGCAAACCAGAACATTTACTTCTGGGATTGCGGCATTTGGGAGCCGATTTGTTCGGGAGCCAAGCCATTTGAGTACCAAGGTACTACTCTATTCATCTGTTGAGGTAAGGAAATATTGTGTCGCTGAATTATTATTATTTTTTAATCATATTATAAATGAGAAATATGCAGGCTACTCTTTTGAGCTTGGTAAAAACACCACAGATTCTGACAAAGTGAAGATACTCTGGTGTTCCTGGCTTAGATGCCATAAATCAAAGGTGGGGAACAGTGTCTAGTCCAAGGGCCTTCATTCTTTCTGAGCAACCTTCTGGGGGGTCACATGCTGTTAGGGGGCAGGGCCAGAGAAAAATGTGGGTGGGGCTAATAATGCAATTTTTACCTTTCTACAGTAGGCTGGTCTCTGCACACATTTACATACTCTGCTCTATCCTCCATCCAGGCAAGCAAGATGCATGATGCGAATTAAAGGACACATCCCAGGCAGGCAAAAATACTCAGAGGATATGAGGTAAAGGCAGGGAGGAGCATGGCCTGGGGAAGAGTCCTGAGGGACAGATAGAGGCTTGGAGGGCCATATTTTGTCCCCAGGCCACATAGAGTTGCCATATGTCCTCTTTTTCCAGAACACGCCCTCTTTTTCAGGATTTAAATTTCTGTCCAGGTGGATTTTTTAAAATTTGGCAAAATGCCCCGGGTTTTGTTGTTGTTTGTTTTTGTTGTTTGTTTACAGTAACCAATAATTTTTTAAAAATGAAAACAATTTTAAAATTCTGATGCATCACGCTCCGACCCATGCCGTTTTTCGTTAATGGGTTGTACATTAATTAAAACAGTTTACTAAATTGCTCTGCGCACACTTACGTCCGCAAAAATGTGAACATCCCAAATACTTTCATGTGGCAAGCGAGGAAGCAAAATATGTATTATTATTCTTTTGTTGTTGAAAGTTAAGAACGTTGCTACTAGCAATATCTCCAAGCTTCTACAGCCTACATATAGCAGGGGTGATTTAAAATGAGTGTCGTCGTAGTGATCCGTAGCTAAAAGTACAAGTCGTCAAATGTGTCCTCTTTTTTGCTTTTCAAAATACGGCAGCCCTAACTGAGGTTTCCCCACCCATGCCATAAATGAAAGGGTTTCACGTGAACGCAATAGTGAGGGGATGTTCTTAGATCCAGCCTTCTGCTTGCTAGATAAGCAGGTAGCATCTGTAGCTCCCAGTGCCTTTCACAGTTTTTTTTTTTTTTCTGGTGTCCCGGCTTTACTCGGGAAGAAATGATCAGGCCACAAGTTGTTGTAACATCCAGGGTAGACCACTGTATGTGTGCATTAAACACTTGCTTTGATGCAGATTGCTAACAGGAGCTGACCTTCAATGCTCCAAATGGGGGATATAAGCCCAAGTTATCCAAAGGACTATCTTCCTTCACATGGTCACCAATTCAGATTCTGCCCAGCAGCCTTTTTCTGTGTCTCTGCCTTCTGGGCTGAAGTGGTTGCCTTTGCAATGTCTATGCTATGGGAGCTCTTTCGCACTGTAAATTTACTTGGAGTAGTTTTTATCTTTAAGGTGCCAGGTAGAGGGTATCCTATTCTAATTACAGTGGTACCTCGGGTTACATATGCTTCAGGTTACGTACGCTTCAGGTTACAGACTCCGCTAACCCAGAGGTAGTACCTCGGGTTAAGAACTTTGCTTCAGGATGAGAACAGAAATCACGCAGTGTCGGCACGGCGGCAGCGGGAGGCCCCATTAGCTAAAGTGGTGCTTCAGGTTAAGAACACTTTCAGGTTAAGAACGGACCTCCGGAACGAATTAAGTACTTAACCCGAGGTACTACTGTATTTGCGTATGCTAGCTTTTGCTATTTTGACCTCAGTTGTTTTGGAGTTTTAAATGTTCTGGTTTATTTCGTACGTTGCTTTTATAAACCAACATGAAGATGTTTGCACCACAAGTCGGGTGTAAATCCTATCAACAAATAAATTACAGATGCCAGCTATTTTAGTTATTCGCAGCTAGGTAATTTTGGACCCAGGGCTTAATGGTCTTGTAGCAGACGGGGTGGCTCCGTTCCTTCAGTTGTGAAGCAAACAATTTTTCTCTTTTCCCCCTTCTACATTCCTGATGTTCTAATCTAGAGCATGGGAAGGCAACCTAAGGCCCAGGGGCCGGATCCGGCCCAATCGCCTTCTCAATCCGGCCTGCAGACGTTCTGGGAATCAGCATGTTTTTACATGAGTAGAATGTGTCCTTTTATTTAAAATGCATCTCTGGGTTATTTGTGGGGCATAGGAATTCATTCATATTTTGTTTTCAAAATATAGTCTGCCCCCCCCCACAAAGTCTGAGGGACAGTGGACCAACCCCCTGCTGAAAAAGTTTGCTGACCCCTGTTCTAGAGGAGCTGGGAAGAGTCTTCAGTCAATTTTGTTTGTTTTTAAAAAATGCAGATTCACATTTTCAACTTAAATCATGACAATATGAATAAACTGGAGTTTGCTTTGGTTGCCCCTGGTGCTAAATGTATTTACTGGACAGCAAGCCTCATTTTGTTGTAGAAAAGGAAAATACAGTGATACCTCGGGTTAAGTACTTAATTTGTTCCGGAGGTCCGTTCTTAACCTGAAACTGTTCTTAACCTGAAGCACTACTTTAGCTAATGGGGCCTCCCACTGCCGCCGCACCGCCGGAGCATGATTTCTGTTCTCATCCTGAAGCAAAGTTCTTAACCCGAGGTACTATTTCTGGGTTAGTGGAGTCTGTAACCTGAAGCGTATGTAACCTGAAGCGTATGTAACCCGAGGTACCACTGTAGGTAGAATTCAATGTCGAGCTGAGGTGATCATTCTGCCAGTGCAGCTATAGATAGATAGATAGATAGATAGATAGATGATAGATAGATATTCTTAGAGCAAATGGTTTGCTGGAGTCTATTGGTTCCTGTAGGCTTAGCTGCACAGCCACCAAAAATGTTTCCTAACTACAGTTCTTGAACTTAAATTCCATTTGAAACACAGAAAAGAGAGTTGATTGTCAAACATTGTTTTGGAATTATATGGTATCCTTATCCTTAGTCAATGGTATATGACTAAGGAAAGTTTAGATCAAGAATTCCTAACTGAAGAAAGAAAGCAATTCAGTTCATACACAGAAATAACACCCCCCCCCCCAATTTGGCAATGTGCTAATGCCAATTCATAAACCAGAGGGCTTTTATTCTCAGCACAGTCGGTGCATCCCTCAAATTTATAATCCAGGTGCCAAATGGATTTAACAGCTGATATCAAAATGGGAGCAAATTACTGTGAGTTGGGATTTTGAAGTTGCTGTGAAAATTATAATATGAAGCGACAAGACAAAGGTTGGAGACTTTTTAAAAAATCATTAGTAATAGCAGGTTGCCATCTGTTTTTCTCTGCTCAGCTAAACAGTGATAAAAAATGTGTGTGTGAGAGAGAGAAGGAATAGAAATTAGATTGCTGATCTCTCCACCTCCAGTTAAACTAGCTGCACTGCTTTGTACGCACTAGCTCAATTTTTTTAAAAAAACAAAAAACTGTCAACCAGTTTTTTTATTAAAAAAAAGCAGTGAGAGGAACTGATGGAAATGTGTCTCTATATAAGCAAACACGGAATCTATAACACTACATCAACATGTTTGCTGTGTCATAACAGAACCAACTTTTTCTAGCTTAGAAAGGGGCGGCTGCTTCAGGGATACAGTCCTTTGTTGTATAAACAGAACAAGTTTCTAGCTCTCTTGGCAATTAAATCAAAACATGAGAATGGGGAGGCAGTTTAGAAGAAGTTGTGTGTTTGCTTCAAACAGTCCATGGTTCCATTGGTCTCTTATGCCAGTCCGTGTAGTAGAGGCAATAGAGGGCTATCTATACTTGGTACTGTATAAGGCAATTAGCTGCTTCTACGTGGGTGGCGCTGTGGGTTAAACCACAGAGCCTAGGACTTGCTGATCAGAAAGTCGGCAGCTCCCGTTGCTCGGTCCCGTTTCTCCTCCCAACCTAGCAGTTCGAAAGCACGTCAAAGATAAATAGGTACCGCTCCGGCAGGAAGGTAAACGGCATTTCTGTGCGCTGCTCTGGTTCGCCAGAAGCGGCTTAGTCATGCTGGCCACATGTCCTGGAAGCTGTACGCCGGCTCCCTCAGCCAATAAAGCGAGATGAACGCCACAACCCCAGAGTCATCCACGACTGGACCTAATGGTCAGGGGTCCTTTTACCTTTACCTATGACGAGCTGGTGCTAAAGGCACAGGAGCAGGTCAGCTGGCAATCCTGTATGAAATAATGTATACAGATGAATGATAAGGATTAGTGGAATGGCCGGGCTGCAGGAATGCCAGACGGCTGCAGTTGTTCTCAAATCAAGCAACCTTCCACCCCACCCCCAATCCCTCCCGCGTCACCCGGCCCCTTCTATAGGAAAACCCTCGCATAAGACAGAGGCATAATCGCCTCGGGACGCCTCGCTGCTGGCGCATTGACCACGTGCGCTCCGCAACGCGTCATTCTCCCTATGTAAACAAGAGGGCGGGACTATGCGAAATGAGATCCCGCCCTTTCTCGAAACTCCAAGCGCGACTCCCACGCCAGGTGCAGAACTTCAAAACGGCGGCGGCGTGGGAGAACTTCGGGATCTTCCTCGTCATAAATCACTTTGGGCCGGGTAACGCCCCCCCCCACCGCGAGCTCGGCTGCTTTGGCGCAAGGTGGGAAAGAGGAGGAAGGGAAGTGGGGGAAAGAAAGACCGAGCCTGGGCTCGGGGCCTGGAAGGGCGCGGCGTCCCGTCCCATCCCTCTGATCCTGCGGGCAGGCGCAAATCCTCCCGTTTGCACAGCCAACACGTCCGCATCTTGGAGGAATCCCGGGCGCGACGTGCCTAGCGCCCGCTCCTGGAGGCAGCCTTGGGAAGGCGCTCCGCTCGCTCCCCACAAGCCGCCCCCGGCCTGAGCGGGGGACCCACGTGCTCTTCCAGACCCGCAGCCAGCTCGGCGCGCAGTTTCTAGCTAGGTTGCAAAGCTCACCGTCATCCCTGCTCTGCCCTGGCAAGGAGCCGATCGCTGCTCTCTCTCCCTCCCTCTCTCCTCCTCTCTCTCTCTCCACCGCTCGAGACAGAGTTGCTGCTGGATCCACTGAGTTGGCTTCCCTGCCACCAGCTCCTGGGCAAACCGCGCTGGAGACGCCGGCCACCGACGCTTCTTCTGCGCCACCGTCCCACGAAGGGGGTCTGGCGGCTCGCCGGAGGTGGGGGGCCGTTGCGATCGTGGGCTTGGCGACGCCGGAGAATCGCCCCTTATAAAGCGACCTCCCTTGGCAAGGTCACCCGAGGGGAAGAAGAAGGCGCTCTTCTTCGCAGCGCCCGCGCGCGCCCTTGCCGTCTCTTCGGAAAGCGCCAAGGCGACGCGGCTGGCCCGGGGCGCGTGGACGCGGGTTCCTACTGCCCCCTAAAGCGGTCGTGGCGCGTTCCGCACGCCTTTCGGCTGCAGAGCTTTCCCGCGAAGTTGTGGCCCCTGCGGCGCGCCGGCTTCCCCCGCTTCTCCTCCCTTTTGCAGGCTCATCTGGGCTTGCAACGCGAGGGGGGATCCTCGACCGACCCGCCGCTGGATCGCGACTTTTCTTGCTCCTGCAAGCATCGCCCCCCCCCCCACCACCACCACCACGCATGAAACCTTTTGGCGCTCGATGGTTTTAATCCCGCAGGATTTGCAAGCCGGGAGGGGGCTTCCTCCGGCCTCATGAGGAAGCAGCAGCAGCAGCAGCAGCAGCAGGGAAGCCCCCCACTTCCATGACCAGGAGGAGGGGGCACCTCTCCTCCATCCACGGGATGAGTGCGATGTCTGCGACGCTGCCACAGAAGAAGGACAGGCGCCTCCCAGCGTGGCGTGGCGCGGCTCCTAGTGGGACTAAGGCGGCAGCAGCAGCAGCGGGAGCTCAATGACCAAAAGGGGCTGAGGAAGAGTAACCGGGAGGGCTCGCGGGTGAGCGCTCACCTCGCGTGGGCTAGCAGGGCAGGAGGCGCAAAAGTTTGGCCAACTTTAGGGCGCGCGCCTAAAAGGTTTCGAAAGGTCCGGCTCCCCTTGGCCTGTGCAGTTGGATCGAAGCTACATCAGCGCCAGCATGCCGGTTAGAGGACGCCTCTCATCTCTCGAGGGATTTTTCCCTTAAGGAGGGGGGCAAAAAAAATTCTACCCACGCAACAACACCCACCCGGTCTCTGGCTGCAGGAGCCAGCATGGAAGAGGAAGGGGCCAGGCTGCATCGGCGGCTTTGAAAGTTTGCCAAACACCTCCGAGGTTGCTTTTCTTCCTCCAGCCCCCACCCCCCCTCGCCGAAAGAGGAGCGACTGAGAGGAAGGGCAGAGAGAGGGGGGCAGATCGGGGGTGGGGGGGATCGACTAGGGAGTTGGCTGCTTCCAAGCATGGGAGACAGGTTGCCGGAGCCAAGCCGTGCAAACCCTTCTCCCGCGGTGGCCGCCTGCTCGGAAGCAGAAGCGATCGAGGTCCTGGAATCCGAGGATGTCCTGCCTATGGCTACGGAGGACGTGAGTTTCATTTGATGTCTCTCCCCCCTCCCCGCCTCCCCCTCCGTTCCCAGTTGACTTTAATCGGATCAAGCTATTTAAAAATAAACTTCGGAATTAAAGGGAGGGGAAGTTTGATTCTTTCTAGGAAGAGAAAGTGGGAAGAAAACGAGGTTTCCCCCCATCATTGGAGTTCCCAAAGTAGCCCCTCTGCAGCAAGATCCCGGGCCTGTTTACACGGGAGTAAGCACGGCCCACTTGAGTGGGGGTTACTTCTAGGTAGGTGTGCATAGGATGGAGCCTGAATAGCTTTGCTTTTTAACCAGTGGGTGAGCTCAGTGTGATTCTGCAGATTATCCGTACTCCTATAGAGATAGCTATATGCATAGGTGTCGTTTTAATTCCATACCCCCCCCCAAAGGAGACAGCACAGCAAGTTTTTTCTTGGACCAAATTAAAAGCATTTCCCCCCTTTCCGCAAAATGCTGTGTGTTAGTTTGCACCAGCATAGAAAGGGGTAACGAGTTGGCGATACACCCCAAACTGCTCTGCAAACGGGATAAGCTCCTGCCAGGAGCTGTTGTTGCCCTGGGTGAGAAACCGAATGAAAATGTGCCATGAAGGCAAAGGAATATTAACCCTGCTGTGATTCAATAGGCAGTTGCTGCAAAGCACACTGGATAACCTTGGGCGGGTGACCAACACTCACCCTAGCCCTACCTTGCAGGGTTGGTGTGAGAATAAAATGGGCTAGTTCCCCGATTTGCTTGGAGGAATGGTTTGATACAGATGTAAAATAATCAGAGGTATCTCACAGAGACAATGAAAAAACAACCCCCCCCACATGTTGCTCACCCTTACTTTGGTGCTAGATGACTACTTCTAGGCAGTGGCATAGCGTGGGTTGTCAGCACCCGGGGCAAGGCAAGTAATTTGTGCCCCCTAACCCGTGGATTTGCGCCCCCTAACCCATGGATTTGCGCCCCCTAACCCATGGATTTGCGCCCCCTAACCCATGGATTTGTGCCCCCTAACCCTAACCCCCAGATGTTGCGCCCGGTGCGGCCGCCCCCCCCTGCACCCCCCACGCTACGCCACTGCTTCTAGGGCAGAGCCACACCATCATTTAAAGCATATTCAGTGCATATTTAAAGCACGTGACTTCCCTCCAAAATTATGGCAACTGTATTTTGTTAAGGATGTTGGAAATGGTAACTCTGTGAAGGAGAAACTGCACTTCCCAAGGTTCTTTAGGGGGAAGTCATGTGCTTTAAATATGCATTGAATATGCTTTATTATATCTATGGTGTAGATCTGCCCCCTAGTTGCTACTACTGCCTCTCTCCTGCTGTCAAATCATGACTTCCTGCTGAATAATGCAGTGGTACATAAGTGCCCCCAACCTGCCAGATGTAGCTGTGGACATGTGGTGGGTAATTTGTGCTAATGCACAATGTCATCTGCAAGAGCTTTAGCTTACATTTGAACAAATGCAGTGTGCTCAGCGGATCACTCACACTCTTCCCATGCAATGCTTGACTGTTTGCTGCAAGCTTTTCATATTGGTTTGTTGTCATCCCTCCCCACATGTGGAACCTTCAGTCATTCAGAAATTATTACTGGCACTAATATCATCTCGGGGATAAGAAAATAAATGCAATGAGATTTCAAAGAAATTACTCTTCTTCCTAGTCGTTTGAGGCAATTTTGCAGCAAAGCACATTTGGGTCTGAATCCCACAGCCGGTTTGGGATGTGACCACATGTACTTTCATTTTCATTAAGTGTGTGCTCAGTACTTTCAATGTGAACCTCCAGCCTTCCTAAGCAGCCTAACTTAGTTGTAAGCCTTAATCTCTAAAGATTCTTAAACAGTGAACCTTATTAGTTACCAAGTATTTCCCTGAGAATGCATCCCCCCCACTTCATCTCCAGCTGACGGTTGGCGGAAGATTTAGGGATGCTTTATATTGCTCTTAACCCGCAACTGCTGCAAGATTAATCACTAAATGGCAACCAGAGCGATTGGGTCTCAGGGATGGCACATTCTGCTATCTAAGCACTTTTAAAGCAAATAGTCCTGTGACAGTGAGCGATTCCCCGAGAGCAATTTCCTCCTGTTGGTTTTCTAACTCATCCTATTATTTGATTGTATTTGTTTCCTTTCTGAAGATTTCCTGGTGCAAAAGCAATCCACATATTCAAGCTGCTGGTGCTTGAATAACACACAGGAGAGCCTTTGCCATAATTCAGAATGCTTCTAGTGGTATTAGCAGGCAGAAACCTCCTAATTCCCTAGCAACTTTCCTGGCAGAATTAGAGGGGCTGGAATGCAGCGGAGGACCATTTAGTCCAGGGATGAGGAGCCTGTTGTCCTCCAGATGCAAGTCCCATCATCCTTGAGCACTGGGCATGCTGGCTGGGCCTGATGGGAGTTGGGAATCCGACAGCATTTGGTGATCTGCAGGTTTCCCATCCTTTCACTAGTCCTTTGTTTCAGGTGTTCTTTCAAAAATGTATCAGGAGTTCCTCATTGAGGAGATCAGCAATGGCTGAAAGAACAGCTTGGCCGCCACTATCTTTCTCTGCAATGTGCAGCCAGTCCAGAGCTGCTTTCTAAGATGCAAGTCCCATTGAGTTCATTGGGATTATCCACCGGCAAGTTCAGTACTTCAGCCTTAGTTTCAGACTTGCATAACTGGTTTGAGTCGCTCACAGTAGTAGGGCAACTCTTGTGGCATCTCCTAAAAACCTTGGGAATTGTAGTTGTGCCTGTTCTTTGTGAAAGGTCTGCAGCTATCTCATAGAACTACATAGAGCTGTGGCTGTTACAAAGTTTGGAAAGTTACAGCAGCCATTGGTGCAGCACAGCTAAGACAGTAGCGTAGATGTCCTCTGAGAATTCTCATGCACTGCCAAACACACACCCACACCCATCCCCAAATCTTTTGTGACCCCTGCGGATCTGACACTGAAATCTGAATCCATTCCATCTTTCCTAATCCTGTGCTGAATGGAAATGATGGCGCGCGCGCACACACACACACATTGCATCAGGTTAGACTTGCCACCAGGAAGGCCATGACTAGTATGTATGACAACTTCCTGTGCTGTCCATTTGTCCCTTGAGCCCTGAATCAGGGACCTACAACCTGTGTCCCTCCATATATTGCTGGACAACAGCTCACATCGTCTCTAGCAGTTGTGTTTGGAACTGATGGGTGTTAGAGTCCAACAGCAACTGAAGGGCAACAGATTCCCCATCACTGCACTAAACAGTAATGTGAGAAATGTCCTCCACCCCTGAAAATCTGGGATACTTTCTCCTCCTTCCACCCCTACGTGTGAAATTTCTACTCTCACACCTTGTGAGAAAAGAAATCTGTTCTTGCAGTCCCTACATTGATAGTTTGTGTGTGTGTTACGGTGGTCGTGCATAAACCCAGTGAGTAGCTGACTCCTACTTTTTAAATAAAATAAATGCACAACTTGTTGGTATCTTCTGTTAGTGTTTTAGCAAGCTTGTGGCAAGAGTGCCAAAGAGTAGGGTAGAAAAATCCACTTGCTGTTTCTTGCCGACTTCCTATCCACGCGTCCCATTACTTCCTGCTTTATAGAACCATAGAGTTGGAAGGAACCAAAGTCCATCTACTCCAACCTGCTGCCCAAAGGCAAAGCTGCCAAGCCACCAACCCCCCACAGATCAACCTCTGCTGTCCAGGACACAGTGTGACTCAATCAGAGGGCAGAAGCATGTGAGAAAGGTACGTGCAGAGGACCTAGCTCGGAGCAAAGTAGTGCTTCCAAATGTAGCGACGATACTGATGTGTGTTTTCTCATGCCGAGTGGCAAATTGACTTGTCTGGTGGGATGTGGAGTTGTTGGGGAAAGGCTGCAGCAAGATCCTGTCGCTGCACGATGTGGCCCCCATTCTCCTGTCAGGCAGTTTCATTGTGAGTAGATGGGTGGCAGTTAATGTCAATGGTATCTTGTAGCTCCTGTGCACTTTCTGCATGGGGCGAACCCACCCATCCCAATGGGTAGGCTTACATCTGTACTCCTTTGTGGATGGGTGTCAGCCTAGAGACATGAAGCGTGAGTGCCGGCAGGACGAGGACCAAAGTTGGATTAAGTTCTGGAGAACGTCAACAGGAGGAGAACCTTCAGAGGCATGTCATTTGAAGGGAGGGGAAGCTGAGCTAGAATGAGGGTGCTGAAGGGCAAGCTGGCAGATTGGGAGGAGGGAAGCGTGGAGGGAGGAGGCAGGTGGGATCAAAACCAAAGCAGAGATGGTACCTGACTGTTGCCCAGGTAAAGATTCAGGTCTGACCTGGAAGTATTTGTAACCAGGCAAGGCAAGAAGGAACCAATGAGCAGTCTGGAGGGGGTGGGAGTGGGAGGAGCTGCGTTAGGATAATGCCCCTTCTTCCTCCACTAGCACACTAGTTACTAGTGCACCAACATGGATGCCCTTGGTGTGTCATGGCTGGATGTCTAGGAGTGGTGGGAGGCACGGGGGGGGGGAACCCCCAGAGGAAGAAAGCTCAGAGCCTGGAGATTGGTGGTGGGACAACGATGCAAGGTATGCTTAATGCTGTAGTGCCATTTCTGCAGGGGCTGCCCATCCCGTTTCAGCGCCTGAAGCTAAACAGAAAGGTGCTGCTCCACCGCAGCTGTGGTGGTGATGGCAGCTTCTGGGTTCTGGAAAGATCTTGCCGAAAGCTTCCGCTTCTCCTCGCTTCTCTGGTGGTGGGACAAGCGAGGAGAAGCTGCTGTGGCTTCCAATAGGATCTTACCAGAACCTAGAAGCTGCTATCACTTGTTCTCTTGCAGCCGCCGCAGCAGGTGGCAGTGCATTGAGGGTTTGATCATGCCCTTCCCCCGCCCCCGCTCCCCTGTGGCTCTTGCTGCTGAAGCAGACTGCTTCCTTTTGCCTCATTAAAAGGCTGTCCCTGCATTTCTGGCTACAAAACCAAAACTAAGCAGGAGGAAGAGCTTAAACAGAGGGAACCAAATCACTTGAAGAACCTCACCCAACCCTCCCATTTTTGAAAAAGGACAAGGACTTTGGGGCATGTGGGGCAAGTTTTGTGCTGAGCCCAGAAAAAATGGCTTGGGCGCTGGTTGTAACCTCTTCCAGTTGCATCTCTCTCTCTGCAGGGTGAGATCCATGTGGAGCCCAGAATCCAAACTTAAAAGGGAATGTGCTGATTGGGGAAAGGAGCCTTTGTACCAGACCACAGGGGGAAGTATCGGATTCCTTAGTGCTTGTAACCCCCTTCTTAATATTTAAATACATTTGTCTTGCTGGATTTCTTTCCCAGAGAGTAATAATAAACCCGATATTATTACCTGGGAAAGCTATGTTTAACAATACATGTAATTAGAGAAGAGAAGCCACATTTAATATTACACAAGAGACCGGAACCGCTCTTTCAGAAGCAAACAGGCTTTTAAACCTCCATAATTATAGCCCCCCCCCAGTCTAGCATTTAAAATGCCTTAGATCTTGTTTTTAACTCCTTCTTGGGCCAGCATAGGTGGGTACGCATCTCTCTTCTTCCATGAAACTATTAAAAGCAAGGGACTCTACAGCTGATTGTAGAATTAAGTTATGAACTGGGCTGGTTCCGCAAAACACTCACCATTAGGGTTGCCAACTGACCACCAGGAATTGGCCGGATCTGCTGTTGTCCTTTGTAACAACAGCTTTATCTGCAGAAATCAGCATGTGAAGGTTGTTGTTGTTGTTTTGCAGCATGTGGATGCACATTTCCCCCCTGCTAATATCTGCAGATCTAACATTGCTCAAGGCACACAGCAACAGAGGCTGGTTGAATACACGGATGGTCTTCAGCTTGTGGGTCACCTCTGAATCTTAGGTGGCACAAGTTCAGCTTTAAAAACAGCAGGGTGGGTTCTGGCAGGTGCATTCCCCCCCCGCCTCGCCTCTTCTGATCAGCAATCTGTACCTGTGGAAATCCCCTCTTCAGTTGTGGGTGGTGCAGTAGTCCCATTTCCCTTGGCACCTGTTCATTCTAGGGGGGAAAGGAGAAGGACATAGGCAGATGTTAATATTAAATTGGTCCCACATTGCTGGTTGGGTGTCTTGGGTTGAAGGTGACTTACAAGAGGCAATAGCTGCAAAAGGCACTTGTATGATCTGCCAAAGTAATGCCCAGTCAGGTTCATGCCAATGAGGTCTAACTGAAGGGATGCGTATCTTGTATCAGTGGTGGTGGCAGCAATGGCGGCAGCACATACACACCAAGAGGGAAACCAGAGCACCTCGCTGCAAAGGGAGGCTCGGCTGCCAGGGATGTGTGGCATCTCTGTCTGGCGGCATCTGGAGTTGCATTAAACAAAAGCGTTGATCGAACATTAACTCTGAATCACTGGGCAGATTTACTGTGACAAGTGGGAGTTTTGATATAAAGGAATATTCACTCAGGCAAGAGCTTGATTGTTTCTGTGGGATTCCAGGGAGTTAGCGCACAAAAGCTGAGCTCTTTAATAGAACAGTTTGCCGAGGTGGACCTGCCATGCGTTTTCAGGTTCGATTGGCTGGTGTTATGCGATCTGCTCTAACTGGAGGTTGTCAGGAGTGCACGTCCTGGTGTTCCATATAATGTATAGTGGTTTAAAAAACCCCTGCTAGTTTAAGACTCTCATATCGATTCAAGTTCAACCAAGCCAAGAAACTGCAAACCAAGGCTGATGCCCTAACAGATCCTATGCAATGTCATAAATTGCACTTAGTTGTAACTTCCCATCCAGGCACCTGCGCTTCTTCCTTGGTCTTTCAGGTACACATCCATATGAGAAGTGGCTCCTTCCTCAGAGCAAGGCATTCTGGGTAAGGTGGGCCTAGGAGAGTGCCAGTACTGCTGCTGCTTTGTCATGGTGACTAGAAAACCAATTTTAAAGAGTTTTGAAAGCTTATAAAGTTACTGTTAACATATATATTTTTTTAAGAAGATTTTCTAGCCAGTAGTGCAGGCATTTTCCTTGGCCACCTTTCCCTCACGCTGTGAGGAGATCTGTCATCTCCTTGGCAGTCCCCTCAAAATGATGCCTCCACAGCGGTTTCTTGCAAATAGGAGGCGCTGCTGGTCTCCTCACTGCCTTGATTTTGATGTAGTTCTTTATTCCGGCCGTGTTCCTGATGTAGATCTTCACTCAACTCTTCTTCCCTGGTTGGGGGGCGGGGGCGGCACTACTTGGTGGTTTGCCTCAGGTGCCAAAATGTCTTGGGTTGACAGTCTTTATCATCCACAAATTTGTCTCCTTTTAAAGACATCCGAGTTGGTGGCCATCTTGTGGTAGCGAATGCCATCGTTTTAAGTGTGCAAAGATATACTTTATTTTGTCTGTCCTATCTCCTCCAATGTTCAGGGTGTCTATATGTTTTAGTGCTGTGCGTGTGAGAGAAAATTTTTCTCTTTTCACTTTCTACATGCCATACATAACTTTATGAACTCCTGTCATAACACGCCTCACTTGTCTTTGCCCCACCCCAAGCTTAAAAAGTCCCAAATGTGGTAACCTTTCCTCATGGGGTTTTAAGATGCATTAGACTTGTATGAAGCCATTATGATAGTGGCAGTTTTTTCTATCTTTATTTTAGATCTTGTTTGGTTTATGTGGAAATTGTTCAGTTGTATAATAATAATAATAATAAAAATAAAATAAAAATAAAAATAAAAAATTGTTTATTTATACCCCGCCCATCTGGCTGAGTTTCCCCAGCCACTCTGGGCGGCTCCCAACAGAATATTAAAAACACGATAAAACATCAAACGTTAAAAACTTCCATAAAAAGGGCTGCCTTCAGAAGTCTTCTAAATATCAGATAGTTGTTTATTTCCTTGACATCTAATGGGAGGGTGTTCCACAGGGCGGGCGCCACTACCAAGAAGGCCCTCTGCCTGGTTCCCTGTAACTTCACTTCTTGCAGTGAGGGAACCACCAGAAGGCCCTTGGAGCTGGACCTCAGTGTCCGGGCTGAACGATGGGGGTGGACTACGATGGTTTAGGACTACTTTTGTTATGTTGAAGTTATGTATTTTTTCTTCTTCATGTTGTAAACTGCCTTGGGCATGGTTTGAACTGTGGAAAGGTGGCCTACAAATAAAATTATGTATGCATATATGTATGTGTGTACAATCCAGATGTTTTGGAGCTACAACTCTCATCAGCCCTAACCAGCATGGCCAGTGGTTATGGGCGATGGAAGTTGTAGTATAGCAACATCTGAGCTGCACCAAAGAGGGCTGCTCTACAGAGTGTTGTGCAATCAAACATAACTTCCAAATATCGGTGACGAAGTGTTCAGTGTGGAGGAAATGGCGGCCTCTTTTTGACATCTGTGATGGCAAGGGGGTTTGTGCCTCTGGTGTCATAACTCTTCAGAGCAGCTCACTGTCCAAGGCAGCACCAGACTGCAGGACTTCCGTTTCCTATATTCTCCATTTGATTACCTGTCTCTCTAAAAAAATAAAAAATGTTTCTGGAATGAATGTACATTTCTGTGCTCTTACACTTTTCTTCCTCTTTCCCCCTCTTCTTTCTTTTATGCATTGCCTCTTCCCTCTGTCAGCACTGGAAAGCTCTGTTTGATCAGGTATGTGAATAATTCAGATTTTTTTCCTCTCTAACACCTGCTAACAATGGAGACCCTGTGAGTTTGTTCAATGGGGGAATCTTTTGTAACATGTAGCTTATGTGCCGTTAGTGTGGCACTGATTTTGTTGCAGTCATGCTTGGCAAGCATTACCCCCAACTCTGGGGTTCTGATGCCTGTTGTACTGTATCTTTGTACACCTTCCTTTAAATTCTTACCCTTATCGATGGATGACCCAAACCACTGAGCCTTTTGGGCTTGCCGATCAGGAGGTTGGCGGTTCAAATCCGCACAACAGGGTGAGCTCCTGTTGCTCTGTCTCAGCTCCTGCCAACCTAGCAGTTCAAAAGCACACCAGTGCAAGTAGATAAATAGGTACTGCTGCGGCAGGAAGGTAAACTGCATTTCTGCGTGCTCTGGCTTCTGTCACGGTGTTCCGTTGTGCCAAAAGCAGTTTAGTCATGACTGTGGACAGACGCCGGCTCCCTTGGCCTGAAGTGAGATGAGCACCGCACCCCATAGTCATCTTTGACTGGACTTAACCGTCTGGGGTCCTTTACCTTTTACCAGTGAATGATCCTTCTTCCCAGGGCTGTGCTGTAAAAAGAAAGCAGCTCAATATGTTTAAAGATGGGTTTTCCCCTTTCTTTAGAAGTTTCATAGCACAGTTGCTAGTTCAGCTCCTTCATGCTTGAGTGAGATTCACATTGATACTGAATTTCAACTTTTACATTTTAATAACAGATCAGCTTATGGGAAAATACCTTGTGTAAGTTTGACATGCTCTCTATATCTAATGTTTCAACAATGTGTGGGACATATTGATATTGGTCAGTTTCTTAACCCCCAGAGCTTCACTGATTTAGCCTAAGAGACTAGTTGATCACTGAAAAGAATCATATAACTGTTGAATTGGAAGGGACTGTCAGGGTCATCTAGTGCAATAGGCCCAAGGTTGGAAAGATACCTAAAGTGTTAGGATGGTAGGATATAGATGTTTTACATGTTTTCTTTATTTCAGCTGTCTGCAGTAGCACAGATAATTAAGATTCAGTAGTGAATCTCCACTTCTGCCCCATGCAAAACCAGGGGCGACTTGAACCCCAAATCTCCTCATTCATGCGCAAATGAAACATAGTACAATTATGTGTGTCACACATGCACAGCAAACATTCACTGCTGATACACAGATGTCACCTCTGTGTATGCATAGAGAGACCTTTTTTTAAATCAGTAGAGCCTCTAAAGTGAATGGTATTGTGGCAGAGGTTTTAACATGTCTGCTGATGTTGCCCGTTGCTTAATCCTGCTAGTGCAAAGGCTTCCTTTGGCTGTTTTCATAGCAAAGTCAATAATTAAAAAAAACAAGAAAAACTAAGCAGGCGGGAGCCGGCTGGTCTCAAAGATCTACTGAAGTCTGTTCACAGTTACGTTGGCAGGCTAGGATTTGTTCTGTAACTTGCATTTTGCTTGTTTGCATTTATATAATTAATGGGATTTTACCTGTGGATCTGAAAACCCATTGCCGTTTGCAAGCATTCAAATGGTGTTTGTAGATATTTTCAAGATACGTGTTCTAAAACACAAATGTGGAGAAAAGTTAACATTTCAAGGTACAATTTCTTTCCATTTCCTTTTTATTTCCCGTTTTAGTGACATGCAAAAATACGTAGACATTTTCCTAGAGTTTTGTCTTGGTGGCTCGCTTTTGGCCTGCAACACTCTGTTAACGTGTTCCGCCCACTTCTGTGTAGGCAGAAATACCACTTTATGCAAGCGAACTGTTATTACTTTGTCTGGCCCTTGAAGAAGGCAGCGTTTTATGAGGCAATATAATAATTTGGTTCCTGTATGTGGTCAGACCGCACAGCGACTATCTGAGTGGGTTGCCTTGCCAATGAGATGTGCCTCTCATCCCAGAGATGGCTTATTACCATTCCCTAAGTAAGCTCACTGCCAGTGGTGATGAGTGTCTGTTTATAACCCAGTAAGCTGTGCTCTATATTTAGCCCATAAATCTGGGGTGAGCAACATTCCTCATTGTGTGCAGAATGTATCTGGGGTGGGATAGGATCATGTAGTTGCATTACTCTAATGACAAGCTGGAGTCCATTCTGTAACACATTGGCATGAATTTACTCCCATCTGTATCAGTTGTTTTATTTGGGGTGGGGGGTGGGGCGGGAGATGGAGATGGAGAAGGAGGTCCTTCTGTATGAGTTTGCTCTTCTTTGGGAGCTATTTTATGGCCACTTTTCATAGCTGCTGCTTAGTTTTTGTGTTATTTTGATGATAATAATGATAATAATAATTATTATTTATTTATTATTTATTATTTATTATTTATTATTTATTATTTATTATTTATTATTTATTATTTATTATTTATTATTTATTATTTATTATTTATACCCTATGGGTTTCCCCAGCCGCTCTGGGTGGCTCCCAACAGAATATTAAAAACACGATAAAACATCAAACGTTAAAAACTTCCCTAAAAAGGGCTGTCTTCAGATGTCTTCTAAAAGTCAGGTACTAGTTTATTTCCTTGGCATCTGATGGCAGGGCGTTCCACAAGGTGGGTGCCACTACTGAGAAGGCCCTCTGCCTGGTTCCCTGTAACCTCACTTCTCACAGGGAGGGAAGAAGAAGAAGAAGAGTTTGGATTTGATATCCCGCTTTATCACTCCCCTTAAGGAGTTTCAAAGCGGCTAACATTCTCCTTTCCCTTCCTCCCCACAACAAACACTCTGTGAGGTGAGTGGGGCTGAGAGACTTCAGAGAAGTGTGACTAGCCCAAGGTCACCCAGCAACTGCATGTGGAGGAGCGGAGACATGAACCCGGTTCCCCAGATTGCAAGACTACCGCTCTTAACCACTACACCACACTGGCTCTCAGGGAACCACTAGAAGGCCCTCAGAGCTGAACGATGGGGGTGGAGGCACTTATTCAGGTATACTGGGCCGAGGTCGTTCCGAGGTATTGGAAAGTATGTCAGTAAGTGAGAGGAAGCTGCCCTACACCAAGTCTGGTCCATTGAGCTTAGTATGAATAGCACTGACTTTCTAGGATTTCAGAAAGGCTAACATGGAGGCACTAGGAACTGGTCCTGAGACTTTGGCATGTATTCTATCACTGAGCTATTATCCTTTTATCATGATGATGAAAACAGGGAGGGTCAAAACTATGCTGCTGTTGCTAGAAAGGCACCTGCAAACTGAGTTTGGGGCCTGAATGTGCAAGGCACCCCCTTCCTTCCTTCCTTCCTTCCTTCCTTCCTTCCTTCCTTCCTTCCTTCCTTCCTTCCTTTTCAGTCCATTGAGATGTGTAGACTACAGCTGCCTAGTCTGAAGTTCTAAGAGGAACCAGCTGCTTTGCATTTTAACAATTCAGCAAAAATGCTATATTTGGATGAACGTGCTGTCCCTGTTTTCAAACTCGGAACCTGATTGTAGACTCTGTTGGTGAATAACTGGAGGGAGGAGTACAGGACAGGTAAGATAGGAGTCTCTGCTCACAGCAGAGCCACAGAAAAGTAGCTGCGAGATGGAACAACCCCTGACTCCACCCCACCCCCCAAAAAAATTATGGGTAAGCGTCTTGTGTGCATGCATTCATTAGGAGTATTTCTGGCAGCAAAGGGCATCATGCAGAAACTCGCCCTTGCCTACTGGGGCAGGAATGGGAAATCCTATGATGTGTATTCTCAAGCCAAATCTTTCCCTGAACAAAGTGAGTCTACCCATTAACCACTGCAAAGATTAAAAGTGGAGTGGGAGTTGGTTCCAAGGGCATGTGCTCTGTGGCGCTCATCCTTCAAGCCCGTTTCCACCTGATAGTTTTCCTGCCTCGGCAGGTCAGGATTCCCACACCCTGCGTTCTGCCACTGGAAGTATTTTCCAGCCGATTCTCGGCAACAGAGAGTCTAAGGACCAGTCTTCGCCAACCTTGTGCCCTCCAGACACTTTGGATTTCAACCCCCAGCTAGGGATGGTGGAAGTTGCAGTCCAAAACATCTGGAAGGCTTCCCTATGTATGTACCCAGGAAAAACAGTTTACCGTTTGAGTTCCACATCCTATCTATGGTTGCTTTGGAGAGAAGCAGATGTTTTAGTCTCCCTTTTGTCCCCAATGTTCCTGTTGAGGGGACAGTTTTGCAGCATCGTCTGCTGGCTCCCATCTCAAGGAGGCTCACAGCTCAGGGGTTTCCAGGTTCAGGCCCTGGCATCTTCAGGTGGAGATGTAAGACAGCAATGACACCCCTCCTGTCTGAAAACCACTTCCAGAGTAGACTATGCTGTGCTTGATTTGACCCTGGTGTAAGGCAGCTTCCTATGATCCAATGGCTCTTCTGTCCCTGAAGAAGAGTTAGGATTTGATACCCCGCTTTATCACTACCTGAAGGAGTCTCAAAGTGGCTAACATCCTCCTTTCCCTTCCTCCCCCACAACAAACACTCTGTGAGGTGAGTGGGGCTGAGAGACTTCAGAGAAGTGTGACTAGCCCAAGGTCACCCAGCAGCTGCATGTGGAGGAGCAGAGATGCGAACCTGGTTCCCCAGATTACGAGACTACCGCTCTTAACCACTACACCACACTACAGGCACTAATTCTGGTGAGGATTAGTCCCTGCAGAACTGCCAGCTGCCATCAGGGATATTTCCCATTTGGCACAGGGTGTTTGTATGCATCAGTGGTAGCTGGAGATATTTTGATGGAAGATGGTGTGCTTGATCTCCAATTTTCCTGCAAGGAAAATTCCACAAACTGGTTCATCTTGACCCTACCTGAAATGATGATATAGCTATTTTAAGGACTTGGGTGGTGAGAAGACATCATCAGATTCTGCCTAACTGGAGTGCTATTGCCTTGTTGTCCGTTGGTCCTAACAGTGGTTTCTGTGGCTTTCTAACAGTGGGAGCAAGCTTCATACTGAGCAGCTGGGTTGAAATTTGCCCCCACTGAAACTATAAAGGCATTTTTAAAAAAGAAAAGAAACTTAGAACATCAAACCAACTAGAGCCCTAAATGGATACCAGATGGCAGACCTAGAATCCAGCTGCTGCTGTCCCAGATATCTGGGTAGCAAGGCAATCCAACTGGCAGCAGATGGCGGTGGTGCAGGTGCTCACCCACACCCCTTGGGTAGGGAAGCAGTCATGAAATAGGGCATCCAAGGATACACTGCACTCCACTGCCAAAAGCACCATGAAGCTGAATTTACGTAGTCTCTGCTTGCAAATGTTAACGTTAAGCAGTGTCATTTGAAGCTGTAGACTCATGTGCGACCCAAAAGATTGGCTGTTTTGTGGTTTATGTGCTAGGTTCTTGACAACGTCTGTCCCGATCCTGAGTTGCTGGGCAGTGAGGTGACTACATTGCTAGAAATGGAAGATGATCAAAAATGAGATGAGAGCTTGGTGCAATATATCACTTAACACTGGATTAAGACTTGCCAGTACTCGGCTGAAATGGACTGGGAGGTAACTGAAGTCTCAAAATAATTAGCCCCTCCTTAGATGAGCAGGAACGTTGAAATTTAATCTATTTCTGGGGTGTTGTTGCCAAAGAGAGCACAGCTCATGAGAACTGGTCCCCAAGCTTCAATGGATTCACAAAGCTTTTATCACCTATGGGCAAAAGCAGATGTCTTCTTCCTAGATTTGAGAAACCAAGATAGATGGAAAGCCCACTAGGTTTGGGTTGGATGATGGAATATATTGTTTGCTGTAATTAAAAATTTCCTCTTCTATCTGGGGTGGTTGAGTGCAAGTTTTAACATGTCTTTATCACATTTGTATCTCATTATAGGAGACTCATGTGCATCTCGAAGTAAGCGTGGCATACACTTGTCTCACCACCAACCCTCTTATCCTTACACGACAGTGAGTTAGGTTAGTGATCGACTTAAGCTCAACCAGTGAGCTTCATGGCTGAGTGAAGATTTGAATCTAGGTTTCCCTGATCCAGATCTACCACTTTATCCAGCACAGTCTAATATTGCCTATTCCGAATAGCAACAACTCTTTAAGGCTTAGGCAGGGCTCTTTCCTGGGCTTACCACCTGGTGCCATTTTTAACAACAGGAGACACTGGAGTTCGAACCCGGAACTGTCCTTATGTAAAGCATGTGCTATGCTGCTGAATTAGGAAAAGGTGGAGCCCATGAGTGCCAAAGATGCTTGAGGGTGACTTTGTTAGCCCTCCTCCTGTTGGGAGTTAGCTCGTGTGGAAGAGTCAGTTCCTACTGGGACTGCTACAGGGGCAAAAGCCCCAGTCCAGCTTGGCCCACCCACAGCAGCTATTTGCTAATCAGCTATGCAAGCCTGAGTTCTGTAAAAATATATATCAATTAGGTCACCAGCCAGTCAATAGCAGGTCATGTTGAACTGAAATTCGGAAAAACTTTCTGACAGCAAGAGCTGTTCAGCAGTGGAATAGACTCCCATGAGAGGTTGTGGACTCTCCTTCCTTGGAGGTTTGTAAACAGAGGTTGGGTGGCCATCTGTCATGGATGCTTTAGCTGAGATTCCTGCATTGCTGGTGCTTGGACTACATGAGCCTTGGGTTCCCTTGCAGCTCTTAAGATTCTATGATTCCAGGACCTTGGATAGCTCCTGCTCTGAAAAGGTCTGGAGCTCAGCTGTGGCCTTTTTATCCCTGTTGTCCAGGCTGCCTTTCCCAGGCTCTGACTTCTTCCTGCCTGATGAATGGAAAGTCTTAAAGAGGCTGGGCTGTGTCGGAGGCAGCTCCCACCTTCTGCGTTGCAGCCTGCATGGATAGCTCAGTTGGTTAGGGCGTGGTGCTGATAGTGCCAAGGTTGCAGGTTCGATCCTTGTATGGGACAGCTGCGTATCCCGCATTGCAGGGGTTGGACTTGATGATCCTCAGGGTCCCTTCCAGCTCTACAATTCTGTGATTCTATGAGGCTCTTGGTGTAGAGGTGGGGTCAGTCCCTCTGAGGAATTTGACTTGGGGGTGTTGTCTCAAGCTCAGGAGGCTCCTAGCTGATGGCCTTAACAGCCTGGTGTCAGAGCCCAGGTTCAGGACCTCTGTGGCTTATGTTGCTAGTCCTTATGCTCTAGCTGGTAGTCCTTCTTTAGTGCCAGTCTTGGCTGCTGCTCAGGATCAGGGGCATGACCCTCTCCTGTGGACAATCCCATGAAATGTTTTCCTGTTTTGTTTTTTTGCTGGGACTGTAATTCTGGATGCACTGACGATAAAGTGGTTTTGGTTTGTTTAGCATCTTGAGTTTCAGAATGTATTTATACATGTGATCACATCGGATTTTTGTTCCACATCTGCCATCTCCCTTGAGAGTTCAGGTGTGTTCAAGCCATGCTGAGCACTTCACACATCATTCTTGAATTAGAAACACATTTCCAAGCAAAGTAATCGCATCCTCCACCCCCACCCCCCCACCCCCACTTTTTAAACTGCTTTCTCTTACTAGCTTGGTTTCTATTTTTGAGGCCTGTTTATTGTCCAGTTTCAATTTGTATGGTTGGTGTCTTTTAGTTTCTATTAAAAATGCCCCTTGCTTTAACTCTTGTGTGCATTTTCTAGTGAAAACAGATGTCTGCGAATCGCTTAAGAATGTTCATAGCAGGTTTACAAACAGCTTCCTGCCTGGTTACCTCCGATAAGTATAAAAGCATCTCTGGGCGTCCAGAGAGGGACAACATTTGTAAAATGGCGTTTCAGGTGGTCCTTGTGCCATAAATGTGTAACACAGACAAATGCAGGCAATAAACCTTTTTTAATGGGACAATACACACTTATTTGTTTTGTTTGCAAAGCTGGCTTGCAGTTAGAAATCACTATGCCTTTAGAATTGCTGCAAATTGCCATTGCAGGGCAATCCTAACAGAGGTGTAGGGAAGACTGAGGCATCAGAGCAGGATTTGATGCCCTCTTGACTCCTAATCAGCATGGGGTTATTTCCCAGATTTTGGTGTTGTGCTGGCTCCAGGCTGGCACAGCAGAAGGTCCCAAATTGGGCCTCTCTCTGGCTGAATTCCATACTAGTCCAGCTCCCAGTCCGTGGCCCCTATTCCACCCCCAGAATGCTCTGTTTTCCCCCATCCCGAAGCTTCCTACTCCTGGTGGGAGGGCCTCTGGTTGTAGGCTTCTGTCCACTTGGACAAAGGCTGAATAGTTGGAGTCTGTACATCAGCAGCGTTCATCCCCCACTGAGAAGCTGGTGGAGAGGAAGCTGTGCTTCATCCTAAAATCCCCAGCTCCTGGCCACCAACATGGTGGTTGTAGTTCGGACTGCAGGTAGAACTGCTGTCCTTACATTTGCTATCTCATGGGTGTATGATGAGAATGGGGTCTTTCTGGCAGATCCGGTGCCGGGAGGTAGCAGTGTTCAAAATTAGCCAGGCGCCAGGTGTATTTAGCACCTGGCTTTCAACCACTTGTGACCAAGTGAAGATGCCTGGGCGTCAGGATGGCACCTGACATCTCCACCATCTGGAGGTGCGTGCTTGAGGATCCTTGGATCCTGACTGTTTTTGCACACTAATACCACATCCTGTAGAATTTTTTATATTTTATCTGCACAATTGGAGTGAATTTCTGGAACCAAAATGTTTTGGGGTTTTTTTCTGTGCAGCCTGAGCAGGAGGAGGCAGAGGTTGGACTACCAGGGGTCAGCAAACTTTTTCAGCGGTGGGCCGGTCCTCTGTCCCTCAGACCGTGGGGGGGGCAGATTATATTTTGAAAATAATAATAATAATGAATGAATTCCTATGCCCCACAAATAACCCAGAGGTGCATTTTAAATAAAAGCACACATTCTACTCGTGTAAAAACATGCTGATTCCCGGACTGTCCACGGGCCGGATTGAGAAGGCAATTGGGCCGGATCGGGCCCCCAGGCCTTAGTTTGCCTACCCATGGACTAGACTAATATATACGTGGACTGTCCCTGGAGCAAGTGACATTTCTTCCTTAAGTTCTCAGTTTGGGAGTGCCCTTGTTGAAGTCTGGAGGACAAGGATAGGCTGGGGGATAGATCCTACTTTATCAAGCTACTTAGTAGGTCCCTTTTAAACTCCTTGTCACATGCCTGACTTAACAGTGGTTTGCCATTGCTCCTCACTCCCACTATGAAAATCATCATTGACAGCAATCTGTTTGCTCAGACCTGCCGCCCCCCACCCCAGCCCCCAGCCCAGAAGCTCCCTACTGCTTAAGTTAGCACCTTGGTTCAGCTCCCTGCATCTCGGGCTGCGTTTTTGTTACAGCTCCTGAGGGAGTCATGGATTCCTCCACGAATGGCTTTCCCTCCCCCAGCGTGAGTGTGATGATGCTAACAAGGCGAAGCGTGTGAGAGCCTCTCTCTGGAGATGCCAGGCTAAACCTCAGCTGTGTGGGCAGGAGAGAGAGAGAGAAAAAAACTTGACAACCACATTGCAGTTACATCCTGGAGACTGCTAATGCCAGGAAAAGTTCTGATTCATAACAATAACAGCAGCAGCAGCTACAGTGCAGATCTGCAACAAGTGCATCTGAGGACAGTGGTAGGAAAAAAGAGGGGAAACCATAACTTTACTTTTTAAATGGAAAGGATTAAACTTTCAGCCTCTATCTCAATTTTAGAGGGGTTTTTTTTTGGGTGGCTTATAATTGACAGAGCTGTGGCTTTAAAAACCATTAGGCTTTCTCTATTTTCGTACCTCATGGTTTTTGGATAAAAGAAGGCGATATCAGTAAATGTGGAAGAGGAGTTAATTATTAAAATATTTCCCCCTATTATATATGCATAACCACTTGATTAATTTCAAGTGTATCTCCTGATATGTGAGAACATGACACTTGATTAATTTATTTCTTTTAAATCCTACAGCATATGTTTTTATATTTCTAGAGCTAGGGATAAAAATAGAGCGAGAGCGGTTTATCGTTTTCCTTTCCCATTGTCCTCTCTTGTTGCCTTTCCTTTGGGCTTGGTTTTATGCCACATGGTACTTGTGGAAAAGAAACGTTATTAACAGAGAAGAGAGGAATAGCTTGGTTGTGGCGAAATCAAAGAGGAGTACATGGTTGGCTGAGGTGACTAGGAGAACTCTAAATCGCCTGCAAGTATTTCACTTAATACGTGAGTTGGCTTGATCCCAAGTTCTTACTGCTGCCCCTTGAATTTCCAGAAGTCCCTCTAGCTAATTCTAATCCTATCTTGTCTACATGCTGAAGTACAGTTTCACTGCCAGCAAAATCTTGAAAGGAGCCTGGGTTGGTGGAGCTGGTGGAGGCAAATGTTGTTTCTTTTGTTTTCTTTTTCATTTGTGCCTGATAATTTACTATGGGTGCAACCCTAAGCTTCTTGGAGGGGCAGCTGGGTAGCTGTTTTGGCACCACATACCTCTCCAGAGTCACTTCCCTGATGCAGCGGTAGGAAGTTGTGCCACCATTGCTAAAGCACTCTTGGTATTCCAGTGGTGGTAAGAGCAAAAGGAGAGGGTGCTCTGGGGGCTTGTCAGGGGCAGATCAATGAGGACTCGAAGGACGTCGTGTTATCACTTGGATAGCTCAGTTGGTTAGAGCGTGATGTTGATAATGCCAAGGTTGCAGGTTCGATCCAAGTATGGGACAGCTGCATATTCCTGCATTGCAGGGTGTCAGGTGCTGGTGGTGGTTGCTCGTGAGTAACCAGGCAGGACTCTGACCTGTCTTTTACAGGTTTTATTGGTGCAAAACTATTTACAGTGCAGAAACACAAAGTTCATGTCCGTCTTAGTCACTTGCAGATTCCGGGAGAGGCCCCTTCCAGTTTCTCCCCCATCTTAAGGACTTCGACACCCCACATCTCCGCCTCCCGTTCTTACGTTTCACCCCTCTGCACAAGCTGGGCGACGGAAGCGGCGTGCCTGTTTCCTGGCCAGCCGAGCTAGATGAGGCGCTTGGGCTCTCAGTAGCATCTTCGAGCCCTCCCTTCGCTCGGCTTCCCTCTTCCCCCTCTGCTCCACTGGTGTGGCTTTCCCCACCACTGGACGAGGAGCTGCTCCCCAGAAGCATCAGAGGCTCTCTGTATCCCTTTGCCTCCCTCCCCTGTCCCGATGGCAGTCCCCTGACACCGGGCGTTGGACAAGATGATCCACAGGGTCTGTTCCAACTTTACAATTCTATGATTCTATGACTTTGGCTCTTCCCCTCATTTATATAAGACGGACCCCAGAATGGATTGTTTTCTCTCCCCTTGAAAAAAACCATAAGGATTTTTTTAAAAAAATCATTTTCAGAAGATAGGGGGAGGCAGATAAAAACCCCTGCTCCATCCATCCTGGCCCATATGAGCCCCGCAAGGCTTAGGAAGTGACAGTTCTTCCCCGCCCCCTACAACCACCATCAGATTGCTCTGTCTATGCCAACTCCTCAAGGCAGCTCACAGCGCATCTGCCTTGGTAGCTCAGTCGGTAGAGCATGAGGCCCTTAATCTCAAGGTTGTGGGTCGTTGGGCAAAGGATTCCTGCATTGCAAGGGTTTGGACTTTCAACTCTACAATTCTATGATTCAACAACTGCTAAAATACAATTATTTTTTAGAGATACTTCCCTGCCTGTATTTTTTTTTTAAAGCCCATTCTGTCAACAGATCACACTCCCAAAGAAAGTTTTGGGTGAGGCTCATTGAAGAAGCAAAGCATATTGAAGGAATTATAAAAGCGCTTCCCCCACCCCTTCTCATTATTTCCCCAGAAAGGTGAAATGCGTAGGGCGTGAGGACTTGAAAAGCTGGGGAAAGTTTGTTTGGAGATGTGTCTGGTTGAGGTGGGGGCAGATGGGGGGGAGGTGGGCTGCCTGCATTTACGCCCCAGATCTTAATCCCTTTTACAGTTGTCAGCGTGGCCTGGCAGAGGGTCTGGAGGCAGGGGGAAAGGCGGATAGAGTAGTCTTGAGCTGAGGGAGTTGTTGGGGCTGAGGAGGGTTAAGAAACACCTGCCCCAGTCCTGGCCCTGGTACCTTTGGGAGGAATGGGGATGACAGCTGGGCCAATGCTGAGGCGACTATCATCTGCTGCTGTTTGACGCACTCTGTCCACGGAACACACGATTAATGAGTCAAGGGAGGCCTATTGTGAGTGACAAAGACCCAGAGGCTTAAGTAGGGCTCTCGGTCCACCATCGTATTGCATTTTTCAAGTGGGGTTTGCGGGGGAAACATTGAGGCGCTGTCTAAAGCCACAATGCGTCTCTTTTTTTCTTCTCCCCCAAACTGCTGCTGACCTTTGTCATGCAACTTTAACCCTTTGGCTTCTCTGGTTTGGGCTTTGGGGCTGAAGAGAAATCCCCTTTATATTGATTGCCTTCTCTCTCTCTCTCTCTCTCTCTCTCTCTCTCTCTCTCTCTCTCTCTCTTTCTCTCTCTCATGCCTTGAAAATATGCTGGTGATTGGTGAGGACATATAGCTGGAGGCAGAAGATGCTTGGTTGTTGCTGGCCAAGTGTCACTGTTCCCCAGCAGTCTAATTAATATCCTCATCTTTTCAGTTTCCGGAAGTATAAGAAGCAAAGCTCTACCTGCCTCAGGAGAAGCAAAAGCTGCTTCATGTAGATTTTTCATCTATTTCAACAACAAAAAATCCAAACCACCCTTTATCCAAAGGCACCCCAGGTGTACAATAATAAAAGTCCAATACAACAAAAGTGAGACACAGTCGATCATCTGAAGTTGTGGGTCAAAATAAAAAAATTCCTTCCAGTAGCACCTTAAAGTCCAACTAAGTTAGTTCTTGGTATGAGCTTTCGTGTGCATGCACACTTCTTCAGATACACATGAAGTTGTGGGTGTTCAGCTGGAAATGAGTGTTTGCTTTGTTGAAGCACTTCCTCCACACTCCCTGCAAAGGTGATGCTATGCTCTTTAATGATTCAGAAAGCTGGTGGAAAGCTGGTTTGAACTTGCTATCTCCCTCTAGTAATGTGCTTTTTCTTTTTCCTTCTTCCTGGGAGTATGTAGGACGGGTTTCCTGAAAAAGCTGTATATTCCAGCCGCAGGCCAAGAAAATCCAGCACTTTCCTCCACTCTGCCTACTGTTTCCTTCATTACATGTTTGTCACACTGTCTACAAAGGTTGTAAATATGTGCAGGCTAGGATGAGAACATGTTTGAATGAAAGGGAGCGCTGTTCATGTAGGTTCAGATAACGGAGGTTTTTACAGTACCCTGTTCGCTTTTAGTAAAATGTGCAATGAAGGCAGATATTACCATGGAAGAAGTAGCACACAATTGAATTTGGGTGCATGGCCCTTAAAATATTGCATGAATAGAGATTTCTTTTGCACATTGCCCTCTGCTGCACAACATAGGAATCCTTGCATAGCGCCGTTCATTGCCACCAGGACTTGATTCCAGCTGGTTGATGTTACACTGGCTTCTGGGAAGGAGTCAGAGCCAAGTAGTGCCACATGACACAAACTGGGTTGCACGGAACTTCACCACTTCAGAGGCAGATTACTGAGACATCCAGTCAGACTGTGTGGCACTACTCCACAACGTTGATCTTGTGACACTCTGAAACCATCTTTTCAATAGCATGGTTTGCTTTCTTCTGTAGCTCGTGGTTTGCTTTGTTTGTGTGTGTCAACTGGAGTTATGTGTGTGTAAGCAATTGTTTTGCTGCTCACTTGCAGTTTGCTTATGGGATGTACTGTAGTGTAAAGGTAAAGGTAAAGGTAGAGGGACCCCTGACCATTAGGTCCAGTCGTGGCCGACTCTGGGGTTGCGGCGCTCATCTTGCTTTATTGGCCGAGGGAGCTGGCGTACAGTTTCCGGGTCATGTGGCCAGCATGACTAAGCCGCTTCTGGCGAACCAGAGCAGCGCACGGAAATGCCGTTTACCTTCCCGTCAGAGTGATCCCTATTTATCTACTTGCACTTTGACGTGCTTTCGAACTGCTAGGTTGGCAGGAGCTGGGACCGAGCAACGGGAGCTCACCCCGTCGCGGGGATTTGAACTGCTGACCTTCTCATCGGCAAGCCCTAGGCTCTGTGGTTTAACCCACAGCGCCACCCTTGTACTGTAGTGTAGTTTGATCCTAAATTAAACTGTAGTTGGTAGATAAATATACAAAGGGCTCTGGTGTTGTATGCTGAAGGATGGACCACGTGTCCTTTGGTACCTCTTAGCTTTATGATTAATGAAACCACTTATAGCCAGTTGCTATTATACTTGTGAACTCTGATTTAGCTCTAATTACTGGCAGATAGCATGGAATTGCAGCTGAAGACCCCCACCACCAGCCCAGGGGTTGTGCATCATCATGTGCATTCAGTCAGGCCTGAAGATGTAATACAGGTCAAAATGTGCTTGCAGCATCGCGTTTGCATTGTCTACATACATGGATAGATGCTTCTGTGCATAGCTATCTATCCCTTTCTGGATTGTGGCAGTGACCTACCTGTAATCTAAATATGTCTCCCATTTGTTCCCTCTTAATTCTTGTAAGACAAAGTCTTACTATGCTCTTTTGCAGCCTCCCCTTTTTGATCAGCTAAATCACATCAGCTCTGATGATCTCATTTCACCATAAGATGAGCACTTTTTGGCCTTTCTTCCTAATGGAGGTTCAGGCAACATCCTATAGGACAAAAACCATGAGCTACTTCTTAACAGCGTGTAGGGAAAAATACATCTTGCCTGCAGGAAAGCACTAGAGGAAGGATGCAGCCAGTCAGGTTTGAGTTAAAACAGCTTTGTGTAATTCATCTTGTTTGCTGCACCTCTGGTTTGTAAAAAGTTTCTACTCTCGTTAAAAATATATGAATCTTCTCTCCCTTCCGTCTCTCCCTTCCGTCTCTCCCTTCCGTCTCTTGGGAATAAATCCCACATGAAGGATCGTCTGTGCAGGGGGGGAAAGTGAATGATGCTAGATGTGATTGAAATCAGATTGCACTTGGATAATAATACTTCCATTTGTTGACTTGGTTTTTCAGTGTTTTTAATGTGTGGGGAATGAGGTTTTGTGTGTGTCTTGATGGCACCTAGTATATAGGTGTTTCCATTTCAGATTAATATGTCATCAACTCTCCCCCCCCCCCGCACCAGCCCATCCATGTGCTTTTAACCGATGCATTGCTCAGCACACACTGCATCCTCCACGTGCAAGTCCATTAAAGCAATATTAAATTTTAAAGCTTGTGCATAGGTTGGCTGGAAATCCTGCACACACATCTTGGCCACGTATTGTTATGCAAGTCAGCTGTGTGCTTAAAGTCTCATTCCTCATGGCTGGCCTATTGTCCAGGGGATGGTCCTGTCTCTATAGGAACAGTGCCAGCTGGCTAGCTAGCCGAAGCAATGTCAGTCTTTTCTTTGAAGGCCAGTGCTTATGCCTGCAGGGGCAGCATATTACTGTTCCATTTCCTTTCTTTCTTTTTTTTAATCATCTGTTCTTACCATAATAGCACAGTGCTATGATAGCAGGATTTCCAAACGGCTGGGAACTACTCTAGAATAACTGTATTTTACAGCACTGTATTTTGCTGCTGTGTAACCACTGTCACTCTTACTAGCTAAGCAAATGTTTTAGTAACCTGGTGACAGATGATAGGGTTGGGTGTATGTGTTTGGTAGCGTGTGTGTGGAGTGGTCTCCCTCAGGAGGTTGTGGACTCTCCTTTCTTGGAGGTTTTTAAGCAGAGGTTGGATGGCCATCTGTCATGGATGCTGTAGTTTAGATTCCTGCATTGCAGGGGGCTGGACTAAATGGCCCTTAGGATCCCTTCCAACTCTACAATTCTATGGTTCTATGCTTCCCACAAAGATTGCTGGGAACTGTGCTTTGTTAAGGGTGCTGAGAGTTGCTAGACCTCCTACACCCCTTCCAGAGCTGCAGTTCCCAGAGTGATTCAGCAATAAATCCCCATTCACAGGGAACTCTGGAATTGTCAGATGATAAATAGTAGTTTGATGGTGTGAGCAGACAAACAGGATACCTGCGCATGACAATGTTGGTCAGGGCAAAGGTGGGGCTTGACTAGAGTTCTAGGACCTTGGATAGCTCCAAGCATGCAATTCAACTCTGTGACCGTAGGTGCTTTGTGCAACCCGGTTTGTACAGGACTAGAAACATTTTTTTTTTTTTTAAGTTTCTCAGGATTCCAGGCTTTTGTACCAAAGCCCATATTCCATATCATATATTTTGTGCTTGCAGAACACCAGGAAGTGTATAATATATATTGCAACACCCCTTCAGTTATTTACTTAATGGGTAGTGTATGTGTATTTTAAATTTGAATGCAAGCTTCATGAAAAGTTTATGTGGTGATGGAAGAAATTGTACAGTAACTTCGGGCAATTCCTCTAGCAGATAAGACTCTTATGGAACTGCACCATGTCGGAAAAAGATATAACAGATTTGCATATTCATTATAAATGGGGTGCAAGTTTCTTGACTCTGTGCTATTGCTGAGGGGATTAACAGAGACAAAGGTCCCCACGCAGAAAGTGCTATGAAAGTATTTGCCTGGGCACCAATAAAACCTGAAATGTTAATGTGTGAACTGTTCGATCATACATCTCACACACCAAGCAAGTGTGTGGTTGTTGTTGATATGTAAAAAACCAATATATGCATGCTGCCATGACTGCACTCTGGGATTAAGAAGAAAGAATCCAATCAAGAATGAAGGTTGAATGGGCAGAAGTGGTGTGAAATCAATTATAGCTGCAAGAGGCAACTGTCAAGGAAGGTGGTGAAGCTAAGTGGATGGTGCTGATGCATGAAAACAAGAGATGGTAGGAACCCAAGGCAAAGCACAGTGTGAAACAAACATGGGGTTCCCAACCCTATTTGTCCCCTTTTAGCTATTCTTACCTGTTGTTGTTTTTTCTTAGATAAGCTTTGAGAGGGAGGGGAATAACGGGGAAGGAGTGATGTGAGAATGGTTTCAGCATCTGTCCCTCATCTGCCAGTTCCCTCCCACAGGAGTATAGATTATTATTATTACAGTGGTACCTCAGGTTAAGTACTTAATTCGATCCAGAGGTCCATTCTTAACCTGAAGCACCACTTCAGCTAATGGGGCCTCCCGCTGCTGCTGTGCCACTGGAGCACGATTTCTGTTCTCATCCTGAAGCAAAGTTCTTAACCCGAGGTACTATTTCTGGGTTAGCGGAGTCTGTAACCTGAAGCGTCTGTAATCTGAAGTGTATGTAACCCGAGGTACCACTGTATTATTAGTATTAGTATTATTTCCCTGCCCATCTGGCTGGGTTTCCCCAACAAAATATTAAAAACATGATAAAACATCAAACATTAAAAACTTCCCTAAACTGGGCTGCTTTCAGATGTCTTCTCAAAGTCAGATAATATTTATTACCTTGACCTCTGATGGAAGGGCTTTCCACAGGGCAGGCGCCACTACTGAGAAAGCCATCTGTCTGGTTCCCTGTAATCTCACTTCTCGCAATGAGGGAACCGCCAGAAGGCCCTTGGAGGTGGACCTCAGTGTCCGGGCTGAACGATGGGGGTGGAGACGCTCCTTCAGGTATACTGGGCCAAGGCCATTTAGGGCTTTAAAGGTCAGCCCCAACACTTTGAATTGTGCTCAGAAACGTACTGGAAGCCAATGTATGTCTTTCAGGACCGGTGTAATATGGTCTCGGCGGCCCCTCCCAGTCACCAGTCTAGCTGCCGCATTCTGGCTTAGTTGCAGTTTCCGGGTCACCTTCAAAGGTCGCCCCATGTAGAGCGCATTGAAGTAGTCCAAGCAGGAGATAACTAGAGCATGCACCACTCTGTCGAGACAGTCTGCGGGCAGGTAGGGTCTCAGCCTGTGTGCCAGATGGATGTATGGGTGCAAAGAAACTGTACAGAGGTTAAATCCACATTGGTTTGCCACTTTTGCTTCTGCACCCCCCCCCCTTGTGGTCTCTGGAAAGCGAAGCAGAAAGGAACAAAAAAGGTTTTCCCCATCCCTTGGCTAGACGAACCAATAGCCTGACTTGGTATGAGACATTTTGAAATGCATTGGATTTGATCGTTTGGCCGTTCTCTCTTTAAAGGCACTTTGACACTCACTCGCTGAGCTGCTGTTGCATATGCAGTAGGCAGTTTCTCACAAACAGTGGTGAGCAGTCAGTTGCCATACTTTAGGGTGCAGGGTCGCAGGTTGCTGCCAGTGCGTTATTCTGCATTGTGTTGCAGCCAACAGATCCCTGGCTTTGCAGATCTGAGAAACGAGAGACCACACACCATGCTCCCAGGCTGCCTGAGGTTTCCTTTACTGGCAAGAAAACAGATTGTGTGAGTGAGTGAGTGCATGTGCAACTCCTCAGTACAACAGTAAGTGGATGCTGGAACAATCCTCAGCTTTTAATTTGGGCCTGGTAGTGCAGCTTGCCAAGTATGTCGCTAAATAAATAGCAGGGTGAAGACCTAGTGGCTTAGATCCGATTAACCTTTACAACATCCTCCTGTGTCTTAGTTGGATTAGCTGTGGTTTTATTATTATTATTAAGAGATGCTTATCTTAGTGACATTTGATGCAAGGGAATTGTCGTGGTTGTAGTACCTGAGGACGGAAATATATTCTGAAGCAACGGAATTGCTTTTGTGCAACACAGCTAGTTGGGCGACGTCTGCCTTTTTGTTGCTTCTTCGAGCTTTTGAGAGCTAAAGCTTACGAACATTAATAGCAGTCAAAAATAGATCTCAGTAAGGGGGTGACCAGCTTTATTAGAACGAATACAAAGCTGCAAAAGAAGTAGACCTCCTTGATCAGTGGCAGAGACTGAGAGAGATGCCTTGGTTTGGGATGCAGAGTTGGTGAAAATTTAAGATAACAATTTAGCACGCAATACTCCCCCTCCCCCGTTAACTTGGTTTCCCCTTTTAAAAATATGTTTAGAACTTTGAAACTACAGTCGTACCTCTGCTTACGTATCCCTCTGGATACGTAAACTTTGGGTTGCGAACGCAGCAAACCTGTAAGTGTATATATCTGGGTTTTGCCGCGCGACATACACAGAAGCGCTCTGTGCACAGCGCGTGTGCGCAGAAGCGCTCAGTCGCGCCACATTCGTGCGTGCACAGAAGGGCACCTCCAGTTACGAGGTCTTTGGTATTTGGCCGGGCCTCCAGAACAGATCCCGTTCGTAACCGGAGGTACCACTGTACTCATTCTTTAGTGTGGTATCTTGTCTGTATCCAGGCTGATGACTGATTGATCAAGCACATAACAGAAACTGCCACTTTATCGTTGTCCATCACTGCACTTTGGGTAGGCAACATTGTACAAATAGTCCAGAAACTGTGGCTTGACATTGTTTCTCAGGAGGGAGGAGTCTGTTCTAAAGGACTAGATGTACAGGCAGCGACTGTTTTAGGCATGTCCAATTGCCATGAAGCGATCGCCGACATGTAGGTCCTTTTGGACCCGGAAAGGGTGAAATAGAACCCCCTTGTGAAATGCTCTCCAACTGTACATTTCCACCAGTTCCTGTGCCTTTAATGGCAGCTTGAACACTTGAAGGGCCTTCTTGCAATTATGAAAAAGCAGAGCCCTCCTGCAGGCCCGCCATCTGTCTCGCAGTGTTATACAACTCCTGGGGCCTCTACCAGTGTCCCCCATCAAGTGAGGATGTCTGAACCAGGCAGAGGGCCTTCTCAGTGGTGGCGCCCACCTTGTGGATGTCAGATCAATAAACAACTATCTGACTTTTAGAAGACATCTGAAGGCAGCCCAGTTTGGGAAGGTTTTTAATGTTTGATGTTTTATTGTGCTTTTAATTCTGTTGGGAGCCGCCCAGAATGGCTGTGGAAACCCAGCCAGATGGGCGGGGTATAAATTTTTTATTATTATTATTATTATTATTATTATTATTATTATTATTATTATGAAGAGGAGATGCTTAGAGCTCTACACCATGCGCAGCTAACCTGTGGCCTCCCTATGTTGTTGGACTACAACTCCCATCAGCCTCAGGGATGATAGGCGTCATAGCCAAGCAGTTGATGCCTGGATAGCTCAGTTGGTTAGAGTGTGGTGCTGATAATGCCAAGGTTGCAGGTTCAATCCCCGTATGGGACAGCTGCAAATTCCTGCATTGCAGGGGGTTGGACTAGATGATCCTCAGGGTCCCTTCCAACTCTAAAATTCTATGATTCTCTGAAATGCCAGGAGGGCCACAGATTTCCCACGCTTGTGTTGCACAGTCTAGTAGAGTTCCAGATCACCGGGAAGCCGCTCTTGAGATATCCATGCTCAGCATATAAAAGGCAGGAGCTGGGAGATAGGCCTTTTTCTCTTCCCCCCTTTTTTTTGAAGCACAGCCCCACTACCCCTTAATCATGTGGAGCCCAATTAATGTGCAAAGCATGTGACGTGGGGGGGGGGCAAGGATTTCTCTCCAGTGTCTGCTGTTAAAGGCAAGGCAGAAAATCAGGCTTTCCCCCTCTGATCAGGTAGTAACTCCAGGGGTGGAGATGCCAGGGCACCGCAATATTTAGAGCGGGGTGAGCTCCCGTTGCTCGGTCCCTGCTCCTGCCAACCTAGCAGTTCGAAAGCACATCAAGTAGATAAATAGGTACCGCTCCGGCGGGAAGGTAAACGGCGTTTCCGTGCGCTGCTCTGGTTTGCCTGAAGCGGCTTAGTCATGGTGGCCACATGACCCGGAAGCTATACGCCGGCTCCCTTGGCCAATAAAGCAAGATGAGCGCCGCAACCCCAGAGTCGGCCACGACTGGACCTAATGGTCAGGGGTCCCTTTACCTTTACCTTGTAACAGGTTGAGCCTTGTAAATTGTGCAGTGAATAAAGTTCTAGTCAAAGGCTTCAGTCACCTGGTTTGAAATCCCAGCTCAGCTGCGTGGCCCTGGGGCCCTTGCTCCACTTCTGACTCCTTGGAAACCTTTCCTCCCGGTTCCCCCAGCCTGCTTATTAAATTGAGATATGCTGGATGTTAATTTCCCTTTTTAGGGATTAATATATTCATGTAGTTCTTGTCCATTGACCCCCACAGCAGCTTGCAGACTGGGTATGCAAATTGCTAGCTACAGAGGATGACTGATCCGTTAATAAATGGGATCTGATGCCCGTAAAGAGATAACTAATGTTGAAGTAATCGCTGTGAGGTAATAGCTTTTTAAAATTATTTTTTAAGTTGCCTGTGGACCTTTCCTGCTTGGCATTCCATGTTTCGGGTTATCTCATTATAGGAACACTTAAAGACAAAAGTGAGCAGATGGTTTTTCTGCAGCCTTCTCTGGTGCTTGCCATCCTTCCCATGTCCAGTGGGTCCACTGTTGGCTTTCAGAGATCTGATAATGACTTGAAACAAACAAGAGCGAAACCAATTAGATTTTGTGCCAGGTCAGAGGTTGGGTGGAGTGAAACAGCATTATTTGAGGAAGGGCAATTCCTGCTGCTACCACCATTGCTTCTGCTGCTGCTATTGCTACTAATCAGTTAATTAATATACTGCTTGGGGCCACAGTTAGGGTTCAAAATTAGTTCCGAGTATAAAAACCAGTTGCTCAAGCATTGAAATATAGACATCCACAATTCAAGGATGCAATAAATCAATCCCATTGAAACATACAATTTCATTCTACTGTTTGGTACTGATCATAGGGATGTGAGGAAGCACAATAGTTTTTGTGGATTTGATGGAGCAAGTGGCAAAACCCTGTGCAGTTTCCAGATTCTTTCTTTCTGCAAGCCAAGAACTGTTCGACGGGTACCAAGGGGCAACAGAACTCATCAGAACCTGATGTTCCATTTAATGTGTGACTTTGGTTGCTCAGTGCTGGTGCTGTTATGAGGAAAATGTCCAGTGTCTCAAATTTTGGGGTGGTGACTAATTTTTATTTATTTATTGAGCCTGCAAGTTTCATACTCTATGGCTAACAGCAGCTTGAAGGGGGGCGCTGCCTGGATCAGGGCTATGTCACTGCGGAAAGTGTTAGGTCCCTCTTCCTGTCCATTCTGTGCCGCAACGATTTTTACAAAAAAGAATTTCGTGGGCTCCAAACATGGAGCTACAACATAGTACATGCAACAACCATTTTATTCTTCAATACGCGTGACCGCACATCCCTGTGAACGCGGAAGTGACTAGGAAAAGGGTAAAAACAGCCCTAAAAGAGTGCAGAAAGGGCAAAGATGGCATGAAATCCCATGAACCTTAGCAAGTGCAATCCCAGGAGCCCTTGCACCAACCGTTGAGGCCTGTGGAGATCTGGGGTTTGAGCAAAGAGGTTTAAAGTTAGCAATGGTGTTGGAGTTTGCTTGATGGAGTTTGCTTGGAGTTCGTTTTTTGTAAGGGTTTTTTCAAGGGTTTCCAGAGATTTAGAGCAGGCATAGGCAAACTCTGCCCACCAGATGTTTTGGGACTACAGTTCTCATCATCCCTGACCACTGGTCCTGTTAGCTTGGAATGATGGGAGTTGTAGGCCAGAAAACATCTGGAGGGCCAAGCTTGCCCTATGCCTGGTTTAGAGGGTGTTTGAAGGCTTTTTCAATAGTGTTCCCAATGTGCAGTGCCTAACCCCATGTAAACGGGCAGTTGCCTGTAGGTCATTGCACAGCAGCAAGCCTGACATTGCCCCTGAGTGTACACTTGATTATGTGACCCTCGCAGTGTGCCTGTACAATACCCATGTTTTCAAACACCTGCTTGTTGCATTCAGACTTCATATTTTTGCATGTACAGGTAAAAAAGCTTATAGGTGGAACAGCCCTGATGTGAACCACCTGTTTGCTATAAGTTTGCAAGGTGCTGTATTTCTCCCCTCCATGTATTTATTATTAATATTATACCATGTCTGCAACATTCAGGGAAAACAACAATGAGAAATGAGGCTTGAATTGTGCAGAGATTAAACTGACATTGTCAATTCAAGGAGGAGATGAAATAAAGCTTACCCTGTCGAAACTTACAACTTTCTGACTCAAGAGTGTGACAACTGCAGTATGATAATGTTACAAAAGAAAAGTACTGACTTGTGATTTCAGGCTGCAGGAAGATAAATCAATCCCTTCTTCCCAGTCCAAGTGATGTGCAACTCTCCAACTCAAATATCAGAACAGTTACAAAACGATAAAAGGTTTTACAACAGAGAGGTCTCAGTGGTATGCACATGTAATAATAAAGGGATACCAGATTGCCACTGAAAGATTCGGTGTTTCTACCACTGAGGGAGACCAAAGTGTTACTTGTTCAAAGAAAAAGAAAAAATAAATTTAGATGCTAGAGATGTTCTTGCTGCCATCAAAAATATTTTTTAAGTCATCTCTGGCTTTCTAGGATCTGAGGAAAAAAGAGACGCCGGGGGGGAGGGCGCGAACAGGTGGGTTGCTGTGGCTTGGATTGCAGGACCAAGTTAAATTATGGCAATTCGTGCAAAGAAGGTTTCTGCTCACCTGCAGTTGCTTCTGATCCCTGAAAAAAACTCTCCGGAGGGTTGACCAATTAGTTGGGCATGGGAAGCAGGGACTTCTGGGCCAGCAGAAATTGTCCACAGCCAGTCTTAGATCCTAAGGCAGGGGTCTGCAACCTTTAAGACAAAAAGAGCCACTTGGACCTGTTTTCGAAGAAAAAAAAACTGGGAGCCGCAAAACTCGTCATTATAAAAATAACTTTTTTGTCACTTTTTTATTATTTCTTTGTTTGACCCCTCAGAATTACTCCTCCTCATAGAAATAAACGTTAAATTAACAAGTTACCTTTTTGTGTGTGTGTGTTCTTCACTCCCCTTCAAAACAGTGACCAGCGTACATGCCCCCTTTCAATGCAGTGACCAGCGTACATGCCCCTTACAATGTAGCGGGCGGGCGGGAAGGTGACGTCGGGACGGTGCGTGACTAACGCACGCACCGCCCCCATGCGACGTCACAGCCAGTACAGCGCCCGCCACAGTGGGGAGTGTCGGGGTGCACAATGCGCCTCCTCCCCTCACTAGTATCTGCCCCGGAGCCGCGGCAAAGGTGTAAAAGAGCCACATGTGGCTCTGGAGCCACGGGTTGCAGACCCCTGTGCTAAGGTAACTTAAGGACATTCATTGGGAGGAAAGTTTGTTGCCATAAGAACATATATGAAGAGCCCTGCTGGATCAGAAAAGTGGCCCATCTAGTCCAGCAACATGTTCTCACAATGGGCAGCCAGATGCCTGTGTGAATTCTGCATGCAAGGCTTGAGTGCAACCATGCTCTCTCCAGATGTAATTTCCAGCAACTGATCTTCAGAGGCAAGCCACCTCTGATGCTGATACTCTCTAGCAGCTATGGTGGCTCATTTACCAGAAGTAATGTATTTAGTGTTAACTCTGGAAGTGTATGACCAACCTCCTGATGTATATGTTGGTCTTAGTTTCCTTAGAATACACTTCCAGAGTTAACACTAAATACATTACTTCTGGTAAATGAGCCACCATAGCTGCTAGCGGGTTGTGAGAATTTGTGTCCCTGGGTTTTTAGACTCTTCTACCCATGTTCTCTTTGAAACCAAAGGGGCACATTAGTTGCCAGATGTGAAAGATATGGGCACTATTTTCAGCTCTCCTATCCCACTATGTTATCCATCCTGGCTGGGAGCCATAGCTTTAGACTTTGTAAATTTGCCCCCACCCCCCAAAACCCTCCTGTGCCCCTTCCCACATGGTTGGGAGTGCGCAGAGAAAGGAGGGGGACCGCAAACTTCTGTAAGTTAACTTCAGGAAGTTTTTTTAGGGATTCAAGCCTGCATCTTTAATTTTGCTCTAAGTGTTGCTCTAGAAAGCCCCGCGTTCTACACACTCCCACCACAAATGCGAACAAGTGCCTTTCTGTATTGGCCTCCGATTGCTGAATGTGCTGCTGAAGCCTACACGCTGTAGGCTTTCGATATGCTGTAACTTTATTACTTTTTTTAACAAAAATTCTTTATTACTATTTTTTAAACGTCCACCTCCCACTCAGCCCTCCCACAAGCTTTTCATTGTAACACTGGTACTGGCGCATTTATGTTTTCTGTCTGAATTGTTTTGGGGTTGTGTTGATACGGCAAAGGTCTGCAACAAAAAGACCACCGGGCAGTGGCGGGTAGGGTTCCCCCCCCCCCTGTCTGCCTCCATTCATAAGCGGCTGTGGTGGGTGGGAAAGGGTCTTGTTTGCATGACAGGATTTAAGATGAGGTTACTTTGTTTTGTTTTGAGGTTTTGTTCCAGGGCTGCTGTGCCGACCCCTGAGGGTATATGACAATACAAAGCCCGCACATGAGATTTCATAGGGCTGGAGCTGCGGAGGGTGGGAGGGGGCGAGGAGTGGAAGAAAATAAACGACAGAAGGAGAGTTTCTCTCCAGCAGATGTGGCCACTCAAAAGGCAGCCTGTGCCCCATCTATCACTCCAGGAGATGAAGGGTTTTCATCTTTCTCTCCTTTTCACAGCTCCGGTTAATGATTATCAATACGAGGAGGAACACGGATGGGAAATGGAGAGAGAGGGTTGTTTTGGCAGCCCCAATAAAATATGCGAATTCTTCTCCCCGGTGGCCTCTCCTCTCACCTTCCCTGCCACGGGTGTGCACTCTCAAACTTTGGAGGCAGAATGCAAATTGGCAGAGCATTGCTCCCCCCAAAGAATCCTGGGGTTTGTAGTTCGTTAAGGCAAACAAACCTAGACAGCATCTTAAAAAGCAGAGACATCACCTTGCCGACAAAGGTCCGTATAGTAAAAGCTATGGTTTCCCAGTGGTGATGTATGGAAGTGAGAGCTGGACCATAAAGAAGGCTGATCGCCGAAGAATTGATGCTTTTGAATTATGGTGCTAGAGGAGACTCTTGAGAGTTCCATGGACTGCAAGAAGATCAAACGTATCCATTCTTAAGGAAGTATCCATTCTTAAGGAAATCAGCCCTGAGTGCTCACTGGAAGGACAGATTGTGAAGCTGAGGCTCCAGTACTTTGGCCACCTCATGAGAAGAGAAGACTCCCTGGAAAAGACCCTGATGTTGGGAAAGATGGAGGGCACAAGGAGAAGGGGACGACAGAGGATGAGATGGTTGGATGGTGTTCTTGAAGCTACCAGCATGAGTTTGATCAAACTGCGGGAGGCCAGTGGAAGACAGGAGTGCCTGGCGTGCTCTGGTCCATGGGGTCACGAAGAGTCGGACACGACTAAACGACTAAACAACAACAAGGCAGAGGGCCTTCTGGGTAGTGGCGTCTGCCCTGTGGGACGCCCTCCCCTTAGATGTCAAACAGATACATAACTATTTGAGTTTTAGAAGACATCTGAAGGGAAGTTTTTAATGATGTTTTACCAGGTTTTAATATTTTGTTGGGAGCCGCCCAGAGTGGCTTGGGCGACCCAGTCATTTGGGCAGCATATAAATAATAATTTTTTTTATCATTATTAGTAGCAGCAGCAGCAGTAGTACTGAGAGTTGTCTGATGTGCTGGACCTCTGTCTTGCCTCAGTTATGGACTGGATGAGAATTAAGAAATTAAAGCTCAATCCAGATAAGACTGAGGTATTGTTAGTGTGCAGTCCCTAGACCGGATGGATGGATGGATGGATGGATGGATGGATGTGAGGTTGTCTGTTCTTGATGGAGTTACTCTCACTCTGAAGGAGTGAGTATGCAGCTTGGGGATACTCCTGGATCCATTACTATTGAGGCTCAGGTGGCCTCAGTGGCCCTGCGTGCCTTCCATCAGCGTCTGATGGTGGCTCATCTGCAGCCCTATCTGGACAGGGGTAACCTAATGTAGATTGCAAACCACTTGGAGATTTTTTTTCCCCTTAAAAAATATAAAACGGTACAGAAATTAAATGAAACGAGTAATAATACTTTCTGTCATCAATGCTCTCGTAGCCTCTAGGTTAGGTTACTGCAACATGTTATATGTGGGGCTGCTTCTCAAGATGGTTTGGAAACTTTGGCTGGTGCAGAATTTGGGGCCCAGGTTGCTTACTGGGGCGCAAGACAGTTTGAGAATATAACATCAATCTGGGCCTGACTTCACCAGCTAGCAATTGGTTTCTGGGACCAATTCAAAATGTTGGTTTTTGACATACAAATCCTTAAATGGCTCAAGACTGCCTCTCCCCGTATGACCTGACCCAGGTCCCATGATTGTCTTCTGAGGCCCTTCTTCATGTTCCTCCTCCATGGGCCATTTCTATGGTGGCTTCCCATTTGGGGAATGCTCTCTCCAGGGAAGCTTGCCTGGGGCCTTGGTTACCATATCTTTAGCGGCCAGGCAAAAACATTCCTCCCTTCTTAGACCTTTGGCTAATTAAACAATCTATGGCCTTTCTGGGAGCTGTATGGTTTTTGTTTGTTACCACGTTGTGTGTTTTTGTGTTTTGATATTGCAAACTGCCTATTCCCCTCACAAAGCTACAGTTCCCAAAGTAGCTTAACAGTCAATCCCTCTTCCCTCAGGGAACTCTGGGAAATGAAGTTCTGAGAAGAGAATATGGGTCTCCTAACAACTTTCAGCACCCTTACTTCCCAAAATTCTTCGGGGGAAGCCATGGCTGTTTAAATTGGTATCATTGTGCTTTGAATATATTGTGTGGTGGTGGCCTGGCATCTCCACATTTCACCAAGGCCTTTGTTTCAAAGCTGTTGCCCCACATGCCAGAGTTCTCTTTCCGCAAAGCAGCGCTTTTCCTCTTGGCCAGTGATGCTGAAATGCTACTGAAATAGAAATGTATGGGGGAGTTGGGAGACTTAAGTAAAATCTGACCCAGGTAACCTGCTGTAACCTTGTCTGCCCTTCCTTGGAGATTAGTCAGGGTAGAGAGATTTCCTTTTCAATTGCAAAAACACCCAACCGTCTCCATTACTAGGTCCCAGCGGCTGGTCTGTCTTTCTCTTGACAATACAAGTTGCCTTCGGTTGACAAGTGTGTTCACAACTCCCCTTTCTAAAAAAAAATAAAATAAAATCCACCTCTACTTGGCTGAATCATGGTTCCAAAATGTTTTAGTTGGTTTTATACTCCTAGTGTGCTCAAACTGTTAGAAGCTGCAGTACCTGCCACTGTGACTTCAACCTGCTATCAAAGAACTATTGAGATACAGAAGGAGTGGGGGATGATATCTAGATATCTATATCCGTAGCATTGCTGTCTGTGTACTGACTCTGGTGGGAGGGAGGAAATAACCGATCATTACCATGTCTGGGAAATTCCCTGAAATTGAAGGGTTTCATGGGCATGGTTGTAATTGACCTGAGCTCTGTATGTGCCAGCTTGTACAGGCAGATGACAAGTTTGAGAGGTGTGCGTGTGATCAAATTTTCATTTGCTTTAAACTCTACACAAATAGGGTACTTTGGGGCGGGGGGGTAATCCTCATTCCATGTACCATGATATATGCCATCACGTATTGTGTATTGTCAAGATTACAAACTTCAGGATTACCATATTTCATCTTTACAAGAACACTGTGAGGTCACATAAAAAGGTAAAGGGACCCCTGACCATTAGGTCCAGTCGTGGCCGACTCTGGGGTTGCGGCGCTCATCTCGCTTTATTGGCCGAGGGAGCCGGCGTACAGCTTCCGGGTCATGTGGCCAGCATGACTAAGCCACTTCTGGCGAACCAGAGCAGCGCACAGAAACGCCATTTACCTTCCCGCTGGAGCGGTACCTATTTATCTACTTGCACTTTGATGTGCTTTCAAACTGCTAGGTTGGCAGGAGCAGGGACTGAGAGATAGGAGCTCACCCCATCACGGGGATTCGAACCACCGACCTTCTGATCGGCAAGTCCTAGGATCTGTGGTTTAACCCACAGTGCCACCCGTGTCCCTGTGAGGTCACATAGAGAGGACTAAAAGCCCAAAGACATTCAGTGGCAGGAATTTGGCCCCAGGCCATGCTGCAGAGCCTGTGGCAGACTGGGGTGTGGGGGTGGTGAATGCTAGTATGGGGAGGTTGGGCTGGTAAGGGGGCTTTGGGCTGTGCATGACCTGGCCAACCATTGGTGCCCAGTTGCGTACCCGCTAAACCCCACTAGTTGTGACTCAGTTGCCTTTGCCCTGGGCTTCCTTTTCCTCCCTTCCCAGCTGTTTATCTCTTGCCTGCCTTCCTCTCACCCCCTCTGCTTACTGACTTGCCCCCAGTACATCTCCGTCTCCTTCTTTGTATTTGTTGGCTCCACTGCTTCCATTCCCGTATATTAAACACCTTTGGGACTCGTCATTCAGAAGACTTCACACCCTAATTATTCCTTCCCGGATCCTGAATTGTTTTTCATGCTCTCCGCCTCCTTTTATTTTCCTGCTCAGTAAATGTTTGCCCACTAGTAAAATGTTGTGAAGAGCCTGCTGAAACTCTCTCAATTACCCACTGCTTTTTCTTTGCTTTCGCACAAGAAGATTAGCTGAGCTATGTGATTTGCAGTAGTCGTGGATGCATGGACTTTTCTGTGAGTTATCTAGATTTTGGAGTAGCTGGAGATGCTAGGGATTGATCCTAGGTCCTTCTGCCTGAAAAGCATGGAATCATAGAAGCGTAGAGTTGGAAGGGACCCTGAGGATCATCTAGCCCAACCTCTGCAATGCAATAATATTCAGCTGTTCTGTACGGGGATCAAACCTGCAACCTTGGTGTTATTAGCACCATCCTCTAACCAACTCAGCTAATTAGTGAGGCATGCACTCTTCCCCTGAGCCACGAGTTCTCTTCTGTATGTTCCCCAATCATGCACCCTCTATGTACAGACTAGGCCAAAATATTATAACTGATAGATGAACAAAATAGATTTTGAAGTGGGAATGACCTTGACTTTCCTGGGACTCCTATGAACCAGGGTCCTGCTTGAGGAGATGGGGCACTCTTTTTCTTTTCTCTAGAAGCACGCTATGAAGCGCCCTAGAACCTGTCTGCATATTGCATAACTAGTCAACGGTCTGTTTCCAGGCGCAATTCAGAGTGCTGCTTTTGACCTCTAAAGCTCTATATGACTTAGGTCCAAGCTATTCAAAGGACTGTATTTCCTCATATGAACCTTCCCGGGTTTTGAGTTCTTTTGGGGGAGGCCCTTCTCTTGGTCCTGCCACTCTCACCGCATGCTTGGAGGGGACACGTTTAGGTTTTTTTGGTGTCTTCTCCCAGACTTTGGAACTGCCTCCCTAGAGAAGCCAAACTGGCTCCTTCCTTGTTGTCCACCTTCCGACAGGTGAATACTTTATTTTTCCAACAGGGAGCTGCTTTTATAATGAAAAAGCTGGTGCTGTGCTTTTTTATTGTAATTATGTGTATCGTTTTAACTGATTTCTATAGATAGAATTAAAACTATCTATCTATGTTTAATTGTTTTTTAATTATTGTTTTTTCAAAGTTTTTAGCGGCTCTTATTTTTTATCTGCAAGCCTCCTTGAATCATGTGAGGGGAAAAGGCAGGGCATAGATAAAATGATGATGATGATGATGCAGTTGAGGTCATTTTGGACTCTGAACTTAATGGTCCTACCAGTGTGGGTGGATGTGGGTGTCTTTTGATGGCAGTGTGTATTACTTCATTGCAAATGTTGTAATGCCCCCCTTCACAATTTCTTCAACACCTTTATAATGTTGGTTTCTAAAGGCCAATTGTTAAAGAGGCAGGTGTTGCGAAATATCCTGCTTGCTTCTCGTTCAGATCCCCCCCCCGTTTTTTTAAGTATGCGTTCCCGCGACCAGATTTATCTCATTATTCATCTTGCAAATTACCATAAGGAGGTGCACGGCCAGAACCTTTCTTCATTTTCGGAGCTGACAATAATCATTCCTCTTCTATTTTCTGTCTCTCTGGTTGCTCTGTGCTTCCTGTGTAAGATGATATCTTTATGCCCAGACTGGCAGATGGAAAACCAAGAATCCGTTACATTTGCAATTATGATTTCCTAGTTGGCTTGCCTTGCCTCTGAAGCTACCCTATTGTGCCTTGTCAGTTTCTGCAGTGTGTGCCTTCTGGAGTTCCTCCCTAGTCCCCATGCCCTTCCGTTTCTTCTTCTTGCTATTCTGTCCTGCCCTCAATTAAAATAACCATTGCTTGGCATTGTATTTCCTGCATCCTGTAGATACCTGTAGAAAGCGTCCAAAAAACCTCCAGAGGGTCAGTATTAGCCCCATGGATCAACAGTTTGGGTTGTAAACATTTTTACATTTTGTTGCTGCTGTCTATTAAAACAAGATTCTGTTTTCTTCTTCTTGAGATAGAACCAGTTCATGTGAGCATTTTGTAAGGGGCAGCAAAGTGCAGATACAGTGGTACCTCGGGTTAAGTACTTAATTTGTTCCGGAGGTCTGTTCTTAATCTGAAACTGTTCTTAACCTGAAGCACCACTTTAGCTAATGGGGCCTTCCGCTGCTGCCGCGCCACTGGAGCACGCTTTCTGTTCTCATCCTGAAGCAAAGTTCTTAACCTGAAGCACTATTTCTGGGTTAGCGGAGTCTGTAACCTGAAGCGTATGTAACCCAAGGTACCACTGTACTGACCATGAATTGTTTCCGTTTGGTTCTAGAGAGTTTGGTTTGATTTGAGGGATATTCTGACGAGAATAGTTGGAACAAATAATAAAATTGCCTGTAAATAAAACCTTAAAAAATTTAGCACAATATGTGCAATTGCTAGATATAGATTAGCTAGAAGCTCAGTGCAAACAGGAAACACCAAACACATTGACTGCCTACTTCAATTCCCCAGGCTTCAGTCCTATATGCAGTTAAGCAAAAGTTAAGTCCTCAATAGAACTTACTTCTGACATATATTGGATTGTGGTGTAAATGGAGCCCTACATCCAAATCAGTGACAAACCCAGCTGAAGCCTCAGGGTGGGAATGAGCAAAGAACTGTATTAAACGAGCAGCAAAAGTTATGTAAGAAGCAGGAGGCAATCCCATGATCTATACATAGGAAGGAAATTGGTGCAACCACCATTAAGTCTCTGCTGTGTGCCATGTCAGATCTTGTATAAAAAAAGAAAAGCTATCAGGGATGCCTCCCTCAGGGATATAATTCTAGAGGTACAGATGTACCTATAGGAGAAGCACTCAAGCATTTTATTAATGCTAAATTGTATTTTTCCACATCAAATATTTCTGGAGTCCCATTTCCTCTGCTTTTTTTCTTTGCTTCCCCCCCGCCCCTGCCCAGTGACTGCCATGAGTGTTGAGTAGTGCACTAATCCCATGTTTATGCGGTGGCAAGCCTTGTAAACTTTGAGATCCAGTGTGTTGTAATAGTTAGAGTGCTGGACTAAGACCTGGGAGACCAGCATTTAAATCACTACCAAGCCATAAAGCTAGCTCACCTTGGGCCAGTCACAGTCTCCCTGCCTAAGGGGCACATCTACACGTACCTTTTGGCCTGCGCTTCCTAAGTTCACAGGAAAACCTGCTCTTTAATGCTGAATTGGAACAAATGGCAATTCGGCTTTTCCATAGATTGCTATTTGCTCCAATTTAGCGGTAGAGAGCGGGTTTTTGTGGGGAAAGTTCCGGGGCAAGAAAGAAAAGAAAAGTGCTTGGACAAGGGAGCTTTAAATCACAGACCTGCACCTGGAAGTGCAGCACGAAAGGATGTCTGGATGAGTCCTAACCCACCTCACAGGGTTGTTGTAATAATAAAAATTGGGGAGGGGGAAGAACCAGGTACATCATCTTGAGCTCCTTGGAGGAAAGGTGGGATACGAAAGTAAACATAATAGCAAGTGCTGTATTTAGTCATGTTTACATCTATGTAGGCATGGCTGCTTTAGAGCAGGCTGGGAACTTCTCCTGGGCCTTCGCTTCTTCGTGTGTGTGTGTGTGTGTGTGTGTGTGTGTGTGTTGTGTTGCCACTGAGCCTTTTCGTTGTCCTCTTGGTGAATGAGGATTTTGCCCCAAGTTCACTGGAGGCTGTGTTTGCTCAGAGTTCATGAGAACTCGGTGGCGGAGAGCAGAGAAGGTGCCCAACATGAAGGGATTAAGGGGGGGGGGGTCTCTCTAAGACCCGAACACAGTCTGTTGCAGACAGCTTTTCTTGCTCCTGGATTAAGGTTCACGCTGTGTTGCTTGCCGCCCTTTTGAAAACCATGTCGAGTGATGTGGGATGCCACTCCGTCCCTGCGGTTGTACTTTGTATCATTCTGCTTCCCGTCTGCTTCATTTAGCCTCTCTCGCCTTTAGCCTTCCATTCAAGGAGCATCTTTCACTCCTCTCCCCATTCAGCTTTCCCTTTGCTGTCTTGCCCCTTGTTAAGACTCCGCAGCCTTCAGCACCATTCATCTCGTCCTCTGGCTCATTCACATTTCTGCTTTCCTTTACTCCATTCATATCCCACCGTCCGTCTGGCTGGCGAACCAACCAAAGGGCTTCTCTTCTTCCCGGGCTCACCACCCCCTTTGTCTTTTGGCAATCCCCTTAAACATCTGACAGCTGATAAGGCATGGGGTTTTGAGATAGGTTATTGTGCAGCCCCCTCTGCCCGCCTTCCAAGGGTCCTAATTTATGCCTGGAATATGGGGCTAAATTTAGCATCATGCGTTAAACAACTTAAAATATTTTCATCTGTTTGTCCTGGTATGACAGTATAGAACTTGATTTCTTCTACACCCTTTTTGCTAGGAACTTGCAGTTTGCTATATAAATGCAAAGGGTGTGTGTGTGTGTGTGAGAGAGAGAGAGAGAGAGAGAGAGAGAGAGAGAGAGAGGGAGGGAGGGAGGGAGAGAGACAGACAGAGTGAGTGAGAAATTATCACCTTTAGAGGCAAAGGTATGGTAGTCTTAATTTCCTACTGAAACGTGAAGCTGATATTTAAAAAAGAAAATAAAAAGATTAACTGAAGGTATCATCAGCCTGACAACCGGTAGAAATGTGAGATTTGTCACCAAAAGCGATGACTACTCAGCGAAAATCTATGTGTTCCATTACAACAGGAAAGGAAATGGTCTACTTTTATGTCACAATTTTATTTAATCATCTGTGAATTTTAAAGGTAGTTTTCAAACAGTAAATGGTTTACAAGATAGACTGTCGAGAATTCCTGCTGCTGAATAGGAGCATGGGGGGGGGGAACCTCTATTATATTGTCCATTGTGAAATCCCTTTGGTGTATGGCAGCAAATTTCATGGTGATGTTTGCTTCGCTCCTGCTTTTTGATGTCCCTGTTATCCCAGTGAAGTATTGGCGTATCTCTGCATTTTATTGGAAACTTCATGGCTAGTACTCAAGACTGAGAAAATAAGTTGTGTATGTGAGCGAGTAACATGGCGGGCCAGGGTGTTCAGCTTTGGCAAGGGAGACCTGGGTTCAAAAACATCACACTGTGACCTTGGGCCCCTCCTGATCTCTGAGCCTTAACTCTGAGCTCTTTAATGCTGAATTGGAACAAATGACAGTTCAGCTATTCCATAGATTGCTATTTGCTCTGATTTAGCGGTAGAGAGCGGGTTTTTGTGGGGAAAGTTCTAGGGCAAAAAAGAAAGAAAAGAAAAAAAAAGTGCTTGGACAAGGGAGCTTTAAAACACAGACCTGTGCGTGGAATTTTTGAGCAATGAAATCTCTCCTAACCAATATCCACACCTGCTTAGAAGACTTAGGAATTAAGTCAGCCACATACACTTGCCCCCGCTTGGTAGGGTGTTAATGTGTTCAGGATCACTGCTTCCATGTGTCTGTTTCTGCACCTTCATTCACACATGAATGCTTTCAGTTTTATGCCTCTGAAATCCATCCCGATGCTTCCTGTGTTCACACTAGTGGATGGAGCTTGATGGGATGTATGTACACTGTGTGTTGTTGTTCCCTCCCCTCAATTAGTATTTCCCCACTCCCCATAAATTCCACAAACCCAAGTTCTGTTGTGGGCCTTGGGGCAAGTATTGTATACCTTTGCAGCACACTTTTAACCCCTCCCAATAATTTTAATTTTTAAATATAAGTGTTTCAATCTACCAGATTTTCACAAAAGAGCTATCTATCATCTATCCATCCATCTCTCTCTCTCTCTCTCTCTCTCTCTCTCTCTCTCTCTCTCTCTCTCTCTCTCTCTCTCTCTCATATGTGTGTCACTTCAGGCCAGTAAAACTGAGATCCATTGTGGGCATGCACACAGTAATTCATCTACCTGTACACATGCACCTTAAAGAAAACCCAAAACCCCCCAAGATTTTCAAAAAGGAGCTGAAAAAAAATTGTGCTCTGAGCCAGGCAAGGATTTGAGTTCACTGTCATGAAAAGTTGCCACTTCCTTTCCTCACCTCCTGTTACCTGCAGAGGCAAGTTTTATTTTTAACACAGCTGTTTTGTGGAAGAGAAATTCTGTACAAGGTAACTGTTTTAAAAATACTGCAAATTTGCCTTCGGTGACAACCGGAGGTGGGGTGGAGAAAGGTAGGTTGCGTTCAGTCCTTTGGGCGGATGCAAACAAAATGGAAGAAGAGGATATTGTGATAGGTGGAATCCAATGAAACGTCGCTGCATACTTAAAGCACAACAAAACTCCATCCACACAATGCACTGCAGTGTAACCACAGTCTAGCACAATGCGATTTTATATTAGATTACCCCCCTCCCTTATTGGTTTATCTGCACATGCTGTAATTGTGTGGATGCTGCATTTAAAAAATAAAAAGTAAGAGGCACAAACAGCTTCAAACCCACATTAAACTCCAGTGTGGACGAACCCCTAGGCTCAGTGGAGGAGATGTGTAAAGCCATCACGTGAGATTCAGGCTGCTTTCAGAGGCTCTTGAGGTTCAAGCTGCTTCCATGGAATTTGAAACCCAACCCTTGGCAAAAACCGTATGGGGAACGTGATGACAGCCTCTACCCAGTGCTGATTTCTGACCATGCCAAATTTCAGGTAGAGAAGCTATGGGATCACTATAGGACAAATGAGTGAACATTTCCAGAAGGACCTCTCAGAAAACAGCCATTCTTTTATGCCCATAGTGTTTTCCAGAATAGCCTCTCTCAAATCATCTAAGTGTTAGTGCTGCCTCCCAGAAACCTAGGAGCGGAGATGGATGGATTTTTCTCTCCTTATCAGCGATCAACAGCAGGTCATTCACTTGTAATTTAGGTTTCATCCACCACTTTTTACAGCCATGGCTTCCCCAAAAGAATTCTGGGAATTATATAGTTTAGTCCTCACAGAACTGTAGTTCCCATCACCCCCCCTCTTTACAAAGTAAAGATGATTAATAAGAGCCAGTGTGGTCTAGTGGTTAAGAGCGGTAGTCTCGTAATCTGGTGAACCGGGTTCGCGTCTCTGCTCCTCCACATGCAGCTGCTGGGTGACCTTGGGCCAGTCACACTTCTTTGAAGTCTCTCAGCCCCACTCACCTCACATAGTGTTTGTTGTGGGGGAGGAAGGGAAAGGAGAATGTTAGCCGCTTTGAGACTCCTTCAGGTAGTGATAAAGTGGGATATCAAATCCAAACTCCTCCTCTTCTTAATACTGAGCTTACTACAGTGCTCCTGTTGTAGGGATTACTGAACTAATGTAAAGGAAGATTATTTTTTTTAGCCTGCTATCCTAAATACAGTTCCTAGGGAGGAAGCCTCATTGAGAAAGACCCAAGTGGGACTTCCTTCTAAGTAAACATGAAGTGGTGCTCTTTAAATGGAAGGCGACATGCTACAAGCAAGCCATTATCCCTCAGCCCCATCCAAAAAGTAGCATCGTCACCACTCCCCCAGCATGAAGTTGCCAACCATTTGCCTTGGGTGGGTTGCCTGGTCTGCCATAGCAAGCCTGAGCCTTTGCAACCAGCAGGTGAAAAGCCTGTAGAGACTGAAGGCAGATCATTTCTGGTTTCTCCAAGTTTTGTTTGTTTGTATGTTTTTTACAGCACAGGAGCAAAGGGTTTCAGCGCCCAAATTCTGCAGTGCATCCATCTTTCTTGCACCTCCTCTTATGCTTCAGAGAGGCTGTCCATTAAAAACAAAAGCAAATAAATTATCGTTTAGCAAAGCACTAAGGTGAATGTTCCATCGGTGCAAGGATTTCTCTTCCCCACTCCATGCAAACCCTAAATCTCTTCCAGAGATTTCCCCAACACTCCAGAAAATATCTGGGGATAGCCCAGGCTTGTGGGAAGAAGGAGAGGAAGTCCCATTGCACTAGTAACAACTCTTGGACAAGTGCAGTTGTTTAGTTTAATGCTCCCCTTTGCGTGTATAAATGTTGGCCACCAACTTTTATTAAAACATTTTGCAAAAACAATGGTGAAATGGCTATAGCGACCGGGGGAGAAATGTCTTGGTTGACGCTGTGTTCACAATCCGATGCATAACTTTGCAGTTACTAATTTACTCCATTTAATAATGTTGAAAAACTTGCTGAACTAGTGTTGCAGAAGTCTCCTTGGGACAGAAAAGGGGGGTGATAGCTGAGAGCCTTTTCAGACCAGCCTTACAGCTCCTAAAATATGTATGTATATTTTCATTCTGACTTAGCCAAGTGAGAGTGGTTTGTTCCGTACATCATCCTTTATTGTGAAGAGTCTTAAGAAGTGGCTGGGTGTAAGCATATGCAGCTGTCAGTGTGATTTACATGTTGTGTATTTGATCAAAGGACCTCTTCCTTGGACAGAGAAACTGTCCACTCCAATCTGTGCATAGAATGAACACTCCAGTGACATTGGGAGGGAGGGAAGATGAAGAAGAACACGAACCCCGAAGATGAGAAGCCGTCTATTCCGGGCACACACAAACCCTCATTTAAAGGCGGGACTCAGAAAAGCTAGTTGGCCCCCATAAAACCTCCACTAGGGTTGTTTTCCATATCAATATGAAGAGGTAACAAAAGCAGGGGAAAGTGAGTAGTGCAGGCAGGATTTAAAATAAATAAATAAAATTTTCTGCCTCTTCAGATTTGGATTTAAAAAACAAAAGCTTATTGTTGCGGGGTGGGGGAATGGTGAATTAATTTTCTGCAGCTGCTCCTTTAGACCATAAGGGGAATATGTTGATGCAGCCTTTTATATGGGGCAATCTTCAGGGTTGACAGGAGGGGTTTCCCATTTAAATGGCCTTTGAGGCAGCCAGAATGTTTCACATGATATTTTTAAAAACTGTAATAGAAAGCAAAATGGTTTTTCTGCTTCCCCCCAAAAAACTAGCAGAATAAGCATTCCTAGAGAAGATCTGTGCAAAGACTCCACACTCCCAGATCTAAAGGGGAGAGAGAGAATTATTCCCTTGGTGGGGAGCAGGCAGTGATTTCCATCCCACCCTGTTTTTGTCACAATTACCAACGTTCCCATTCCTCTGCAGTTCAGTTTCTGCCATACATAATTGGCTTTACTGCCCACTATTTAACATAAGTTACATAATTTGGAAAGTTTATGTAATTTTTCATATAACGTACATACCTGGCATTCATTTCAGTGTACAGTAAATATCACTTTAGAACAATAACAAAATTAGGTATTGTTCGCAGGCATAAAAAAAGCACAGCCATGATGTGAACAATTGCATTCACTTGGCTGATTTCCCTTTCTGACAATTGCAGATGTACACACAAACACAGTCATTTCTGCATCCTTTTCTGTTTTCATCAGAATCCATCCCTATCCCTAGTGGGAAGGCTGTTAAAAAGTGTGTGATGGCAAAGGGCCAATGCCTGCTGGGAGGCGGGAGGTAACACCAATCCCTTTTCTCGTTTCCTCTTGAGCCTTGCCAGGATTACCTCTCTTCTTCAGTAGCTTCTCCACTAAGCTGATATTGCCCTCTGCTAGGTTCACTTCCCTCTAAGGATGCAAGCAGTCAGCCCACCCTCCTTCGCCACATTGCCTCCACCTGCCAGCTTTGCCCTGTCTCACATTTCGGGGAATGACATGCCACTGTTGCTCTCCCAGCTCCATCCACTGGGGACTTCCCTTGCCTTCCAAACTGGCCAGCCAGGGCAGTCCGGCTGCACCCCTTTGTGACTACTAGAGCAGGAAATCTGAAGCAGTTGGAGCCACCACATATTGCTCACATCCACAGCCTCAGGCTGAGCCCATCGCAAAGCTGGCTGAAAGTCACCTAAAGACTTCGAAGTAGCTGAACATCCCACCTGCCCCCAGGAAATGTGTTCCCTATTCCAAATTGCTTTGGTTGTGCTCAGCAGTGTTTACATTGCTGAAGAGGAAATAGCCTGAACTGAGAAACAACTTACTCTTAATTTTGCTCTTTCCTAAGGGAGAAACCACTGCCCATTCTCTGGGTTCGACAGCTGTAGCATTAAAGAGAAAGGGCAGCATTCCTGGAAATGTCAGGTATTTTTCCTCCTGGGAGTCGTAGGCTGGGAGATCTGCCAAGGTGATAGACAGGGATCAGCGGAATTGGAAGTCTGTTTAAAGCTGCTTTATTACAGAGTCAGGCCATTGGTCTGTCTAGTCTAGGTCTGCATTCAGAGAGGACTAATCTCCTTGGACAGCTCAGAGTGCCAGCTGCATGGGAGCTCAACAGCCAAGGCATGCCAATGGATACCATTCAACTGAGCTTGAATATCTAGGTTCAGTTTGCTTTAACTCTGCTTCTGCAGTTAGTTCCTAGCAGAGAATGAGAGTCATTGTTAACATTTCCATAGGATCTATCATGGTGGGCAAGGGAGGCATACTGTGTTCCATATTGCAATCAGCTAGCACAAGTATTTTGGGAGAAGGCTCTCTTCAGTGTTCTAAAATGAATCCATTTCAGTACCAAAGTTCCCTTCTTTCTCACATTTTTTCTCTCCTCTTCCTATCCTTTTGCTAGTCTCGTTATACAGAAGAAGTTTCAAAGCAGATAAAATAAAATCATCTTAAAAAACCAGAAAATTTGAAATAATTCATAAGGCAAAATCCCTAAAACACTCATCCAACAACACAACATGAAGGGCAACTCCTACCCCACTTTTCTGGTAAAAAGTGTGATTTGGAAAGGACCACGTTCAAATGTCACCTCACCTGTAAGCTTACTAGGTGGCTCTTAGCCATCACTGAATGTGTCCCACCCCCCAGCCACAATTCCTGATTGCATAACACTGGCCTACCTTCCAGTTCTGTTGTAAGGTTTATTGGGGAAAGGTATGGCAGTCTTCCTCATCCTGGTCCCTTCCCAATGTTGCTGGATTTCCGCTCCCATAATCCCTGATTGTAGGCTAAGTTGGATGGCGCTGGAGCTGATGGGAGTTGTGATATTTTGCACTTGGAGGGCACCAGGTTGGGGAAGCCTGGTGCATACGATGCGCTTTGAACACTGTAAAATTTCCTACCTGGATCCCATTTTTTATCATGCTGAAATCTTCTCGGAGCAGATAATTAGTAGTTTCCGGCTGTAGCTCTGCTGGCATCCTTTTCGTGCTGCGAGACACAGAGGTCAAAGGTTAGAGAGGCAAGCGCTGAGCATGTACCCTGTTGCGTACTGATCCTCAGTGAAAGCGAAGCCTCCGTTTCTAACTCGGGAGCTGAAATCCGTTCCACGTCTTATCCTATTCCTATTTCCATTAGTTTTAATGGACTCACATAAATAATCGATGAGGAAGGAGCGGAGCTAAGGAGGGCTAGGCCTGCAAATACGTCCTTTAGTCTTAAAACAAATAGCCAAACCGAAGACGTCTCCTTGCTGCCCTTCAGCTCTATTAACCACCCACTCTTTGAAGAGGAAATTTATTGCCAGTGATCCCTGGGGAGAATTTGCTTTAATTTTAATGCACACACACAGTGTGGCATCTGTTCTAATCCAAATAGGCATCACAGCAGCCTTCTTCTCCACACTTGGGTCCTTATACGTCCTCAGTGGCATCTCTTCCAGTTGTGAAACAGGCTCTCTGGAGAGACCCACCTGGTGGCCAGCCTTAATATCATTTGGGCACCTGGCCTATACCTATTTATTTTCCTAGGCCTTTATAAATCACGTGCTAGTTCTGTTCTTGTTTAGCTCAGTGGATTTTACTGGCTGCCCCTGTATTAAATTGGCTTTAGCACTGCATGGTTTTGTTCTCTGCTTTTAAATCATACTTTTCGGCGTCTTGTCATGTTCTATCCCTTGCCTCTTTTCCCCCTTTTAGTATAATTGTGATTTAAACTTTTGCTCTGCGTCTTATTGCCTCTTCCTATCTTACAGAGGTTCTTGGGCCCTGTGCAGGGAGTGGTCTGGGAAGGAAGTGGTTGCTAGATTCCTCCTGGGAGGGGAAACATCATATTCTGAGCAGGGGCAGCCTCTCACATTTGATCCTTTTGGAGGGAAGGTCATTAAACCTGTAGTCCTGGATAATGTAAAAAAATTTTTTGCCATTCCTTCCAGTGTAGCTTCTGACCTGGGAATGGAATTGCTTTAGTTCCATTGGTGTTTGATCTATGTCAGCTGGAGGAACATGATGACCCTAGATATCTCAGCAGCATTTTTTAAAAAAAGAAAAAAGGATGGACCTTATAGTTTGGGTGGATTGCCTAAGACAACAGAGGGGGGAGTCTGTGGCCCTCCAGATGTTCTTGGGCTCCAGCTTCCATCATCCCTGATCGCCACCTGGCGATGCCACCTGGAACTGATGGGAGTTGAGAGTCCAATAGGTTTGAAGAGCCACAGTTCCTCTCTTCCTGGCCCAAGATCTAGGAAAACCAGACAGAAGACATAATAGTTCAGTCAGTAGAGCTTGAGACTCTTAAATCTCAGGTTTGTGGGTTCAAGCCTCATGTTGGGCAAAAGATTCCTGCCTTGCAGGGGGGTTGCACTACATGACCCTTGTGGTCCCTCCCAGTCATGATTCCATGATTCTAAGTCATCCATCAAAAACTACTGTATTTTTCGCTCTATAGGACGCAATTTTCCCCCTCCAAAAATTAAGGGGAAATGTTTGTGCATCCTATGGAGCGAATGCAGGCTCCTTGGCTTCTGCGAAAGCAACGCGAAGCCTCCAAAGCACAGAGGGAGCGCTCCCTCCATGCTCTGGAGGCTACGCGTTGCTTTCGCAGAAGCCTGGAGAGCGAGAGGGGTCGGTGCGCACCGACCCCTCTCACTCTCCAGGCTTCAGGGATAGCCGCCTGAAGCCTTTGGAGCGCAGCGGAACCTCGCGCTGAGCTCCAAATGCTTTGGGGTTAGCTGCGCAAGGCACCCCGCTGCCCTCCGGAGGCTTCTCGGGCTGTCCCAGAAGCCTCCGCAGGGCACGGGGATGAAGGCTCCCCGTGCCCTGCGGAGGCTTCGCGCAAAGGTAGACCAGCTATCCCAGCGGCTATCCCAGAAGCCAGAACAGCAAGAGGCTATCCCAGAAGCCCGGTCCCTCTTGCTGTTCTGGCTTTTGGGATTCAGATTTTTTTTTTCTTGTTTCCTCCCCCCCAAACTAGGTGCGTCCTATCGTCTGGTGCACCCTATATAGAGAAAAATACTGTAATTAGGGGAGGAACCATATCTCAGTAGTTGAGCCCACCGGAAGGACTGTACATCAGTGGTAGAGTATCAGGTTTGCATGCTGAAAGTTCCAGGTCCATTCCTCAACAGCTTCTGGTACAGCTAGCAAATGTTCCTTCCTGAAATCCTGGAGAGCTCCTTCCAGCAGAAAATATTGAGCTAGATGGCCCAATGGTCTGACTCAGGGGTCAGCAGCCTTTTTCAGCCGTGGGCCGGTCCACCGTCCCTCAGACCATGTGGTGGGCCGGACTATATTTTGGGGAAAAAATATGAACAAATTCCTATGCCCCACAAATAACCCAGAGATGCATTTTAAATAAAAGGACACATTCTACTCATGTAAAAACACACAGATTCCCGGACCATCCATGGGCCGGATTGAGAAGGCGATTGGGCTAGATCCGGCCCATGGGCCTTAGGTTGTGCCTACCCCTGGTCTGACTCAATATAAGGCAGCTTCCTATGTTCCTTTGTGCAATCAGAATGCCTTGGCTTCAATTCTTTGGATCTCTGGCCAACAAGCGATGTGAAAAAACCTCTGCCATAGACTCTGGTTAGCCACCACCAGCACCGATCAGAGTAGACCACACTGGGTGAACAAATAGTCTGGCCTGCATGGAGGCAGCTTTTTGGGATCAGAGGGTACCAGCTGCCGCAGCAGTTTTATCTTTCCAACCTTTGCCTCTACCTTGCACAGACGGGACTATAATCTTTCCCAAACCAGGCATATTCAAGGAAAGGGCAAAGTGAAAACAGAATCTCCCACCTGCTTCACAGCTACCTGATCAATACCGTATATCCTTTTGCTCATTCTTCTCAGTACTCAAGAGGCACTGCGGAGAGAGATTTCTCATAGACCAGGCCAGAAGTCCTTTGAGAGCTCTGCAGCTCCGGAGCTGTCCAGCAAATTCTGCGCTTGTGATTTACTAGGGGCATTACCTCAGCACTTGAATGTTATCTGACTACTTGCGGGCAGGGCAATGCTTCCAGCCCTTGGGTTCATCTTGGGTCAAAGCAATCTAAAGCATGTGAAACGTACAACCTGGATGGTACTTAATCACTATGGGCTGACTGTGGAGAGAGAGCTTTACTGAATGCTACTGTGTGCGAGAGAGAAAGAAAGAAAGAGAGAGAGAGAGAATGAGGGGCTAGAAATCAGTGTTAGAAACTCAGATATATAAGCTAGCTGCCAAATGGCTCCTTAAACAGCTACAGTCACCAAAGCAGAATGTCATTTTTGGGTAAGATGGCTCTAATGTCTTGTTTTTCAAATGATGGACTGACTGTGATTGATTCTCGGTTAAAACACCTGGCTAGTTCAGATGAGAACCTTGATCCAGGTTGAGAGCTTGAGAACTTAAAGAGGGGAAAGTCACTTCATCCAGGGACAAGCCCACATATATATTGACCTATTCCAACCTCTTTTTCTTCATGGTGACACAGACCATTCATAACCGAAGAATATTATTTACAACTGTGAACAGGGCAACGTTATAGAGAATAGTCAACGAGACAGTCATAGAATCATAGAACTGTAGATTGGGAAGGAACCCCAAGGATAATCTAGTACCACCCCCTGCAGTGCAGGAATCCTTTTGCCCAGTGTGGGGCTCAAACTCCCTTCCCTGAAATTAAGAGTCTCATGCTCTTATCAACTGAGCTATCAAGATGCTATCGTAGATGCTATTGCTATCATTGTTCATGGTTAATACTGGTGCTTTCTACATCTCTTTGAATTTTTTTCATAAAACTGTAAAAGTCTTCTAAATGAGTGAAATTTTATACCATTTCCTCTTCCAAGGAAGGTTTGTGGTAGCTGAATCATGGAAAGGATCTGCTCCTCTTCCTTGTTTTCAGCTGGGCGGAGATCTCTTCGTTGTTGTTTTTATTGCTCAGATTGGTCCAGGAATTGTTTGTCCTCCCCATTCAAATGGGATCCTGTTTAAAACAGGAAAGGAGAAATGGGTTGAACCGTGTTGTGTGGTAGCGATTTCCCCAGATATCAGGCCATTGTTTAGCAGCAGTGCATCTTTGACCCACCCTGTTTGTGAACTCATCCGTGGCAAATGTGCCTTTAATTAAAGCAGCAAAATAATCTGAGGTTCAGGATTCGTTAACCAACAAAACAAAACAAAACACCACCACAACTTTCCTCTCCTTTTAAAGCCAGTTTCCTAGGTCATGTTTTTCTCTACTACGTCACTGGGGTGTCCTTTTATTCCTATAGAATAATTTTTAAACCGTGTAGGGCGCTTGGGAAGTGGGAGAATCTATTCTCAAATTGGGCTGTGATTATGCCCGTTAGCATATTTACATTTCTGCTTAAGAGCCTGGTGGGGGGATCAAGGGAATTAAGGGCACTTGTCATTGAAATGCAGAGGAAATCTTGCATGAAATTACCGTTAGTGCCCTATTGTTGGAGAGGGCTTCCAGCCGTCCACACCACACCCTCGAGCAGTTTGGTTGCATTTTGCGCAGTGAAGTGTGAAGTTAGAGGCAGGAGTAGTGCGACTGAAGTTAAAATAGGGAACCATTAGTTTGGCTTGGTGATAGCATTCGTCTGAGGCTAAGAACTCAAGGGATCCAGATCTGGAGTTAGTCCTGACGTGACCTCTTAATGAAACTGAAGGTGTTGCCTGTCTTCCCATTCATGACTCAATAATGGATAAATACTCAAAGCTTCTCTTCAAGGTCAGTTTTGTTCCTTTCCTTTCTTCCCCTCTTCCCTCCTGCCCCCGCCCCATCCGCCCTGCCCCTTAGTAAAGGTGGTTGGGGTGGGGGAGGATACGTGAAATGCGTTGAGTTGTACAGTTGCTAAAAGAGAAGAATAGATACTTTCCGAAGAACCAGTGCACTTTTCTGAAATGTATACCTGGCAACCATTCTCAAAAGGGGCTTTGTAGCAGTTTCTTTTTCTTGACGTGGAGATGTGTATGCCTTGCTTATCATATAGTGCATATGTTAGCAGCGAGAAAGAATATGGGGAACAGCCTACGAAGATAATAAATGAAACCGAGGACATGATCTAGGTCAGGCATGGCCAGACTTGGCCCTCCAGATGTTTTGGGACTACAACCCCATCATCCCTAGCTAACAGGACCAGTGGTCAGGGATGATGGGAATTGTAGTCCCAAAACATCTGGAGGGCCACGTTTGGCCATGCCTGATCTAGGTAGTCTGCCTATTTAAAGAAACCGCCTAAAAACTCAAAGGAGAATTCGTACTTTCAGCACTTGGGTAGTGTTTACAAGGCAAAATACTTCTCCTTTGTCATATGTATGTACATTATCCCGCAATGTAGCACAGGATAAGTGAAGCTGCCTTATGCTGCTTCTGTATGGAAAGTCTCACCTGGGTTTTGAGGAGTGGGTTTCCTATCCCCTTACCTTTTTAATACGTTCCCTCAGTTGGGTTGCATGTGGATGTGCTGGGTGAGCCCACCTAAGCCCCAAAAGCTCTGCATGCTTATCCATACTTTTCATGGAACAGTTGCCTTAATGCATGTGCAGCTGTAGCCCCACAGATCCTTCCGAGAAACGCAGCCAGAGCTGAAGGGGGTGGTAGCTGATTTTGCCAATTTTGGAAACCTGTAATTAACAATTTGTGTGCGGTTTTCGTGAGCCTGGCAAATAGCAGCTTAGTCAGTGGACGTATTGTACTTGTTTTACAGCGCTTGCGTTTTGAAATGGTTACTCTCAAAGCAAACTCAAGTCACCCTTTGGAAAACCTTGGAGGAATTCCCCATTGTGCTCTTCCGTCAGTGCTAGCATTTCAGTTTGCCAGGTGGGTTTCTCCTGCACCACCACCACCACCCATGACGTGCATATGGGGAGGAGAGAGGGAAAAGTCCTACTATGCGAGTGGAAGTCCTTGCCCAGGGCTTCCAGTGCTGGGACTCAGTAGGTGAATCCTGCCTAGGACATTTGAGTTACTAGCCTCTTTGACTGCTGCCTCTACCTCGAGCCCCACAAATCTGGCATCTCCAGTTTTATTGCCAACCCTTGAATGGTACATAATTTGATTTCCCTGCACCAGAGAGTTGAATGTGTTGCCTGATGCCTCTGATATGTGGAGCGTTGTGCCTGAGGCAAAGGGAGGACTATTGAAGGTCTATCTGTGGTGGTACATGCGTGTATTTGACACTGCAGCTATGGAGTGATGAATAGGTAAAAGGTAAAGGTAAAGGACCCCTGGACGGTTAAGTCCAGTCAAAGGCGACTATGGGGTTGCAGCGCTCATCTCGCTTTCAGGCCGAGGGAGCCGGCGTTTGTCCACAGACAGCTTTCCGGGTCATGTGGCCAGCATGACTAAGCCGCTTCTGGCGAACCAGAGCAGTGCACAGAAACACCATTTACCTTCCCGCCTCAGTGGTACCTATTTATCTACTTGCACTGGCATGCTTTCGAACTGCTAGTTTGGCAGGAGCTGGGACAGATCAATGGGAGCTCACTCCATCGTGGGACTTGAACCGCCAACCTGATTGGCAAGCCCAAAAGGCTCAGTGGTTTAGACCACAGCGCCACCAGCGTCCCATGGAGTGAAGAATATCCTGTATGTGAACCAGCTCCAAGCCATGAGTACAAATACACAGTGGGGGGAGGGAATATAGGGCGATCTTGATGCCACTGCACTAGTTGATCTTCTGCTTTTCAACAGGCCTGCCTGGAATCCTGACTATAACATGAGCAGTTGCCACAATTCATATTCTGTACAGAATGTTAGCTCATATACCTGCCAAAAGCAAGATAGAAATAGGAAAGGGGGGGGGGAGAGACTGTCAAGTAAACAATATGTCATCGGGGAACATCTAGTAGCCTTTATCAAGTAGATTGCTTTAGCTGAAGTGATAATTCAGTCTTGTAATAATTCTTTCCTATTTCTTGACATATATGGTTCCAAATGCACTGCTATATTTGTGGGTGTTCGCTGCTTTTTCTTTTTCTTTTTAGCAGAACTGGCTACGCTCTGAGAATCATTTTTAACTGTGCCCTTTAAATATAAAGTGCAAGGTTTTATACTCTCTAAAAGGGCACAGTGCAGACTTCACCTTCTCTTTGGCTTTGAGGAGCCCATTATTAGTGGTTATGCAGGGGAAAGAGATGAGAGAAGCTAGAATACCTGGGTGCTATCCAGGTTCGGAGTAAATAGGCATAAAATGATGTAATTTGGGGCAAAAAATATACATCTTGATGAGTCTAAACTGACAGTGATTAATCAGCAAAGATATCTTGGGGTCATGGTGGTCAAGTCAAGGAAATCGTCAACTCAGTGTGCAGCAGCAGTGAAAACAACAATGTTTGTTTGTCTAGGATTATTAGCAAAGGGATTGAAATTAAAATACAGTATCCCAGTGCCTTCCATTGTCTTACTAGACTTGCTGTGCTGCTGAACTATTGAGCATCTTCCAGGCTGTTGCTTATATAGTGTTTTTTGTTGTTTTTTTTTTTAATTGATTGATTTTTATCTATTCTACACGTTTTTAATTTTGTATGTAAGCTGTCTTGGGAGGGCATAGGCCCTGAAAGGTGGCATACAAATGCTGAGAAAGAAGTAAACAAGTGAATTAATTCCTCTTAAATCTGCAACGGAGTCACATTTGAAATGCTGCCTGTGCTCCTGTCCGTTCCATCTCGTGAAGGGCATCACAGAGCTCAAGAAAGTGCAGAAAAGAGCAGTCAAAATGATGGAAAAGGCTGGAGCACCAGCCCTGAGAGGAAAGGCTAAAATGTTCGTTTGTTTTTAAAATTGAAATCTGATTTTGAAAAGAGAACATAATGGGGCATTTATAAAATTAGGCACCAAGTAGAGAGGGTTATTCCCCCTTTGCTTTTCTCATCATAACAGAACTTGAAGCTACACACACAGCATAATGGACTTATAGAACATTCTGCCTCAAGATGTGACTAGGGCTGGGTGATATCTGGTTTTCAACATTGCAGTACAGTGGTGCCTCGCGAGACGAAAATAATCCGTTCCGCGAGTCTCTTCGTCTAGCGGTTTTTTCGTCTTGCGAAGCAACCCTATTAGCGGATTAGCGCTATTAGCGGTTTAGCGGCTATTAAAGGCTTAGCGGCTTGGCGGCTAAAAGGCTATTAGCGGCTTAGCGGCTTAGAAAAAGGGGGGGGAGCGAAAAAAATCGCAAGGCGTTTTCGTCTTGCGAAGCAAGCCCATAGGGAAATTCGTCTTGCGAAGCGCATCGAAAAACGGAAAACCCTTTCGTCTAGCAGGTTTTTCGTCTTGCGAGGCATTCGTCTTGCGGGGCACCACTGTACATCACCAGCTAAATATCGCAACATACTGATATATCACGATGTGTGAACTAAGGCTGGAATTATGTAGAGGCATTGGGTGGCTTCACGGTTTTTCCTGCATCGTGATTTTTTCATAACACGCACACACACCATGATTCGCAATATATTGCCAGGTCAAAAATTATGAAACTGATATCACGATATGGACTTCAATCTGGTTTTGAACAGTATATTGCCTAGCCCTAACACACATCATGATTCATGGATACAGTGGTACCTCAGGTTGCATACGCTTCAGGTTACATACGCTTCAGGTTACAGACTCCGCTAACCCAGAAATAGCGCTTCAGGTTAAGAACTTTGCTTCAGGATGAGAACAGAAATTGTGCTCCAGCGGCGCGGCAGGAGCAGGAGGCCCCATTAGCTAAAGTGGTGCTTCAGGTTAAGAACAGTTTCAGGTTAAGAACGGACCTCCGGAACGAATTAAGTACTTAACCCGAGGTACCACTGTATATTACCAGGTCAATAATTATGAAATTGATATCACAATTTGAACTTCAAACTGGTTATGTTTAATGGTGACGTTTAATGGCTTTGAAGCAGGCTGAGACAATTTGATGAAGGATAGACTGCTGTTAGCTGTGACAGCAGCATGCCTCTGAGTAGTAGTTCATTGGAGTGGGAAGTGGAGAATAACAAAGGAAGCCTGCAGCCTTCGTGTGGGTTTCATGGAAACACCTGTCTGGCCCATGGCTGGGAAGAAGATGTTGGTCTCTGTGTCTGCTTAGTTCTGATTCTGTGGTTCTTCTCCACCAGCTTGTTATTCGGGGGCCCTTTTTCAGGCAGAGGAGACCTCCTCTGATTGTGATCTGGAGGTGCTCTGATTGAAACTGCCGAAGTACATGTTTTCTCTGCCAAGTGATCAGTCTTATGCCAACTTTGGTTATTGTTGTATTGCAGACTTCTTGTCAAGTTCTCCGCTTGAGGGGAAAACCTGTGCCAGATTTAAGCTCCTGGCAAGCTGCTACTTTTGCCATCCACGCTGCTCATCAAACCAGCTTTTTCTTCTGCTGCGTCCAATCAATCGCAGCCAAAGGTGCAGCTTTTGTTCACTGCCAGAAAACCATGAGATGGGTTTTTTTTTAATAGTTGTTGTTTTTAAAGAAGAGAGATTCTTGTCGCTCTTATCAAGCTGCCTTTTTCCAACATGTACAACATGTTTCCATGGAAAAATGCCCTCCTGGGCTGAAAATTCGCTCATAAATCCCTACCTCTTTTCTTCTGCCTTTCAATCCAACCGGCAAGCTTGATATCATCATTATTGGCAAGCGGAGGCCAGCAGGCCAAGTTTGGAAGATCAAAGGCAAATCTCCCCACAGCTGAGATCCAGCCAAGACTACACTGCATTGGATTTACTGTAAATTGCACTTCGTTACTGGTGGGATTCGGGTTTACAAAAGAAAATGTCTTGGGTCCGATGCCAGTTCTGGCTCTCACTTTTAATTGCGAGCACAAAATGATAGTTTGAATCCCGGCAAATTTTATATCTCTGTTCATTGCACCTCCTCTTGCAGGAATAAAACCATTAGCAAGGACTTTATTTATAGTGCCCAGTACCCAGTAAATGTTAGAATTCTCCCCCTTTTAAAACACACTTTATTTAAATATTTATCACTTACAAAAGAGCAGTGCATTTCATTAACAAACTACATTACATCCCCATTCCCCTCTCAGAGTTACAATTCTCAGAGTGGTTTAGTGGTCAGTCCCTCTTCCCCCAGGGAACTCTGGGAATTGTAGCTCTGTGAGGGGGAAACAGGACCTTTAACAAACCACAGTTCCCAGCAACCTTTGAGAGAAGCCATGGCTGTTGGATATGTTTCGTATGGTAACTGCTTTAGATGTATATTGCAGCTGGGGCCTTAGTCTCTGCATGTGTAGCTGAAATAATTTGGCATCAATTGATGGGAGAGATCCCTGCTTGAGTGCGACTGTGAGTTTAGATGGAGAATAGCTGGCATCCCTAACTGCACTTTTCCTGTGAGAGAGCTTCCATATGTACATGCAGAAAAGCCGAACGTGATCCAAAAGGAAGGAGTAAAATGCTACCTGGAAGTAGTATCGGAATCTAGGAGGCCGTGTCAAAACAGGTCACGTTTTGCGTGCCAAAAACCTGAAGGAAAAACATATAAACATCAACTGCAGCAAGACCTAGACAACATTGCAGGATGGGATTGAGAGAATGATAGCAATTGGAGCAGAAAATAGTTTTTTTAAGGTCACAGGCAAGCAGCTCTGCTGCTGAGCCATTGCAAACCTGCTCCTTAACAGCCTGATTTAGATATACATAAAAGATCTCTCTCTTGTGCTGCCTGTTCCTCTCTCTCGCTCTCGCTCTCTTTTTTAACTACTGACATCTGTCTCAAAGTTCCTTGCTGTCTGGAAAAGCCACTGAATAACAGGAACCCTCGAGTGACGCCAAGCAGTACAATACATTCTGATATATTTGATGGAGATCAAACTTGCTCTGCAGCTACATCAACTACAGTCAGCAGAATGGGGCACTTTTTCCGCCACGACATCTTTCTCTTCTGCTGGAGGCAAAGGCATTCCTGGAAGGAGAAAGGAGAGCTAATGGAGCTCATGGTGGTGTTCCTGCTGACTCCTGTAGAATTAAAATGGCTTAAAGGGAGCTCATGTGCTACAGTGCTTCTGGTTGGGCTAGGACACGGGTCGGCAAATATTATTTAGCCATGGGCCGGTCCACTATCCCTCAGACCTTGTTGCGGGCTGGAGAAGTGTCATGGGGAGGGAACTAGAAGAAGAGGCGAGTGGGGCAAGTAGTCCTCCTCCCCAGCCCCAGCCGCTGTGCTTACCTTCCCAGGGGCTGCCACAACCGCTGCTGCTTCTCGTGGGTAGGCAGAGAGAGCTCGTCCACTCCACTCTCTGGCCCACAGGAGCCCCAAGGCAGCGGTGGCGGAGGGAAGATGGACCAGTGCGAAAGGGCTGGCTCCGGAGAGGGGCTGCTTAAAGTGGCACTCAGCCAGCTCTGCCTAACCCCCTTCCTCCTCTAGGCAGGGTGGGGAGAAGCCTGCAGGAGGGAGGCAGGAGGCGCCACCATGGTTTGTGAGAGGGAAGGAGGGAATGGAATGGCACAGGGGGGCAAATGACGCAGCCCAAACAGTGGAGCATTCCATAGTTGTCCTGGGGCACCAAGGGCTACAGGGGGTCCCTTTTCAGTGACCCTGCAGCATTTATGTCACACCCTTAGGCTCTTCTGCCAGTCCTGGGGGTTTGGTGTGATGATTGCAGCCCACACCCAAACATTCTGCCATCATTTGACATCCTTCTCTAACTGAGGCTCAGTTTGGTTTTCAACATCTTGCCCAAGAAAAGCATTTAGTGTGTGTGTGTGTGTGTGTGTGTGTGTGTGTGTGTGAAGATTTTCCCCCCAAGTGCATTAAAATTCATCTATTTTTAATTAAATGAGCGAGAACGCCATAAGCTGTAAAGAAATACAATTTTATCCAAATTTGAATGCAAGATAGGGAAAAGGTAGGTAGGTTATCCAAGGTTGATAAAACTCAAAAGAAAGTTCTGCTGGCTTACACAGCAAGAGACTTTTCATTTCATTTCTTCGTTTATTGAATTTATATACTGTCCTATACCCAGAGGTCTCACAAAAAAATCACAATATATAAAATCAAAATGGAGACAATAATCCAATAACACTCCCCCCCCCCACCAAAGAGCCACATTTTAAAGGTTATAGGATGTTTATCAGGTCAGCCAAAGGCCTGGTTAAAAAGGAACGTATAATGAAGGTGCCAGGCAAACTTCCCTGGGGAGAGCATTCCACAGACGGGGAGCCACTGCAGAGAAGGCCCTGTTCTCATGTTGCCACCCTCCTGACCTCTTGAGGGGGAGGCACATGAAGGAGGGCCTCAGAAGATGATCTCAGGGTCTGGGTCGGTAGGAGAGGAATTTACGTTTACCTGAATTATTGGGATCTGTCAAGACATCTGAAACTAGATCTAGTTCTTGGTCCCTGCTGTGTCATTAATAGCTGTGGATTTCCCTATCACTGCAATATGACCATAATCGAAGCTATATGCCAGAGATGGGGAATGTGTTGAGCGCTAATATGCCGAACCCCATTCTCTTTGGTTCTCTCTTTCAGTTTGACCCTGAAAACACTGGCTACATCAGCACTGAGAAATTTCGAAACCTCCTCCAAAGGCATGGCTCTGAGCTAGATCCACACAAACTAGAAGTTCTTTTGGCCTTGGCAGACAACAATTCTGATGGGAAGATCTGCTACCAAGATTTCGTCAACTTGGTAAGTGATTCTGTGCTGATTGCAGGCTTGGCTCCAGGGGCCCTATCCTGATTTTCTGCTCCCTTCTCACCGCTGCACTGGGCATCTCTCACCTGGAAGGGTGGTGTCAAAGAGTTCGCCTGAAAGGCTTTCCATCTTCAAACGAATTCTAGTTATAATGGCCGTATGCTGCCTCCAGAATCAGAAGGAGCATGTCTCTGAATATCTGCCAGTATAGAAACAACAGCAGGCTACTGTGCTGAAGTCCTGCTTGTGGTCTTCCCAAAGGCTATCTGCTTGGCCACTGTGAGAAAAGAGGAAGGACTTTGGTCTGGACTGTTCTTATGTTTTTAAATGCTTCCCCCCACTGCCGCCACTTCGTATTGGCTCAGGGCTGGGTTTGGACCTTGTTAGTGAGGATATTGTTGATTGGGAAACTTGGAGATCCTTCTTGATAACTGACCTGATGGCTTCTGGTTCAAAATGTCCTGCCAAGAGCTTCTGTGTTTGTGGTTCGAGGACCCGACCCCCGCGATGTGAAATAAATACACAAGGACACGTGATATAAGGTTAATGGGCAAGAAAAGGCCACAACTTTATTGATTACAGCAGTGAAAAGGTATTGGCTTAGGCATTGGATGTCTAAAACAAGGGGGTTTATTCACCAGTAGGTGGAGCCTGTTGATGCTAATCCAACTATAGGCTCTCCCCTGATGTCACCGGGGGGTCGTGCCATGGCCTCCCGCCAAGCAGGACAGAGAAGAATGAGGCCGAGGAGAGGCTGGCGCTGCCGCAAAAGGCTGCTGAACACGCCCCCTCGAAGGCACCTGGTTGGATGCCTGCTGAGGGGGCGTGGGCGCCAGCCAGGTGAGAGGAGGAGGCAGGGGGCTAATGCCCCCTGCTAGGGGCGGTGCTCGGGCTCCCGCCCACAATCACTCCCCTCTCTTCCAGGGTGGAGAGTCTTTTCAGAGCAAATGTCTTTCCCACAAAGGTCAGGTGAAATAAAACAGAAATTCTTGGTCTTTTTGCAACCCACTTCTTGTTCAAGATAACAGTTTTTCTTCAGGGGAGTCTTAGCAAAGCAATCCCTTGAGAAAATCCAATGCTCAAGGGTGATTCTTGCACTATCTTGTTCTGCATTCTGAGGCATACTTGTGTTCCTAATTGATAGAGATGAATTGCTGAGTAAATATACTTGCAAACTCATTCTTACATTATTTTATACTTGCTTAGTAATTATTATGTTTAGATCTCAGTCTGCTTTTAGAAACTCAGAGCACCTTATCTGGAACCTCCCAATCATTTACAAAAGTGTGTCCTTATAAACATGCGTGCCTTCTGGCCTAGATCCATGATCTTAAAACCTGAACTGGGACCTGCGTAAGAGCCAAGGATCCCACCATTACTTGCATGGTGGTGGTTGCTGTTGTTGTACATAGTTTTAGAAGGAGAAAGACAGAGGTGGAGGAGGAAGAGGAGGAAGATGGACATATGTGGTAAAGAAAAATAGATATAGACCCCATGTTGTAAGGTGAAATGAAAGTGGAGTTCTGACTGTGAAAGTGCTGAAGGCCTAAAGCAGCCCAGTTGCTTCAGAATAATCCACTGTGTATAGAGGTTTATCAAAAGGACAGACAGACTAACCTTGGATTGGACTAGATGACCCTACGATTCTATGAACCTGCAGATTAACCTAAAATGTGTGCCTGCAGATCAGTCGCAAAACCATACCTCCAGTTTGACTTGGGAATCTTCCTAACTCCCAAAGCAATCCATTTGGCAATTGCATTTTATGACTTGCATAATAAGATATGGTTGGTTTAATTTTTGAAACCTCTTTTTAAAAATTTCGATGCTGAAATCAAGCTTGACAGGGCTGAATTCCTCCTGTTGCAAAGGCTAGCAGTATTTCATTTGAATGTCTGTCTCTTTTACTGGATTTTGATTGCTTTATTTGCTTGCAAACAAGATCACACTTGGAGTGGTATAGATAGGTTTATGCTCTGCTGCTGGAACAGTACGAAACGGCTGTTTTGACAATATGGTATAGTTAACAGACATCCCCATTTCCCAGAGACAGTCCCCGGATTTACAAATTTGTCCCCGGACAAAATCCGTCCCCGGAATGTCCCCAGATTTAATTTAATGTCCCCAGATTTATATTTTAAGTGTTGTAGATTTATTAGTAGGGAATGAATGTTGCATGATTGGTTCAACAGCACAAGACACATCATATGGGGACTTTACGTGAGGCAAAATGGCGGGCGCCATGGCAGCAAGTAGCTCCTGAAGCTAGCCAGAGCCAACTGGCTCCAGGCTGCTGAGACTGCCACTGCCACCGCCCCTGCCGAAGGGGAACCAGGGACGCCCGGCACGTCAACTGGGGGAACCGCTGGCACACACACCCCACAACCCAAATCTAGCCAGGAGCGAGAGCAGTCAGCCGACTGCCCAGCGGCACTCCAGGGCCAGGAAAACCCTGGAGCCAATGCAGGGAGAAGGAGGAGAGGAGAAGAAGAAGGAAGAGAGAGAAAGAGGAAGGAGGGGGGGGAAAGGGGAGCCCTGACCTTGCTGCTCCACAGCCACCGCCGCTGAGAAGGAGAGGTAGGAGAGCACCAGGAGGGCAAGGACACGTGGCTGAGCCCAGGCCTGGTCTGAGCCTACTCCACAGTGGCTAGCACTCCCAAGAGAGCAGGCCGGGGCCCAGAGGAAGGCCGCGCAACAGAGGAGACCCCAGAAGAGAAGATATTACAACCTTTTTTAAAATTTTTTTTTAAAAAATTCTTTTTTTAAAAAAAGCATCCCTGGATTTTTTGAAAAAAATCTGGTAGCCTTACAATATGGTCCCCATCATTCCAAAACTCACAGCACCCCAAGAAACACCCACCCTTTTCCTGTAGCAGTCTCTTATTTCCACACACACCCATATTCTCCTCTCTGCAGCAGGTATGTTAACAGCTGAATTCAGTAGTTTATTGGTATGAGTGGCATCCCTTCCATCTTGGTTTAGCTGCTGGCCTTAAAGCTAGTGATCGCAAGCATAAATTAGGAGAGGTGCCTCCTAGATGTTGCTGGGCTACAACTTCTATCACCCTTGGCCACTAGCCATGCTGGCTGCGGCTGATGGAGCCCAACAACCTATGGAGGGCACACCAGCTGCTGCTGCTCTAAAGCTTTTATCTGCCATAGTTTCCTTGCGGTCAGATATTCAGGCAACTGGCAAACATCCCTCTCTCACTGTTAGCTGCTGCCTGTACCTACTTTGAGGAAAAGCTAGTAACAGGAGAATGACATCAATTGAGAATCAGTATAATGTAGTGGCTAGACGAGCAAGATTTCCGAGTATACATGTACAGGGTAAGGCTGTGACTCTGTGCAAGATTACAGCCCCAGTCTTTCTGAAGGGGAGGTCTCATCTTTGTGTCTTTGGGGTTTAGCTCTTTCTGAGCTCAGTCTGCTTTGGTCAAGCTAAACTCGGGCTCCAGCACCTCAATCTGTTCCTTACACATTTGTTTTTCTCCCCATGAGCAGAGCAGGAATGTTACTGTGCTTGTTGTATCAGTTTTCTTTACTTAGCCAGGCAAGAAGCTCAGCAGGGCTACATGAATAACCTCATTAAATTGCAAACTAAGCATAATCATGATGAGCACATAAACGTGTGACTGTGTATGTCTTGTGAATGGTTTTTATGCACATAGTGAAAAGCATCAGCAGCAGTAGAATTTGCCCGCTTCAGTTGTTGGGGAGATGAAATGATCACTAGCTAAAATACAATGGATTAACCTGCCAATCCTGCTTTGCTGAGGGTTGAGAGTCTACTGAGCATGCCTACTACTGATCAGCTCCAGCTGGGGTTTTTTTTAAGACCATGACCTCTTCTTCTGTTCCTCTCATCCTCAATGGCTTTCTGGGTTCACATGCTGTAGGCTCACAACAAGAGAATGCTCATGGCACAGAGTTGATACCAGGTTATCCTAACTGAAAAAGCAAGACCTGCAAGAAAATATTACAGCAAGCGGTAGAGTGCTCTTGTTCCGGATGCTTCATTTCATTCCCCCAGCAGCGACTCAAGATTCTGTGTCCACTGAGCAATGTCAGGTAAGCCAGTTGGGTCATCAGCAAAGATAGGGGCCTGATGGAGGAACCTTTGTGTGGCATGGAGACTCATAATGGTGGGACGTGCGGACACCCAGGGAAGCCAAGCTTTGGAAGATTCAGGGCAGACTAAAGAAAAAAGTTCTTCAAAGAGCACTTGCTCCCTCAAAGCTGCAGCCAGTCCTCGGGAGAACATTGGAAAAGGGTGGCATGATAAGTCTACCGCAATCTGCCAGAATCCCTTGTATCTGCCACTCTGTTTGACACTGTCAGGCGATCCCCACTTCCAATTTAAGATACCTTGGTTTTGAAAATAAGGCAACTTCTGACCCAGACGATCTCTCCTATAAATGAGAAAATTTCATTACATGTTTATTGAACCAATGTGGCAAGAAACCATTGATTTCCTATCACACCTAACCCTCTGTACCCATTCATTTACGTTTTTGCCGTTCTAGTCAATTGACCTACAGACACTGAAGCTTCAAATTAAATAGGAAAGGGGGCCACTGTTCATTGGAAGCACCACTGAATGTTGGACGTCTTTCCAAGGATGTTTCCATCTATCTGAAGCCTACCATTGTCTTCTCTCATCACCACATAAAGCTTTGAAGTGGACGAGTTCAGATCTGGAGGTGCCAACGTAGCAGTCTGATTCTGGACAATAAAATTTCCAGAAGTATATTCTTCTGGATTCAGTGGGACTTAATTCCCAGCATTAACTGTGCCTGAGGTTGCAGCCTAAATTCACCTGATGTTGGAGCTGGTCTGTGGGCAATGTTCTGAGGTTAGCGGTCACCTGGTTTATGTGCGTGCATGCTAATTACTTGACAACTGTGATATCAAGTGGTGACTTTTCACATGGGAATGAGCCCATCTCAAACAAAACACTGCAGAGAGAACTTCCACGTGATTGACGTACGTAAAATTATGAGTGGTGTGGAGAAAATAGCTAGGGGCAAGTTTTCCAGCATCTTCTGGGATGCATTCCTGAAGATAAGGAATGCCTTCTGGAATACTTCTGAAAACAGAAGTTCGTGGTAATAACATTTATGCTTCTCCCTGCCCCCAACCTCACAAAAATAATTCTAGAACTCAGGGACATCCAGTGAAGATTCCAGACAGACAAATGGAGGGATTTCTTTACACAGCGCATCTATGGGATTTCCTCCCCAAAGAGGCAGTGATGGCATTCAATTTGGATGACTTTTTAAAAAGGACTGCACAGATTCATGGAGGATAAGACTATGTTCTGCCTCTGCTGCTTGCTGTGAATCAGAAGAAGGGATGATGCTGTTGCACTCAGTTCCTTCTTGCAAATTTCCCTCAGGCGTCTGGCTGGCCACTGTGAGAACCGAATGCTGGACTAGAAAGGCCATTGGCCAGAATCAGCAGGGGTCTTCGTTAAACGCAGTTCCATGGAGTCATTTCACACATTCATTTGTGAGCTATCAAGCAATGAGAAATCAAACGATTGTGTGCGTGTCAACCCGGGCCTTAGACGAAAAGCATTCCATTGAAACAAGAGCAGTGCCATTAATGCTTTCAGAGCTCACAGTTCTCCAGAGAAAGGGCGGAAAGGGTGCCCCGTGGATGACCTCTAAGGTACACAAAACAAGGCTATGTGGCTGAAAGACCCACGAATTCCTCCTTTTTGTAGAAAGGGATTGAACGGTGCATCAACCAGACTTCTGAGGTCCCTCCTCTTCCCAGAGCAACTCCCTCCACCACCTGATGAGCACTCCAAAAAATTGGAGGACCCCGGGAGTGGCCTCCAAAGGAGCACATGGAACTGTCACTAGGGCAAAGCGAGTAAGACAACCATGTTGCACTCATGTTGCCTTTGGGGCAGAGGTCCAGCGCTGCACTCAGCAGAAGGAGCAGAAGGAGCCCTGAAGGCAACAGCTATAAATAATATTCTTTATGTCTGCAGAGCGGTCCACCCCCCTGAACTTTATGTCTGGGTCTCAAATTGCCTAATTGCACCACTATGTTGCACAGGTAAAAGTGTTTTAGTTCAGTTATTTGGATGGAGGGATTGGTTGTGAACTGTGGTGACAATCTCTAGGTCCTGATTGTGTTGTCTTGACTAGAGCTCCAGTTCTCCTAGTGGAGACTTCCAGTTGTAGCTTAAAACTCAGCCTTCCACAGTGGCTGCATATGCACCAGAGTGTTGCAGTGCACATGGGTCTCCCAGGTCCAGTTTCTTTCCGTGTTTGCTTTCATGCATAATTGCCCACACATGAGCACTTTCGGTTGGACGCTGTCTCAGTGTTTCCCATCCACACTAGTGGGACAGTGCTTGATGAAATGGATTTGCACTCTGTCTTGTTGTCCTCTCCCCTCAATCAGTACTTCCCCACCCAGTATAAGTTCTGGAAATCTGATGTAATATTCTTAATCATGCATCTGCTCACACCTTTCTGTTAACCAGGCACCACAGCAGACTCCAAGAGAAAAGCAGAATGAGTTCATTATTCAACAGAGGATAAACAGGAGTAACCAAGGCCAGCTTACATAGAAAGGAACTGGTAGAGGGACATAAGAAAAGCCAAACACAACATGAGTCATAGGAGCAGCAGCAATGGTTGCACTTCTTTTTAACCCTTTGCACACCATATGCCGCACCTGAGGTCTGTTGTGGGCATACACACAGGTATTTGTTTACCTGTAGCCGCTTCTTTCGTTTTTGTTTTTACTTTTGAGTGATAAGTTTTCTAATATACCAGTACGTTTCCAAGCACAATTCAAAGTGTTGGTGCTGACCTTTAATGCCCTAAAGGGCCTCGGCCCAGGATACCTGAAGGAGTGTCTCTGCCCCCATCGTTCAGCCCAGACACTGAGGTCCAGCGCCAACCTTCCCACATGATGTGCTCCAGTGGGTAACGTGCAATTTTATGTTGGATTTTATCTTTTTAACCACATTATCTGCAGGGGGGCGGATTAAATGAAATGAGAGGGAAATGGTCTTTTATGGACTATTTAAAGAAATATTATAGCATGATGGATTTGCAAGCAGAATTTGAAGCGTGAGCAATACAGTTTTGTTTGACTTACTCAGCATGCTTGATCGGCTAACCCCACCCCCGCAAAAAAAGAAAAGAGAAAGATTTGTGGCGCTGAAAACAGAGATTGATACAAAATACATCTTGTATATGGGTGGATTACACGTGTGCCTTTGTATGTTCTTATCAATATTCATGAAAGAAAAGCAAGTGCCAGCTGCAAATTGTTAAAACATTATTGATCAGAGCTGTTCACAGCATCTCAAAACAAGTTCAGGACACCATCGCTTTACCCTTGGCTTGCTGCACAGCTAGAAGAGAGAAGTTTTGATTGATGGGCTTAAACTAGCGGTGGAGAAAAGGCACACAGCGGCGTTTGGTTAGGTGGCGGGCCAGTTAGTGTGAGCAATGCCTGTTTTTGAGGGGACCAGGGAACATGTTCACAGCTGCAGAATCACCTTTGGACCTGGCGCTGCCCCCAGATTCTCAGCCATATTAGAATACCTTTTTACCAACCTTGATTACCGTATTTTTCGCACTATAGGACGCACTTTTTCCCCTCCAAAAATGAAGGGGAAATGTGTGTGCGTCCTATGGTGCGAATGCAGGCTTTCGCTGAAGCCTGGAGAGCGAGAGGGGTCGGTGCGCACCGACCCCTCTCGCTCTCCAGGCTTCAGGAGAGCCCCACCGCCAGCCCCACAAGCTCGGGGGACAGCGGGAGAGGCGCAGTGCGCCCTTCCCGCTGTCCCCCGACTTGGTTAGAAGGCTGGCGGGGGGGGAGCCTGCTCCTCCCCCTCGCCAGCCCCGCAAACTCGGGAGACAGCGGGAGAGGCGCAGCGCGCCATTCCCGCTGTCCCCCGACTTGGCTAGAAGGCTGGAGGGGGGAGAAGCCTGCTCCTCCCCGTCGCCAGCCCCGCAAACTCGGGAGACAGCGGGAGAGGCACAGCGCGCCTTTGCCGCTGTCCCCCGACTTGGCTAGAAGGCTGGCGGGGGGAGAAGCCTGCTCCTCCCCGTCGCCAGCCCCGCAAACTCGGGAGACAGCGGCAGGGGCGCAGCGCGCCTTTGCCGCTGTCCCCCGACTTGTCTAGAAGGCTGGCGGGGGGAGAAGCCTGCTCCTCCCCGTCGCCAGCCCCGCAAACTCGGGGGACAGCGGGAGAGGCGCAGCGCGCCTTTGCCGCTGTCCCCCGACTTGTCTAGAAGGCTGGCGGGGGGAGAAGCCTGCTCCTCCCCGTCGCCAGCCCCGCAAACTCGGGGGACAGCGGCAGGGGCGCAGCGCGCCTTTGCCGCTGTCCCCCGACTTGGCTAGAAGGCTGGCGGGGGGAGAAGCCTGCTCCTCCCCGTCGCCAGCCCCGCAAACTCGGGGGACAGCGGCAGAGGCGCAGCGCGCCTTTGCCGCTGTCCCCCGACTTGGCTAGAAGGCTGGCGGGGGGAGAAGCCTGCTCCTCCCCGTCGCCAGCCCCGCAAACTCGGGGGACAGCGGCAGGGGCGCAGGGCGCCTTTGCCGCTGTCCCCCGACTTGGCTAGAAGGCTGGGGGGGAGCCTGGTTTTGCGGGAGGCGGGGGAATCCCCCCGCCTTCCAGGAAAGCCAGGAGAAGCCGTGCAGCCCTTTTAAAAGGCGCGTGGCTTCTGCCGGTTTTGCGGGAGGCGGGGGAATCCCCCCGCCTCCCAGGAAAGCCAGGAGAAGCCGTGCAGCCCTTTTAAAAGGCGCGCGGCTTCTGCCGGTTTTGCGGGAGGTGGGGGAATCCCCCCGCCTCCCAGGAAAGCCAGGAGAAGCCGTGATCTCTTTAAAGGGTTTGCACGGCTTCTGCGGGCTTTGGGGAGAGGTGAGGGAATCCCCCCACCTCCCAGTAAAGCCAGGAAAGCCCTGTGCAGCCCCTCCGCCAAGGAGAGGCTGCATGGGGCTAAAGGGGAAGCCAAAACAGCGAGCGGGATCCATCCTGCTCGCTGCCTTGGCTTGATCCATAGCTGCACGCAACCCCTCCGGCAGGGAGAGGTTGTGTGCAGCCTGTACGCTGCTCTTTGGGGCTGCGGGGGGGGAGAGATTTTTTTTCTTGAATTCCCCCCCTAAAAACTGGGTGCGCCCTATGGTCCGGTGCGCCCTATGGTGCGAAAAATACGGTAGTTTGCCACTGGGACACCCTACTGGAATGTAGTGACCTAGCCACTACCACTTCAACCCTAGTGACTTCCAGGTTAAACTACTGTAAGCTGATTCCATGGTCGTGAACCAGGACCATGTCTGCCCTGCAGGTTCCCAAGCTAACACTGTGGCACTAAATCAGAGAGAGAGAGAGAGAGAGAGAGAGGTGGCAACATGCCTTGTGAGGTTTTGTACAGTACTTCCCTTGTTTAATGGTACCACCTGTTATACTCCAATAATAATAATAATAATAATAATAATAATAATAATAATAATAATAATAATAATAATAATAAATAATGATGATTTATACCCCGCCCATATGGCTGGGTTTCCCCAGCCACTCTGGGTGGCTCCCAACAAAATATTAAAAACACAATAAAGCATCAAACATTAAAAACTTCCCTAAACAGGGTTGCCTTCAGATGTCTTCTAAAAGTCTGGTAGTTGTTTTTCTCTTTGACATCTGGTGGGAGGGCTTTCCACAGGGCAGGTGCTACTACCGAGAAGGCCCTCTGCCTGGTCCCCTGTAACTTGGCTTCTTATAGCGAGGGAACCGCCAGAAGGCCCTCGGCGCTGGACCTCAGTGTCCGGGCAGAATGATGGAGGTGGAGACGCTCCTTCAAGTATACTGGACCGAGGCCGTTTAGGGCTTTAAAGATCAGCACCACTTGGTTTGCCATGTGGGCCAAGAAGATAACAGCCCAATCCCATTTTTGCTGTATCAGAACCTCTTGCAGTTTATGTTGTAGGGAAACTTGCCTGTGGACCTCATGTGAATACAGTGGTACCTCGGGTTACAGACGCTTCAGGTTACAGACCCCGCTAACCCAGAAATAGTACCTTGGGTTAAGAATCTTGCTTCAGGATGAGAACAGAAATTGTGTGGCTGCATGGCAGCAGTGGGAGGCCCCATTAGCTAAAGTAGTACCTCAGGTTAAGAACACTTTCAGGTTAAGAACGGACCTCCAGAACAAATTAAGTTCTTAACCCGAGGTACCACTGTATAGCATTCCAGTGGAAAAAAAATTCCTCTGTGGGCAGAGGAAAGAAACACCATCCTGAGTGGGACTCGGATCATGGCTTATCACTCTCAGCTCACTAGGCTATCCATCTCCCAGCGAGATGGAGGCATATCTGCTCATATTATTGAGTCTAAGCTTTTAAAAAATGGTGTTCCAGTTCTTTCTTCTTCTGCTTCTGAGTGTGCTGTGTCTCCTTTTGATCTAACAAGAAGCCTGTGCAGGGTTAAGAGTCATGGTCTGCTGTGAGGCTCTGGCTGGAAGACAATTTAATTAGATTCCTGTTGGGAGCAGCTATGTACTGTGGTGACATCATCCAAGACAGTTCATTTCTACAGAGCTTCCCGTTTTATTGGGTGTGCGTCACACAGGGTTCGGTGTGTGAATCATAGAGTTGGAAGGGACCACGAGGGTCATCTTAGTCAAACCCTCTGCAATGCAGGAATCTTTTGACCAATGTGGGGCTCGACCCCACAACCTTGAGATTGAGCCTCATACTCTACCAAGTGAGCTGTCCCAGCTATAAAAGCCATTCAAGTTGGTGACCATTAAAGTGTTGCTAGTGAGCCTCGTCATGATGAGTGGATGGTAGAATTGCCAGGGGTGGGTGCTGTGGGAGTGTTGTTTTCTACAGCCCTTGTTGATTCTGCCACTTGTTGACATAGGGTTGCAACTGTGTTAGCTGTGACATAGCGGTCTAATAATAAATAAATAAATAAATAAATAAATAAATAAATAAATAAATAAATAAATAATTTATACCCTGCCCATTTGGCTGGGTTTCCTCAGCCACTCTGGGTGGCTCCCAGCAGAACATTAATAATAATAAAAAAGAGATAAAACATCAAACATTAAAAACTTCCCTAAACAGGGCTGCCTTCAGATGTCTCCTAAAAGTCAGATAGTTCTTTATTTCCTTGACATTTGATGGGAGGGCATTACACAGGGCGGGTGCCGCTACCGAGAAGGCCCTCTGCCTGGTTCCCTGCAACCTCACTTCTCACAGGGAGGGAACTGCCAGAAGGCCCTTGGGCGCTGGATCTCAGTGTCTGGGCTGAACAATAAGGGTGGAGACGTTCCTTCAGGTATAGTTTTATTATTGATACGTTTTGTATAACTGAAAAACTTTAAATAAAGTAACACTTCATTTGGTGTAAGTGAAGTAGCAGTCACTTGGGGGCTGTTGAATTGTTCTGCCTGCCACTGTGGCGAACCAATTCTTTGCACATAATATAACACACACTGGACTTCCAAATGCCACAGAAAACCACATGATAAAGCAACTCGACTGGATACTTGGAGCATTTAGGCAAGATTTTGTTCCCCACCCCTGCCTTTTTGACCTTCCTTCTGTGACCTTTAGTACACTCCATCACCTCTTTAAGCATCTTGTTTCTTTTTGTCTGTCTTTTTTTCATAGGAAAGGTCCTTAAGGGATGGATTGTGTCTTACGGATTTCCTGTACAAAGGAGCTCTGGCCTCAGTTGGGGGTCTCTTGATACCAGTCACTAACAAAGAATTCAAATAACTAGTAAAAACTACTTAGTAACCTAGAAAAGCATTTAAATAAAACATCCCTGTGAGTTTGATAGAACGTGATATTTTCTGTTTCAGGGATAATTAGAAATGACCAGCTACTTCTTTGTGAAGTAGGAGGAAGTGGTTGGCATATCTCTTAATTTTTAATGGTTTTGGTTTAATTTTCCATAAGTTAACCTTCTTTTTTTAATCTGGGAATCAATGTGTCTGTGCACCAACAAGAAAGAAAGAAAGAAAGAAAGAAAGAAAGAAAGAAAGAAAGAAAGAAAGAAAGATGGATCACATCAGAAATATGTTTCTAAAAGGGAATTGTTAGGAACTCTTCACATTTTCTTAGTACAGTACAATATTCCCTCTTAATATGGTTGTATGTACATTCTTCTAGTCAACCCCAACTGCTTCACCATTTCAGAGAGATGCCTCAACTTCTTTGAAGTTATTTTGGACATCACCAGCAAAGTAGGTGCACAGCTCTTCATGCATATATTTAGGTTGTTTTTTTAAAAAACAACAACAAAAATAGACTATTTCTTGAGAAAGAAGCATGTATGTACAGCAGATATAGAGACCACAAGGGACAACAAGAAATGAAGCAAACGAAATGTTAAGGGCAGCAAGCGGAGGCAGACTCTAAAAGTTGTGCTCAGATGATAAGAACACAGGAATACAAATTACGATTGTGACCAGTGCATGCAATTGAAACTGATGGATTCCATTTCCATTTCACCCAGTGGTCACTCAACAGCAAGCTGATGTGATGGACAACAACAGCAACAACAAAACGTTCCTAGAAAATTATTCAGTTGGCATAACTATTAATATATTTTTCGAGAGAGAAACTGAGACCCGCACTCACTGCTTTCCAGAAGAAAGCTATAAAAGCAGTCAAATAAATGTTGCCTTTTGAATTATCTCTCATACATATGCATGTGGATTGCAGCCTGTTTTGTTTATGGTGCTGGCAAGAGGGCTCCTTTTTTATCCTGATGGCTGTGGGTTAAAAAAAAAATCTTCCCGAAATTTTGTTTTTCCTTTACTGGCCAAAAACAAACATGTGTTTTCCTTTGCTCCTGCTGTCTTGCAGGGCATTTTCTTTTCTTTCTTTCTCTACCACAAAAAAGACTGTTGGGAAAAATGCACTTGCTAGCAGCCCCATCGTAAGCAAATAGCAACAGCTGCAGGCAGAGATAAAGCACAAAGCTGTTTAACTAAACTTTGCTACCATCGGTGATGATGAGATGAGCTGGAGCCTAATTACAGCAAGAGGCATTATTCACTGGGATCCTTGTTGGGGCCATAACTTGCCTTTGGCAGCCATGGCCTGCTCAGGTCGCCTTTTTCACACAGCGTCTTGCAAGCGCAACAAAGCTCGAGCAGCAGGGCGGTGGGATCCCCTGTAGAGACGGAGTCTCCGCTTCCAGGTCAAGCATGTCTCCCCCCTTGAAAACAAAGGGCAGGCTTGTTACATGTGACAGCAACTTGGATGCTGCGCCTCAGCCAGGCTCCTCTTCAGACGTGTCGACGGGGAAAGGAGGAGGCAGCTGCTGCGGTGCTGAGAGCCACCTGCTTGCCAGCCTTCCAATATGTGACTTAGGTGAGAGGCAGGTGCAAAGCAGGGTTAGAGAGGACAATGAGGTCCTTATTATTAGGGGCTTGCTCGTGCGTTGCCTTGATCTGTCTATTTGCCTCTTGATACTGCATGTATCTCGATATGGGTGGCGCTGTCGTCTAAACCACAGAGCCTAGGGCTTGCCAATCAGAAGGCTGGCGGTTCGAATCCCCTCAATGGGGTGAGCTCCTGTTGTTCGGTCCTAGCTCCTGCCAACCTAGCAGTTCGAAAGCACATCAAAGTGCAAGTAGATAAATAGGTACCGTTCTGGTGGGAAGGTAAACGGCGCTTGAGAATATTCTCAAGTTACAACCCTGCAGTAAAGGTAAAGCGACCCCTGACCAGTCGGCTTCCTGATGTTGGCCCTACCATTTATTTTTGACAAGCCGCTCTGTGCCTTTCACAACTGCGCTGGAGACAAAATTCAACAGGTGGAAATCTTTCCTATTCCTGCAGATAAAAACCTCACCAGTTGATTTCTGCCTCTTATGCCACCTTTAAGTGCACGGGGGTCTCCATCCTTTGAAAGGGAGCCAACCTTGCTCAGGATGGCTGCCTTTGCTCTAGATTCATACAGAGCCCTTTGCTGCAAAACTGTTTTCATTCTTTACCTGCAGCTGTCGCTACCCCCACATCTTTGCAATAACGTCTCAAATTCTACGAAACTCGGGCAATTAGGCTCAAAGTGAAATGAGCAGCATGAACTTCCCACGGAAAAACTGTGCCGACAACAGAAGTTTTGTGTTTGCATAATTTTGTTCTGATTACAGAACTTGCATTTCCTTGGGAGCAGATGGGATGGAGTGGCGATGAGACAAGTTAAACATTACTCCTGGTGTGCAAATGAACTCGATAGAGCAGAAATGCTTAGAAACGGAGGCTAGAGGGAGAAAAATATCTTCCCTCTCTCTCTCCATGGAAGGGAACAGGTATTTTGATACTTTGCAAATGTTGGGCAGACTTCTAGAAACAACCCTCAACATGATTACCCACCAAAATGCTCTCTGTTCCAAAACAAATATTTGGCTGTAACAGAGTTGATGCAGTATTGCTTGAAGCCTCACATATTGTCTAATGTAAACCAGATTCTACAACCCAGGGTCTCACTTTCTCCAAGCTGAAATCGTATCCCAGCGGGGAGCGGGTGGGAGGAATCCAAGTTTTAGACAAGCAAGAAAATAAACAATTAAACCCCACCCCCTCCACACACACAAGTTATGTAGCTATAATCAAATCACCTTCATAAAATGAATGGCAGGCATCAGTACAACCTACCCTTAGGTGGCACAGTGGGTCAGTATGTCTGGCTGTTAACCAGAAGGTTGGTGGTTCAAGCCCAATCAGGGATGGCTGTGGACAGGATTCCTGCATTGCAGGAGGTTGGGCTAGGGTAGCTGTCTACCAGCTCCATCTGGTACGCAGGCTGAGACCCTACATGCCCACAAACTGTCTCACCAGAGTGGTGCATGCTCTAGTTATCTCCTGCTTGGGCTACTGCAATGCGCTCTATGTGGGGCTACCTTTGAAGGTGACCCGGAAACTACAACTAATCCAGAATGCGGCAGCTAGACTGGTGTCTGGGAGTGGCCGCCAAGACCATATAACACCGGTCCTGAAAGACCTACATTGGCTCCCAGTTCGTTTCTGAGCACAATTCAAACCTTTAAAGCCCAGTATACCTGAAGGAGCATCTCCAACCCCATCGTTCAGCTAGGACGCTGAGGTCCAGCTCCGAGGGCCTTCTGGCAGTTCCCTCACTGTGAGAAGTGAGGTTACAGAGAACCAGGCAGAGGGCCTTCTCAGTAGTGGTGCCTGCCCTGTGGAACGCCCTCCCATCAGATGTCAAGGAAATAAACAGCTATCTGACTTTTAGAAGACACCTGAAAGCAGCCTTGTTTAGGGAAGTTTTTAATGTTTGATCTCTTTTTTATTATTATTAATATTCTGCTGGGAGCTGCCCAGAGTGGCTGGGTTTCCCCAGCCAGATGGGCAGGGTATGTATGTATGTATGAATGAATAATAATTATTATTAGACTGTGAGGGTCCCTGCCAACTCTATGATTCTGTGATTCTACGCCTTGCCCTCTATACAGAAAGTGCTGTTGCACTCATTGCAGGCTTCCCACGGGTATCGGGTTCGCCACTAGGAGAACAGGATGGTAGACTTCCTCCATTCAAGAAAACAAGGGCTGCAAGGAGAAGCTGCCCTTGAAGGAACGAAAACACCATCAGAGGGAAGCAGGGTGGTTTGGCTTCTATCTCTCCCTCACATGTAGTGAAAAGCATTGCACTGTGCAGGCAACCCCCCCCCCCAAAAAAAAAAAAAAAATCAGTGAGGCCAAAGAGACCCGCTGTTTTCCTGTGGTTTTCAGTCTTGGCTTTCAAGCTTCGCTTCATTCCTCACAGCAAACTTGTTTGAGGAAAACCATTAACCTTTTTCCTTCTGCATATTGAGGTCCTATGTTGATGGCTGTTATTTCATGGGCAAAAGCCCTTTCTTGGTCACTTGCCTCAGTGGAAAGCAGCCTGTTTTGCTTTCCCAATATAATCTGTGATAACTGATCCACCCTGCTGCTGGCAATGTGGCAAATGGAAGCTCACGTGATTTTTTTTGGTTTTATGAAAAGGTGGTGTCATTTTGGTCTGTGAAAAGGCCCTTTTTTCCAAGCTGAACTTCTTTTGCCTTAAGAGGAGATGGGTTGTGTAGTGGTTTGGAGTTACTCGTGCGTAAACTGTCCCCTTTTGGGGCTAGGCTGCCTGGGTTAAACCGTCCTGACTGCACAGCCCATCTCAGCGTGGCTGCCTCAGTCGCTCGCAGAGTCTGTCTGTGGGCGTTTCTTAAACCGTTGCCAGCATAAGAGTTGTTTGACTCCCAATCGTCTCTGCCTCTCATTGCGCGGAAGTCTCCTGCGCAAGGAGGGCGTGGGTAGTGGAGGACCAGGGCTCTCCTCACTGACTTCCAAGGAAGAATCCCAGAGCCCTTCCACCTCTTCTCCCATTTGCTCTCCTGGCTCCTTGGTGTTACGCTGATTTCCTTCCCCCTCCATCAAGCTGCGTCTCCCCCTAGTGCTTGTTCCTTCTCCTGCAGAATCAGAGAGCCTCTCCTTCGCCTGTTGCTCTGATGTCAGTTTCCTGACAGGTTGTGACCCAGGTGCAGATGACTCTAGTGGCATCATAGCTCTTTTGCAAAAGGCCAGCTCAAACAAACTACCCAGTAGGTGTGTTCAAAATGAGAATTGGTTGGCTACGTCCAGTATGCCTGTGCAGAGTAGAGCATATGTTATGTGACTGTTTTACTACATGCCTGGATTGCAGAGCCACATAGTAGTCTAGCACTGGAAAGATGCAGAAATAGATCGGTCTTAGGCAGGATCAGTAGGAGCTGAATTGTGGAGTTGGAAATGTGGCGCTGAACCACCTCATCAGTGCCAGAATCCGCAAGAGATGGGTCTGCCAGTGTTATGACTTGTTGAGACAGCAAACAAGCATTTGAGACAAAATGGGCATCTAATCGATAAGTGCAATCCCATCCCTGGTGCAGGGAGCTGTGCTAGTAGTGGTCACACACTTATGGTGTTAGGTGGATCAGGGTATGTCTAACAAATCATCGCATGCCTTGCAACCTGGCTTTAGTTTCTAGCCTGAGCTGCCTTGCAGAACCAACTGTTCCACGTACGAGACCCAGTTGTTAGCTTCAACTCTGAAGGTTGGGAGACATGCCTAAAATCAGAAAGAGCAAGCATGGTGGGGGAGCATAATTAGCCTTGAACACAATTTGTTGTGCTTACAGTCTTTGTTATTATTACCTCACTGTTTTTCTCTGCTCCTTGGGAAATCACGGCATTGTATTAACTACTCATCCCTATAAAATTCAGTCTCCCAGAGCTACAGATTATTCAGCCTTCCACTGTAAAAGCCGAGTAGAGGGGTAACGTTTTTATTCTCCGCTGATGGAGTGTCTGTTGTGTGGCACTTATTAATGTCCTTGTTCCAGCTTGGATTTGAAGGAAGGGGGAGGAAGCCTCTGAGCTGGTAAAAAGAAAAGAAAAAAGCCACCGTGATGGATAAAGAGAAGCAAACATTTTGTCTCTTTTTTCCGCTTTCATTTTGCAGATTAAATATTGCCAGGACAGTTTTATTATCTTTTTGTGGGAAGAGTTTTTAAGGAGTTACGTGCCATGTCCTCTCTGTAGTTTTAATGGCAAAGAGGAAAGGATGGGGAGGATGTAAATTTAGACCTGGCTTTTTATTTGATTTTTTGATTTTTTAAAAACAGTGCCTAGGAATGCTTTTGTAGTGCAGACATAAAAAGCATATAAATCATATCTCCCAGTGCTTTGCTATAAAGCTTCTCTGTGCTGGTGTTACTCTTTCAGTTCCCTGGTGGCCTGCGGAGAAGAATCAATTAAATCTTGCAATGCAGTCAATGAGTATTTGTCAAAACGTGCTGGAAGGAATAAAAGGGGGCAGCAGGTCCTTAATGAAAGAGAGTTGGGGGCTGCAACATGGCCGGCCCTATAATGAGGCAGAATGAGGCATTGCCTCAGGTAGCAGGGCAGAGCAGGTGGCAGATTGTACATCCTGTCTGCTGCAAGTCCCTGGACCTATGACTACACCAAATGCCTGCTTGTTGCAGCTAATGCTTCTGCGGTGCCACATGGTGGCTGGTACAGTGGTGGTGCCCACCTGCCACAGAGTGCCACCACTGTAAGAGAGAAGCAGGTAATGATGCTCCAGGAGACCTCTTGAGGCCAACCACAAGTCACCCGGAAGAAGGGGTCCTTCCCTAGAGGGAGGCATCGTGGGTGAGGTGGCTCCAGATATTGCCTGTGCCACTTAGACTCTGGCTTCTGTGGCTGAGCCTACTGACTTTCCCAGAGAGCCACAGGAGAGGCCTGAAACGCAGTACTCTGCAGATCTGGTTTGTTCCCCAGGAAAGAGCATGGCGGTGCATTTGCCAGCTTCTTCATGGAAACAGTAATAAGAGGACCAAAGAAAACAGGACGGCTTGTCAAGACAATGGGAGTTCCCCGCTCCTGACCTCTGGGCTTGTTCTTTGACTATGTGTGTACAGCATACCCGCCAACATCTCCCCAATGAAAATAAAGGTAAAGGGACCCCTGACTGTTAAGTCCAGTCACGGATGACTCTGGGGTTGCGGCGCTCATCTCGCTTTACTGGCCGAGGGAGCCAGCATTTGTCCACAGTCAGCTTCCGGGTCATGTGGCCAGCATGACTAAGCCGCTTCTGGTGAACCAGAGCAGCGCACGGAAACGCCGTTTACCTTCCCGCCGGAGCGGTACCTATTTATCTACTTGCACTTTGACGTGCTTTCGAACTGCTAAGTTGGCAGGACCAGGGACTGAGCAACAGGAGCTCACCCTGTTGCGGGGATTTGAACCGCAACCTTCTGATTGGCAAGCCCTAGGCTCTGTGGTTTAGACCACAACACCACCCGCGTCCCGCGTTCTTTGACTATGTGCATGTACAGCATACCCTCCAACATTTCCCCAATGAAAATAGGGACATCCTATTCCAGAATAATAATACAAAAATAATTTATACTCCATGCATCTGACGGGGTTGCCCCAGCCACTTTGGGCAGCTTCCAACATATATGAAAACCTAATTATACATTTTTAAAAAACTTCCCTATACAGGGCTGCCCTCAGATGTCTTCTAAAGGTTATCTCCTTGAATCGGGGTTCACATAACTCCACACCCTCCAACATTTCCCTGATGAAAATAGGGACGTCCTAAGGAACAGTGGGACATTCAGGGATCAAATCAGAAACCATCATGGCTTCTGTAAATATGAGACTGTCCCTGGAAAATAGGGACACTTGGAGTGTGTATCAGATTGGACTTCTCATATCAGTTTATTGCTTGACCCATAGACCAGCACTGACCAATGTGCTCAATTGGTGATCTCCTGGCTTGACTTTGACCATTTCAGCATGATCTGTGTGTGCTTGCTTTCCCACCTATTCCTCTCCCAGATGTGGCCACAATTCTCTACCACCCACAAGCCTGGTATATTGCGCTCTCTCTCTCTCTCTCTCTCTCATAAAATAAAATCTAGGAAGGCACTCAGAATCTTCTGCATTCTCTTCTGGGATTAAATGTTGGAATAAATATTGAAAACTAAGGTTCTGAAAGGATGGAAGAAGCTTGTTTTTCGAGGTGAGCGTGTATTTGGCAAAGGGAAGGAACGCTTTGGCAGAAGTCCAAGAAAGTACTTAATTTTAAGCATGTGAGCGCTTGAGCAGTCTCACTTACTGGTAGCTGTTCCATGTACTAATTATAGTTGCTTGGAGTGGAGGTATAGATGTGTCAGGGCACTTTTAAGTTAATGGTTCTATGAATGTGGCTGAGCACTTCCTTTGCTGTGGGTTGGGAGAAGTGTTGAGTTGCACTGGAGAGATAAAAACAGAGCATCAAGCAGGGAAAGGCTTTGGCCAGGTTAACCTGCAGTGACTCTAGGTTCTAGACCAGGCATAGGCAAACTCCGGCCCTCCAGATGTTTGGGACTACAATTCCCATCATCCCTGACCACTGGTCCTGTTAGCTAGGGATGATGGGAATTGTAGTCCTAGACTAGACGTTCTCCAGTGTGGTGGGGGGAGGTGGGGAATCTACTGAATCTACTGTCCCACACCCGAATCGTCCCTTCTTCCTCTACCACATCCTGCATGTCTCCCTCCTGTCTTGGACTACCCTGGCTCTTCCTCCACTCCCTGGCCTGGTTTCCACCTTGTGACCAGAGCCAGACACCATAAATCATTGACCTCTTCTCCTTGGTGGTGCTCCTGGTCCCCTCCCTCCATTGCACAGCCTTTAGAGCTCTGCCAATCCCTGACACCCTACCAATACAATGTTTTATTGTCAACATGTTTCCCATTGGTCCCATCTAGGAACCCAGGCAACTACTTTGTACCAGTTGAGACTATCGCCCCCCTTTGGCTCCATGTTGTCTACTCTACAAAGGCAGTGGCTCTTTGGGGTTTCAGCCAGGAGTCTGAACCAACCCTACAGAGGCTAAGGACTGAACCTGGGACATTTTGAATGCAAAGCATGCACTCTACCGATGAGGTATGAGTGTAGTATGCCATTTCTAACATGAAGAACATGAGTTCTTCATCTTACAGGGAACAAGCTATTTCTTGACGGGGTAAGAGTCTCACTAGACCTATGAGTTGCCATCTGAAGTTGCTTATCAGCTCCAGGCCATCTGAAGTGGGGTTCATGCAGGGTGTCTTCCCAAGCGAAATAGTCTGGCAACTCATCATTATGCTTATTAAAGTGGAACTTGGCAATGAAATTTTCATCCTCCATCATGATTGCTCAGCTGTTTCAAATCACTTAGAAAGCTGGAACTTTGATAAGTGAAATGTCAGTTAGAATAGACATTTTAATTATATATGTATGAGAAACTTTTTTATTATTAAAAACTCCTTTCCGAATATTAGTTCTCATATTAGTTGTGGAGTACAGTCTTCATCTGCAATATCTTATTTATTTATTTTAAGCAAATGAGATTCCTAGGGCGTACGGTGCTTTAAGCATCACACCATCTTAGAATTGCAGGGCATAGCTTTGCAAATGTAACAAGAAATGTAATTTTTATGAATTGTATTACGAGCCTGTGATTGGCAGGGGGAAGGCGGGGGGCTTTGCTTATGGTCCCACTGGTGAACCTTGCTTGACATGTGGGAACCCAGAGTAGGACCTTCTCTTTTGTGACACCCCTGTTGTGGAATTCCCTCCCCTTAAGGTGTGGAAGGGTACAGCTCTCATGAGCTCTCACCACACATTAGAGACTGAAGTGTTTCCCCAAGCTTTTGGAGGCCACATCTAATTAAGTCCCAGCCTTTAGCATCCTTTCCTGGCTGTATTGCTGTGGGTTAAACCACAGAGCCTAGGGCTTGCTGATCAGAAGGTTGGCGGTTCAAATCCCCCCAACGGGGTGAGCTCCCATTGCTCTGTCCCAGCTCCTGCCAACCTAGCAGTTTGAAAGCATGTCAAAGTGCAAGTAGATAAATAGGTACTGCTGCGGCGGGAAGGTAAACAGCGTTTCCGTGCGCTGCTCTGGTTCGCCAGAAGCGGCTTAGTCATGCTGGCCACATGACCCGGAAGCTGTACGCCAGCTCCCTCGGCCAATAAAGCAAGATGAGCGCCGCAACCCCAGAGTTGGCCACGACTGGACCTAATGGTCAGGGGTCCCTTTACCTTTACCTTATTGCATCCATGTGTCATTTGTTGAAGGGAAAGGGTTGCTGCAAACACACTCATCTACAGAGCCTCTTGATCTTCCCATGTGGTAGTGTTGTTGTTGTTGTTTTTTTAAAAAACCTCTCTGGGCAAAAGGAACAAAAGGATAGTGCCACCTCACCTCTTTAAAACAGGTGATGTCTTCGGAACCAGCAGGACCAGACTTTCCTAAAGGAATGGAAGAAGCTTTCAATGTATTTGGAAAGCAACTGTAACCAAACTGAAATCCCTTGTAGGGTTAAAAGAAGTTTTGCAAGGAGTAATATATAAATTATTGTGAAGAGAATTAAGAATAGGTATTAAGATTTGAATCTATAGCAATAACTGTAGTAACAAAATGCATAATTAGAAAGGATTTTAGAAAACCATCAGTTGAGGTACAAGGAAGTCTTAGGCTGTGATAGCCCAAGATTTTGAAATGATGTTTAAAAGGATGATATGCTGGAAAATATGTGTGAAAACCAATTAAAAATGATTTAAAAAATAAAAATAGGTGATGTCAAAGCTAAGCCTCAGTGGCTACTGAAATCAATGGTTAGCTATCAAACCCAGCCAACATTTGTGAACCACCCTGAGAGCTATGGGTAGAGGGCGGCATAAAAATTTAATAAATAAATAAATAAATAATGAAAACAATATAACATTTATGAATCCTTGTTTAGGGCGTCAGTTCTATTCATAGGTATAATTACTACTAATGACATTTTCAGAACCTGGCTTAACTGAATATCGCTTCCTCTTCCTAGTCCATATCATAGGGCTTGTTCTTGCATTGCAGTTTAAAGGCTCTTGCAAGTCAAAGCCATTGCGTGTGGCAATGATCATTCCATCATTGACGAGTTGGGAAAAATACTTAAGAATGATCTAGTAAGGACATTTAACTCTGGTAGACGTGCGTATTGTAGTGGTCGCATGGCATTTCTACCAGGAATGGAGAACTTGTTGCCCTCCAGATATTGTTGAGTTCTAACTCTCAATCAAAATCCACCCAGTGTGTCCAGTGGTAAAGGGATGATGGCAGCTGCAGTCCACCAACATTTGGATGGCAACCAGGTTCCACACCCCTGATTTATAAGTACAGTGGTACCTCGGGTTACAGACGCTTCAGGTTACAGACGCTTCAGGTTACAGACTCCGCTAACCCAGAAATAGTGCTTCAGGTTAAGAACTTTGCTTCAGGATGAGAACAGATCAGGCATGAATGTGCTTTGGGAGAGTGCATCATGTGTCATTAGCAAATAACCCAAGTCTGCTTCTTTTCTTTGCTTGCTGAATATTCCAATAAACCACTTTGGAGAGAACAAGTCTTTAATGACTCTGAATATATTTTCTCCCGTTAGCTCTCTCCCCCCCCTTTTTTTGTACTTCTGCCTCCAGCTTTAATAACCTGCTTATTAAAGAAGCCACAGATCAACTGCATGGGGGGAGAAGAGCAGGGTGGCCCCTCCTTGTATTTTGGACCTGAACTATTGAACATGCCAGCCTACAATGGACTCTCTGTTCTTTCAGTTAGAGGTTACATACTCGATTCGTAAAGAATAATACTATGCCACTGCAGAAATCAAAGAAGCGAATTGTGTCCATATGGGAGCCTTTCTGGTAGGGTGTAGCAGAGAACAGATGATACTTTATAGGCAGTGATAGTAAGCTAATGTTGCCTGGGGTTTGTAAGGTCTTTTCACATTACTCAGTAACAAATCCAGGTTTGGCAGGGTGCTGCCTGCAGCCAATCTCGGCTTCTGGCAAATAGACCTGTGTGATATATGTGTTTTCAAACAACCTGGTTGTCACATTTCTGAATACGTGACACCTAAAATATCTGTAATGAGGAAAGAGGCTCTGCGGAGGTTATGCAGTTTCGACATTAGAAGCTTTACGATATGCACTCAGGTTAATTGTGATTCAATTGTGCCTTTGTATACTGGTTATGTATTGGGACGCAGGTAGCACTGTGGGTTAAACCACAGAGCCTAGGACTTGCTGATCAGAAGGTCGGCGGTTCGAATCCCCGCGACGGGGTGAGCTCCCGTTGCTCGGTCCCTTCTCCTGCCAACCTAGCAGTTCGAAAGCACGTCAAACTGCAAGTAGATAAATAGGTACTGTTCTGGTGGGAAGGTAAACGGCGTTTCAGTGTGTTGCTCTGGTTTGCCAGAAGCAGCTTAGTCATGCTGGCCACATGACCCGGAAGCTGTCTGCGGACAAACGCCGGCTCCCTCAGCCTATAGAGCGAGATGAGCGCTGCAACCCCAGAGTCAGTCACGACTGGACCTAATGGTCCTTTACCTTTACTATACTGGTTATGTATACAGGTGATAAAGAGTTGAACTAGAATGGGAACTAAAACATGTCTAGAATTTGTGCAGTGTTGGCCTCTGGAGCTTTAAGCATTTTAATTGAAAGGGTGAAAATAAACGGCTGAAATCCATTGCCTCTGTTTTCCTATCAACACCTAAGTTAACAACATTTCACCACCATGCCCAATTCTAATGCTTTAAAATGAGTAAAACGAATAGTCATGCTGCAGACTGTCGAGAGAAGTTCTGAGCTGGAGGAGAAGCAAATACTCCTATCTGCAGTCATAAGCGTGAGCCGAATGAGTATATCTGATCTTCTCCCACTCAAAAACCCTACACATGAACATAAAATTTATAATTATGCAGTTATGTCTATGTTACCCAATTATATTAGCATATGAGAAGGAAGACAAACTGCTTTTGAGCTTAGGCAAAATAAGGGACATACTTGTACATATAAAGGTAAAGGTAAAGGTACCCCTGCCCGTTACGGGCCAGTCTTGACAGACTCTGGGGTTTGTGTGCCCATCTCACTCTATAGGCCGTGGGCCAGCGCTGTCCGGAGACACTTCCGGGTCATGTGGCCAGCGTGACAAAGCTGCATCTGGCGAGCCAGCGCAGCACACGGAACGCCGTTTACCTTCCCGCTGGTAAGCGGTACCTATTTATCTACTTGCACCCAGGGGTGCTTTCGAACTGCTAGGTTGGCAGGCGCTGGGACCGAGCAGCGGGAGCGCACCCCGCCGCGGGGATTCGAACCGCCGACCTTTCGATCAGCAAGCCCTAGGCGCTGAGGCTTTTACCCACAGCGCCACCCGCGTCCATATTTATTCAAATGCACACACATTTAAATGCTCTCTCGCAGACATGAATATCGGTGAGAAGCAGAACTTTTTTCAGCCAGAACTCAGTTCTGGCACCTCTCAGGTGGGTGCCATTGCCATTATAAGAGAACAAGGGAGGTGTTCATGGTGACTTCCAGTACATTCGTACCTTGGTTCTCGAACGTAATCCTTTCTGGAAGTCCATTTGACTCCCGAAACCATTCGAAAACCAAAGCATGGCTTCTGATTGGCTGCAGGAGCTTCCTGCAGTCAAGTGGAAACCGCATCAGACATTCGGCTTCTGAAAAACTTTCATAAACTTACTTCTGGGTTTGCAGCGTTTGGGAGCCAAGTACCAAGTAGCAAGCTGAGTACCAAGCCGTTCAAGAACCAAGGTACAACTGTACCTCTTTTTCTAGAAAAACAACACTGATGAGAAGTGTGGTGACCATGTTTGCTGGTGTCACCAAATTGCTGAGAATAGTAAAAACTAAAAGATTGTGAGGCGCTCGAAAAGAATCCCTCCGAAGTGGGTGAATGGGCATTAAAATAGCAAATAAAGTTTAAGGTATGCAAGTGTAAAGTGTTACACACAGGGGCAAAAAAATCCTAACCACGTGTTTTTGAATTGGTGGTCACTGAACAGGAAAGAGATCTAGGTATTACGGTAGACTGATAGCTCAACATAACAGTTGACCCTGCTGTGGGGGAAAAAAAGGCAAATTCCATGTTAGGGATCTATAGGAAAATAGAACTGCCGTGATCATTACAGTGGTATATACACATATTTTCGGGTGCAACTGTACAGTCATACCTCTTGTTATGTTAGCTTCAGGTTGTGCCTTTTCAGGTTGCATCCTGCGGCAACCCGGAAGTACCGGAAAGGGTTGCTTCTGGGTTTTGCCGCTCACGCAAGCGCAGACATGCAAAATGACATCACGCGCATGCGCAGAAGCAGCAAATGGTGACCCGCGCATGCGCAGACGTGGGTTGCGTTCCTTTCAGGTTGAGAATGGGGCTCCGGAACGGATCCCGTTCGCAAACAGAGTTACCACTGTATTTGGATTATTGTGTTCACTTCTGCTCACAAAAAGGATATTGTAGAGCTGGAAAAGGTTCCACAAAAATGATCAAGGGGCTGGAGCAACTCCCCCGGGGTGCAGCATTGCAGGACAGGGGGCCCCGTAGCCCCAGGCACATAATTCTGAGAGGGCACAAACAACGTACCCCCACACAGGGTTCCCTGCCCTGCCTGCTGCTGGGGGTCTCTGAGCCCCAGAGCCTGGCTTGGCCTTGCCACCGCATCCCCTGCCGCCTTGCTGATTGGCCACCCCAGGGATTTGCCTGCCAAGGGCCACGTCGGCGTGTCAGGTCCTGTGGGCAGACAGTGTGATTTTCCCACTTGGCACTGGTAGCAAGAGCTGGAATGGCATGGTAGGCTCCCTGAGCCCTCTGTGTCCCTCCTGGCGTGTGTGCATGTGCACACATGCCCCGGGCGCCAGCAAATGCCGCAATGCTTCTGCACTCCCCTATGATGAGAGTTTAGAAGAAAGGTGAGTAAGGAGGGGGTCTGATAGAGGTGAAGAACATTATGTGTCCTGTGGGCGTAGTGGGCAGAGAGAGATTTTTCTCCCATAATGTTAGAGCCCAGGGCCATCCAATGGAACAGAATATTGGAAGAGTCAAGGCAGACAAAAGGAAATGCTCCTTCACACAGGTTCCTTGTTACACTGTGAAATTTGCTACTGCTGTGCATCGTGGATGGCTTGAAAAGGGTTCGGACAAATTCACGAAGGATAAGGCTGTTCATAGCTACTAGTCATCATGGCTGGTACTACCTCCAGTACAAGAGGCAGAATGTATACAAATTTATGAGAACAGAAGAGAAAAGAGTTGGGCCTTTGGTCTGATCCTGCAGGACTCTTTGTGTGTGTGATCACCATACTGTTTGGATATCTGTATTGGGTTGGTTTTTTTAGGTTTGAATATAAGGTGGAATGTATATTAAGCAGAAAACAAAAAGGTGCTGCCTCGTACATAAATAACGTATCTGACCTTGATCCCACAAATAGACTAAATTTAAAACCGGAAGCCCACTGCAGTTGCAGAATCTTATAGCTCCAAGAGCTAAGCAAGCAAAGCCACACAACAGATTCAGACTTTCTTTGCTGCATTTAGCCGGGGGCTGTGAGCATGAAAGCATTCCCATAAATCAAGACAAAAATACAAGACAGTTCAGAAACCGAGGGCCAAAATAGAGCCAGTTGCGAGTCTCCCATGTTGCATCAGCTTCAGCCCTATGTAGCACTATTATCATATCACAAAATGTGAGAGATGCCAGAAAATACACAAGTTAAGCTAAGAAAATTAATATTCCAGTTTTTCAGTTCCCTGCCTCTTAAAAGGCCGAGAAGAAAGATGGAATTTCAGGTATGTTTTTATTACTTCCCCGCCTTTCCAACACATGCGCGCACACACACACACACACACACACACACACAAAAAAAAACAACAACAACAACAACACCCTACTCCTGACCTGGAAACTGGTGCTAAAGAACTCTTGCAGATCTCTCGGCACCCTCATCAAATTATGCATCCTAGGTTTCTTTAGCAGAAGACATGACTGTGGAATTGGTATGGGTTTCTTGTGTAGAAATCCGCTCCACTTCCCAGTGGGGAGGAGTTGCGGTGGACCACGTGGTCACCCACTCCCCACCAGGGGCGGGGGACTTTGTCCCCCGTTGCCTGGGGATCCCGGCTGCATCAGAGCCCGGCCGGCCAGCCAATCTGCTGGGTGGGGTGTGTGGCCAGGACCATTGATCTTGTCCGAAACGCGGTTAACAGCTAGGGCCTTGACACGACCCCGACAGGAACACCAGAGGGAGCTTGAGTTGGTTTGCATCGACAGGGCTCCCCCTACCCATGGTTTACCCTTACCGGACTTCCTGCACAGCGGGCAGGAGTCACATATAGTTGGGTCCAATCAATGCCTAAGCCAATACCGCTCGCATTCTGTAATTCAATAAAGTTGTGGCCAAATTTGCCCAATAACATAAACCTAATATCTGTGTCCTTGTGTGAGTTATTTTCCAACGGGGGGTGGCAGCGGGGTCTCGACACGCAACTGCTTTTGCTGCTTACCTGTTCTTTTAGGAGAGAATTAGAATCATAGAGTTGGAAGAGACCACAAGGGCCATCGAGTCCAACCCCCTGCCAAGCAAGAAAATTATTCTCCAAGTTCTGCTTATTTGCTGAGGGCTGCTTTAAACAGTCGTGTCAACTGCTACACCCTTAGTGTCTCTGTGCTGGAGAAAGTGGGCATCTTGAGCATGCAAATTTCACAGACTTCTTTTCTACACTGATCTGCATTCTAAGAAACGTACATGTTTGAAGCAGCAGGCCTGTGTCCATTGCTTAAGGAAAAAACATCTAGGAGTCCTCATTACAAGAGTTAGAGTTAGAAGGGACCCCAAGAGTCATTTAGTCCAACCCCCTGCAATGCAGGAATCTCAGCTAAAGCATCCATGACAGATGGCCATCCAATCCCTGCTTAAAAACCTCCAAGGAAAGAGAGGCAGCCTCCCAAGAGAGACGGTTCCACCGTCAAACAGCTTTTGCTGTCAGAAGGTTCTTCCTGATGTTTAGTGGGAATCTCCTTTCTTGTAACTTGAAGCCATTGCCTCGAGTCCTACCCTCCAGAGCAGGAGAAAACAAGCTTGTTCCCTCTTCCACGTGACAGCCCTTAAAATATATGAAGATGGCTATCATATCTCCTCTCAGTCTCCTCTTTTCCAGGCTAAACATACCCAGCTCCTTCAACATTTTCTCATATGGCTTGGTTTCCAGACCCTTGATCATCTTGATATTCTGAAACAAAATTTTAAACATGTAACTTTTTGAAGTTTAAAGTCGTTTGGGAAACTGAAAGAGGTGGACTGTGATTGTTCTTAATACGTAAGAAGCAAGGAATATTATTTTGTTGCTGTTGTTGCTTGTTTCGGATGAAGTTAGGTCATTATGCGACATGTCCTCTCTAGAGAACTGTCAGTGTGTTCCCTAAGGGTTTTAATTTCATCTCCTAATGCCAACATTTACTGCTTTTGTAAGATTACCAGTTTAAATGGCTCTTGGCATTTTTATCACCCAGATGTGATCAAAAGCAACTAATATTCAGGCCCTCGTAAAATTAATGGAACGTAAGCACAGATAGGTGTTGTGAACAGAAAGGTTTAATTTGCTGCTTGCCTCGCTGGACAGATATCAGCTCTTGCATGCCTTCAATTCCTACTTCTTCACAGAGCATCTTCTGCTTATTTGGGTTTCTGTATATAAATAATAATAATCATAACTTGATTCTGCTGCGTGCTGGTAACCATGCTGCGAACAGCAGGGTTTAGGAGTAATTTTGATGGTACAACTCTTCCTCTCTTATGGATCAATTCATCTTCCACATCTCACCCCAGCTTCTATCCAAATTAGAATAAAAGTATTTAGTTTTTATGCATTATTTTTAGTATGTGACCACGCTGCTTAGTACCTTCCTTGAGATGGATCAAATGAAGGTGGCTGACATTCCGTAGAAGCAATGGAGAACCTGTCTTGTGGCTAACTTCATATGAAAAGTTGAATCATCCTGGTCTAGATGGCCACAAGTTACCAATCCCTTCTCTGTAGACATATTTGTGGGACATGGGTACATCTTCATTGTTCTTATTTAAGGAAGTGAGTGTGCTTTTTTTGTGGAGGTGGTCCCACCATGAGCCAAGGTGAACATATTTTGAATCCAATTAAGACAAACAAGTGAGAGATGGACAGATCTGATTTCCTTGGTGGGACGCAATCCATGGGCATGGTTCTCTTACTTAAGCCTTATAAAATGAAGAGATGTGTGAGGACACTGTTAATTTCAGTAAGGTTTGTGCAGGAGAACTTCCCACTCTGGTGTAAGTGAGGGTTGTGCTGCAGTGGGAGGTGTTGTCCTCAGGAACCTTTTCACACAACACTCCTTGAAAATTATTCTCCTTTTTTTCACCCTTGTGTGTAAAAATCAACATATATATTTATTTATATAATAGCTGGATGACTTGAGGAGGAAGGTAAATTCTATATTTTTTTTTAAAAAAGTAACAAAAATAAAAATTGAAAATAAATGTGCTCCCCCTTCAATGATCTTTCACCAGGTGCTGCAAAAAAGGCAACAGTATTTGCCCATTGTGGAGAAGTCAAGGGGTAAAGGAAACATGTCCCCATTATAGGGGAAACCAGACTGATTGCTTGCTGCTTTGGTTCCCAGTAGGCAGAAAAAGCACCAGCAGGGCACAAGAACCTGGGGCCTTAGCTTGGTTGCCTTGACAGTGGGGATGCATTCCTTTTTCTTCTACTCTGCTATTCAGAATAAGGGCAGTGAATGAACGTTGTATGCCCTCAGTGTCATCACATTCAAATCTGATTGGGTTGCTTGTTCATTTTTAAATTGCTTCAAAATAGGTAGCGAAAATGTAAAGGTTTTTTTCTGGGTTGGGAGGGGGCTGTTGTGAACCATAAGGATGCCCACCACTGAGGAGGGACGATAGCTCAAGTAAGGGGAAGTCAAAGGTTCCTGGTTTCCAAGGCAAAGGCATCTGGATGGGAGACCAAAGGAGTGAATTCAGCACCGAGGACAGTGCTTCTGCAGCTGAATCCAGCCATCCCTGTTGTCTCAGTGAGGTCCTGGAGGAACTGGCTGAGATTTAGAGCAGGGCCAGCCTGTCATTAACTGGAAACCCCACCCCCTGAGTGCTACCTCCTGTTCTGTTGAAGGGCCAGTGTCTTCTTCTGCAGCCATTGGCACCCGTATGTCTCAAGACGTCAAACTACTGTTCGCTTGTATTCCTTTGGTGGTGAGAGAGGTTGGGGTTGCCCTAGGGTGTGGTTGGTTGTCTTTGATTGGCTGTAGTGAAATTTGTTTTTATGTGTGAGTTGGGTGTGTGGGTGTGGGTGTGTTTGGATCAGGTTAGCCAGGTTGATTTGTATGCTGTTGGTGAGTGCTTGTTGTTGTCTTGTTGGGCTGTGTATGTGATAAAGTGTAACCATATCGGGGTGAAGGCGTCTTCTTCTATTTATCCCTATGTCAGTTTCCCACACAAGTGATGCTGACAAAAACCCCCACACATACACTAAGTAGAATAGAAGCAGTGCCACCCGACCCCACCCCACTCAACATGCCCCTCTCCACCGCTTTCCCCCTTTTCTTCCTACTGTAACACTAATGTCTCAACAAATGAAACTGATCTGTAGAAAATGTAACTTGGAAAAAAAGACATTGCGCATACTTTTGTAAACTAAGAAATCTTTATAAAAATATATTTGACTCCCTGAAAAAAAGAGTCAAACTACTGGAGAATCACAGCACCCAAAGCGACCTCTCCAAGGCACAAGCCTAGGCAGTTTGTATGGGGTCTCTCTCTGAGCTGCCCAGATGACAAGACTCCCCTCTCGGTCTCACTTGATGTGGTCCAAAGGAAAGCAGAACAATACATTTGGCACCAGCTGGGCTCCAGGAGTTGCAGCCTATGCTTCGCTCTTGCTCATGAGTCATGGCTGTTATAAACAGAAGACTTATGGGTACAGTAATATCCAGAACTATCTGGTCTGTAATTCCAGTCTAGGGATACCAACATGGTATTCTCCAGATGTTGCTGAACTGCAACTTCTGTCAGCCCCAGCCAACATGACTAATGGTGTAGGATGATGGGAATTGTAGTCCAGCAATGTATGGAGAGCACTGCATTGACTGCCTCATTCATGGCTGGCAGACAATTTGCCAGTTTCTGCTCCATATGTTTCACAATTACTCTTTGGGAGACAGATAATCTTCACTTGTCATGGTTAAGGCTTGAATCTTGAAAATTAGGTCTTTTCATCAAGTCCCATAAAGAGTTTCCTTCTCTAGGTTCATGGGCTTACTAACACAGTCATTAAAACCCAAATACCTGATTCATGTGGGAAACTCTACTAACCAGGTGTCTCAAGGACAAATGTGTATTTGCCCACCTATATATGGGTATATTTTTAAGGGACACAGGTGGTGCTGTGGTCTAAAGCACAGAGCCTAGGGCTTGCCGATCAGAAGGTCAGCGGTTCGAATCCCCGAACGGAGTGAGCTTCCGTTGCTTGGTCCCAGCTCCTGCCCACCTAGCAGTTCGAAAGCATGTCAAAGTGAAAGTAGATAAATAGGTACCACTCCAGCGGGAAGCTAAACAGCGTTTCCGTGCCCTGCTCTGGTTCGCCACATGACCCGGAAGCTGTCTATGGACAAACTCCAGCTCCCTCGGCCTATAGAGCGAAATGAGCGCCGCAACCCCAGAGTTGTGTGCGACTGGACCTAATGGTCAGGGGTACCTTTACCTATATGGGTATGTTTAGTTAGTCAATATGCATTTCTTTTCTTATTTCGATTACATGCGTGTATGTACCTACAGTTACCTGTTTTAATCCTCCGTCTCTTGCCTGGAAGGTGAAAACTGTGAAGCTGTCCTTGAAGTTTGTGGAACACGCTTGATGCTATTTCAATACTTCATTATACCTTGGAGGTGCCTCTCAATCGTCTCTTGGAACATGGGTGGTACAACCCTCGACTTAAGGAGGCTGAGGGACAGTACTGCAGTAATCTGAGCACCCTTGACCCGAAAGATACACATCTTCATTATTGCTCTCCTTGCTGTATTTATCCAATTACTAAGAAGTTCTGAGCCTAAGGGAGTGGTAACTGCAAATCTCAGACCCCAGGACCCAGTCACAAACAGCGGCTAACAGGGATCATTGCAGAACCAGCTTTGAATATGTTTGCTATGGTATTCCGCCATTTAAGCCTTGTTGCTCCTTTTTAACAGTTAGTTGTTCGTAGTCTGCTATTGGTTTAAAGTGGGGAGAAATGTTTTCATGCCACCCAGCAGTCCAAACCAAACAATTCTCCTTCCAAATTTCCCATGGGCATCGAATTAGCCTTTGTGAGAACAGGATGCCAGACTGATCCAGAATGACTCTTTATGTTCTTGTAAGGCAAACACTTTTCTTCTTTTTCTTTACATATGCCATTTCTAAATGGAACAGGGTTTTATTTGAACTGTACTCTATTGTGAAGAAAGCTATGAAACTGTATGGCTGTGACAATCATGGGTCTCCTGTGCTCTTCGCTGGGATATATTGCTACTGCCATGCAGCAATTTGGAAAAATTCATGACCCTTATTTGCAGCTTTAAAGAAAAGGCTGCTCAGGTATCGTGATTTACAGTCCTGCACCTGAAAGCAGGGAAATGTCTGCATAGCAAGCTTTCTGCTTCCAATTCATGCGTGTTCCCTGGAAGAGAGTGTCTGGGGCACTTGGGGACACTCTGGCGTTCCTACTTTTGTGAAGAAGCTCAGTGGTGGATCTAGTTAGTCCAGCATTCTCCTTTAGCATTGCCAGTGTTTTTTGGCTGGGTTTTCATACTTCTAACAGCTGCTCAATAATAATCAGGCACATCTTTTCCTGCCGTGCAGATACAGCGATTGAGGGAGAGTAGAGGGGCTTCATTGTGCTGCATTTCTGCAGCTGAAAAAGTCGCAGAAAGTCTGCTTGTGGGGTGCCTGTGGACTTCCATAAATAACAATTTATGGAAGCAGCCAATTCAGTAAAGTCCTATACAGCAGTACCTTGGTTCTCAAACGCTGAAAACCCGGAAGTAAGTGTTCTGGTTTTTGAACATTTTTTGGAAGCCGAACATCCGATGCGGCTGTCGACTATTGTTTCTGGGGTATCTTCACCAATCAGAAGCTGTGCCTTGGTTTTCAAACATTTCAGATGTCAAATGGATTAAGTTTGGCTCTTTTGTTTTTGCTATTTATTTTGCGTTTTTGTTTTTGAGGCTTTTTTGCGTTGTTGGGTTTTTTTGTGTGACTGTGTGGAACCCAGTTCAGCTATTGATTGATTGATTGATTGATTGTGTGACTGCGGAAATGGATGAAAGCTCCCCATCCAAACAATGACTGTCATCAGTGCAGGTAAGAAAATAATAATAATTTTAATTTTTATCATCTACAATACTGTCTTATTTATTTTATAGTACAGTGCAATGATTATTGCTTTCACTTTATCCGTTCCAGAAGTCAGTTCCAAAACCAAAGTGTTCCAAAACCAAGGCATGCTTTCCCATAGAAAGTAATGCAAAATGGATTGATGTGTTCCAGACATTTAAAAACAACCCCTAAAACAGCATTTTAACATGATCCATAAACTGAAAGCAATAAACAATTTGCTGCAGTCACACAGTCAGTCAATCAATCAGTATCTGAACTGGGTTCCACACAGTCACAAAAACAAAAAAGAGCTACAAAAACGCAAAATATATAGCAAAAGCAGATAGACCTCAGCGTAACACTTGAAACAGAAGTGTGGCACTCAAAATGGAAGCGTAACACTCAAAATGGAAGTGTGGCACTCAAAACAGAGTATGTTTGGCTTCCGAAAAAGTTTGCAAACCGGAACACTTACGTCCAGGTTTTCAGTGTTTGAGTTCCAAGTCGTTGAGTACCAAGGCGTTTGAGAACCAAGGTACCACTGTATCTATTGTATGTCTGAAAAGCAGAAGGTTTGGGCTTGGATATGCTGAGGCCATGAGCCAAGGAAAAAAGAAGGGCGGGGGTTCTAATGCTTTTGTGCTTCATTTTTCACACTGAGTGAGGCCTGGCAGCTATGTACAAGCAGATGTCAACGAAACTGTTGTAGTGGATTGGAGTAAAGGGCTCTTGGCAGGGGTTTTGGCAATTGCACAAGAGCTTTCACAGCGTGTGTTGTTGGAGCATCCCGCATACTTGCTGCACTTCATTATGCAGGAATGTATGAATACTAGGGGGCATATGCCAAAACAAGAGGTTGTAATCATGCTGGAGCCAGGGTCTGCACCCAGTTTACTGTCAGCAGTTTATCACTGGAGAATTCACAGCGTTACAAAGTTAAATACGAGTCAAATTCTCCTCTCTTGTGGGAGACATTTCTAATACTTGTGTTAACCGGTATTTGTCAACCAAAGCAGCATTAACTATTATGACAAGCATGCAGTAGATTAGGGTTGTAAACACATTATACAGTCCATTGCTGTTGTGTGATTAACTCAGGACAGCCCTCTATATATCTTAAGCTGGAATCCATTGTTTCAATTCATTATGAGTATATTTATTTTGATATATCTCCGAAAACTGCTTTGAAGTCCATATCATTATATTGCTTTCATAGTTTTTGACCTAGCGATATATCACAAATCATGATGTGTGTTAGGGCAGTTAGGGCTTAGCGAAAAAGAATGCAAAACCAGCATATTGTGTTACTGGTTTCATAATTTTTGACCTGGCAATATATCACAAATCATGATGTGTGTGTATGCTATGCAAAAATCACAATGCAGGAAAAACCGTGAAGCCAGCCAATGCCTTTGCATGTCTCCATCCTTATTTCACACATTGTCGTATATCAGTATGTTGCAATACTTAGCTGGTGGTATATCACGATGCAGAAAACCAGATATTTCCCAGTTCTAGTTATGAGCAAGAACTACTTAATAAACTAAAATCAGGGGTGCTCGTTCAAGTAAGCAAAGTTTGAGATGAGTGCAATTGTACAGATTCCTTTAAATTAATCAGATAGTAATGTCATTTTTCTACTACAAAGGAAAGCCCATTTTTTTGTTTCTTCTTCTTCTTCTTCTTCTTCTTCTTCTTCTTCTTCTTCTTCTTCTTCTTCTTCCTCCTCCTCCTCCTCCTCCTCCTCTTCCTCTTCCTCTTCCTCTTCCTCTTCCTCTTCCTCTTCCTCTTCCTCCCATCTGAATGTGTTGCCCCAGCCACTCTGGGTGGCTTCCAACAAATACTTACTATTAATTTGTTGTTATTGTTTGAGATTGTTATTGTTGACAGTTCCTTTCAAATAAACACAGTCCTGTGATGCATCCACTAATTTCTTCAATTAAATCAATAACTTTCGCCCCAGTCATTCTGTATAGAACAGGGACAGGGCATCCCATGGTTCTCCAGCTATTGCTGAAGCACAGCTCCTGGCATCTCTCACTATTGGCCATGCTGGTTGAGCCTGGTGGGAGTTGCAGTCCAACAACATCCAGAGAGCCACAGGTTCCCATCCCTATAATAGGCAAGTATGTCCAAGCAGCATGATAAAAGTCAGTACGAGCAAATTGTCATCTCCAATAGCCACTCCGCATTGAAGTGTATGCATGTTATGCTGTTAAGTACCACTGAAACAATACTTGTACAAGTTTTCCTACAGATTCACCTAAGGCTGAATATTTTTCTAAATTCTAGTCATTACCTGGCATACTGCACCACATATCTCTTCCCCCACTTACTTTCTTACAAAAAAAAAACACTGCCCACATTTTTCAATGAAGGAGTAGAGCTTGCCAGTCAGGCCTTTTATATATCCTGCTCTGATTAATAGATCAAATGTTGCTATTTTGCACAGAAGTGTCTTTTTGAATAAGAGCATATGGGATGTTTCTTGTTTGGAGGCACCAAAAATTAGTCTTCTAACAACCAATTTTAACGACCACTTTCTGAAAAGAAATGGTAATGGCTATTCTACATGAGATTTTCAGTGGAGTAGAACCCACATGATACAATTAGCACATTTGTTTTATGTTAATTCGGGGGTAATTCTTTGTGGAATGAGAGCCAGTTAATGTTCTTTTGACCTAGAGCTTGATATAAGTAGAAAGGGCTGCAAGGTACCCTGATCTGGGTTCATTTTACCAAAATCTGCTAAACTTCTCCATCTTGGCATTTTTTTCATGCCCTCATTTGCCAAGCCGACTTAATTCCCTGAGTGATATCCAACTACGTTCATACTCAGAGTAGGCATATTGAAATAAGTGGAATTAACTTATGAAATAATTGATTTCAGTGGGTCTGCTCGGAATACAGCTAATATACAATATCACCCCATTCAGTCTAACCACCAAGCCATTACTTGATTTCAGCTTGTTAATTCCCCCTCCTCATCCTTTCCTTTTATCTTCCAGATGAGTAACAAAAGGTCCAACAGCTTTCGCCAAGCCATCTTGCAGGGGAACCGGAGGCTGTGCAGCAAGGCCCTGCTGGAGGAGACGGGACTGAGCCTTTCCCAGCGGCTGATCCGCCACGTTGCGTATGAGACTCTGCCGCGTGAGATCGATCGGAAGTGGTATTACGACAGCTACACCTGCTGCCCCCCACCTTGGTTCATGATTGCCATCACCATTGTAGAGGCAAGTATCTGCCAAGCTAGCAAAGAGATTCCGGGGAAGTGTGTTTGCCTGTTCCAGGTGGGGGTCACACCCTTGCTAGCTAGGTCCGTGAGTAACCTGAAGGTTGCTCCTGGGTGCTAACTGTGCCAGGAGGGCCTTTTATCTTCTAAGGTTGCTGGGGGCTCTTCCTTGATGGCAAAGATCATGCCCTAGAAATCTCACATGTAAGAGGAGATTTCCAGCTTCAGCTGGTGCAAAGCCCTGCTTGTAGGGGTGGGCAGCACATCAATGGTAGGACGTTAGGGAAGGTGTCCAGGCCCCACTCAGCAGAATGAGTAGGAGGGTCCAACGACACAGCACAGCTGGCTTACCACATGTTGAAGCGCATGGAGTAGCACCCCTTACCAACCAAAGGGGACCTCCATAAATCCAAAAGGTCCAAAGTCTAAAATAGTCTAACTGCACCACTGGATAGTAGGCACCTTATTCAACGGATTGTTGCTCATCTGCACTGGCTGCCTCTGTGCTTCCCAACCCAATACAAAGAGCAGTTTTAAGACCTTTAAGACCCTACCTATAAGGATTCAAGCATGTGCAGGAGTGCTTCCTGCAATATGAACCTTCAAGATCTTCCGGTGGGGCCTTGCTCTCAGTACCTTAAGTTTCTAAGAGGGGAGTTCTAGTAGTGCTTAGCAGTGTAGCCCAGAAGAAGCTCGCTGCGTGGAGCAGAGGCGCTGTGCTACCTCCTGGCCGGTGAGTCAACGCTGCTTACTGGGGAGGGAGGGAAGGGGCAAGATGGCAGGGTGGCGGATGTAGCGCCAGCGCACTGGCAAGAGCACCGGATTGGCTTGGCCTGTGCATATGCGCCATGGCGACCTCCCCACTGCCTCGTCCTTCTCCCTCCCAGTGACCCACCTGCCAGGAAGCTATCATACCAGCTCTTCTCCACCCAGCAAGCTGTGTTTGTTATGGAGCAGCCTCCCTATGAAGACCCACCAGATTTCTGGTGCTTTTGAAATGTGGTGCTTTTGAAACTAGACATTAACCAGGGCGTGGAGCAGATAATAGTATCTGGTACAGTGGTACCTCGGGTTAAGTACTTAATTCGTTCCAGAGGTCCGTTCTTAACCTGAAACTGTTCTTAACCTGAAGCACCACTTTAACTAATGGGGCCTCCTGCTGCTGCCGTGCCGCCGGAGCACAATTTCTGTTCTCATCCTGAAGCAAAGTTCTTAACCCGAGGTACTATTTCTGGGTTAGCAGAGGCTGTAACCTGAAGCGTATGTAACCTGAAGCGTATGTAACCTGAGGTACCACTGTATAACGCAAGGCATGAGTTTCTGCACCCTCATTTCTGCAGTTAATAATGTGAGGTGAGATGGGAAAATGTGCAGCATGATGAAATGTGCAGCTATGTCCCAATTTGTGTCATGCCATATGTCTCCAAGTAGAAGAGAGGGAGAAGAGAAGCAATTCTGTGTTTCTGACTGAGTATATTTTAGAGTTGTTTTAATCATTCCACATTGAACAATTTAAAACAATGGGAGGTGCTGTAGAAAGGCTGTCAATACATTTTAATAAATGGACAGGTGCGCCACTAAAAAAAAATGTCTTTGAGCCTCTTGCCATGTATGGCATGTATGAATGTGGTCATAGAAAGTAGAAGAGAGTTTTTTTAAAAAATGCCTGTGTATCTTCTAGCTATCATTATTTTAAGAACCAATTTAAACAATAATCAGACTAAAGTCCCCCATATGGAAATGCACCAAGCAGAAGTTAGTCTGAATCCTGCTGAAAGCGTTGGGACGGAATTTACCATCTATAAGATGCCCCCATATATAAGACGCCCCCCTATTTGGGGGGATTCAGATTGTCCCCAGTCCACCCTCATCACTACCCGTGTATAAGACGGCCCCTAATTTTTGACATTATTTTTTAGGGGGGAAACCTAGCCTTATACACAGAAAAATACGGTAGCTGCAACTAACCAGTCCCATTGATGTCTGCATGTCCACCAGCCACACACCCTCCCACAGCCACATGTGTGACACCGGTGTGAAAAGGGGCTTTAGCTCATGCCAGTGTATGGACACAGGGCTGCTCCACAGAAGTAGGAAGTCTGGCTAACCTGAGGCTCTGCTCCTGTGAAGGAGGAGCGGTGTGCACACGTCTGTGTGCACACATTGGCCCCCTTCCACACTGGCACAAAACGCGGAGCTATTGGGGGCATGGTTATTGAGTGGGTCGCCATCAAAGCTTAAACGGGTAGCAGCGTAATCCCACATCCCTGCCCCCCCCTACATGTACAGCAAACATGTGAGGGAGAAGATCTGGACAGACCTTTAGCCACAACTGCACTTGCTGGAATTAAGCCTGTATGTCTCCTTGCGCATATTTTCTCGGCCAGATGCTTGAATGAATTACACTTAACTGTGCGATCTCCCTGCTTTCCTAGGTTGCCTTCTTTCTTTACAATGGAGTGGTACTAGATAGGTTTGTGCTGCAAGTCACCCATCCCTTATATTTGAAGAACTCATTGTTATATCATCCTCAGCTCCGTGCCCAGGCCTGGAGGTACCTCACCTACATATTCATGCATGCAGGGTGAGTTCTAGGGGAAAATGGGGGCTAAATTTCTTGGGATGGGGGGGTGGGGTTCCCTTATCTCATGGGAAAGACAGGGGGGACACAGAGCTGCCATCAGTGGCATAGCGTGGGTTGCCAACACCCGGGGCTGTACAGAGGGTGAGAGGGAGGGAAACAGACGGAGTACGCATGCACATTCAACTGCCTAACGGCGTCCACGTCACCCAGGAGATCCCAGCCGCAGAGATAAGAAAATAAGAGTAGTTCCGTTGTCTGGAAAGACCACTTCCTGGTTTGCATGGAGAAGCCATTTTCAACAAAGCCCAGCAATGGACGCACACAGCTGTATTGAGGCAGCACTTAATAGGTGTTGAAGGTTGGAACCCCCTAACAATTTTGTGCCTGGGGCAACTGCCCCTGTGACACACACACAAACTAAGCCACTGCCTGGCATTCTTGGGCAGCTGCTGGGGGGCCCTGCTGATGTTTACCCTGCCCCCCATAAAAACAAATCCAGCCTGGCACTCCAAGCAGTGGCAGGCAGCTGGGTCTAGCTGCCGTTTTAGTTTCAGACAATGGCCCCCTTCAGCTTATTGTCACGAAATAGTCGTCTCCAACCACCTTGGCACTGCTTGGAGTACTGCGGCTTCCACTCCTGCCAGACAAGCCCGCTACAACACATCAACAGAGGAGAGGGCACCACCGGAGGGCCCCTTAAACATGAATCATGCCCTAGGTCTTCTGCTCTGAAACTAAAACGCTGGGAGAATCCTGTTGCTCTTAGGTAAAGGGACCCCCACCATTAGGTCCAGTCATGACCGACTCTGGGGTTGCAGCGCTCATCTCGCTTTATTGGCCAAGGGAGCCAGCGTACAGCTTCTGGGTCATGTGGCCAGCATGACTAAGCCGCTTCTGGTGAAACCAGAGCAGCACACAGAAACGCCATTTACCTTCCCACCGGAGTGGTACCTATTTATCTACTTGCACTTTGATGTGCTTTCGAACTGCTAGGTTGGCAGGAGCAGGGACCCATCACGGGGATTCGAACCACCAACCTTCTGATCAGCAAGTCCTAGGCCCTGTGGTTTAACCCACAGTGCCACCCGCGTCCCTTCCTGTTGCTCTTAGGTGTCCATAAAAAAGTATTACACACAATCCCCATTTTTCAAAATGATTTGCGATCTTTGGATAAAACCATGTTCTGTTAGAGCTGGTTTATATTGCCTGCTGGTCATAGGGCATCAGGGGCAGAAGCTGAAGGAGGAAATATGGGTATATCATTCTTGACTTCATAGCGCTAAGTATCCTTGCCTGACAGATCTGCAGGATTTTTGCATAATTTGCTTGCTTTCTGATAGGAGCATTCTTCTAGTTGGAAATAGCTGCTTGAGGTGGTGGTGAGAGATTTTCATTGGGACAGTACCAGCAGGCAGGATTAAACACTGTCTCCCTGCCCACTACAGGCCTGGTCACGCTCTTCGACCCACCCCTGTAATGCCACTTTTACATTTTGAAACCCGTGCATTTTAATTGCAGTATGAGCCAAAAAGGACTGCCTTTGTCCATAGAGATTTGCAAAACAGGTTGAAACCTTAAAAAGATATAAGTGCTTAAACTATGTTTAAGTATGCCTCCCTTTCCCACAAAATGCTAACCTCTGCCTTGACAAGTATCTTGTTGCTGTTAGGCTGTCGTGTTGCTTGGAAAAATGTGCTGAACCTTTTAATTATCACGTTTCTTTCACAACTTTGGCTGGTTTCCAAGGGAAACTCTTGGGAAGATACACTATCCAATGCCTCACATCTGTAAATATTAAGAGACTTAGCCAGCACAGCCTTATTACTTTTTTTTTTGCAGTGGATTCTAAATCTTTTGGAAGTGTAAGCTATCAAAACCGTGTGCACACACATTCCCCACTTGAGAAGCAACCCCTGCTTTATTTATTTTTTAATGATGGAATACTCACTACAGTTAGGTAGCTAAACCATCATTTATAGCCAGCCTACCCTCATTAGATTATTTTCACATTCAGAGAATAAAATAAATCTCTGGAAGAGTAGTAATAACCTCTTTCTTTCTTCTTTTAATGGTGAGGCCATTATTCGTCTCTCCCCACCCCAAAAAGGCAGGCTAATATAAAGGTGGTGGAGTCTATTGTTGTCATACTTCCTGCTGTGACTTTAAAATGTTAATTTGAAACTCTTAATTTACTGTGCTCATCTGCTTTTTTTATGGGCGTTTGTGACAGCCAGAAGGTAGCTGAGGAGAAGGCAGTTGTTAAGGGTGACTGAGAGCTCCCCAAAATGTGCTGTTTGTGTCTTGATCCCGATGGAGAAAAGCTTTCTAAGAAACCAAAGCTGTAAATTTTAGCCTTCCGCTTTAAAGCTGAGTGGACGTTAATTATCTGTGGGGCCCACCCATTTGTATTGCTGCCATAACTAATGACTTGCATTGATTCGAGGGCCCATTTGTTTGGTTGCGGAGAAGGTGAAGCCTTGATAAATCAATTATATTGTCATCTAAAGAATGACACATTCAGAGCATGGGAAAGCTAATTATGTTTTATGGGTGCTTATTGACCATGGGGCTCGGATGCTCCTGACTGCAGTAGGAGTTGGGCTGAATGGAATGCTTCTTGAGACTTTTTTTAAAAGAACAGGCATGCATCAAACACACTGAGGAACAGAACCTCTAAGGGTCTTCTAATCGAAATAAATCATTGCCCCGCAAGAGGCATTAAATTCTTTCTTAGAAAACATTGGGCATCTTCCCATGACTTTTCTTAGGTACTACCCTGCATCTCATTCTACTTCCTTCTGTATAAGGGATTCTTAAAATCTTTTTTCCAAATGGTATTTTACCCATTAGTAAAGGTAAAGGGACCCCTGACCATTAGGTCCAGTCGTGACCGACTCTGGGATTGCGGCGCTCATCTCACTTTATTGGCCAAGGGAGCCGGCGTACAGCTGGCATGTGGCCAGCATGACTAAGCCACTTCTGGTGAGCCAGAGCAGCGCACGGAAACGCCGTTTACCTTCCCGCCGAAGCGGTACCTATTTATCTACTTGCACTTTGACGTGCTTTCGAACTGCTAGGTCGGCAGGAGCAGGGACCGAGCAATGGGAGCTCACCCCGTCACGGGGATTCGAACCGCCAACCTTCTGATGGGCAAGTCCTAGGCTCTGTGGTTTAACCCACAGCGCCACCCACGTCCCTAATTTTACCCATTAAAAACAAACAAACCCAATTCTAAATGATCCTGAGTACAAAGGCACTTTTAGGTTTGCTAACATGACAATCTGTGGGTCCCCCCCCCGGCTATAATAGGTGGGAGAAGTCAGTAAATCAAGGCTGGTTAAGTTTTGTAGCTACTTAACTACTTGGAACTGTGAGGGCCATTTTCTAGCTATCTTAAGAGGTGGTGGCTTGCCTAAGGCTGTCCAACCAGTTAGTGGATGAGCTGAGATTTATACCAGAGTCTTCCAGCCTATAAGCAATATCCTTAATTGTTCTGCTTGCAAATATACTTTGCTAATTAACATAGCTTAAAGACAGGGTTATTAAACCTGAATCGCGACATTTCCCCCCCACTTAGGGAAATAATCTATTTTAACCTAGATAAAAATAAACTTTAAAAAAACCACCCAAAACCCTGGCACTAAGATGGTGACTTATTTATTTATACAAAGTCTCTGTACTTGTCTGTTGGTACCAAAGGGAATCATACAGAATTGTAAAGTTGGAAGGGACCCTCCAAGGTCATCTAATCCAACCCCCCTGTAATGCAGGAATTTTATTTATTTTATTTTTTAATGCTATTTCCATTTCCCCCAGGATAGAGCACCTTGGACTCAATGTTGTCCTTCAACTTCTAGTTGGAGTCCCCCTTGAAATGGTACATGGTGCTGCAAGGATCGGGTTTGTCTACATTGCTGGAGTTGTAGCAGGTATGTTGTATGGGTGAATAAACCTGATATTGGCTGATACTGAAATTGTGGTTCATCTCCATGGTTGAGATTCCTGTGAGAGAAGGTGCCCATCATTTGCCTTGGTCAGTGGAGTGGTATGGGTGGGCAAATTTATAATTGCTATTATCATTATTCTAGCTAGCTAAATTTCTGGGATTCTTTATCTTTCGCCACCATAATGTTGTCCTTATCAACACTATATAAATTTTTCAGTCAGGGCTTTTTTCAGCAGCAGCTCACCATAACTCAGTTCTGGCACCTCTTAGGTGGGTGCCATTGCCGTTATTAGAGAACAAGGGAGGCGTTCACCGTGAGCGCCGGCACCTCTTTTTCTAGAAAAACATCACTGGTTGCAGTAATTTTAAAAATATGACACTGCATGGAAGTAAAATCGAACCAAGTCTAGAGTTTGTCAAGGTGTGATCATAGTTCCTCCTTTGAAGGCACTGTGACAAGCTGATTCTTTCAGACCACACCGGCCCCTGTTTGGGATGGACGAATCTGTCAAATTTGGTTTCTCTCAGTTTCTTATTTTTCTAGTATTTAGTTTCGTTCTCCACATTTCTGCACCAGTTTGTCATTTTTTTTAAGCTACATTAAAAAAATCTAACATTTTAGTTTGCTTTCCTTCTAATGTACAATTTGTCTAATACTGTATATATATTTTGCAGGCATTCCCCCCTAATATAATACACTGTTATGTTCTTTTCACCTATGTATGTCTTTTTGTACACGTGGTTTGCCTACATCACAAGATTCATAGAAGTTCAAATTACAAAGGATAGCTGTGAATTGTTTTGCTGATTGTTTCAGGGAGTGCAAATTGCGTTGGTCCACTTTAAAATGTGGACCTGATCAAATTTTTCTCCCAACCTCCAGGCACATGGGCTCTGCTTCAGTGTGCCTACAAATCTTTCTGCAGTAGGATCCCCTGTCTTGTCAAGGTTCCTGTTTGCTAATTGCTGTGATGATTCTAAGCTTGTTAAATGAGCACACATAGAAACTTCCTTCAGACGTTTGCACTAAAAATGTGAAAATTGGGATGGGAGCCCGTTGGCCCAGGATTATGGAGGTCTGTGCCCCTGCCCCAGTTCTAAGCTATTGTATGTTCAGATGAAGACATGTGAAGAGGACTTCTGTTGGTAACTGAGAAAGTTACTGTAGTTTTTCCTAGTGCCGTTGTCAGGGAACTGCCATCAGAGCATCAGGTGGTGGAGGGACTCAGGCAGGATGAAAGAGACTCAACTGCTGAAGCAGGGACCAGCAGGGGGAGGAGTGGGTCTCTGAAGGAATGCGAGCAGGAGGGAGGGCTCAGGGAGGCTTCCAGCGAAAACAGTGGGGAGGTATCGGAGTCTCCCATAGGGAGACCCATACCTCGCAGGAAACTGTCACGCCGTGAGTCCAGGAGACGCGTTTCCGTTAAGGAACTTCTTTGTTGGAAACGCTTCCGCAGACAGCCACTGTCGGACTCTACTAGTGACTAGAGCAGACATGTCTGAGGAGCTCCGTCACACACGGAGGTTTGTGGGGGCGCACAAACTCTGAGGGAGCACGTTTTCACGCACAAGCAGCTAATCAAACCCTCACAGCAGTCCGACAGTCTTTGTACGCTGCCTGTGCAAGAGAAGGCATCATGAGCGAACCAACCGGAACCGGAGGAGCAGGGGCTGGAGCTGGTCCAAGCTTGGAAGATAGATACCGAGCGTTGGAGGTTCAACTGGCCCTGCAGACGGCGAGGCTGGAGGAGAGAAGGGCTCAGGATGCAGACAAGAAGGGGAGAGCCACTCAATTCCCCAGAAAGGTACCAGGATTGGTGCAGAAATTTGGGGGGGACCCCAAGGACTACCATGCTTTTAGGACAGAGATGCAATATGCCCTTAATGTGCAGTTCGATGAGTTCCCTGATGAGGAATCGCGAGTTGCTTTTGTAATTGGGCATCTTGAGAAAGGGGCTAGAGACTGGGTGCGACCCCTAATGGCAACGCACAATGACATACTAAAGGACACAATGAAGTTCTTTCGTGCAATGGATATCATGTTTTCCAGCGATATTGAGGAAGGGGTGGTGCGCAGACAGCTAATGGTTTGTAAGCAGGGGAGTCGATCTGTCCGTGAATATTGGACTGAGTTTACCATGCTGATTCACAGACTGAGTTGGGATTTATCGGCGGCACCCGTTCAAATGCTATTTGAAGAAGGTCTTTCTTCGGGGGTGAAAGACGAGCTGGCACGGAGCCCCAGGGCGGAGTCTATGGATCAGCTGACCAAATCTGCGCTGACCATAGGAGCGCGGCAGGAGGCAAGAGCCTTGGAGAGGCGGGAAGGGAGAGGGGAACGTTGGAAGGAGTTCCGCATTCCAGACATTCCTGAGCCAGCTTTCCCGCCGGCAGAGCCGATGGAAATCGGAACAGCGCGCGCGCGCGCATTTTCAAAAACCAGCGAGGGAGCTAAGAAGGAGGGAAAGGGCCCCCGGAAATGCTATCTCTGCCAACAGCCAGGCCACTTTGCCAGAGTCTGCCCCCAGAGGAAGGAATGGCAAGGGATGGTGGGAGCTGTTGAGGGGGGAGAAGAAGGGGGAGCGGAGCAGGTAAAAGCCAACGCCTGGTTGCCACAATTGGGGCACTGCAGCCAGGCCAAAGAGCAGTGAAAGTGCCCGTGCCAGAAGCTCCTCGACCTGCTCTAGTGATTGAAGTGTCGCTAGAGCTGCAGAATGGGCACCCCCTAAAAATAAAGGCGCTATTGGACTCAGGCAGCTCCTGCAATTTTATGAGCAAGGAGTTTGTTGCTGAACACCAGATACAGACCATCCCTTTAAGCAACCCCCTGCAGGTGACCACGATTGATGGCAGGGAGTTGTTGGGAGGAGGAGTCCGCTTGCAGACTGTCCCAATGATAATGAGGGTGGCAAGGCACACAGAACTGATAGCGTTTAATGTGGCCACCCTGGGAGGCGCTCCCATTATTTTGGGAATGAGCTGGCTAGCTCTACATGATCCGCTGGTTGGCTGGCATCAAAGAGTGGTGTCCTTTGGTTCAGCACATTGCCTAGAACACTGCAAAGGGGAGAAGGGTTCAGTAGGGGCCCAAGCCACCCTAGCAGGGACTGAAGTAATGGGAAAGGTGAAGGTACCACCACAGTATGCAGATCTCAGCGACGTGTTCAGCGAGAAGGAAGCTGACCAACTACCACCTCATAGACCCTTTGATTGTCAGATCAATTTACTCCCTGGAGCACAGCTTCCCGTGGGCAAGTTGTATGCCATGTCAGACAGGGAAATGCAGGAGTTGCGAGGGTTCATTGACAAGAACCTGAAGAGAGGCTTCATCAGAGAGTCCAAAGCAGCAGGGGGGAGCCCAGTGTTCTTTGTGGACAAAAAAAATGCGGACAAGCCGAGACTTGTATGTGATTTTAGGCGGCTGAATGCAGTGACTGAACCGGTGGCGTTCCCTATGCCCAGAATTGATGATATTTTGACCATGGTGAGGAAGGGAAAGATTTTCACAAAGCTGGATCTAAGGGGGGCGTACAACCTGATACGCATAAGGAAAGGGGATGAATGGAAAACCACCATGTTTACCCCTTTGGGGGCGTTTGAATACCTCGTTATGCCATTTGGATTACAAGCAGGCTCCGCGTGTTTTCAATCTTTTATGAACCACGTGCTGGGCCCTTTGCTCTACAAGAATTGCGTTGCCTTTCTAGATGATGTGTTGGTGTATTCTGAGAATGAGGAGCAACATGTGAGAGACGTCAGAGAAGTGTTGAGCAGACTGCAAGCCAACAGGCTGTGGGTCAAACTGGAGAAGTGTCGGTTCCATACCAAGGAGGTGGAATTCCTGGGGTACCGCCTGTCAGACAAGGGATTGGCCATGGATCCCGGCAAGGTACAGGCAGTGCTGGAATGGAAAACACCCAAAACCAAGAAGGATGTGCAGAGGTTCCTAGGGTTTGGAAACTTTTATCGTAAGTTCATCCGCAACTTCGCCCATCTGACGGCGCCCATCACTGACTGTCTCAGCAGTAAGAAGAAGTTTGTATGGACGGCGGAGGCGGGGCGAGCGTTTGAGGAACTGAAAAGGGCCTTCGCCTCTGAAGAACAACTTCTGCATGTGGATTTACGAAAGAAGCTAAGGGTTGAAACAGACGCATCTGACAGAGCCATAGGGGCGGTGCTTCTTCTGCAGCCGGGGAAGGAGGAGTCGGAGTGGCGTCCGTGTGCCTTCTTCTCGCGGAAGCTGAACAAATCCGAGAGGAACTACACGGTGTACGACCGAGAACTGCTTGCTATTCATGAGGCGTTCCGGAGATGGAGGCATCTGCTAGTTGGTGCACAACATAAAGTGCAAGTGTGCACGGACCATAAAAATCTAGAGTACTGGAGAACGGCGCGAGTGCTCAACCAAAGGCAGTTGAGATGGGCCCAAGAGTTCTCCAAATTTAACTTTGAGATTTGTTATGTGCCAGGCCCAGAGAATGTTAGGGCGGACGCTCTCTCACGCAAGCCTGAATATTTGGAGGGGGAGGGAGCACCCGAAGAAACCCATATCATTCCAGAGGACCGCTGGGTGTGTGGGGCGACTTTGGTGGGGCAAAGGGAATTGGTAGAGGGTACGGTGCAGGATGCATACGCCCAGGGGAAACTCAGGGATCTCAGAGGGGAGGAAGACAAACCCGGTGGTTTTGAGGAGAGAAATGGGGCATTGTATTATAAGGGAGCGTTATATATACCTGAAGGGGAATTGAGGGAGAAAGTACTCAAGCAGCTGCACGATAGCCCCACAGCAGGGCACTTTGGGCAACACAAAACCATGTGGCTGGTTACCAGGGAATTTTGGTGGCCCAAGGTCAGGGAAGATGTGCGGGAGTATGTGAGAGGGTGTGAACAATGCCAAAGAGCCAAGGGGGAGAGGCAGGCGCCGGCTGGTTTATTAGAACCACTGCCCACACCTGAGAGACCGTGGGAAGCAGTGGCAATAGATTTCATGACTGATCTGCCAAGGTCTAGAGGGAAAACAGCCATCATGGTTGTAGTAGACCTGTTAACTAAAATGGCCCACTTCATAGCCTGCTCACATGCGGTTACAGCAGAAGAAACCGCCAAATTGTTTGTAGAGAATGTGTTTAGGTTGCATGGCGCCCCCTTGAGGGTGGTTTCAGACCGAGGGAAACAATTTACTTCCAGGTTCTGGAGGAAGCTCATGAGCTTACTGCATGTAGAGGTTAATTTCTCGACGGCCCGTCATCCTGAAACCAACGGGCAGGCGGAAAGAGCAAATGGGGTTCTCCAACAATATTTGAGGTGTTATGTTAATGACAGAGAGAATGATTGGGTGGAGAAGCTGGCGTTGGCAGAATTTGCCTACAACAATGCAGAGAACGTGTCCACGGGGATGAGCCCCTTTTTGGCTAATCACGGGTGCCATCCCAGAGCCTTCCCAGGGGGGGAGGGGGAGAACTGGAGCGTTCCAGCTGCAGAACAGTTCGTGGAAGAAATGGAAGCGATCCATCGCCAGCTCCAACTCAACTTAAACAGGGCTAAGGAGGAATATAAGAGGCAAGCAGACAAAAACAGAAGGGAAGGTGAAAGCATCAGGGTGGGGGACCAGGTGTGGCTGTCAACCCAAGGGTTGCCATTCAAAGGAGGTTGTAAGAAATTAAGACCCAAAAGGCTGGGTCCGTTTGAAGTCATACAGCAGGTCAATCCAGTGGCTTTCAGGCTCCGGTTACCGAACCACATGAAGCTGCACCCAGTTTTTCACAGGTCGTTGCTGTCACCGTATAGAGGAGACAGTGAGGGGAGGGTCACTAGGGGACCAGCAATGGAGGAGAAGGAACACAGCTACCATGTAGCGGAGATCCTCGATTCCAGGTGGAAGGGAGATCAAGTAGAGTATTTGGTAATGTGGGAAGGGGAACCGGAGTCGGAAAACACCTGGGTTAGGGCAGAGGATGTCAATGACGAGGTTTTAATAGAGACTTTTCATCAGAGGTTCCCACGTAAACCTCAGCCTGTAGCGAGGTTCCGAAGGGAATACTTTGCCACCACCGACGAGGAAGAGGAGTTGGAGGGGTTCCCAGATTCTGAAGAGGAGGAGGATTCAGCTGGCCAGGATGACGATCGATGGAGAGAATTGTTCGAGACGTCAGAAGATGAGGAAGATTCGTTTCGGGGTTTTAGCCCTTCACCTCCCAGGGGGGAGGAATTGGGAGGGGGTGAGGGGGGCCCTGGAGGGGAGGTGGATGTCAGGGAACTGCCATCAGAGCATCAGGTGGTGGAGGGACTCAGGCAGGATGAAAGAGACTCAACTGCTGAAGCAGGGACCAGCAGGGGGAGGAGTGGGTCTCTGAAGGAATGCGAGCAGGAGGGAGGGCTCAGGGAGGCTTCCAGCGAAAACAGTGGGGAGGTATCGGAGTCTCCCATAGGGAGACCCATACCTCGCAGGAAACTGTCACGCCGTGAGTCCAGGAGACGCGTTTCCGTTAAGGAACTTCTTTGTTGGAAACGCTTCCGCAGACAGCCACTGTCGGACTCTACTAGTGACTAGAGCAGACATGTCTGAGGAGCTCCGTCACACACGGAGGTTTGTGGGGGCGCACAAACTCTGAGGGAGCACGTTTTCACGCACAAGCAGCTAATCAAACCCTCACAGCCGTGTTTGCGCTTTGAGGCCCCCAAGCCCTCCCCTTGTAAATAACTGACACATAATTTTAGTTTAAGTTATTGGGCAAAATTTTAGGCCACAGCTTTATTGATTACAGCAAAGTGAGCGGTATTGGCTTAGGCATTGGCAACAGACTGTAACTGACTCCTGCCTCGCTGGTTGGTAGTCTGAAAGGGTAAACACCAAAAAAGGGAGCAATATTGATGAAGATCAACCGAAGCTCACCCCGGGGTTCCTGTGGTCCTGGAATGGCCCTAGCCCCTCAAGCAGACTTCAGATGAGATCCAGGACCCCCAGATTCCTTTACCGGAACACCCTGTTTCTGGAGGGGCAGGTGATGGCTGCACCTCCCCTCCCACACATTTCAGTAAGCCAATGCCTAACCGCCTAACCTTACAAAGTTGTGACGATTGCTAAGGGAGTAGGTGAAAACCAAGTGGCTACAGCCAATCTGCCAAATGGAAAAATCCCTACCCAGCCCCTGTTCCAAAACAGGTGACCCAGTCCAAAGCAAGGCCAAAGCAGCAGCACCTAAAATTAGGGAGGGGGGAGGGTGTTCGTCAGTGCAAAGCAAGTGCCCCCGATTACATCGCGCTGCCGCTTTTATAGGCCCCAGAATCACGCCGTCCATCCTGATTGGCCCAAACAGCCTGGCGCGATCCCAGGACCCGACTGTTAAGTCTTGGGCCATGCCCAGCCACAGCTTACCCTGTGGGGTGCCTTAGGGGCCCGCACGCAACCAGGACCCTCATTAAGGAGGATCCCATTTCTCAGTTGAGCTGTACAGTGAGTGCAGGATCAGGAACTACTATAATTAAGCATTAGTTATGAGGGGGAGAAATCAGTTATAAGGTCACAGATGCAGTTTTGGGGCTTACTACCCTTTTTTCATGTGAAGAGATTTCCTGAGGCATAAAGTACCCAGGAGTTATTTTTTAATCTATATATCCGATTTGGCTTTACCTTTGTTTAACGCAGTGTCAGTAATTGTCAGCTAAAGGATTTTGGTTCGGGCCCAACATGGCAACTTTCCAATGACCAGTGAATCTATGGGATGATAGATCTTCATGGACTGATTGATTTTTACATTTGTACCGCATTTGTTATTCACGTCTTGCGCCTCTGCAGTTTGGAGGTGAAGGAAGCTGGCTTGATGATAGATCAAATCTAATTATAACAAGAGGAGAGAGCAGGAGGCAACTGCAGGGAGGGTGTCATGGGACTGGGACAGTGATTGGCAGGTTTAGCTATTTGTCCCTCTCCCTTGCCCCGGTCCTTACCTATATAGCAAGTCTTGCTGCAATGAACAAATAAAGGTACAATAGAAGTGTGCCTTACTGAACAATTTTTTTAAAAAAGAGTTATGTGCTATGAGGCAGTACATGGAGGTGGGAAGCATAAATATCATAATTGGATTAGAAAGTTAGGAATAGGGAGGGGGGCTCCATAAGCATACTAGAGTGAAGTTCCTTTTCAGTGCATCTGGAGTATCTGGTCCTATGACTGACATAGCCAGTGGTATGAATCCACACAGAATTAACATGAGTAAACCATGTGATGCAACAGCAAGAAAAGCTAGTGCTATTCTAGGCTGCATTCACAGAAGTATAGTGTCCAGATCAAGGGAAGTAATAGTACCGCTCCATTCTGCCTTGGTCAGACCACACCTGGAGTACTGTGTCCAATTCTGGGCACCACAATATAAGAAAGACATTGACAAGCTGGAACATGTGCAGAGGAGGGAAACCAAGGTTATCAAGGGTCTGGAAACTAAGCCTTATGAGCAGCAATTGAAGGAGCTGGGGTATGTTTAGCCTGGAAAAGAGGAGACTGAGAGGAGATGCAATAGCCATCTTCAGATATCTCGAGGGCTGTCACATGGAAGAGGGAACAAGCTTGCTTTCTCCTGCTCTGGAGGGTAGGACTTGAACCAATGGCTTCAAGTTGCAAGAAAGGAAATTCCAACTAAACATACGGCAAAAATTTTTTTTGACAGTAAGAGCTGTTTGACAGTGGAACCTTGGGAGGTTGTGGACTTGCCTTCTCTCCTTCAACTCAGGGAGAAGTAGGCCTGAAATGAAGCCTACGTGTGCTCACGTGTGTACCATTCCAACTCTTCCCCATCCCTGTCCATCCTCAGTGTCTTTGGTCATCCAAAATGTGGGGAACCTCCAGATATTACTAGACTACAACTCACACCATCCCTGGCCATTGGCCTTGCTTGCAGGGACTGATGGGAGTTGTAACTAAATTTCAGGCAGGCCTGATTTAGCGTATGAAGTTCTTGGCAAAATAACCTGTCTTTGCTCTTTTTTGCTTTTGTTACTTTGAGAATATCACATCTGTGCTCTCTTTCTCTGACTCTCTCGTTTTCCAGCTCTGTGTGTTTGATTCTTACCCCCCTCCTCTTTCATCCATCCACCGTACATATTTTGCCTCTCCTCAGCTGATTTTGTGTCGCCGTCACCCCTCCCCCCACCTTAACTGTGTCAGACTATGGGGGGGGGGAAATGCTAAGAATTTTAAAAAAGCTGGGTGAAGGTGTGCTGCCTTCTCATTAAAAGGATGGAGCTGGTCTAAAAAGAAGTTGCCAGGAAAAATCACAGGCAGAAAAATATCTCTCAGCTTGCAACCAATTATTTCGCAGCATGCAGGTGAAAATATTTTCTTTAACAATTGCAAACCATTCGCAGTGGAGAGAAAGGAGTGGGTGCCGTCAGCAGTAGTGCGGACACAAATACAGCGCAGTTGTAAAGATACAGGAGAGGGGAACCAAAAGTATTTATGCAAAATTCTTAACCGGATGGTTAAGATGGACACATGAGATGTGCCTCTTCATTTAGAACAACAACAACAACAACAACAACAACAACAACAACAACAACAACAACCGCACAGTTAAAAATGGGTGCTCCAACAGTGAAGACAGGCAAAAGGAAGAGAATTAAGATTGGGGAAACGTGGCTGGAGGAAGAGATTGAAGAGGGAAAACGGCAGGCGAGGAATGGTTCTTTGTTTAGTCGTACCTTGGATCTCAAATGCCTTGGCTCCCAAACAAATCGGCTCCAGAACGATTGAAACCCAGAAGTGCGTGTTCCGGTTTTCGAATGTTCTTTTGGAAGCCGAATGTCTGATGGGGCTTCCGTGGCTTCTGATTGGCTGCAGGAGCTTCCTGTCGCCAATCAGAATTTGGTTTTCAAACGCTTTGGAAGTTGAACGGACTTCCGGAACAGATTCCGTTCGACTTCCAATGTACGACTGTACTGTAGGGCATTCCATAAATAGGGCACCACCACTGAAAGGGCCCTCTCATAAGCAGCTACCTGCCTGCCTCACCTCATTTTGTGGTGATTGGGGGGGAGGGCAGAGAAGAGGCCTCTGAAGATTATCTTACGGCCTGGCCAAGTATATATGGAAAGGGATGATCCTTCAGGTGGCCTGTCCTCAAGCCATTGGAGGATGCATTTGAGAGTGGAGGAAGGATGGCGGAGGAGGAGTGTCTCTTTTTTCTCTGTGTGTGTGCAGAGAAAAGCAGCTTGAGGGGGGAATTTGGTACAGAAAGAAATAGAACCCTCCACACCTAAATGCAAGCTCCAGTGACCTTTTTGTTTGTTTTTAAAAAATGGTGAAGGGGAATTTGTAGCTTGGCCTTCAGCAGCTATAGCATCAGCTGCCTGCTAGCTTGTCTTTCTAGCATGCGGCCAGCCCATTTGTCCACATCATCTGCTCTTTGCTTCTGATCTAACTTGTCAGGTGTGCAGACTTTGGGAAACAAGCACAATCTCCGCTTGCGTGAGAGCGCTGGAAGGTCTCGAAACAGTGATTGCATTTCCAAAACGTGACTCCAATTCAAATAACGAATTCAGGGGACCTATCTATCACACTGCCCATTATTAGTAGAAAAGTTCCTAAATCACAAAAGTTCCCAATAGGTTTTTGTGTGTGGTCCTGCACGAGTTCATTTGGTTTTGTTCCCTAGCCTTGCAAATTACAGGTAGCCTCCCTGTACAGTGGTGCCTCAGGTTAAGTACTCAATTCGTTCCGGAGGTCCGTACTTAACCTGAAACTGTTCTTAACCTGAAGCACCACTTTAGCTAATGGGGCCGCCGCTGCACATTTTCTCTTCTCATCCTGGAGCAAAGTTCTTAACCTGAAGCGCTATTTCTGGCTTAGTGGAGTGTGTAACCTGAAGCGTATGTAACCTGAAGCATATGTAACCTGAGGTACCCCTGTAGTTGTAAAGCGGATATGGTGTTCAGCAAAACGGAGCCTGGGTCAAGGCTCTACTGATTGGAAGACACAAGGACAATGGTGTGTGTTTTAACCTCCCATCCACCTCTAAAACTGATGTAGATTTAGGGCTGCATAGAGCCCTCGGAAGAGAGAGAGTTCACAGGTGCAAAACCTCATTCAGCTGGGACTTTAAGTTAGGCTAGTGTCTCATCCCCCCTAGGATGCCAGTATGCATGGGGACCATATGACCAATTTCCTCCCCAAGTGTCTTTAAGCTGCAAGAGGAAGCGGGTTGGTGTGTGTGTGTGTGTGTGTGTGTGTGTGTGTGTGTGTGTGTGTGAGAGAGAGAGAGAGAGAGAGAGAGAGAGAGAGAGAGACCACCTTGTACTTTTCCTCCATCAGCAAAATGATTTAGGCTTGGAAAGCAGGACTGGCCCAATTCTCTCCCTACGCCCAAAATTAGACTGATTTGACTCTGCCTGTCGTTGACTGTGGCTTCACATACTACAGTGGTACCTCGGGTTACATACGCTTCAGGTTACATACACTTCAGGTTACAGACTCCACTAACCCAGAAATAGTACCTCGGGTAAAGAACTTTGCTTCAGGATAAGAACCGAAATCGTGCAATGGCAGCGCGGCAGCAGCAGGAGGCCCCATTAGCTAAAGTGGTGCTTCAGGTTAAGAACAGTTTCAGGTTAAGAACGGACCTCCAGAACGAATTAACAACAATCTGTAGGTGCCCTTTCCATGTGCGAAAAAGAGGGAGGAGGTCAGCTCTTTTGCTTAGCAAGGTTTGTGATAATCTGTAAATGCCCCTTTTTCTGAGAACTTCATGTGCAAAAAAAAAAAAAAGAGGAAGAAGATTGACTCTTGCTTAGCAAGGTTTTTGCAATAAAATCCCCCCCTCCCCTTTTCTCTCTCTCTAAGGTTCCTTGGCAGTGTCTATTGCTGATATGACTGCACCTGTCGTGGGCTCATCTGGAGGCGTGTACGCCCTGATATCTGCTCACCTAGCCAACATAGTAATGGTAAGTACTAGACTAAGTAGTGATACAATTTGAGTTAGAGACCAGGAATGGCATGACTTCATTGGACGGAATTGCTGCTTGGAATCCAAGCTGCTCCAGTATTAGGAACAGCCAACTGCTGCGGTTGTTACTGTCTCTTCATTAAGCTTTTAAGAACATAAGAAGAGCCAGCGGACAATGGCCCATCTAGTCTGGCATCCTGTTCTCACGGTGGCCAACCGGATGCCTGTGGGAAGCCCCAAAGAAAGGGTCTTCTGCTGGTCGTCATCAGCATTATTGGCTACATCAAATTGCCTTCGCAAAGTATAGGCAACAAAGACAAAAAGGCACACATCCTTGTCTGGGTGTATGACCACAGCACAGAGCTATGAACTACAGATAAGGAATTAAGGAGGGAAGCTTCTGTGTTTAGGCTGACTTCCAGAAATGCTCCAGCTTTTGACAGTGTTCCGTTTATGATGAAAATGCAGAATGCCAAAAAGGGCCGAGAGTGCCAATAAGGCCAAACATGGAGTCCGGCACTCTTCCGTTGCGCAGCTTGCTAACTGTCCGTGCCGATCCAAAAGTCCTTATGCCTCTTTGGCCGGTAGCAGAGTGAACACAGCGGCGAGAAGCAATTGCAGCCAGTGGGTAATAATTCAGAACAAACACAAAGGCGTTCCTTATCTTCTTACCCTTTAATCATGAAGTTTAACAGCATAAATCAGACCTGGCGAAAGCTCGCCCATCCTCCCTCTCGCATAGCGTACCAGAGGCAGACTGAGACACTCAGAGCAAACCACTCCCGTAAGTGTCTTTGACCACGCCTCAGGAAAGAGACGTCACTCAGAACTCTTTAACTCTGTGAGTTCTGAAACCCATAACATGCTCTCCCTAGGAAGGTTCGCCTGGTGCCGTAATTATATATATATATATTTTAGGTGCCAGGCCTCTTCAACCAGGCCTTTGGCTGATTAATATTATACGTCCTTTTAAATGTGTTTGGGGTGGGCTATTGTTTTGTTGTTTCTGTTCTAACTTTTTATTTGTGCTTTTTTCTTGTATTTTTATCTTGTGAACCACCCTGAAATCTTTTGATAAAGGGTGGCAGATAAATCTAATAAATAAAATTAATTAATTAGTCAGTAGGAACAGATTAGCAGACCAAACTATGTAGCTCTGGTATGCCCATAAGTCTGTTTCAAATTGTTTGTGCGAATTACTTTTGTCACCTTTCTATTTCACACAAGTTTCCCCCGCGCTTTTAGAGTGACACATATGGTATTCATGTACAGCATCCCATCAAAAGCTTATACCATAATAGATATGTTAGTTTATGATGCCACAAGAGTCTGTGTTGTTCATGCTTGGCTGTAGAATCTTCTCACATTACCCAGTTCTGGCATTTGAAACAAAGCGTTCTCACTTAATGCTGATGAGGGGAAATCTTCCATAATGAAAATGATCTTTTGCATTTGTTGCTGCATCCCATTAATGTCAGTGCTCATCTTTTTGTTACGCTTTTTTGTTTGCTTGTGGGAGAAAAGGTTCGTTGGAATCTTTTTGCTTCCCTGAGTGCCTCTGGGTAGCTGCAAGAAATAAAAACGTCCTTGGCTGCAGAATGAAATGTTCCTGCAAATAAATAAACGAAGAGCAAGCAATAAGGCATTTCACCCGACGGGAAGTAATAAAGGGGGGAAATAAACTAAATAAAGATGCATGAAAATAAAGAGTGGAGGAGAAAACGCAATATTTAATAGCAGCACCCTGAGCCTTTTGACTATGTTACTAATCTCTGCGGAGAACTGCATAAAAGAAAATTAGTTTAGAAGAAAAGAAGCAAAGGTTTTGGGGGATTTTTTGTTCAATGGCTGGAGTAATTTATAGACAAAACCCATGAGCACTGTAAGACACAGATGGGAGCATTCTCCAGCAATTTCCCTCACTGCCTGAATCATTAGCCTAGAGGCATATCTGCACGGTGGTCTTTGAGACTTGTCAGATTCATATCCAGGGCACAAATCACACTTCACCACAGTCCATAGATGCTGGCACTCCTCTGTTCTGTACTACAGATGAAGGTGCTTGGTGGGACCGTCGAGAGCCATGTGGTTTTCTTAAATATGCATGATGTCAGTCCCACATTGCATCATGCCTGCTTCTTAGAGGTACCCTTCTCCATGGAGGCACATTCAAAACCTGATCTCCATGGTTCCAAAAATAAAATCATGCTTGTTAATGTTTTGTTAGTTCACAATATGTAGAAACTTAACAGAATATTCACAGCCTATCCATACCAATCCCAGTTTTTACAACATCTGGAATTCATTCTTGATCATCATAATCTATTATTTGTACCCCTCCCATCTGATTGGGTTGCCCCAGCCACTGTGGGCGGCTTCTAATGTATATAAAAACATAATAAATTATCAAACCTTAAGAAGCTTCCCTATACAGGGCTGCCTTCAGGTGTCTTCTAAAGGTTATATAGTTACCGTATTTTTCGCTCTATAAGACGCACTTTCCCCCTCCTAAAAAGTAAGGGGAAATGTGTGTGTGTCTTATGGAGCGAATGCAGGCAGGAGGTTCTGCTCAGCGCTCCCTTTAAAGAGCCATGTGGAGTGTGTGTGCGGCTCTTTGGGGGTTTTCCCCGAGAAGGGAGAGGGGCTGCCCTTCTCCCTCCTTGGGGAAAAGCCCCCAAGAGCCGCACACACACTCCGTGCTCTCTTTAAAGGGAGCGCGGCTCATGGGGGAGCCTTAGCCGCACGCAGCCTCTCCCAGGCAGGGGGAGCCTTCACCCCCCTGCCTGGGAGAGGCTGCACGCGGCTATCCCATAAGCCAAGACAGCCAGCGGGATCGCTGTGCTGAGATCCCGCTGGCTGTCCTGGCTTCTGGGATTCAGAATATTTTTTTCCTTGTTTTCCTCTTCCAAAAACTATGTCTTATGGTCTTGTGCATCTTATAGAGCGAAAAATACGGTACTTATCTCCTTGACATGTGATGGAAGGGCGTTCCACAGGGTGGGCACCACTGCCGAGAAGGCCTTCTGCCTGGTTCCGTGCAACCTCACTTTTCACAGGGAGGGAACCACCAGAAGGCCCTCGGAGCTGGACCTCAGTGTCCAGGCTGAACGATGTGGGGGTGTTCTTGCTATGTTCTTCCACAGCAAAATATTAACAAATATTTTTACTTCATTATTATTGCTGTCAATAATTATAATTTTATTAATCACCTTCTACACAAACACTTCAAGCTGATTGATGTACATGAGACAGGAAGAGCAGACGAGGACTTCCTCACAGATTCATGGTGGCCTTTGGAGAGATCTCCTTGGTTAGAGTTTATTTTTGTATGTTATTTGCATGGTGTGGCGATGTATTTCCCTTTCTTTTGTGACACCTTGAATGCTGTTATGGGTGAATAATGCAAAGATAGCCAATGAGTTTACAATAGTTCTTGTTGCAAAATGAAATATATTGCAAAATACATTGAAAAATGAAATGTGTTTTTTTTTTAAAAAAAAAAAAAGCTCGCAAAAAACAAATTTAGTAAAAACAAAGCAATGCAATACAAAATAGACGCCCATGGCACAGACCCATTTATAGAACTGCGAAAGCCTGTTGGAACAAAAATATATTCAACTGTTTCCAGAAAGTGCAGAGTGAACCTGTCACCTCTCAACAGAAATGCTATTCCACAGAATGGGCCAACCACCCTGAAAGCCCTTCACATAGTTATTGTAGAGCAGGCTTCTGAGATATTTGGAACTTGCAGGATAAAGACTCCCACAGACCATAGTGGCCTACTGGGTATATAGGGGTTAAGCCAGTCTCCAAGGTACCTTTTAAGTGTATCACCAGAAATTCTGGCAATTCTCAGTTTAATAAAACATGTTTTGCTTGGTTCTATAACTATAATGTCCCAGATCTTGCTAATTCACCGACATTTGGCATTTCAAAGCCTTTCCAGAGCCAAATTAAGTTCAATATATTTGCAGTGATATGCTTTGAATAAAATCCCGATCTTTCATTTTTGCAAGATCTTAAAAAACTAAAGGAAAGCCCTGTAAGCAAAAACCTGCTGTAATACAACTAACATGCATGACCTCTACCAGGTATGTTTGTATTTGAGGGCAGACCCACTAGATGTGAATGTAAGTTCCCTTCCTGTGACATCCTTTCCAGCAAATACTTATTCCTGATCTCATAATCTTTCTTAATCTCTGCGGGATATAAAACTATCTAGAAATAACCTTATACTAAGACTACTCCATTGTCACTCTAACAGAGAAGGTATAAGCCAGCCCTCCAGATGTACTGCAAAATATTTTCAATCAACCATAGACCTGAATTCTTTTGCTGTCTTTGCCAACTGTATTTCCAGTTCTGGTGTGGTTTGTTACAAATTTTGTAGACCATAAAAGCATTGCCCCAAACTAGCTTTATGAAAATCCTTTTCCTCAAAGACAGTTGTCCTAAGTTTGCGAATATGTATTTTTTTTCCTGAGTGATCAGATGCAGAGATGTTTTTGTAAAATCCAGCTGTTGTTTTCGATTGCAAATGTATTTGGAAATGGGGCAAGCGAAACTTACGGTTGGAAAAAATAGAAACAGAGACTAAAACTGGCAGATTCATCCATCCTAAAATGAACCCAGACATATAATATTTGAACTCCCTGATAGTCAATTACCATGGCTAACTGAGCCTCTTGGGCTTGCTGATCAGAAGGTCAGCAGTTTGAATCCCCACGACGGGGTGAGCTCCTGTTGCTCTGTCCCAGCTCCTGCCAACCTAGCAGTTCGAAAGCATGCCAGTGCAAGTAGATAAATAGGTACTGCTGCGGCGGGAAGGTAAATGGCATTTCCGTGCACTGCTCTGGTTTCGTTGCTCCATTGCGCCAGAAGCGGCTTAGTCATGCTGGCCACATGACCCAGAAAAACTGTCTGTGGACAAACGCCGGTTCCCTCGGCCTGTAAAGTGAAATGAGCGCCGTAACCCCAGAGTCATCTGTGACTGAACTGTCAGGGGTCCTTTACCTTTACCTTTTTAAGGATCAACTCAGCTGCTAACCAAGACTTCGGCTGTGAATTGTAGACATATACAAAGCTCTGTGACACATTTGGAGTCTATGTTTGTGCTGCTCATCTGCACATTTTTTTAGAGACCTGTTAGGGAGTGTCCAGAGGTCGACAAAAGCTGGAAAGGCTCACAAAAAAGCATCTCTTGCCATTTGCTTATCTGTCTTATCTTCACATTCCATGGGGACTATTAGCACGAAACACCTGGCACTGAACAACTAATTGCACCCCAACTGTGTTCATCCACCCCCATAGAAGGAGGGAGATTAAAACTGTCCTCTCAGGGGGGAGAAGGAGAGGAAGTGAGGAGATTTGGATAAAGTTATAAAACTGTCAGGGCTTGTGCAATAAAAAAAGGAAATTGAAGAACTCATCAGATCTATGTCCATGAGTGTGTGTGCATCTTGTCAGACCCCACCCCCAGAGTGCACATAAAATTTATTGATTTTTCGTCTCTGGGTTCTTAAGCTCAGATTTATTGATCTGTAATATTTTGCTTGGTTAGCCCTCGCATCTCACCCAGAGCTTTGTTTATAAAAGAAAAATGAGTCTACCACAGGCCCAGCCAGAGACTTTAAAGTTTTGTGAAGTGCCTTATGAAAAATTCCTGGGGTGATGACTTGTCACATCTGTATTACTAGATTGTTGGGGGGGGGGTTGTTTTGTTTTTTGTTCTGTAGCCAAGCCTGTTTCAGTGTACTCTGACTAGATGCTCTGACTCACGACTTTGTTTTTTTACTAGAACCCTGAGATCCATCAGTGAGTGCCTGGTACAAAATACATAAGATTAAAGGAATGTTGAGTGTCAGAATCGATCAGTCCTTAGGCATATAGTTAGTATTAAAGAACAGGGTGCCTCTAAGCGCGTTCTGAGCCTAGAAATTTGTGTACAGTACCAGAACTAACCTCATAGTCCTTTCATACAACAGTCTGCTCCTTGTTAGCTTTCTTCATTTCAATACTCCAATTCAGATGGGGAAAGTTATGTTGTTGTTGCCACGGCTGATCGTTTGAGAGACAGAAACCCTTGCCAATGTTCTATAAGGCTCCAACAGATCTATAAGTAGGTCCTGAGCTACCTTCTACCACCCCCAGTTGTATGCCACCCTGAGCTCCTTGGAGGAAGGACAGGATAAATAAAAAAGCCAACTTGTTTCATGACAGAAGCTGATGGTACGAGCTCCCAGGCCTGGACTTTCCAGCATACATATATCAAAACAATGAACATGAGAGGTTAACATTTGTTTCTCTAAATAAAAAAATTCCTTCCTGTAGCACCTTAAAGACCAACTAAGTTAGTTCTTGGTATGAGCTTTTGTGTGCATGCACACTTCTTCAGATAGTGTGCAGGCACACGAAAGCTTATACCCAGAACAAGCTTAGTTGGTCTCTAAAGTGCTACTGGACAGTTTTTTTGTTTTTTTAAATTTATTTTGACATTTGTTTGTTTTGAAGGATTCTCAAAAATGCAAGCAATAATGTCCAGGAATCTGCAATTCACATACTGAATTCTGCAATAAGAATTGCAGAAGATCCATGCCTTTGGTGGTGACACCTAGCAAATTCTTCCCCGTTCTGTTGGTATTTTCTGGCATTTCTGTGTCTGCAGTGGCGTAGCGTGGGTTGTCAGCACCCGGGGCAAGGCAAGTAATTTGCGCCCCCTAACCCATGGATTTGCGCCCCCTAACCCTAACCCCCAGATGTTGCGCCCGGTGCGGCCGGCCCCCCCTGCACCCCCCACGCTACGCCACTGGCTCCATGTGCCCTGGGGGGTCTCTTTTCTATGGTTCTATTAGGCCGCTCAGTTGAGAAGTGTAGGCCGAAGGAGCTAATCATCCTTGCAGAGTTGGAAAGGGACCACAGGGCTCATTTAGTCCAACCCCATCTTTTGCCCAACAGGGGACTCAAACCCAGGACCAAGGTTAAGAGTTGTATTCTCCAGCCTGAGCACCCCAAGGAGCAAGAGTGATGGGGCTGTAGGGAGAAGGGGCAAGTGCCCCACAGGAAGTGGCCCAGGAAACATGATAGATGGTTGGTTTGCAATCCAGGGGCAAAGGGAGGGGTGGACACTGCAGCCTCCAGACCTCTCCCCCTCCCCCCAGGAGAGGAAGGTAATGAGACCCTTTATAAAATACTTTGTTTATCCTTGACACTTTTGAAACTCCCACACACATAGAGAATATATATTATTATTATTATTATTATTATTATTATTATTATTATTATTTATTATTATTATTATTATTATTTATACCCCACCCATCTGGCAGTTTATTCAGTATGATGATGCAATGTAGGGAATAGGTTTTTTCCCTTTAAAATACATTGTTTGTCAGTTAAAAATGATTCTTCACAAACAAACCTTTATTTTGGAAACATAACAAGAACTGACCACTCTCTTTTATACTGTCACTTTAAAAACAAACAAGCAAAAATCCAACCCCTGTCTCTCCCTGCCTACTTTCAAATTGGCAAAACCAAAGGGGGATTATGAAAGTTGTGCTTGCAGAAAGGTTACAACGTTTTTAGAAGGGGGAAGGGGCAGAATGGGTGGGAGGCTGGGAGCAAAAGGCCATTCAAGCTACAGCTTTGCAGCTACAGATTGTGGTGATCCCTCGTTTTAGGCGGCTTTATAGATCCTAGAGGTGGAGAGGGACCCTAAGGGTCATCTAGTCCGACCCCCTGCAATGCAGGAATCTCAGCTAAAGCATTCTTTAAAAAGGGGCTAGACATGTTGGCAGAGGACCAGAGGCAGGGGGCCTCTGGGAGACCAGTTGCTGCCCCCCGGGGGCGTGTCCCGCTTACGGCCTCAGTCGTGGGGAGCTGCTGCCTGGCAGAAGGGCGGAAGGTTTGCTTCCAAGTTGAGGCGCGGAGAGCGCTCCCACCTCCGGCCTGTTCCTCCCGCGCCCGGGCGCGCGCCTCCCATGCTGCTGACCCTCCCCGCCAGCCGGGGCTTGCCACCTGCTCCCGCGGCCCTTCCCCCTTTGCAGACAGGTTTCTCGTGCCTTCATTGTCAAAACAACCCTGCCAGATAGGCCACCACCACCGGCCCAGGTTGATCGTGCCAGGGCCCACAGGGCTGGGCTGGTGGGACCGAGCGGGGGCGTTGCGCAGCCCGTCTGGCTAAGCCCGTGGAGATCACCTGCCTTCTCCCCTCGCCCCGCTCCCAGTTTCTGGCGCGGCGCTTCCCCTTTGCACCGGCGCTGCTGCTGAGTCACAAGGGAGCCCCAGAATAGCTCAGGCTGCGACTTGACACCCGGGCACGCAGCGCAGGGTGCGGCGAGGCCCGGCGGCGCGTCGGGGTGCGGAGGCTGCCCGTGCCGGCCAGGCGTCGGTGGCGGCGTCGGCGCTGCTGCAGCGGCTGCTCCTCCTGCAAGCAGTGAGTGGAGCGCAGCCGCAGCGGCGGCGGGGCGCGCGCGCGCGCTAGGGCGCAAGGCTGGCGGTGGCTGCAGGGAGCCCGGCGGAGGAAGGAACTTGTCCCTTCCCTCTGGACTTGCGCCCCCCCCAGATGTTGCGCCCGGTGCGGCCGGCACCCTTGGCACCCCCCACGCTACGCCACTGTGTGTCTGTTAATAGACTGAGTATAACTGATTCTTACAGAGGGCCTTTCAGAAATGCAGCTTGGGTAGTTCTGATGCCTGTTCTATTGAAAAGAGTTATACTCATTTTGCTGGAAGGAGTGTATGGCAATTCAAGCTGTAGCCCAGGCTTACAGTTTGCAGCTGTCTTTTAAATCAGTACAATGGGGAGTGGGCAATGAAGTTGATTGTAGCAGCAGCAGTGCAATTAGTGAAGGGCTGGAGAAGATGAAGGGAGCCAGGGAAAAAGGATGGAGGGTTCCAGTGGTAAGTGGAAAGATGTTACCTGAGAGTCAGGTTCACCCATAGATCAACAGCAAGTCTACCTGCTGGGAAACAATGGAGCGACCTAGACTATAAGCTTCTCAGAGGCCAGGTCTACCCAGACCTTAACACAGCTCAGTCACCAGATCTACTAAAAGTGATAGACCTGTTTTCTGATGCTAGTTATATATGTTTGTTTATTTCTTTGGAGAATTTGCTTTGCTAACACCTCACCCTGGAAAAATCCCTATGGCTTGTTCAACTTTCCTGATCCACTGAAATTATTGAGAATCAGCACTCAAGAAGCTTGCCTTTGGATCAGCCAATATTTTGTGGCATTGCCTAGTGTCAAACTGATGGTAGCACTGATTTCTGTCAGAGAAAAGAAAGCTGGGCACTTCAAGTCTCAGCTCCTGATCTTTAAATATATTGAGGTGACTAACTGCATTTGTCTACTTTCTGTTATGTTGGTCAGCACTGCAACGTATGTTCTGCTAGCCTATGTTTTAGAGATACACATACAGTGGTGCCTCGCAAGACGAAAAGAATCCGTTCTGTGATTCTCTTCGTCTAGCTTTTTTTCGTCTTGCGAAGCAAGCCCATTGAAGGAATAGCGGATTAGCACTATTAGCGGCTTTTAGCGGCTTTTAGCGGCTTATCTGCTGATCGGATCAGCTGATAAGCAGCTTAGCGGCTTAGAAAAAGGGGGGGAAGGGGAAAAAACCAGCAGGAACTCGCAAGACATTGTCGTCTTGCGAAGCAAGCCCATAGGAAATTCGTTTTGCGAAGCACCTCCAAAACGGAAAACTCTTTCGTCTAGCAAGTTTTCCGTCTTGCGAGGCATTCGTCTTGCGGGGCACCACTGTAATATAAAGTGGTAGAAGAGATAGATATTTAAGACTGCAATCGTATACAACTTTGCCTCATTGAAGTCAGTGAGGCTTACTTCGGAATAGCTATGCGTAGGGTTGATAATTTCTCTCTTTCTGATACCAATTCCAACATGTATTTCCTTGATGCTGCATAATAACTAAATGAGAAATTCTCCTCTGCGTCAGAGCAAGTTATGAGCTGGAATGTTCATTTCTCTTTCTTTTTTTTTAAAAAAAAAATTTATTGGTTTTTCCACTTTTATAAAGACAAAACACACACAAAAAAGACACAAGACAAGAACATGTATAAATTCCGAAAATCCTAGTTTCCTAACCCTATTCCCAGACTTCCCCCCACCCCCCCTTGTGCATCCCAATTCCCAAGATTGTGTCAGCAATTTGGTGTTTCTCCTCTTAACCATCTTATTACCTTTTTTATAAAGAAATATAGATTTTTCCTAAGTTGGACTCAAATTCTCTTCCGTCGATTTCTCATTTTGTCTTAATTAAAAGTCATATTAACTAAACCTCAAGGTCTTGAGTGTTTTTAAGATTCTCTTCTTCCCTCCCTCCCATCCCCGGTTTTTGTCCCTTCCCAATACATATCTAGAATAGCAGTTCTTAGCCTGGGTTCCTCACGTCCGAGGCTTTCAAGTCTCTTTCAGTCCCTCTCCGCCGGTCTTGTTGGTAGTCCTTTATGTCGGTCATCAAGTCTGGAAAAAGCTCTTTCGCCATCAAACCATATTCTCTTCCCACAAGGACATTTGAAAGCCACTGCTGAAAGGTTTCCACAAATCCTGCATCCTCAAAGTCAAAGTCAGAATGGAGGCCCCGATCATATTTCTTTGTTTTAAGTTCCTGTGTTCCATAAACTCCCGGGGCCTCCTCCTTCATCTTCTTCATCTTTCGCAGACTTGTGGTAGGTGTAATCCAAAAATCTCCTTGCTTGTGTTCCACAGATGTCGGCTTTTGGTTATTACTTCCCAGCTTTACTTTCTCTTTTTCTTGTTTAGTCTCTTCCACCTCTTCAGATATCAGTTCCCATTCAGCTGTGGATTCTTTCTCATTCAGGTCCTCAATACATACAGCAGAGCTGCCTGTTCCAGAAGTCAAGGTCATAAGTTGTTTATTCATAGTTAAGCTCTGCTCTTGTAGAGTTCCCACCAATTGAAACATCCTTTCAATTTCCACTAGTAACTTTCCATCCACAGCCATTGTATCCATTGTAGTTTCACAGAATTCCCCCTAGGGGGGATCTGGTTACTTATTAGTCTTTTCTCCAACAATCCTTTAACTTATTTTTATTACTTTGTTTCCAACAATCTTGGTTCAATTGTAGCTCATCTTAGTCCAGAGGGATCTTAAATAGCAATTTTTCCACTCTAAACTGCCCGCTTGACAGCTTTGACAGCTGTCAAACTCCGCAGCTCTTACACAGGCACAGAGACAGGATGCTCCCGGGCCCGGGAGGGGGGGTTGTTTAAAGCAAAAAGAAGGCTTCCCAGTCTCCACTCTCCAGCTCAAAATTTCTTTTAACTAAATCTTGGAAATTAGTGTCCTTTTTAACTCACCCCTCCAAGGGTAGGCTCTCCAGCTTAGCACTTTGTCGTTGCTTAGATCGTCTGCAAGGGGGGGGTGCGGACTTCCTTTTAGCACACACCCCGGTCGTCTCCAATTCAGGGCAATGTTTTTAAGATCCAATTCCGTCTTACTCACGGGTTCTTTCTTTTCAGTCCAAATTTCAAGGAAGGAAGTCAGCGCTCTCTGGTCATGGCTCGCGGCTTCACTCCACCGAGGTAGCGATCGACTCTCAGCGCCACGCCGCCCTCCGTATCCTCTCCGCAGCCTTTAAAAAGGCTCTTCGTGGATCGGGGGGGCGCTTAAGGCACCCGCCGAGTCTTCAGTCCGCAGGCTTCCGCGCCTGCGGTTTTTAAGGGTCCCCGCGTCGCCGGCGCGGCAAAGACCCGTCCTCGGTTGAGCCGATTCCCTCCGCAGCTCGGAGGGAATCCGCCATTTCCGAATCGCGCCAACCCGGAAGTCCTGTTCATTTCTCTTTCTTCCCTTACAGTTTGCAATTTCCCTAAATAATGGGCAATAATGATCTCGCAGTTCTAGCTTTTCCTGGATACATTCTCACAAGGTCACAGATATAATTAGTGGCAATTTTTGCAATCACTGGAGCTGGCTGTAGGGGCAGGGGATGGATCACAAGTAGCACAACTGATCTGTAATAATTGTTCACTTGTCACAGCTGGATTCAGATTTCACTGCGCTATAGAATATGTGTGCAAGATTCATCTAAATAAGGGGACAGAGGATCAGGCACTGTGTTATGTATGATTCCGCAATGTGTTATTTAATACCCAAAGGAGCCTACTGTGTTTTGACAGGTAGAATTTTTTTGCTGATCTGACCAGCAGAAAATGCTATCAATGTACAAGCCTGGCGAATAAACATTTCTGATGCTACCCCAGTCATAATCCATGCTGAAGATTGTCAGCATGATTGCATACTCTGGAAAGGCTATGCTGCAAAGCACCTTTAGCTATTGCCTCGGCATGCAAATATTGAACATGTGATGAAGTGAGTGCTTTCTTACCTAAATACCTATTCAGCAAAGTGCCTTAACTACACCTGTAAGGTCATTGTCCATTCTAACCCATCATCTCTGTGCTTAAATATTAGTCTTTCCTTCGGTCTCTCTTCCTTGAGAACTGAGCTTGTCCTCTAAATTTTGCAGGTTGCATTACTTTGCAGCAGGGCTCTCTTATTGATCCTCCGCTACTTCTAAGCTGTGTGCCACAAGGTCTTTCCAATTTCCTGCTTAGGAAAGCACAGTGTATGCTGCAGGTTGTTCCTTTTCTTTCAATTGGGAAGGTAGATGGGAGAAAGAGAGCAACATGTAACAGCTTGAAAAGGAGAGCTATTTGCATAAACTGATGATATCAGTCTCATTAAAGATGCTCTATATAAAAATGCTGCTCTGTCCATAAAAGGAAATGCAGAATAATACATTAAAAGAAAACAATTTGGGGCAGATAGGGATTGGAGACAAATGTGATGTGGTTCGCATTTTAATGAGAATCTACCTGATTTGCCCTTCTCAGACCCATATATGAACTGAAACACAAATATCCTTTGAAATTTTCACTTCTCCAGTTTTGTGCTGCAGTTGTCCAGCCAGTGTGCATAAAATGCATATATTAGTGAGTATATATATTGGGTCCAATTGCTTGTGAAAATACTTAGAATCTTGAAAATGGCATACAAAAAATGTGTTTATTAGGAGAAAATTGCATTAAGTTGCTGCTTAAGTTTCATTAGGATCTTTTTCCTAAATTGCAGATTGCTGCAGACATGTGAACTGAAAAATGAGAAACAGAGAGAAATTGAAATTGACAGATTCAACCATACCTAGGGGCAAGAGTCTCATATTTGAATCTCTATTCTGTTGCAGCAGAGGAGTCCTTCTTTTCATCTGTGAAATTGTTAGAGAGTAGATGACAATTTACCATGTGGCGGGTCAACCCCTATCTCATTTTTCGTCCCCCACCCACCCCCAGACGTTTCACCCAACAGATGAACTGTGAGAATCGCTTGGGGACTCCTGAGTAAGGGTTTCACAGCGGAAAGGACAGGCGTTCAAAACCCCATGCGATTATGCAGTGTTGTGTGGTGCAGGGGGAATAAATTGGCATTTGTTTTAAAACATCTCCCTCTTCTGGCCAGCATTGCTGCTCACTTAAGAAGCAGGCGGAATTGACTGACTTCAGAAAGCTAATCTCTGATTTTGTTTCTCTCTGCCCTGAAGCCCAGTGAGTTGAGAGTATGCCAAAGGCTGCAGAAGCTGCAGGGAAGCTTGTTCGCTGGCATTGGGTGTGTGGGGAGGGGGGTAGGAGAGCCCTCTGGGTCCTTTAGATTCATATCTACCTCCAGATTCTCAGCATGTGAAACACTTAATTGGAGATTGTTGACTCCCCTCTCCTCTCTTTCCCCAGAACTGGTCTGGAATGAAGTGCCAATTCAAGCTGTTGCGCATGGCTGTTGCCTTGATCTGTAGTAAGTATCCTCATATGCTTGGTATGTGCCTAGGTTGTCATTTTAAATTTGTCATTACTGCACCTCCTTTTAGGATCTCAATGTCCCATACATTTCCCATCTAAGTAGCCTTCTTATCTGTAAATTGCATTGACACATTGGGAGGCATAATATTGACACGGGTGGCGCTGTGGTCTAAACCACTGAGCCTCTTGGGCTTGCCAACCAGAAGGTTGGCGGTTTGAATCCCTGTGACGGAGTGATCTCTTGGTTGCTCTGTCCCAGCTTCTGCCCACCTAGCAGTTCAAAAGAACGCCAGTGCAGGTAGATAAATAGGTACCACTGCGGCGGGAAGGCAAACAGTGTTCCCGGCCGTTCTGGTTTCCATCACGGTGTCCAGTTGCACCAGAAGTGGTTTAGTCATGCTGGCCATATGATCCAGAAGGCTGTCTGTGGACAAACACCAGCTCCGTCGGCTTGAAAGCGAGCAACCCCATAGTCGCCTTTGACTGGACTTAACCATCCAGGGGTCCTTTGCCTTTTTTTACCTTTTATTGGCTGTAGCAGTCATTATCACTCACTTTGGTTCTGACCCTGCAAAGAGTGAAGCACACACCTGGATCGGAGAGTTTCGTGCTTCTTGGGGGCAAACGCAGACTTATGAACAATACGGGCCAGTCGCCAAAACCAGCATTCCTGTGTCGAGCTCTCTCCCATGAGCCTCTGTAACATACTGTACAGTACAGTTCTGTTCCTTCCTCTTCTTCTTCTTTTTGAAAGATGGTTATTGATTTTGGGAAACAGAAAATTGTACAAACAACATAAGTCCAGAGCTGGAAGCATCTGCTTCAGCTATGATGACATCCTCGCTTCATCGCGAGGATGCCAGCAGGGAAACAGACTGCATGGCTGACTTATCGCAACGTTCTCTGAGTGTAATTGCTTGTTATATAAGAAAGCGCCAGGTAGGTGTGCTGTTTTTGGTAGCTGCCCCATGTTGCACACGGCGCTTGTTCTGCCCTTGGTTGCTGCTGTCAAACTGAACCTCTTCAGGGTGTGCAGAGGAACCAAGTGTGTTTGTTTGTTTATAGGCTATCCTGCCTTTCCTCCCAAAGGAGCCCAGGCCAGCAAACAACAGAGCAGAAAACCTAGGCAATTGAAAGTAAAATAATGGGCTGGGCCCAGGGGTAACCCGAGAACCGCGGTCCAGGTCTGGTCCAGAATCCATAGGTTCCACTAGGAGTCAGTCCAACAGGGCCAAGGCAGGACACGAGGCAGGAAACCAGGCAAGGACAGGTACAGGATCTCAGGCAGGGTCTGGCATATAGCAATGGTGCTCCCGAAAACCTGGGGCAGGGTCTGACAGCCTTTTATCTTCGTCGGGGTAACGGCCGGTCCTGATCCCCTGGCGACTCACCTCCCTGTTTTGCCTGAAGACCAGCACTCCTCCTGCGAGTACTCAGGTCTCTCCTTCTCTCAGACCTTAGTCTCTGCAGCTCAGGAGACGTCGGTGGATTACTAGACCCAAAGGCCACCTCAGCCTCCCCTGACCAAACCGGTAGTGGAGCAGCTGTAAGTGATAGCCCAGCTGAAGGCAACGTAGGTGATCCCCGCATCTGGAGCCAGGGCAGACTCAGGCCCCTGACTTGGCCCAGCTGGTGTTTGTTGCAGGGGAACCTGTGCAGACTGGGACTCTTCAGGATCAGGCCCCAGACTTGGTTCAGATGATGCCTGAGGCAAAGGATCTGGTGCAGACCGAGACTCCTCTGGATCTGAGCCCGAGCCTGAGTCCCCGGCCATCACAAATATGAACGTACTTGAGAACAATTTGAAACATAGCCTGGGGTATGGCATACATGATGAAGCTAACAAATCTGGTGAAAAGAGGAGACGACAAGAATATATTTTTACACAGAGGAACAGTGTTTGTTTATATTCAAGTGCAAAACTTTGTGAACCCATCAATGTTCTTCACTGGGGGAATTTCAAAGTAGCACGTATGGATGAAATGGTACAATAAGTGGGGAGGTGATACTTTTTTTTGCTTTAGGATTTGTAGAAATATTTAAATGCTCGATGTAACTGCTTACAGAAATATTAAAACTGGGTTCATAAAAGTATTATAGGCATCTTACCGTAGCAAATAAAACGTTGCACAACAGTGCGCAGTTATATTTAAACACTTTGGGTTTTCTCATTGAGAATGATAAAAAATAATAATTTCAAAACAGAACTGCCAAAATATATTGAAATATCTGGAAAAAACAACCTAGAAGCACTTTCAAGACCAGTGACCTCTCGTTTCTCCTCTCTTCCAGTGAGCTTTGAATTTGGAAGAGCTGTGTGGCTGAGGTTCTACCCATCCGCTTACCCTCCATGCCCACACCCAAGTTTTGTCGCCCACCTTGGGGGTGTTGCTGTTGGAATCACCCTAGGCATAGTCATCCTAAGGAACTATGAGCAGAGACTCCAAGACCAGTCCTTATGGTGGATCTTTGTCTCCATGTACGTGGTGTTTGTTCTCTTTGCCATCTTCTGGAACATTTTCGCCTATAGCCTCTTGGACCCGAAACTACCTCCACCTCCTTGAGATCCTGGGTCGAGGGACTCTCAAGGGCAAATGGATAACTTCTCATCTGCCAGCTCCATTTCAAGGGCGGGGTGGGGTGGGATTGAAACGGAGGGTTTATTTTTGTATGAATATCACAGGATATAAGCAAATCCATCTTCTGAAATGGCACAAGTTGAGGGGGAAACTATATGCTGCATGGCTAAGATTGGAAAACGATGACCTAAGCAGGGACTGGCCAATAGAAACTTGTTTGGAAGGAGATTTGGGCATGGAGATTTGCAGGTATCGCCGTAGTCCATAAGGACCAGGCCTTGTATCCATTGATCATGCAAGTAGCTTGGTGTTGCTTTCATGATAAAAAGGCTGACAATTCAGCCCTATATTTGTATAACAGGACACTTAACACCAGCATACTGGTGAATGCTAATGCACATAGTGAAATTTTGTTTGGGTTGCCTACATTTTTCCAGGTTAATCTTCTACCATACTCACAATTTACAAGAGCCATCCATCAGGCCATGAGGGGAAAGCTCTTGCTTCCTTTAACTAAAAGGGCACTCAGCCAAGGATGCTTGGCTTGACGGGTCAGGCTGTTCTTCAGTGCCACTGCTGGTGCCCAGTAAACCTGGACAGATCCTCAGGTCTGCTGCCTTGTTAAGAGGAGCAGGTCTTACAGAAATCTTCCAAGGGGTTCAGCATATATGGGTTCACAACTTGCCAGTGGTAGAGGCCACTTCTCAACTAAAGGACAAACCAAATTGCACAGAAAGATTTGAAAGTGCTTTAACCTGGTTGCTAAATACAACTTCATATTTAATTAGATATTCAGAGTTTGTGACTGGGTTTTCATTCTTGAATACTTTGCAGACCACTTGAATATTTTGTAATTTTTGTGTGGACAATCATGCTATTTTCTTCTGGTTTCTTATTTTCTTCCTTGGTCCTATACATTCTTTTTTTAAAAAAGAGCAAGATCTACTTGCTGGCTGGGAAGGGGTTGCTAGATGTCTCTTAGTTCAGTTATGCTATTCCAGAACATTTCAGCGCACAGAGCGTATAATGGATGTTTCATCTCCCGTCTATAGCACTGGACAAGACAAGAGACCACAACTCTACAGCCCCTTTGATTTTTGGGGTGTTGTTCTTGCAACCTAGGGAGACATATTCAGTCACATCCCCAACAAACATTTCTACGCAGTTCTTATTTGGAAAATGTGGACGTGGTTCCTTTGCCTCATGTGTTTTGAAAAATAGCCATCCGGGCTGCAATGCTGCTTTATGAATTTTGCAGGTGTAATTTAGATACAGTCCTGTACTCAGTGGAGCTTCCTTCTGAGTAGGCATGTAGAAGATTGCACGGTTAGAGGGTCAAATGGGTCAGGGATGCATTTGACGACAGTACCTCGAGTAGGGCTTAGTTCTTGCTAAAGTAAAACGGGAAGGAGATCAATGGCCCTCGAGATGTCATTGAACTCCAGTTCCCATTAGTCCCAACCAGCATAGCCCATGGTCAGGGATGATGGGAGATGTAGTCCACCAACATCCAGAGGGCTGCATGTTCTGGAGTAAACCAAGGCTGGGGAACCTGTAGCCCTCCAGATGTGCTGGCTTACTCCCATTATCCCTGACCATTGGCGTGCTGATGGGACTTGGAGTCCAACAATACCTGGAGGGCCACTGGTACCTCACTCCTGGCATAAAGCAACATCTGACCTGTACCACTTCAAGCAACAAGTATTACTTAACATGACTGAATGCTTTCATGTGAAAATCCCCCGTACTTAGAAAATTAGGTACCAGGGAGAGGGCAGTGCTAGAACATTTCTCCTTTGCATCTAATTTTCTATGTAGAAAACGATTTTGTGTGTTGGAACATTTGAGCGTGTGAGCCCCTACCTGCAGTCTAAAGTGGTGCAGCCCAGACACAGGTTTACTACCTCACTGAAAACTAGCAGATGGATCTTGGGTGTTCTGCAAAAGAAGGGATGAGATCATACCTAGCAGATGATGCGAGCGGCTTCTGTACCAGCTTTGCAATTATATGCTGGAAATCAGCAGAAGCATAGGTCTTTGTGCCAGCTCCTGTTCCTGGACATAAGCTCAGCATGGCTGCTCTAAACTTGGATAATGGGTACATGTTGAAAGATGGGTGGTGTAAGCCATTTCATACAATACCCAGGACAAACTGGGGCCTGCTGACAAGCCAACTTGTGCCTCGTTCCCTGTATTTGTACGACGCATGTTTGCTGCATTCATAAATGGCAATTCCGTCATACACTTAAGATACTGTACGTAGGCATTTTGAAATGTAATGTGTGAAGAGGCCATGCTGGCAGGAAGCTAGCAGAGCTGAGCAAGCAGGGTAAGTCCTAATTTGATTCCTCCAGTTCGATATTGTGGCTGCCAAATGAGCTAACATATCTAAAGTGCTTGGTGACTTCCATGCGAAGCACACTAAAATTGAAACTTAAGTGACAGCAAATGCTGTCTGTTGCAAATAACCCTTATGTCCATTTTGCAGCACAAATAAGCACACCAGAAAGATCCTAGAATAACAGCCCAGGGACACAGCAGTCCTGAGAAAGGGGAGAAATGTACGATTCCTAGCCGTTCCTTTTTTCATACATCTTTCAAAGAGGGGCAATATTTGTTCTCATTTTTTTCTAAAGTTGTTATTCTTTGTCTCATACTATAGTGGTACCTCAGGTTAAGTACTTAATTCGTTCCGGAGGTCCGTACTTAACCTGAAACTGTTCTTAACCTGAAGCACCACTTTAGCTAATGGGGCCTCCTGCTGCTACCGCGCCACCGGAGCACGATTTCTGTCCTCATCCTGAAGCAAAGTTCTTAACCTGAAGCACTATTTCTGGGTGAGTGGAGACTGTAACCTGAAGCGTATGTAACCCAAGGTACCACTGTATTTCTCTAGTAGTGATAGTCAAATCCTCTGGAGTTGTATTTGGAAGCAGCCCAGTAATATTGATCTTTCTCACTAACCATTCAAAAACCCAGAAATCATTCCTCATTTCTTTGGATATTTATTTTCTAGCTTCTAATGATGCATGCACAATGATGAGGCCATGCATATGTGCCTTATCACATTGCTTCCTGGTAATTTTAGTTCCCAGAACCAGTCGCAGTGGCATGCCAATTGGAAATTCAACTACCACCGCCAAACAACCACGCCCAGAACAAGACTGCCCTTTAGTTGGGGATGGAGATCATTGAACACAAAAAACCTTTGCACCAATGCTCATCAGATGAAAGGTTAGTTGTGGGTGGCCTGGTTATGTTATTGACAGAACACTCTGCATGCTTCAGGCACGGTCTAAATTTGCAAACCGGTCATTCAGATATTGCAAGTGGAGTCAGGTCATTGGCAACAGGTTGTTTTTGTTCTTTTAGGTTAATCGACTCCCCCTAGAAAGGGTTAATCTGGATTAAATGGGTGAAAAATGTAGGCTGGCATTTAGATGACAACAGTGTCATGAGGATGCAGCAAAAAATACGCATGGATGTTGAGTACCCATCCCAAAATAAACACCCACCGGGAAGCATCCAACAGGAACACTGGCAACGCTAGAGGTTTGGTGCTTAGAAAGCAGCTGATTTTGAGTACCTGGTTTGCTTACTGCAGAAAAACTGGGGGGGGGGTGCAATGCCACTCATTATGTGACACATGTTCCGTTTATTAGGAGAAGGCTAGAGTCCTGCAGGAAGTCTTTTTACAGTTCACTTGCTTGCGGTTGTTAAATGGAAGATAAGAATTACAGAGCTCAAATCTGACTGAGCTGAAGATGCAATCAAGAAACCAGAATTCTGAGGTCTTGCTGGTCTTTGAATTTTGCCTTGATAGGCTCACAGATTGTTGCCAGGGACAAGCTTAGGCTTTTGAGTGATCGGCACACAGTTTGGCACCAGTCTCATTAATCCAATGAGTTCACGTTAAATCCCTTTTTCCTGTCATAGGCTTCCCCCCCATTATGAAGCCAAAGCCTTGTCTACTTGGGCTTTATCTCTCCACAGGTAAAAACAAAGTGACGGGCCTATGATGACTATAGGTTACATGCTTATCTGATTACAGATAGGTAGCCGTGTTGGTCTGCCATAGTCAAAATAAAAAAATTCCTTCCAGTAGCACCTTAAAGACCAACTAAGTTAGTTCTTGGTATGAGCTTTCGTGTGCATGCACACTTCTTCAGGAAGTCCATCGGTATCTGAAGAAGTGTGCATGCACACGAAAGCTCATACCAAGAACTAACTTAGTTGGTCTTTAAGGTGCTACTAGAAGGAATTTTTTTATTATGCTTATCTGAGTTATTTTCTACTAATGAAATGTCCACCTTATGAAAGGTGTGTATCTGAGTTGGAGTGTGTGTGTGTGTGTGTGTGTGTGTGTGTGTGTGTGTGTGTGTGTGTGTTTTGCCGGGAACTCAGGGAGAGCTGCCCATTTGGTGAGGATGGCTGGGCTTCACAGTATAGCCAGAGAGCTCCAAGTTAGAGAAGGCTAGGGAGCATGCTTCTAGAATGTGACAATGTCCTGATCCACAGGTCCAAATGAGGTCCTGTGCGAGTGATTTGATGCAGGGATACCAAATGTCAGAGTGGCCAATTCTACTGCTTTAGTAGAAGGAAGTGTAAACTTACAAAACAGCCTGCAGAGCCTTGCTGCCGTTTCAGATTCGGGACAGGCACCAAAACAGCAAACGTTTCATCGTGACTTATCTGCTCCCGGGAATGCATGGCTTCCAAGTTACAAGAAAGGAGATTCCGACTAAACATCAGGAAGAACTTTCTGGCAGTAAGAGCTATTTGACAGTGGAACGATCTCCCTTGGGAGGTTGTGGACTCTCCTTCCTTGGAAGTTTTTAAGGAGAGGCTGGATGGCCTTCTGTCATGGGTGCTGTAGTTGAGATTCCTGCATTTGCAGGGGATGGATTTAGATTACCTGTGGGGTCCTTTCCAACTCTACGATTCCATGAGTCTATGAAAAGTGAGAGGTGGGTACACAGCAGTAGCATGGATGATATTCTGAATTGTGACTCCTAAGCCCTGTTCTCATAAATAGCAGGTGAGGGCAATATTGCAACCCACATGACTGAATGCTCCTTCGCTCAAAATAATAATCCCCACATCGTGTTAGCTGGTTATCTCTCGCTTGGACTACTGCAATGCGCTCTACGTGGGGCTACCTTTGAAGGTGACCCGGAAACTACAACTAATCCAGAACGTGGCAGCTAGACTGGTGACTGGGAGCGGCCGCAGAGACAACATAACACCGGTCTTGAAAGACCTACATTGGCTCCCAGTACGTTTCCGAGCACAATTCAAAGTGTTGGTGCTGACCTTTAAAGCCCTAAACGGCCTTGGTCCAGTATATCTGAAGGAGTGTCTCCACCCCCATCGTTCTACCCGGACACTGAGGTCCAGTACCGAGGGCCTTCTGGAGGTTCCCTCACTGCGAGAAGCCAAGTTACAGGGAACCAGGAAGAGGGCCTTGTCCGTAGTGGCATCCACCCTGTGGAACGCCCTCCCACCAGATGTCAAAGAGAACAACAACTACCAGACTTTTAGAAGACATCTGAAGGCAGCCCTGTTTAAAGAAGCTTTTAAAGTTTGATGTATTATAGTATTTTAATATTTTTTTGGAAGCCGCCCAGAGTGGCTGGGGAAGCCCAGCCAGATGGGTGGGGTATAAATAATAAATTATTATTATTAGCTGTCAAGGAAAAGGATTTCAGCCTAGTCTTCTCCCTGACATACAAATTTATCTGTCTGGAGCAGTATTCAATCAAGTCCCCATCTGCCCTGCTATATCCCCGAAACAGGTTTATTTCCTCACCTCCTTTTTCATGAAGGGCCAAATTCAGTGGCAGAGCATCTGGCTTGCATGTACTGTAGAAAGTTCTAGGTTCCATCCCTGGCTTCTCAAAACAGCTGAGAATGTCCCCTGACCGAAAACCCCTGGAGAGCAGCTGCCAAGCGGTGTAAACAGTCTTGAGTTAGATGGGTCAGTGGTCTGATTCATGTGTGCCTATGAGAACTATACCTCAGTGCTGCGGTGAAGAGAATTTCCTGCATAATGAGGCTCTTGGCTCAGATAAAACATTTTACTTTTGAGGTTGAAATCTGCTTCCCAACCACATAATCTGCCCCCAACCATAGCAAAGGACACTCCATCATGGAGCAAGGGCAAGAGACGAAAACACTTCTCATTGATCTCACCCTATTCACATCATATCCTTTATGACTGTCATCAACCCCAAATCTAGTTTGCAGTTCTCCTCCACAACCCCCACCCTGCATCCGAGGCAAATGAAATCTTCTGCAAGGTTTCTAGCTAATGCCTCTGCAAAGCTTAGACATTTTGCCACTCAGATCGCACAAGAATGGAGGCCGTTCTGAGTTAAACTGCCTCTTAAAGTCACCCAGTCGTTCTGGGATATGTCTGCGCCAATGAGTGATTAGAGGATAATTTTCTCCTTTACCTCCAGATGTCCTTGCTAGCTTACAACATTGCAGACTGCTGTAGATTAATTGCATCTTGCAGCGAGTCTTAGCCTCGTCACAAAAAGTCTTCGTGTTTAACTCTGCTCCTGCCAGAATCTCTGTGCCGTAGACTCAGCCTTCCTTTAAATATATTCAAAATAATTAAAATGCTGCGTCGGTGAGGGAGAACATGCAGGGTTTCATACTGGCAAACGTGGACTTAGAGACAGAACGTGCTGTCACATCCGCTCTTTTCTTTTATAATGAAGTATTACAGCATAGGGTTTAAAGAGCAACTGACAGGGAAGGGTGATGCGAGAGACAGATTGCTCAGCTCCTACGGGGACATCTACCGGGCAGCGTTACGTAGCTACTCTTTCTAAAGGCTGTGTTCACAAATTTCAAATTGGATTTTTCATGCGCCTGTTCCGGACTAATTCTACTGCTCTATATATAGAAGCAGATGGCCGTGTTTATTAATTGTGTTTCTATGTCGAGTCTGGCTTAAGGTCCTGGAAGAAATCCCTAGATAAATGAAGAATTTGCTCCAGAACCCCCATGACATCAGCCCGTGCACTGAGATGTGCACAGTGAGTTTGGGCATGTTAGACGTAGAGTCCAGTCCTGCACACAGCTTTCAGCTTGGTGGGCTTCAGCAAATCAGACAGATGGGGCAAAGGAAGTGGAATATGTTGCAAGGTTTGATCATGCTCTTGTCGGCTCATCTGTACTATTGGGAATCCAGTTTGCAGGGGGGGGGAGCAATGGATTGGATATGTATGTTCTCAATCACCCCACCTTCTTTCCCCTGCAGATCCATTTGGCCCCAATTAATTTTCTGTCAAAGCACATGAAGGAAAGTGAAGCGGTTTTCTACTACATGACGTGGCAGGTGGGAAAGGGTTAAGCAACTCCAATGTTTCAGGTGTGTTTTCTCTACCTGTCACTGAACACAATCCAGGGTGCAATTTTGCAGCTCAGAAAGTGGTGACCAGGCCTGTATTTGCTACTGAAAGTATAGACCAGGGTTTCCCAAACTTGGGTCTCCAGCTGTGTTTGGACTACAACTCCTATCATCCCTAGCTAGCAGGACCGATGGTCAGGGATGATGGGAATTGTAGTCCAAAAACAGCTGGAGATCCAAGTTTGGAAAACCCTGCTGTAGACTGTCTCTGGCCTAGTTCAGATTTAACAGGAACGCTTAGGCCTCCTGCACTTATTTCCCTTTTCTCTTCTTCGACACCTGTAGCTTATCAGAAACTTTCATTTCACCTTTAAGGGAATTTTTATGTAATGTCAAAACTCAAGGAACTGGTTTGTTTAACCTCTAGTTAGTGACCAAAGCAGGATATGAAGCCACAGCTTGATCCTGGTTTGTTTTCACTAACCCTTGTTTAAATAAACCAGGGTTCAAAGTCTAGACATCACAGGGAACTGTGGTTTGTTTGAAGGAGTTTCCAGTCTACTGATGGGTGCAGAAAAGAAGTGTGAAACCTTGAGGATCTTGATGTTTTGGTCATGGAGTAGGAACCATGGGTCTCTGTTTTAATATATTTACAATTTGAGGCTGAATGGTTTCTTAATGGCTACCAACACAATGGTGTTTATGCAGCCATAATTTCTTAGAAGTCACTTTTTGGTTTACATTTTAAACTTTGAAAAAGCCGTCCTGTCTTTTCAGCAAGGTAAGCGGCTGCAGTGGAAACTTCACAGTGGGGAAAGATGATAACATTAAACAAAATAATTTAAAAATTAATTTTATAAAATATATGCCCCAACTGGCAAGGTTGCAGAAGCAGCCCTACCCAAATTGTGATACCCACCTGGGCTTCCGACTCAACTAGCTGAATGAGTATTTTGGTTCAGATGCAGAAATGTGTCCCCATCCAATTCTAGCCAGTGTGGAAATGAGCACAGCTGAACTTTGCAAATGTTGACCAAAAAAGAAAAAACTTGCCGCTAAAATTTTATCAAGTGCCATCAAACTCTGACCTGGTCTTTCCCGCTAAGTAGAATTGTGTCTAACCAATACTGAACTTATTTACAAACAGGCAAAGCTTTCCCCACTTAATCAACTTACAAAGCAACATCACATTTTAAAGACAGTCAAAATGGAATCGAGTACAGTCAAACCTCGGTTGTCAAACATATTCCATTCCGGAAGACTGTTCGACTTCTGAAACGTTAGACAACGGAGGCGCAGCTTCCGATTGGTTGCAAGAGCTTCTTACACTCAAGCAGAAGCCGCACCAGATGTTCAGGTTCCGAAAAAGGTTCAAAAACCAGAGCATTTACTTCCGGGTTTTCGGCGTTCAGGAACCGAAACGTTCGAAAATGGATCTGTTTGAGAACCGAGGTTTGACTGTACTTGAAATAAATCTACACCAGAGTTACGGGGAAAAAAACCTCATGCATATTAAGACTCTTGGGATTACGTGCTGCTCGTATTTCATCTGCTTTCAGGATAGAATGAAAATTTGGGTTTCTAACAGCCTCAACCACACAAATTCAGCCACACACATTTGTCATCTCACCATAACTACCAGGTTTGGAAACAGGCCTATTATCTTTGTACCAAGTCTCTGTGACCCTGCATTAATGTGTGGATGGTGTTCGTTGACCCCAAAATGTCTTTACAAGCCTGGAAGAGGGAAGAATTTTACATACTAACTTTTCAAGTCCTGCACATAAACTCTCTAAGCAGCTCATATTGGGCACACTGCCCAATCTTCAGTGTCCATCTTCCCAAAAGCCTTTCAAGTGGAACATCATTTGTGTGATAGTGGATGCACACATTCCTAACATCCTAGGTCACCTTCTATTGCAGGTTCAAGTTTACGAGTGGGGCAGGTTGTTGCAAAGTCTCTGAGGTTTGTTCACATGCAAAGCTAACTTCTAAACTCAACAGTTGTAAGTAGCATCTTAGCACTTCTTGCTGCAAGCCTCTTTTCATCTGCATAGTGCAAACTGAAGAACCTATTTATCACAAAGATTTAGGGGTGGGATTCACCTAACAAACCCATCAGCAGAAGCCCTGTGCAATGGCTTCCACTTCCACAAGATGGCTTCCCCCCTCCCCCCCCCAAAAAAATAGGGAGTGGGAGGAGGGGTCAGGGGAACCCAGCTGACATTTGTAATAGTGCGATGTTGAATTTCACCCATTATATTCAACCATTCAGTACGGTAACAAACTGAAGTGAAACAAAAGCAAACTTGCTTGAAGGGAAATGCATTTTAATATCATAATTAATCACTGATTTCTAATTGGAAAAAGTTCTTCCCAGAATCCCAAACCAGAATACAAATTAGTAACACAGAGAGCTTTACAAGGCACACAGAATTTCACGGGTTGAATTTATGCAGTAAAAATGTTTTTCACCAAATTTAATAGCTCTATTAGTCACCAAGCACGTCCTGCCTCCCCACAGCGTCTGTTAAGTTTACGGAATAAAGCTAGATCGATGAAGCTTTCCTTTCTTTTGCTTGCACTGTTAGTACCTCCCTCCATAGCTAATCATCATAGCACCAAATGAAGTAATTCTGCCTTAAAAAATAATAATAATGCTGAACAGAATATGCTTTTCCCATCAAGGGCTATTAGAGCACACACAGTACTTGCAAAGTAGCATGCTGTAACGTCAAAATATTTTTCTATGGTGTACATACTTTATAGTTTTGTTCTAACAGTTATTTGTGCACGGGTTCAATTTGAGGTTTACTGTTCAGCTTCTTCTCTTTTTATTAACATGGTGGTCGATATAAACACGCCAAAAAATAAATAAATAAAAGCGACATGTAAAGGTTTTCTTTTGTGTGCGGGGGGGGGGGTGTTGGTTGTCCACATTTTACAATTGCAACTATAATTAACGGCTATTTCGACAGGTGTGTCGTTAGTCTTGAAATCTGGATTTGGATATTGCTTTAGCCCGATTCTTTCGGACCAAGCTCTAGCAGAGGCCATCCATCCATAAACTTAAGTACAGTGGTGCCCCGCAAGACGAATGCCTCGCAAGACGGAAAACCCACTAGACGAAAGGGTTTTCCGTTTTGGAGGTGCTTCGCAAAACGAATTTCCTATGGGCTTGCTTCGCAAGACGAAAATGTCTTGCGAGTTCCTGCAGGGTTTTTTTCCACCCCTTTTTTCCCAAGCCGCTAAGCCGCTTAACAGCTGATCCGCTAAGCCGCTTATCAACTGATCTGCTAAGCCGTTTAACAGCTGATCCGCTAAGCCGTTTAACAGCTGATCCGCTAAGCCGCTTATCAGCTGATCCGCTAAGGCCGCTAAGCCGCTAATAGCGCTAATCCGCTACGCCGCTAATGGGCTTGCTTTGCAAGACGAAAAAACCGCAAGACGAAGAGACTCGCGGAACGGATTCTTTTCGTTTTGCGAGGCACCACTGTAGCCACATGCAGATCTCTCGCTAGGATTGCCTAAGAGCAAGTCACAGGCTAGAAAAACTCACCCCCCCCCCAAGTACAGGACTGTTAACTGTGCCGCTCCAAGCTGGATTAGTTTTTGCACATGCATCCCTTAAAAGATTGCCTCACCTTTACAAGCGGATGGTCAGAGCAAACTGCCAATTTTCTGTGTATATTATACACAGAGCCCATTACGGCACTTAAATTTAACTTTTTGAATTGGGGCCTTTGGGAGGGAGGAATGTGTTTTTGAAGGACTGTGCCCCCTGAGTAGGTGAAAACTAGAAGTGGCCCTGTTTTAAAGAAAAGTGAAAAATGATTGAACCTCTCGCGATACATTTCTCCATTAAACGAAATATAGGCAAATTGAGAACGGAGGCAGTTTCTAGATATATCTGGCCAAAACTGAGTGTTTCTATCCAGTCTGGGGCGAATACACCTGTGGAATCGCTCTTCTGCACACAAACACACACACATATATCACAGGTGGTGCACTGCAGAAACATGTACAACAGAGCTGGGTGTGTGTAGTGCATTTTAAGAAGCTATATTCCCACTGACTTCAGGGGGGCGAATGTGGTTGTGGGGCAGGGACTGGATTTAATCCCCATATACATACACCCCACCTTCCCCGGGCGAAATGTCTGGTGGCAAGGATTGTAGCATCTAAATAAATAAAGAGGCCTACATGCGTGGGAAATTTTATCTCAGCTGCTGCTCTAAGAGGATCCTCAGACTGCATCTCTAAACACCCCAGAGCTTGAAAAAGCAGTGGTGCCAGCCTCCACAAACAGGTTACCTTTTAAAGGGCTCCCTCATTTCACAACCCCAGGTTATTTTAAACTCCAGGGTATTGGGAGAAAGGTGGCAATAGCCGATTTCATTTTTAAAAAATCTGGTTGTCTGCACAGATTTCCAGGTACTTGGCTTTTACAGTCTTGCAGTCACAACCTCAAGGCAAATGCATTCGGAAACTACACAGAGATATTCTGGATCAGTTATCAAATCGTGATGCGCAAGCAAAGTACAAAGCAGAATTTTTTTGGGTCGTTTCACTGTAATCTGCTCTGACCGTTTAATTTTTGTAACACACCCTGGGACCTGCAGGTAAAGTACAGTTAATGATAATATAATATTATAATTTTAAAGTGTTATATGTGATCAATCTTTCATCAGTTTATATTCTTAAATTTATATTCTTAAACCTGATCTGAATATTGAATCATGATCCACTGGGGTTGCTTTAATTAACTATTTTCTTAATAGGTAACCCTAACACCATCACTGACATGAAAATGCGGTTTTGGTCCAGTTGTGGAAGACTTCAAACGATATAACCTCCTATTCCCAAAGTAAGAAAAGAAAGTAATTAGCTTTCACATAATAAGTTAATGAAAGAGAACTCTTTTTCCACAAAAGGGGGGGGGAATGCAAGAGTTCTCTAATCGTCCAAAGTTTTTAAGTACAAATGAAACAGCGAATTCTATTTCACAAATGAGGATTCAGAATATTAACCCACCTTCGGGCCACTTTAAGGCTCATTACAAACTTGGGCTGTTGGTCTATGCTCACAGTTTACGCTTTAGATCTGAGAGAAGTGTGCCTTTTCCTGAACACTTGGATCAAATGTTGCGAGGAACTAGAACCAAGTGCAGCTCTCTGCAAAGCGTGCACCTGGTTCTTTGAAAAGCAACATTTCCTTCTCTCCCAGAGACACACTAATTCTGCAATGTGTACGTAGCCCCAAGTTCAGGAGAAGGATTACAAACCGGCTCTCTCATGAACTCCTCGAGGACATTTATTACGTTTTTGGCTTCCGGCATCTCTCCGTGTTCAACTTTCACAATCTTCAGGAGGACGTCTCCGCTGCCACAGTTCTTCAGAAACAAGTAGCACTTGAACAAAGCGTAATGGTTCATTTCTGCCTGCCTGATGAAGCGCTTCAGGTTGTTGATGTCTTGTATGGCCTAGAATGACAGCATCGAACGTTTGATGGTCACGTGCATCTCTTAGATGGAGAAGAAACTATACATGTAAACAGACAAATTGCGGACATTTCCTCCCCCATTATCTCTACGGGGAGTCTCTGCACGCAGGCTAGAATGAACACTGGCAATAGCACAAGATCAGCTGTTCAGAGCAAAGGTGCAGGATTGACTCCCCGTGCAAATCAGCTGCTCGGTATGACTGCCAATCTTCCTTTTATAGATGGCAACTGATTGTGTACCAACGCACATACAGATGCAGCTGTTTCAGGGATCCTGTCTATACCATGCCAATATATGCATTGGGAGCAGTAAACAAGAATTTTTGTAGGAATAAAGGTAAAGGGACCCCTGACCATTAGGTCCAGTCGTGACCGACTCTGGGGTTGCAGCGCTCATCTCGCTTTATTGGCCGAGGGAGCCAGCGTACAGCTTCCGGGTCATGTGGCCAGCATGACTAAGCCGCTTCTGGCAAACCAAAGCAGCGCACGGAAACGCCGTTTACCTTCCCGCTGGAGTGGTACCTATTTATCTACTTGCATTTTGACGTGCTTTCAAACTGCTAGTTGGGCAGGAGCAGGGACCGAGCACCGGGAGCTCACCCCGTCGCGGGGATTCGAACCACCGACCTTCTGATCAGCAAGTTCTAGGCTCTGTGGTTTAACCCACAGCACCACCCGCGTCCCTTCCGTAGGAATAGCTTATCCTTAATTTGAAAATAGTGACCTCAAAAGCAACAGGCTCAATCCATTTTAAGCACTTTTAGCCTCAACTGGTTTCTGGAGAAAATAAAGCTTCTCTCTCCTACTGGAATCCGCAAGACTTAAAAGTGTTTGACAGTACAATCCTAGGTGTGTCTTCTCAGCTTCAGTGGGACAGGTAAGTAGGTATAGGATCACAGTCTAAATTTCACTCGATTACACCCAGCAATTACTGCCACCTTTACGGTACTTACCTAGAACAGAAAACAGTTCGTTTTCTTCCATACAAAAATTTCTGTTCATAGTATCTAGTTGCAGATTAATGTATGCTAAAACACAGAGATTCAAATCCATGGAATGTGGAACGGCAAAGGGAGTAATCCAGGGATATAGAAAACCAGTAAGAATTTTGTTACTTCAGGTGAATGCTGATTGTGTCTTGATTCCAAAGTTCTTTGGCTAAACTGGCTAATAGTTTAGGGCCATCCCAACATTAAACACTTGCAGAGTGAATGAGATTCATCCTCAATTCATAAGCAGCATGTGAAGGTATCCAGAAATCTATACTATTTCCACCAACTCAAGTACAGGCAGTGACCATTTTAGGGGTATCTGAAATGTGCATGATTGTGCATGTGTAAATTGCACCAGAAGAGGCCCAAAAATGTCACAAAAAGGGGTGGGAAAGGGTGTTTGCAGGCTTTTTCAATGGTGTTTCAAATACAGGCAATTTCACTTAAATGGGTGGTTGCCTCAGAACGTAACCCCCACGTAAATGTGGGGGTTGCCTGTATAACAATAATGTGTTACCTTCAATTTAAAGTTCTCCAGTATTTGCCGGAAGAGAAACGGATTTCCCCCTTCGGAGCCATTGAGAAATGCTTGCATCCAGTATTCACAGAATTTGTCACTACCTGAGACATATTTGGAAATAAAACAAAGTATTATAGGAATTTCCAAAAGGCTGGTGTGTCTTCTCCTTATAAGCACTGTAAATAACATGAGAAACGCGATCCGTACGATGTAAGAAAATAATATATGAGAAGCCATTTGTGATTGCTAGAGGGGAGAATGGAGGCAAGTGCTGACCTCTTAGAAATCATAGAATTGTAGAGTTGGATGGGACCCTGAGGATCATCTAGTCCAATGCCCTACATTGCAGGAATATGCAGCTGTCCCATACGGGAATCGAACTTGCAACCTTGCCATTATTAGCACCATGCTCTTACCAACTAAGCCATCCAGGAATGGAAGCATGCAGAATGCATAGCCTTAGGATGGTGCGAGGCCAACTGCCCTCTCTCATGAGTGCCATGTAAGTAGATGAACTTATCTGGCATATTTATAACTGGGAAAATACTAAGGCACAGGAAACCATTGGGGGCAACACTATAGGATGGCTGCTTGTGGAGGTATCCGCTTGGCTAATGAGGGAGAAACAATGCTATAGACTAGAAGGACCCTCAGTTTGATCCAGCAGGGCTCTTGTGATGTTCAGGCGCTACTTTTTTTTGTGGGGGTAGGTTGGCCAAAGTTGTTGGACCCATTTGTTGTTATTTTCCCGGATATTTTAGCGATTTCCGCCTGGACACTGCTTCTGACTGCAGTACAGTGGTACCTCGGGTTAAGTACTTAATTCATTCCAGAGGTCCGTTCTTAACCTGACATGGTTCTTAACCTGAAGCACCACCTTAGCTAATGGGGCCTCCTGCTGCCGCCGCGCCACGAGAGCACGATTTCTGTTCTCATCCTGAAACAAAGTTCTTAACCTGAGGTACTATTTCTGGGTTAGTGGAGTCTGTAACCTGAAGCGTCTGTAACCCGAGGTACCACTGTACAGTGGTACCTCTAGTTATGAACTTAATTCGTTCCGGAGCTCCGTTTTTAACTTGAAACTGTTCTTAACTAGAGGCATGCTTTCGCTAATGGGGCCTCTTGCTGCCGCTGCACCGCTGGCACACGATTTCCATTCTCATCCTGGGGCAAAGTTCTCAACTTGAGGTAACTCTTCCAGGTTAGCTGAGTTTGTAACCTGAAGCGTTTGTAACCTGAGGCGTTTGTAACGCGAGGTACCACTGTATTCAGGATATGTCCGGGGAATTCTGGGCGTATGGCAACCCTAGTCTATGTTGTGGATACATAGCATAGCTCCAAGTCAAAAGTGCACCATGAAGACCATTTTTAAAAATAAGATAAATACACGATGATCTTTAACTATTCTAAATTTGTTTTGGGTTAAACAAAACAAAAAAACCTGCACTGCAGTTCAACAGCCTGACAATTTGCCAGTGCTTCTTAAAAAGCAACAATTAGAATTAGAAAACAACTGTACATGGGACAATTTAATCACAACCGTAGCCTTGGTCCATAATGAGAACTCGTGACAAGAAGACCATTGGACAACCCGAGCTTTGCAATGTGATCTAAAGCGTAGGATAACTGGAGGACAAAACCGGTAGACTAACTCCACACCCCAGATTGTGTGTCCGGATCACCCTTGTGGCATGGAGAGATCATCCCAAAATAAACAAGTGTCATTTCAGAGCAATATTGCAGTAAGTGATAGAGCAATAAGCAACATTGAAGACTCCAAGCATTTCCCATTGCTAGCCACTCTGAAGACTGACACCACCTATAATATGCCTGAAACCTCTCTTGCCTGCAAATCTCACCTGCATTGTGGAACTGAGGCTGTGGCCCACTGCAGTCAATCACCACCGGCGTGTGTCGTTCCTCGGTCATTGCCATACACAAGGAAGTCATGGTGGCTTCCCGGACAAGATCTTGAAGGCTTGCAGCTCTAAGGAACCTGAGAAAGAATGTGCATTTTTTTAAAAAAAGTGTTCATCACTAAGCTCAAGACAGGGAGAGGGCAAGGCAGCTGCCGTGTAACAAGCCAAGCTACGTATGGGAAAGGCAAACTTAATGGGTGGTTTACTCTTACCTGTTAATATCCTTCTTTGTCCTTTCATCGGGCGCTTTAACTTCAACTGGAGTGCAACTCAGAGCCTTGAAACGGGAAAGTTATAATGTCAGTGTTCTGTATAATGAGGTAGACTGGAGTGGCTAACCTGCGGCTCTTCAAATATCGCTGGACTCCTTCATCCATCAGCCACGGCCAGCGTGGTCAGTGGTCAGGGATGCTAAAGCCCAACAACTTCCGGCGAGTCACACCTGATGTAGACTTAGGCGGCAGTCCTGCACCCACTTACCTGGGATTAAGTCCCACTGTATTTAGTGAGATTTACTTCTGCACAGTCATGTATATGATGATAACCGACACAATTTCTCTTCAAAGTAAATATCCCCCGCTCCACTTATTTTATCTTTACAACATGGCTTATTTGATATATGGTGACCATTAAGCTAGGGAGCTTCCTGGCGAAACAGGGTTTCAATCTCACATCATCCGGGTCCAAACTCAATACTCTGCCTACCAGACTCTCTCTCATCTGTAGAGAAGCTGTGTCTCTTGCTCTCTAAGGACAAATGGATGTTTCCTCTCTCTAAAAATCAATGGATTTGTCTTTGGCTGTGTGTCTTTGTTAAGCACGTAAAAGTAAACCTCATTTGCAGTAGAAGAAGTAAGAGTTGTATGAAGCAAAATTTACTATTTTAAAGTGGGAAGTTTAATCTCACCTTGCATTTCTGAACAAAAGAAATGCCGGCATGTTTTTAAACCTACATTCCTGATCAATGGTCCAAACACCTGGTCTGTCCTCTACTTAGACTGAGGTTTACTTACTGGTGACTGGGAGTGGCCGCCGAGACCATATAACACTGGTCCTGAAAGACCTACATTGGCTCCTAGTACATTTCCAATCACAATTCAGTGTTGGTGGTGACCTTTAAAGCCTTAAACGGCCTCAGCCCAGTATACCGGAAGGAGCATCTCCACCCCCATCATTCAGCCCAGACACTGAGGTCCAGCTCCAAGGGCCTTCTGGCTGTTCCCTCTCTGCAAGAAGCAAAGCTACAGGGAACCAGGCAGAGGGCCTTCTAGGTAGTGGCACCCTTCCTATGGAATGCCCTCCCATCAGATGTCAAGGAAATAACCAAGTATCTGACTTTTAGAAGACATCTGAAGGCAACCCTGTTCAGGGAAGTTTTTAATGTTTGATTGCTTTATTATTATTATTATTATTATTATTATTATTATTATTCTGTTGGGAGCCGCCCAGAGTGACTGGGGAAACCCAGCCAGAAGGGCGGGGTATAAATAATAAATAATAATAATAATAATAATAATAATAATAATAATAATAATAATAATTACTACTACTACTACTACTACTACTACTACTACTACTTTGGGCACCATGGCTAATTCAGCAATAAACTAAACCACTATTAATGGACTTTTCTCTTTGACAGAGTTATATTCCCATGTGCAAACAGAACTGCAACTGCAAACTGTCAAAAAGCAATGAGTTGAACAGAAAAGTCGTTCTGGGATGTGTGAAACTGTACTCACGGCATGTAACACAAAGGAAAGTTTCTCCTGGAAAAGCTTCACCACTCTCTGAATAGGACAGATTGAATCCTCAAACCAAGTTGCCAAGAGAGGCTTAACACAAGTCTCCAGATTATCTTGCTGCAACAAATTGAAAAGAGTGAAACTTTTACATGGAACCGTGAAGTTTAGTTCAGATAAACGACTCCTGACAATCTCTACTCATGGAGCTTTCAGCTAACATTCATTCTTAATTCCAAATCATGCAAGGCCGACAACAGCTGTCATCTTGAATCAAACAGCTCAGCAGAAGCAACATAATGGTGGAAATCCGATGAGCTACTTTAGGCACATGTAGGGTGGCGCTGTGGTCTAAACCACTGAGCCTAGGGCTTGCTGATCAGAAGCTCGGCGGTTCGAATCCCCGTGATGGAGTGAGCTCCCGTTGCTTGGTCCCAGCTCCTGCCAACCTAGCAGTTCGAAAGCACACCGGTGCAAGTAGATAAATAGGCACCACTGTGGCGGGAAGGTAAACGGCGTTTCCATGCGCTGCTCTGGTTCACCAGAAGCGGCTTAGTCATGCTGGCCACATGACCCAGAAAAACTGTGTTGGCTCCCTCGGCCTGTAAAGCGAGATGAGCGCCGCAACCCGAGTCGTTCGCGACTGGACTCAACTGTCAGGGATCCTTTACCTTTAACGTAGCAGAACCTCCACACAGCATCACAAACTGCTCTTGAAACTCCCCCAAGACGCAGAAGTGGCTTCACCCTGAAGCCCTGGGGAGCTGCATTTCAGAAACGCAAGCCCAGCACAAGAACCTAGAAGCCATTGCGCAGCCCTTTAAATCCCAGGCAGTATATTCCAATGAAGGTTGGTAGGTTTTTTTGTAGTTAACTCTGAAGTCAAAATTGGAGTGTCTCTGAACAGAGAGCAAACCAACAGCGATCAACACTTGCCTCTAAATCCAGGTTAATTTTCAGGTCCTGAACATATCTGTCAAGCTCAAGTCTGAATGTAAACTCTTAAGGAAACAATGTGTTTGTTAAAGCATCTGAAGTGTTTCTGACGTTAAGGTCCAGGCTCTGCAGCCCTTGACTTCTAACTATTGTGGAAAGACAAAAAGGCCCTCCAAATGAATCTAATTCTAGGAATTGTTGAATTCAAGGAGCAGACGACACCTTCAGATGTGCGCCGTCAGAAGTATAATAAACCAGACTACATAGATTTAGGTACATGGGGATGATGAAATTTGCACATCGTTTCTCAGGAAAAGATTGAAATAGAGTTTGTGGATCCATTGCACATCCGTTACGTTCTTTCTGCACTAAGAAGTCATTACTTTCAAATGTGAACATATATTGGTCAGCCTTTGGAGGGTGGGGGAATTCTTTCAGCCTGGTTTTTGAAAAGCTTTTGCCTTCTGTTTTCCAAATACAACCCTGGAAAAATGGGGCCTACTTAAAAAAAAAAGCAAAACAAAACAAAACCAGTATTCTCAGATGTTTATAGCCAAAACCACAAAAGAATGATCAGGGCATACATATGCTGTGGTCTGCATGCTGTCATCTTTGGCTGAATTCAATGAAGCAACCACAGTATTACCCACTTGAAAAAAATGACTTTTCCGCTCATAGTCTCCTCTTACACACACACACACACACACACACACACACAAAGATAAAAGGATATAGTTCAAGTCCCTTCTCTGAGCCTCCCAAAAAACAGATCACGTAGTCTAGAGCACAGCTGCTCAATTCTGCGTTTGCCATTTCTGTACATTTTTCTGGCTGGAAGAGGCAGTAATAGCAACCAACTCGGCTTTCTGGAATACTGAAAAGAGAAATTCTGAATTAATCACAGAGTGATTTTTATTCTTTTATCTCTCACCATAACCTGTCCACTCGCCGATCACATCATAAACCCAGCACTTGCTTGAGAGTCTGGATTCTACCCAGCCACTTCAATCTAGTGTCAATACAACTTGCTTTATGCCTCCATTAACTTCTTCGCTGTACCTCAAAAATTTGCCCCAAGAGTTCAAAAATCACCCTTCCCTTAACCTTGCATTCAAGAGCAAACAAACTGTAGGTGATGTCTTAATGGAGTTACGATGCAGCCAAGTTGGGCATTTTTAAAACAAAGCAATGTTTTAGAATTATTACTATTTATTAAATTCACATACCACCCTTTATCTGAAAATCGCAGGGCAGGTTTACAAAATAAAACACAAAAGCAATAGAAACGTAGGGAAAAAGCACAGAAGCAATTTAAGAGATCTTACCCAACTGCTTAAGAGCCAGCTGTTCATGGCTCCCAGGCTAAAGGCTTATCCATTCTTCCTTGCATTCAGTTCCTGTAAGTCCCTATCCTATCCTTCACTACCCCATTGATAATAACCCTCTCTTTTCTTTTTGGCATGCATTTCGAAAACAGCTTTTGGAGATCAAAGGGAGCTGGAGACAAAAGGACAATTTAGGCTTTGAGCTGTAGAAATGGGAGGAAAAGAGACCAGAACAGGTTTGTGTGAAGGACAGATGCAATTATCTTCCTCTTGCTTACTTGCCTCTAATCCAGGCATTTCTGGGAGCATGGGAAAGATGGGTGGGGGGCTGGGCTTGTTGGCAATTCAGACAGAAAGGAGGGACTTCTCCCCCCCCTGTTTCTGTCGTGTGTGTGTGTGTGTGTGTGTGTAGCCCGGTCCACATTTAATTAATTACTTACTTACATTAATGGAATAAATACCATTTTAACAAGCTAAAATGGCATCACTATTTGACCCGACAATACATTTTTCATTTTAATGTCAATTGTTTTGAACAAGTACTTCTAAAAATTGTCACTGGCAGGCACTGTTTACCTGGGAGTAGGCCCCACCAAACTCAATGGGACTTGTTTCTGAGTTGATAAAATCACACTGTCCATTGATTAAAATCCATTTGATTAATCAACTAAGACTTCATTAATCAGCCCTCGTTTACTCATAAGTCTCCCTAAGCTCAACAGGCTTATTCCCAAGTAAATCAGGATTGGATTGCTGCCACACTTATAAAATGTACTACTCTAATCAAGATTTTAGTGAAGATCATGTATTTCAGTTTGCTCTTAATCACCAAACCATTATAACTTTAGCTATCCTAAACTCTAAAACACATTGGCACCCCAGGTAGTTTAAAATATGAGTCATGGCTTGTATGCATTATGGATTCCTACGCCTGCTACTCTTGGCACACTATACAGTGGTACCTCGGGTTACATACGCTTCAGGTTACATACGCTTCAGGTTACAGACTCCGCTAACCCAGAAATAGTACCTCGGGTTAAGAACTTTGCTTCAGGATAAGAACAGAAATCGTGCTCCGGCGGCGCGGCGGCAGCAGGAGGCCCCATTAGCTAAAGTGGTGCTTCAGGTTAAGAACAGTTTCAGGTTAAGAACGGACCTCCGGAACGAATTAAGTTCTTAACCCGAGGTACCACGGTAATGGCAAGAAAATATAACCATGGCAGTGTAAGCAGAGCTGCCCCTAATACCACATTTTTATTTGAAGGCGAAAGATTGTGTAACTTTGTGCCGTCTTCAAAAATTTCAGAGACACAAGAAGAAAGGAATTAAATTTCCCAGCAGACTAAATGAAGTTTCCATGGTAGCTTTATTATGTATGATCTGACACATGATAACCGCTTATTATTAAGAAAATAGTCATTCATTTCCCATTGCTACGTGTTACAGACAATGTGCAAACTCCCACCGGAGGCTCCAGTCCCCACATATACTCTGTTTTCCATTGTATTCTTTAGAAAGCCAAAATCTCTTCACATGCTACGGATCCTTACCTGGCAAACTGCAGCAGAGCTGGGGAAAGGTGGGGGTGAGAGGAAGAAAAGGAAGGCTACGCAGAAGTCACAATCATAACATGTTGTTCCTGCAAAACGGTTATTTGGCACCAGGGTGCGGAGAGAATCATGTGGATTCTTACCTGAACTCCACAGATACAACATTGCCCATCCCTTCAAAAAAGGCTCCCTTGGCAAGGTGTTTGGCAACAAAGCTACGCAGTTCCATCTCTGCTTCGGCCGGTAAGTTAGTGTCCACCAAGGAGAGACTACATAAATGAAAACAAAACACACTGTTGACTAAGAGAGTTTTCGACTAGCCACTTAGCCTGCAATTCTAACCCCACTTACTTGGGAGTGAGCCCCACTGAATTCCGTATGAGTTATTTCTAGGTAGGAATGGCTAGGATCATAGCCTTAGTCGGTACCAAAGACCAGAGGAGGAGTATATGCTCCTTCTGGTTGCAGAGCCAGGCTCTTATGAAGAAGCCTGCTAAGGTAAAGGGACCTCTGACCATTAAGTCCAGTCGTGACCGACTCTGGGGTTGCAGCGCTCATCTTGCTTTATTGGCCAAGGGAGCCGGCGTACAGCTTCCGGGTCATGTGGCCAGCATGACTAAGCCGCTTCTGGCGAACCAGAGCAACACACGGAAACGCCATTTACCTTCCCGCTGGAGCGGTACCTATTTATCTACTTGCACTTTGACGTGCTTTCGAACTGCTAGGTTGGCAGGAGCAGAGACCGAGCAACGGGAGCTCACCCCGTTGTGGGGATTTGAACCGCTGACATTCTGATCGGCAAGTCCTAGGCTCTGTAGTTTAACCCACAGCGCCACCCGCGTCCCTAATGGTCAGGGGTCCCTTTACCTTTTATTGTCTGTTTGCTTTTTCCCCCCTTGCTGTTTGGTTGGAAGTGGGTTGACTATCTAGGGGAGTGGCCTGCTTTTTTGATCTGCTTTTTATTTGCTTTGAGGGGTGGAAGTGTTTTTCCTTGGTTTGTGGGGGGACAGTGTTCTGAGCATCACCAGTTTTTCCCCTTTTGTTTTATGGTCCCCATGACTGTTTCTTAGATTTCCAAACATGTCCCCAGGGCCCAAAAAAGTTGAGGAACCCCTGTGGCCCAAAACATTTGGACAGCACTAGGTGGGGGCAAGATTGTTTTAGGCTACTCTTAGCCTAAGCATGCCCACCAAATAAAGAATTCTTCTTTCCATTGCCAACTCATCATACTACGGAAATGTCCCACTACAGAAAGTTCATTGTGCTCAGAAGAATTCGCTTCAGTTTTTAGGATCCCTCCACACCACAGCTATGCAAATTCTAATTAGCAGAGAAGGATTCAGAAAATTTCAATGGGTTTGCCATGTTGGTTGACCTGAAATCATCAGAAGACGGAGTTTCAGCTGTTGTGCTGTTTGGGCTCCCATCATCGCTGTCTACACCCTGGTGGAACCTGGCGGGAGGGGGAATCTAATCAGTTATGAACACACCTACAAAAACACACAAATCATATAACCACAAACCCCAAAGACATTGCAAGAAGAAGAGGGCCCCCCCAGAAAACAATGGGGAAGGTCTCCGACTCCAGACATGTTCCATTTCACACATCATTCTGGGTGGTCATCCGAACAAGCAGGAACAGATCCAGGCTAGCTGTTTGCTTTGAGAAGGTTTGCTGTCGCAACCCGACACAACAGTGGGACCTCCCTCTTTCCCCCACTGTTTCAGTTCATATTTGGAATTGGAATTGGAGGGGTGGCTTTATGTATTAGTGAGTGTCGGGAAGGGAACATGCTTTGCATGGAAAAGGTCACAGGTATATCCTGGCATATCCAGGTACAAAATGATCTGGAAGCAGGTTAACAGGAAAGAGGGGTGCCAACTTGAATAAAATATTGATCTGTGGGTGTGGGTGTCAAGTAAGCCCTGCACAATTGATCACATCATGGGGGGGGGGGGGCGTCATGTCCGAGGTGGGGCAATGTTGATGGGCATTGCCATTCAAACTGCGTGCCATGCGATTTATTATGCAGGCTAGAGCTTACTTCACACCCCACTTCCCAACGGAGGCTGCTAGTTTAGCCGGCTTTATGGGAAAGCATTAAGACGCATTTGTGGAGCGGAAGCCATTCGATGAATGGAGTTCAGTACCACAAGATGTGGGGAAGGGCGATAGCTTTTAAAGAGGAAAAAAAAAGATCAGCCCAATTCATTGAAGGCAGCTGCTGGCGCACGCCTCCCAAACGCCACGCTGAAATAAGGGGCCACAAAAGACGAGAAGGGAAGGGTGTTGGCTGGAGCGTGCAGCCAAGGTTGCAGGTTCGATCCCCGCATGGGACATTAGATGATTCCTCAGGATCCCTTCCAGCTTTGCAGTTCTATGAGTGCATGCTGCAGAACCGGGGGGTGGGGAGACGCCGCGACGAAGCCCACCAGCTTCCCACCCCACCCCACCCCGCCTCACCTGCAGCCTTGGTAGCCGTACAGGCAATAGTAGCTGTTGCTGCTGCGCTCCGATTTCCGATCCTCCGGCAAGCCGCTCCCTTCCTCGCTGCTCTCCAGCTCTCTGTCGTCCCCGTCTACGGACTCCTGGAGGGAAGGCAACATCTTGCTGGCTCCTTTCCCCCTCTTTCTTCCCCGGGCTTTGCGGGTAATGGAAATCCGCTCCCCCTCTTGCCGTACAGTGCAGCGCCTTATTCTGCTCCGTCGTGCGCGCAGCTCGCTTCCAAGGTTCCTGCCCCTGTAATGTTATCGCCCACCGCATTGATAGAGAGCATCACCCCCCCGCCCCCATGAAACTTTCAGACCATGGGTAGGCAAACTAAGGCCCGGGGGCCGGATCCGGCCCAATCGCCTTTTAAATCCAGCCCGCGGACGGTCCGGAAATCAGCGTTTTTTTCAATGAGTGTAATGTGTCCTTTTATTTAAAATGCATCTCTGGGTTATTTGTGGGGGCATAGGAATCCGTTCATTATTTTCCCCAAAAAATATATTCTGGCCCCCCACAAGTTCTGAGGGACAGTGGACCAGCCCCCTGCTGAAAAAGTTTGCTGACCCCTGTTTCAGACCCTCCAAGTGTCCCTATTTTCCAGGGATGTCCCTGATTTAGAGAAGCCATCCTGGTTTCTGATTCGATCCCGGAATGTCCCACTTTTCCTTAGGATGTCCCTATTTTCATTAGAGAAATGTCGGAGGATATGGAGTTATCCAACCCCCAAGGCAATCCTGTACAGTGGTACCTCGGGTTATATACGCTTCAGGTTATATACGCTTCAGGTTACAGACTTCGCTAACCCAGAAATAGTACCTCGGGTTAAGAACTTTGCTTCAGGATGAGAACAGAAATCGTGCAGCGGCAGCAGGAGGCCCCATTAGCTAAAGTGGTGCTTCAGGTTAAGAACAGTTTCAGGTTAAGAACAGACCTCTGGAACGAATTAAGTACTTAACCTGAGGTACCACTGTATAGGGAAGGTTTTGTAAAAATGCTTTATTATGTTTTTATATACGTATGTTGGAAGCTCCCCAGAGTGGCTAGGCTAGGGCAACCCAGTAAGATGTATGGGGTATAAACAATAAAATTATAATTATGGAAATTATAATTATAATTATGGATGTCCCTCTTTTCATCGGAGGGTATGCACTTTTAAAAATATGTTTCTGAAAGCCTCTTTAAATCCCAGTGTTTAACATCAAGTGATAACAACACAAGTAATAAACAGGTCACTCATAGATTTCATTTCATTTTGCGATTTATGGTGTGATGCTGTGCATGTCTACTCGCAAGTTAAGTTCAAACTGAGTTCAACAAGTCTTGCTCTGAAATGAGGAGGGTGAACCTGGAAAATGATTCTGCAGCGCAGGAATTTCCCACTGTGCCTTACCCCCAGGTAAACGCGCATAGGACTGAAGTTGAAAGCCTGAGATGATGATCCTCCGCATACCTGCTTGCAAGGACCGCGACTCAGGAGGGCAGAACTTCCTGGCTGAGTAGAGATTTGATTCTGTCTAAACATTAGGAAAAACTTTCTGACAGCAAGAGCTTGTTCGGCAGTGGAACAGACTCCCACAAGAAGCAGTGGACTCTTTCCTTGGGAGATTTCAAAGCAGAAGCTGAATGGCCATCTGCCACAAAACCGGTCTTGAAAGGCCTACATTGGTTCCCAGTACGTTTCCGAGCACAATTCAAAGTGTTGGTGCTGACCTTTAAAGCCCTAAACGGCCTCGGCCCAGTATATCTGAAGGAGCATCTCCACCATAGCTGTCAATTTTCACATTTGAAAATAAGGGATCACCAGCGTCACCTGTCCCGGGGACAGTCTATGGGATATCTAACTATCCAGGATAGCAGCGGGAAGCAGCGGAAAACGGAGCTGGAATAAGGGAATTTTCCACAAAAAAAGGGAAGGTTGACAGCTATGATCTCCACCCCCATCGTTCTGCTCAGACGCTGAGGTCCAGCGCTGAGGCCCTTCTGGTGGTTCCTGCACTGCGAGAATCCAAGTTACAGGCAGAGGGCCTTCTCGGTAGTGGCACCTGCCCTGTGGAACACCTTCCCAGCAGATGTCAAAGAGAACAATTACTACCAGACTTTTAGAAGACATCTGAAGGCAGTCCTGTTTAGGGAAGCTTTTAATGTTTAATGCATTACTGTATTTTAATATTTTGTTGGAAGCCGCCCAGAGTGGCTGGGGAAGCCCAGCCAGATGGGCGAAGTTTAAAAAATAAATTATTATTGTTATTGTTATTATTATGGATGCTGTAGTTAAAGATCCCTGCATCTCAAGGGGGGTTGGACTAGATGACCCTCGGCTTCCCTTCCAACTCCCCACAATTCTATGATTCGATGGCTGGCCGGCGGGATGGAACGTTCGCATTTCTGCGCAGCCAGCGGGGCTCCAAACCAGCTATTCGCGCATGCGCGGCTCTACTCGGGGGGCGCGCGCGCGCGCTGCCAGCTGCCCATACGTCATTCCGGAGGTGGGGGGGGTAGAAAAGACCGCACAATACGTGACGTTCCTCGCCCCGCCCACCTCCCCTCAATAGGCGGAGGAGGAGGAGGAGGAGGAGGACACGCGCCCGCGCACTGCATTCTGGGAATCCGAGGGTTCGGCCGGAGGGCGGCCATTTTGTGTCTCGCTGAGGAGAAGAGTGCGCGGGAGGACCCGGAGGTCGAGCTTCTCGTCGTTTTAATAGTTGTTGTTTTTCCTTAGTTAGGCCGTCGTCATGGGACGGAAGAAGAAGAAGCAGTTGAAGCCTTGGTGCTGGTATCCTTTTTTTCCTCTTGGCGGGCGGGTGGCCGGGAGGCTTCTCGAGCTTGGAGAGGAAGAGGTCGGGGCGGCCTAGCCTGGCTTTTCCCCTTCCCTCAGGAGATGGAAGGGACCCCCGGCGCCTACTTCCACTGGGCTTCGAAGCCAGCCTCCTTTCCGGACTCCACCTGCCCCCGCTCCCAATATCCACCTGGGCCTAATTCAAGTAGCTCTCGAACCAACACAGAATTTCCACAGGGAACGGATTGGATTTGTTTTCTTCTCCTGCCCTCCCGCGCGCCTCTGGTTGCCAACGTTTCAGTCGGCCGCTGCAGCTCTGCCCCGTTAACGAAAACTTCCCTCAGCGTAGACATACCGGGTTGGCCACGTTCATCGGCTTCAACTTGATTGTTTCTGCCTTTAAAGACACAAAAGCAGGGCAGGTTGAGTGGTTGAGGTTTTATTTTTTGTGCTCCGTGAGCCACCGGCTTCTCTCATATATTCCTCGGTGTTTTAGCAGGCGACCCAAATTTTACCAGTTGATTCGGTTCTCATCAATTTCAGAGGCTATTTTCGAAGAAAGGGGTGTTGGTCTGCTGCCTTACTCCTATCCTCCACATCAGCTTTTCATGTATTCATAATGGGGACAATCCATTCTCTTGGGCTTTGCCGTCTCCACACATTTCTCTCTCTCTCTTTCCCCCCCCCCCAATTTAGGTGTTTGCGATATGTTTTGCTTTGAGTAGTCATTATGTTTTGACCACGCCGTGAGTAATGTTTCTCCTGGAAAGATGTTTGAGGATGCATGAGATATAGGAGAAAATTTGGGGTTGTCTGGGTCTTGCTTTTCTGAAACACATCTTGTTGAAGTGTAGGTTGCTAGGTAGAAAGGGGGAGATATGTTTTAGGTAGATCTGGCAGTTTTGTGCCTTTTTTCTCAATAAATAATGGTGGTGTCTTAGGAAGAAAAAGGATATATTGGGGGTATATAATAGTACTGTTGTTTTTAAATAAATTAGCCTTTTTGCTTGTATAAAGCCATTTGTGAAATTGTTTTGAAGTACCACATTAGAAATGAAAGGGAAGTGATTTATAGGAAATGTAGGTTACTTTAACTCCTGTAGAATATTAATCGACACTTATATCTGCTCAATATGATGTATGTGATTTTCCCATTTTTATTTTCACGACCCTGTAAGGTAGGTTAGGCTAAGATGGTGACTGGCCCAAGGGCACCCATGACTAAGTAGGGGCTTCTGACCCTCTAATCACTTCTACTATTATTCTAGAGGTTCTCTGACAATGGTCCTCTCTCTCTGCTGAGAGGAAGATCTGCGATATCCTGTAGCCTACGGACCACATGATTTCGGTCCCTTATTAAATATTGATTATATTTTTATTTATACAGACTTTCCCATAAACACTTGTGTTCAACACTGCTCATGGTACAAAACCCACCCCCCATTTTAAATCATATCTAAAAACTGTTGAAGTATAACCAATATACTAATCTCAGTATGAGAGTTTGAACAGGAATGCATAATAAAATACAAGATCTGTTCAGTTAGAATAATGTGTGTTTGGGGAAAATAAGGAAAGATTAGTGTGTGCATCCCTTGATCCGGAATAGCAAGTCAAATTAAACTTGATATTTGCCCTCTAAAACTATTCTATGGGCTCAAATTAACTGATTATATATAATGTATATTGTGACATTCTTGTGCCATAGCTCTACCTTCAGCTTTCAAATCCCTTGTTATTAATTAGTATATTTCATACTTTTGTGAGTAGGGACTCTTTCTGGTCTCCAAGAAAGAGACTCGCAAAGACATAATTAGAGCTTGCAGCTTGGAAGGCTAACTGTAGCCCTATTTTGTGTTAGGACCAGTGTTAGAAACAGAGATATGAAAGCTAGGAGCTAAATGGCACCTTAGACCTAGGTTATAGGTGCAACAACAGAATGTCTACGTGTGCTTTTTTATAACAAGAATACAAAGTTGAAAATGAATGAACTGCAGCTAAAATTTATGTTCATTTTTCACATGGTCTATCTAGTCCTTCCCCTGTCTACCCCCCTCATATTCTTAAGACGGCCTCTTATCCAGTCTTCAGAGAGTAGCTGGAAGTGGGGAGGCAGAAAAAGGTCCTCCTTTCCTTCACCTCTGCAGTTTTAATCTGAAATCTTAGGTGCAGTACTGCGCCCAGAGCTCAGAAACTACTCACACTAATGAAATTCCCTGTCGCAAAGTGCGCCTAGAACAATGGGAGTTTCGAACACTGGTTAGGAGGCAGTTGCCATCTGCAGCAAGAGTGGGCAGAAAGTAGCTCAACATTTACAGAATGATGTCTTGAGTGATTTGCAGTAGAGTGGCATGGGTTTCATTCCCAATTTCGCAGGAAGAACAAAACTGCTTCCGTGCCTGTTTAGGCTGCTGAAATGTAAACATTGATCAGAAATGGGTGTTTGAGTGCAAGAATTGTGAGCTCTGTTCACTTCTAGTATTTAAAACAAATTTCTAGGCTCAGAATGTGATGAGAAGCACCCTTTTTGAATTTTAACTGTATCTCTTTTGTATCTACCAGAGCCAGTTGCCACTGTCTCCCTGGTGAGGCATGATGCCAAGCATATAGAACCCCTCCCCTGATTTTGATGGTGCCTCAAAAGCTCAGCAAAACAAGACCTCTCCAGAAGAGAGATTTGATCAGTTCTCTTTGTTACATTAAGCTTTGTGGCAATCGTTCAAATCACTTTGTAACAGAATTGCTTCTTGTTGCAAATAAGAGAAGGGGTGTTTTTTTTCTGTAACAGACATTTGCAAAAAGGCTCACTCTTCTGCCTGCCTAGAAGGCCAACAACATGACCTGAAATGTGGCAGAGTTAGGGTAGGGTGCACTTTATTTAATGATTGGCAGCTGAGCCATAGCAGAGATTGTGGGTCCCTGAGCTTAATCCTCAGATTCACTATGTTGTGATTTACATATCATTAATGATCATTTATGTGAATCTGTATACCCAGGCATCCATTTTGCAGTCTTTGCTGCGCAACAGCCCTTCCTCTTAAAGACATATTTTTATAACTTTACCATGTTGTATAGTAGGCATAGACAGATTTAATGCTTGCGGGATCTACTTTGGTATTTCGCTACAACCCCAAGATGCAAAATAGTTACAGAAGATGGGTGGAATCAGATGCAAAATAGTGGCCCAAGAGACATAGACCCACAACATTTCATTAGCCCTATATTAAGATAAGCTACAAATTGCCGTCTCAGTTACTACAGATCACTGCAAATTCTGATAGCCAATTTGAAAGGAGAAAGAAAGATCATTTTTTTAGTGTTGAAACAAACTCTTAGATCACTGGATGATTTATAGTAGGTTCCATCAGTAGGTCCCAATGTGCCTCCTGCCCACCCTCATTGTATATCCACTTACCAAAGAAATCAAAGTAATTAATACATTTTAAAGATCTGTAGCATTCCTTGAGAATAATTATTGTAACCTTTTTACTTCCATGCTTTCCTTAACAATGTGGCATAGGTATTGTAATAGGGATTTTGATGATGAGAAAATTCTTATTCAGCACCAAAAAGCAAAACATTTTAAATGCCATATATGTCATAAGAAACTGTATACTGGACCTGGCTTAGCTATACACTGTATGCAGGTAAGTGCTCAGGTTTATCCTTTTTTCACATGGTGGTCTGCTGAAAAGCAATGTGCTGTTGTTTTGTAATCATCTTCCATAATTTATGAGTATTCTAGATTTCAGAACCAGCTGCATTAATGAAAGCTCTTCTTTGGTTGGTCACGGTAGGCGTTTGGGCCTGATTTGCCCAGGATAGTGGATACTATCATGACATTATTATTTCGTAGTTGGTTGGAGTCTGGTCTAGTTCTAATTCTTTAAGAATTTAAAGCTACATTTGTAACTACTATTATAGCCCTTTGCATGCTTGTCTGGGAGTAAATACTAGCATAGGATTGCAAATCTGAGCATGCTTCATGTGGAGAGATTCCCATAGAACAGCCTTTTTGTTTATCCCCTCTGTTGAGAGAGAGTGTGTGTGTCTTTCTACCTGTGTGCAGAGTGTGTATGTGTGTTGACCACACCCACTGCCAGCATGTGACCCTTGGAGGATGGTCAGTATAAATGCAGCCCCAAAAATGTTAGTCCCTGTTTAGACCTAATTAGATCTAGCCCTGCTATTTGATTTAGACTAGTTTTGACTGCTCTTGAGCTAACTAGAATATAGTAAACTGCCTCAGTTCAGATTATTTGTCCATTTAGCTAAGTGATCTATTTTGACTGACAGCATTTCAGAGACTTTTGCCATCCCTGCTACCTTTCCTTTTAACTAGAAGTGTCAGGAATTCAATCTGATACGTTCTGCATGCAAAACATATGTTTCACCACTGGACTGTGGTCCTTCAATCTAAGATGCTATAAGTGCTACAGAACCAAATTATCTAATTTTTTTAAAACATCAACCACCATATTAGTAACTTACCATGGTTTGAACTTATATTTGCCTACTTTTCATAGGTACATAAAGAAACAATAGATGCTGTTCCAAATGCTATACCTGGAAGAACTGACATTGAACTGGAAATCTATGGTATGGAAGGCATTCCAGAAAAAGACATGGATGAAAGAAGAAGGCTACTTGAACAAAAAACTCAAGGTAAATTGAAATACTTCAGTATGGAAAGGGCTCAGTATCTAATTATCATGTTCTGATGAATATCACCAGTGAGTGATAACTCTGAGATTACTGTGAGCAACAGAGATGTAAATCTAGACATATAGGTATTATTTTATGGGTCTTATAAACTGTTGTGACACTAAGGTGCATAGTTGCACACTTGTCAACCTGCTTTTTTATGGATTGCAACTTAATGCTTGAAGATAAAATGTGGGACTCAGTATTGGGTCTGAAATGATATTGTTTGTTTTTGGAGTAAATCAATACACCTAATAATGGTTGTAAGCATAGGCTTGCCATACATCAGGAAAATTCCGGACACGTTGTGGTCTTTAGGTAAAAATGGTTTTTGTGGAGATTTTCCCAAATCTTCAAAATGTGAGGGGAAATCCAGGTGTTTGCCAATGTGATGGGGAAAGTAGCGGAAACAGCTCCAAAAGCTTAAAATCACCATGGGGGGGGGGGTTCCCAAAAAAACTGAACAATTTAAGAAAAGCTCAACAACTTTGTGAGTGTCAGGAATTTTACTTTTTGAACAGCCCTATTATAAGCACCTTATGTGTCCACCTTTTACAAAGTTGGTGGGATCAGTAACTCAATGCCAGTGGAATTCTGGTCCAACTGAAATATATTGTGCCCTGTGGTTTCTGGCTTCCAGGTGGACTCCTATTTGTTTAAAATTGCTTTCTTGTTGAAAAAAGAGAGGAAATAATTTTACTGTGTTGCTGTGTGATCTTATTCTGCATCAGCTATTATTAATACTATGATTCTTATAACCAATTAATGAAATACCAAGAACCAGCAGTATCACTAATCACATCATTCAGCACAATTATTGGTTATATATTCTGAAGCGAGAGCAGGGGAAGCTGCCTTGAAAGGCTTAACCCTAAAAGGTGACATATATGTTAAAAAAAGAAAGAAACATTATTTGTATATCAGTGGAAGCTAAACCAGGCTGTTTTATTCTCTTTGTAATGGCTGGTTATCAAGGTAATTCGTTGACATTTGTTTACTTTTTCAGACTAGCAGAAGATTCTGATACATCCAGTAATTGGCATTTTTAGTGCTGGTTGCTCCTTCACTTGCACTAAATACTCCCCAATTTAGGTTTTCTGACCCAAGTAGCAAATGATTAGATTGTGTAATGGATTCTAATTACAGTTTAAACAAATAAATGAATATTGTTTGTAATTGCTCTAAATGTTACTGAAAGAGTCGTTAGCTTAGGTTTAACCCTAGTCTCTACTGTTGAAAAGGAATATTTATGAGATAAAAAGTATAAGGCAGCATTCCATTTTATTTGAAGCAAATTGCAGGTAGAGTGATCCGGGATGGAATGTGTTTAAGAGCAAATAATTTAACACCTGAATGTTAAAACTCTTTTAGCGGAAAGCCAGAAAAAGAAACAACAAGATGATTCTGATGAATATGATGATGATGAATCTTCGGCTTCAACCTCATTTCAGGCACAGCCTGTGCAACCCCAGCAGGGATATATACCACCAATGGCACAGCCGGGTTTACCTCCTGTGCCAGGTGCACCAGGAATCCCTCCAGGTAGCTAGATGGAAATAGTGTGATGATTGTCTTAGAAGCTGCTTCAGTAATGGGAAGACTTTAGTTGGAAACATTTTGTGAAGTGCTATTTGAAATATAATGGGTACTTATAAACAATAATTAGTTGCTCCATGCTGAATACAGTTTATGTTCTTCCAAATATTTGAGAGCTACAAAACCAATCTTATTAGAGGGGGAAATCTCTAAAATTGCCTTGAAAATATTTGATTGGAGTTTTAGAAACGGCTCCAGTTTTGCTAGCTACCAGACAGCTTCACATCCCTGAAACTGTGGTTTCCATAATATGCAACCTGTGGTTTGGAATTTGGCTGCTCTTCCTTGAAAAGCTGTGCGTGGACATAAGCAAATGTGTAGAGAATTCTGGGGTATATTGACGGAGTTAGGAAAACAGATAGAAAACGTTGGTTATGCAACTTTATTTGTGACAGTGTAATGCCATCTTTTAACCAAGCCCTCTGGGCAGTTTGCAATACAATTTACAGGTCACAATTACATATTTCTCAAGTGGAAGCTACCAATCTCTAATGGTCTTTAACAATGGAAAGGGTGGCTTCTTCTTTTTTAAACATGTGACACGTGGTACTCTTTGACTGAACTAGTAGTAGTCTTTTGTATTCATAAACATACTTTGCGCCATAATTTGGAGCAGCAGGTGTCTCAAATGGCAGAAGGGGGAAATCCCGTGGATAATATTAATGGATAATTTTCTATGTTGAACTTCTTTTATGTTAACGGAAAGGGTTCATGATCATTCAGAATATTTCTTTAGTGAACTAATCAGTATTCTTACAAATCCTGTATTCATCAAAAAAAAAATTGTGTACAGTATCAATAATCAACACACATTCTCTGGCTTTCAGGTATACCACCATTAATGGCAGGTGTTCCACCAATGATGCCTGGAATGCCTCCAGTGATGCCTGGAATGCCACCTGGGTAAATAAAAACAGTGGATTAATAGTGTAGTCCATGCCTAGACAAGCATGCTTCATTTTCAAATCTATCCTGAGTTTTTGGACTTTGAAGTTGCACACTAATTATACAATGCTCTTCTTAAAATCAAGTCTTAACATTTCTGTCAGTGGGCAGGGATGCTCCTTTTCTCTCTTTATACCCTTCATTATGCATTCATTCTCTTTCCACACACTCAGCACTCCCATTCATACTTACTCTGTCTCACACCATCTGCATACATGCCTAGGGCCCTGGTGTGCCAGACCCTTTCCCTTGCTGATCTTCATCTCCCTGGCAGAATCTCTTACCCAAACTGTCTTTTTCCTGCTTTGTCATTCTCTCCTACTCCACCTCACCCTACACAGTTACTCCTTCCCCTCTCCACTCTTTTTCCTAGCTGATGTATCCATTGTCTGCCTTTACCACTCCCTCCGGAAGAGATAGAAACAACAGGAAGGTGTGCAGGCAAGCTCAGTTTCCAGTGTGGCAGCTAGTGTCTGACTGAAAGACACAAGGCTTCTCTGGCTTATCTAGCAGCAGTTCTTTGCAGAACAAATGAAACCACAGTGGGGCTGAGGGATGAGGTGGACCAGAAGGCAGCATCATGGGTTTGATATAGCCTGGACCTGGTTTCCTGCCCCTGTTCTACATGTTACTGATTCAGATGGTTCCCAAAACAATGTTGCCAATTTTCTTGGGCCATTAAGAACAACTTGGCACATACTGGAGTGGCTGGATGTTTTCCCAGTATCATTAGTTCTCTCCAGTGGTTTTGAATATGGCTTTCCAGTGTGGTTTTGGCAAAGGGGTCTGTCTGCTTTTTCGGTTTTTTGAGTTGGAAATCTGATCTCCCACTCTGCTGCTGAGTTCTGCCTGCTTCCCACATCCATCTAAAAAACTTTCCCAGGCATGGAGGGAGTGGTGAGTTCAGGCTACCGCATCATTGTGCACTTGGCTTCCCCTTCTGGCCTTAGGACATAACAGTTGAATGGCATCCCAGCTGGTTCTCTGCATGCTTTGAGTTAAAGTTGAAAGGTATGGAATGATTCAGACACGTCTGCCATGGATAGCTAATGAAAGCTGGAACTTACATTTCTCAGTGGAAATCCTTGGATGTCCTTAATAGCATTGTGTACCACAACCCTTCCCCTGTCTGGTGGTCCTCTGCAGATGTTCTGCACTACAGTTCCCTTTGGGGAAGGGCTATAGCTCAGTGGTAGAGCACATGTTTACAAAAGGTTCCTGGTGTTTCCAAGTAGGGCTGGCCTGAAACTCTGAAGAGCAGCTGCCAGTCATTGTCAGCAACGCTGATCTAGAGGGACCGGTGGAGTGACTTGGTATAAATCTGCTTCCTTTGTTTCCATCAGCCCCAGCCAGCTTGGCCAGTAATCAAAGGTGATGGGGAAATAAGAGTTCAAAACATATGGAGTGTGGCTTAACACCAAATCAGTTATTGTGTATGTTACTACTATGGAAATTCCAGTTTTGGTGTTTTATAGCTTCTGTTTTGGAAATACGATGTTTGGTGTCCTTTTAAAAAATTAATAAAAATTATTGAGAGAGAGAGAGAAATAATGACCACACCAAATTGGGGAAGGATGCAACATTCTGATATGCATTCTTTATGGCCTTTACCATTTTCTTCATTCTTCATAGGATGATGCCAATGGGTGGCATGATGCCTCCAGGACCAGGAATCCCCCCTCTCATGCCTGGTATGCCACCAGGTAGGTCAGGAATGACGAATCCATACTGTGGTGAGAGTTACTTTATTTTGTTTTTGAACTGATCTGGAGTTGCTGTTACTTCTCTGCATAAAATGGTGCACTTTTTATAGGGTTTGAAAAAAATGGCACAGAAAAAAGTTCGCTCTATGTTATAATTCTCCTTTGGAACATTTTTTTTTAAAAAAAAACCCTCAATCTGGACATCTAACATAACTGTATGGCATGGCAGGGGAACACTACAAAATGAAATTAGAGTTGATATAAAAAGTTCTTAGTGCAAATAATTTCGGGTGGCTCATACTTGGAAGTCTTTGCAGCTTTCACCTTGATTGTGACTGTTGGCATCACTTAATTTTATATCCACCTCTAAATCAATTTGTGAATAAAGATGCCATCTTGTTCTGGGGATGTGGTAAGAAAATAATTTCCTTTGATTATTTTTTAATTATAATTTTTGCAAATATAACATAGGAAGGTTTACTTTGCAGGCACAGCTAAGCCTGGATTTTTCCTGCCCCACCCCTGACGTCCTATAAGATGTTAGATTTAGGGCAGGTGGTTATAGCTTGGCTGAAATGGCATCAAGGGACCAAAGGGGAGGCCTGAGAGGCCAAATTAGGCACATAGGCTGGCGATTCCCCACTTCTGTATTAATCACTGAAAGTAATTTAAAAGGGTGGTTGGCCATAGCCCCATGAGCATCATTATCTAGTGGTGGTGGTGGGAGTCATATGTTCTGCAAGGATGGGCAGGTGCCACTGCATTATGGTGGTATCTGAGGTTGCTGCAAGTGTGTGTCATTGTGGCATGGGACAGACTTTCTAAACTTCAGTGTAATATGTTGGTTGTTGGGTTTTTCCCCACTGTCGGCAAAATCGTCTGAATTTTGCCTGGCTGGAAAGATGCCTACTGTACAAAGTTTGAGTCTTATTTATAGCTCACTTTTACCTCTTGCCATGTCCACCATTGGCATGTGGCTACTGAAGCATTTCACATAAAGGACTGACTTGACAAAGCAACGTGAATGTGCCGACGCTCAGAGAGAATCTCACAGCCACTTTGCTGCTGCTCTCCCCCCCCCCATTCCTTTTGGCCACCTTTTTGCGCAAATTGGGATTTGTGGTTAGCCTTTGTCCTCGCCAACTACGATGCACAAGCCAGAAGAGTAAAGCAAGCACATTCATACACCAATTCTTGAAGTTGCATGATCAGAGCAGCAGCATTTGATCTGACCTCAGGCCTTAAGTACATATGCACACACAACATAAAGATCATTTGTAAAAACTATTGCTACCAAAAAGTTGGATTATGCTCCTAATACTAGTTTACTATCACAGTTTTCGTAATTGTGGTTAGTTATGCCTTCTGTTGAGTTCTAGCTGTTCTCTGTTATTTAATAGAATATTGCCCTACCATTAAAAAAGAATTTAATAGGGACCTGTTTTGATACTAAAGTCTTCAGAAAATTACCATCAGGATAATTTTATTACAGGTATGCCACCACCTGTCGGTCCTCGTCCCGGTATGCCTCCAATGACACAAGCACAGCCTGTGAATGCTCAAGGTGTACTTAACAGACCTCCCGCTCCTGTTGTTGCAGCACCAACCCCTCAGCCTCCCGTTACTAAACCACTTTTTCCCAGTGCAGGACAAGTAAGTGTGTTTTACATCCTGATAGGAGGATTTTTAGACTGTGTTTATCCTATCCTATGTAAGTTGTAATAGTCACGCTACAGGAACACCAGCACTCAAATCACTGGTGTTGTTAGACAGATTGCTTGGTATTTGCTCCTATCTTATGCTGGAATTACTATACAAATGTAGTCTCAGAATGCAGGTTTGCTATTTGCACCTGCTGTCTTTCATGCTAAGGTACCATTTTGATTTTTTTGCAGAAGAATAAGTATGTTTTGATCTTTGTTACCAGGTGCTCAGGGCCATGTTTCCATGAACAACTTTTATAGCCATTGGAACATCCTTAAAATTATAAATTCATATTATCATAAGGAGAAATCACAGTGAGTGAGCAGGAGCATGCTTCTGAAATGATTTTTTAAAAGATTATTCTGCCCTACAATGTTTATTTCGTAGTCAGCTAAAATAAACTGTTAATCCTTCTCCTGAAAGATAAAGCAGGTATGCAGTATTGAAATAAAATGCATACATAGAGACATTTGAAAACCACTTGCTGTTTAGCAGAGTGGAATGGTCTGTTTGAGAGATACATGCTCTCTCCTGTTTCATTGGATTCATTGTAAATGAATAAGTCTTGTATGACTTCCAAGCATATTGCAGAGTCCTTCATAATGCGTTGTTGCATTTTGAACTTCTGCAGGGAAGAGACTCATTTACAAAAGTCAGTCCAAGATCCTTCCTATTGGTTATCTTTCACGCATATATTCGGAGACTGTTTACTGTTTCGTTTCTTTTATGCTACAGATGGGGACACCTGTCACAAGCTCAAGTACAACTGCATCCAATTCAGAACTGTCAGCACCTTCTAAAGCTCTGTTTCCTAGCACAGCACAAGTACGCAGGAAGTTGCAGTTTAAAAATGCTTTGCTGGTTAACCCTTTAGACCGTTATGTAAACATTAAAACATCTACCTAAACATCTTCAGATAATTGCGGAGTCCTGATTATGTTTAGCTGTTAATCCCAATCTTAAATTGTTCGTATTTTTATTTTTTTACAAATTGTGCATAATATTTCGGTAATAGAAATAAACAAAAGATTCTACATTGTGGTTCTAAAGGGTTAAGAAGAGCATGAAAGCAGTTGAGTGCGTTTTAGTTGGCAGTGGTTTACTTGGTGCATGGTTGTTTTTTTCTAGTTCATGCTGTTATTTTTTATGCATCATGATAAAAGTAAGGAAATGTCCAAACAAAAAATGCATCATGTCTTAAATCCCAACCTATCTAGTCCTGAATTTGAAATTCAGTGGTGAGTGCAGAATTTGTGCTATTGCTTGTCAAAGCATTCTCTCATAAGTGAAACTAAGAGCCCCCGAAGTAAGAAAAACATGTAATAGCTTCAAAGTCATAGTAGGGTTCTATCTTACCCATTTGATGCGAATAGTTTGTAGGAAAGGAAAGTAGTTCAGCTCTATAAATTGCTATTTGAGGTGTCTCAGAACTTCATTTGGTTTTTATGCAGAGAATGCTTTTAATTCTCACCTGGTTGACCCACTAGCATTCTTAGAAGAAAAATCTTCCCATATATTCTAATTCTGTTTGAATGCTAACTTGCCTAATACTATTCTAAACCAGTAATTTCTAGATTGGCCTAATTACAAAAATAACATTTCTTAATAGATCTGAATTATATTGAACATACTGTATGAAAAGATGAAAAAGGGACAGCAACAAATAGTTACCCAATTTGTCTTGCTTTTGTTGTGGTTTTTGATCTGCCACATCTCAGTTTTGTAATGTGTTTGTGTGTTGGGAGACACTATTACTTTTTTCATCCCAGTTTGCTTTGTTATGTAATGGGGCTGAACTTTTACTTTATGCTAATCTAGCTGTGCAAACAGATTGTAATGCTACAGTGTTTAGAATGTTTGCATTTTAAATAGCATTGTCCTTATAGTTTAACTTTGTGTTTTTACAGGCTCAGTCAGCTGTTCCAGGGCCGGTTGGTACAGATTTCAAACCTTTGAATAATGCACCTGCAACTACCACCGAACCCCCAAAACCTACATTCCCTGCTTACACACAATCTACAGCTTCAACCACTAGTACAACAAACAGTACTGCAGCTAAGCCAGCTACTTCTATAACAAGTAAGCCTGCTACCCTTACGACAACCAGTGCAACCAGTAAGTTGATCCATCCAGATGAGGATATATCACTGGTAAGTTAAATAGGATTTCTCCTTGCTCCATAGTTGTGAGGAAATAATCAAACAGTTGTACCATTTATGTAGCAGCTCTGCTTCCCACCTCTTCCCTCACCATTTAATGTGTCTAACATGAATTATAGCAAATTTAGAATTGCTTTGTTTTCTGTGGTATACTTCTCAGAGCCCAATACGGGTAGTGTTAAAACTCATGTCAGACTGCTTCATATTTATTGGTGTGCTTTATGAACTAGATTTTCAGACTACAGTATAATGGCACAATCCATAATAACTGAATAATCCCTAAATCCTGCTTTGAAAGTACTAGGAAAAGTTAATGCAGAAGTAGAAATTGATAATGTAACATTTTGTTATACCAGAATTTACATGCTATAATATGTATCTCCATAAGTTTGAAGATGAGATTTAATTGGTTGAGTAAGCCAATTTAAATAGTCTTCCTTGAGTGTTACCTAAGCTGTACTTGTGTCTCAAACTGACCTTTGATTTGATCTCATATTGTTGAAATTCTCCCTGTGTGCTTCCCTTCATAGGAAGAAAGAAGAGCACAGTTGCCTAAATATCAGCGTAACCTCCCTCGACCTGGGCAGGCATCCATGGGCAATCCACCAGTTGGACCAATGGGAGGTATGATGCCACCGCAGCCGGGAATGCCCCCCCAGCAACAAGGAATGAGACCTCCAATGCCACCCCATGGTAAAAACACACTAAAGCTTCTTGAAATCCTATACAATTTATGTATTTAATTATTTCGCAGCGTCTATATGCTACTTGATTGTAACACGAGCTTGAAGCGATTTACAAAAATACGCAAGTTGATTGCAGCCTAAATGCTTTACTAGCAGTAGTATTGCTTAAAGGTGTTTGTAAATTTTTTTTTTTACCTTCACAGGTCAGTATGGTGCTCATCACCAGGGCATGCCAGGATACCTTCCTGGTGCAATGCCTCCATATGGTCAAGGGCCCCCAATGGTGCCTCCTTATCAAGGTGGACCTCCTCGACCGCCAATGGGAATGAGACCGCCTGTAATGTCGCAAGGTGGCCGCTACTGATGCTACTGCAAACGCTCTAATAGGTTTGGAGATTAAACCTTTTCTCATCTTGTGCTGTTAATATAGCCAAGCTTCCATCAATTAAAACTTCGTTGTGACTTTTAGGGGAGGAAAAAAAATCTTTCCACATACAAGGAACTTTTTGGACATTCTTATTTTACATGGCAAAATTTGTTTAGAATAATAAAACAGGAACTTTCCCTGATGTTGCAATTTATACTGTATGGCTTCTTTTTCATGTTTCATCTAGGTTTTTAGAAGTGAAGTATAGTAAATATGGTTCGTTAAATTGTGAAGGCGCTGGAAATACATGAACGTACCACCTTAAAGGCAAGTTCTGTAACCTTACGTTGCTGTTCATAAAATCATGCCTTCACAGCACTTCAGGTGCTGTTGGACTTCATGTCCCCAACAATAGTTTGGTGAGGGCTTTTATTGTTACCATCTACTTGTACACTTAAGTCTGAACGTGTAACGATATTTAATGTATTTAGAGTTTCCTGTTGCAGGGTTTATAAAATTGACCTACTAAGTTCACGTGACTTCCTGTACTGTTAAACTTTATTGTAATAAAATGAAAGAAAAAAATTGTCTTTTTATTCATGACCAGCTGTGGACAACTGCCTGAAGGTTTGTACTGATGCATGCTATGGTAGTTTGTGGTATAATAAATACAGATTTCCTGATGCTACATTGATATATTCTGAATTATTTGAACTTCAAAGTCACTACTTTAGCTGTATGCTGTAGCTGACTACTGAACAAGTAAATAGACCTGTACACTTATTAAGCAGTTGCAACAAAGTTTCGGGCTTAAGAAGACATGTTTTCCCCCCTGAATGGTGCACTTTCTTAAGACTTCTTCATAGCTCGCTGGTTATGATATTGGTGTGCTCTTATGTTTCCTATGTGTAAATGTGCTTCTCCTAAGAAAATGCTATTGTAGAGCACATTTTTTGGCCTTGCTTCGGTTCTTCCTCAGTTTAGAGACCTCAAGCTACTTAACCTAACATTTTTTTTAAAAAAAACATTTTTTATTAAAGATTTCTCTTTATAAAGCTTAGGTGCAAGCATTGGCTTCTGTAATAAAGGTGACCAGCCGAGAGGGATTCACCATAAAACATAGGTTGCAAAATATCAGATTAATCTTAATCAATTGATCAATTAATCTCTATCTGGGCATAGCAAAAAGCAGTCTGGTTAAAAACTACAGCTGAAGCTTCCCTGTGTGATTCAAACATTGTCCTCAATTTGCCTCATGACTGTGTGTCAAGAAAACAGCTGTGGCGAGGTTTCAGCTGTGTCTTTAACTGGACTCTGTCCCATTTATAAAACCTAGCAGGAAAGGGGGTAAAATTATCTCCTTGGATGACTGAGCAGTTGTTGCTCTCAAGGGGCATGATGTGTTTGGGAGGTTTTGCCTCAGCATTTTGAGCCTTGTTTCTTTATATGCAGTACAAACCAGATCTCTTTTTTATTGCTTTCTGTTGTTAGCAAGATAAGTATTTCCATGGGAGCTGGGAATAGCAAAACTCCTGTTCCTACTTCCATCGGTTGATTTATAAAGACAAATTCTGTTACTGTCATTTTTGCACTCCACCCCTAGCTAATAGTAATATTGCATGTTAACAGCACCAATTTGTAAAGTAAAAACTATTTCCGATTTGCGTACAGTCTACTTCAGTCCTTTGCTTGGTCTCAAAAAACTTTATTGTTCATGCTTGAAGTTCCTTTGCTGCTTTCTGTACATCCTCTTTTTATATTTTCGTAACTTTCAAAAATGTCCTGCCTTCCATTAGAAACTTTGGCTTTGTGATCTTCACTCATTGTTTTAAGTTGTTTTAAATTTTCATTTTGAGAAATTTATTTTGCTGGAGTACTGTGTATTAAATGTCTGAGCAGTGTTACTGACACTTTGAATATGCTTTCTGTTGACTGGCTACCCATTTCCCCAAAAGGTACTTCAGAATATGCAGCCATGTTCACTGTTTTCTAATTACTTCACCCCTTTAGCTGTTCATTTATTTCCTTTTGCACTATTATGATGGCAATTGTGCAATTATACATACCTATTGACCATTATCTGAAGAGGTTATGCTTGTTTTTCTCATTCATGAAAACACATATCTGAAGTTTTCTTTGACATTACTGTCTATAGATCCCAGTACTAAAGAGGCAAACCATTTTGGCAATGGGCTTGCTTAAGCATGTGTTTGGTAACTTTTCCTCAGTCTATGGCAAAATTAAACACAATGATTCTTGTAACATGCTTCATTCCTAATGAACCCATTAGAAAGCCTTTTGTAGCCCATACTGGCCATTTTACATTTAAAAGAACTAGTGTACAGTTTGTACTAGTTGCATCCAGAGGCTCCTGCTGGACAGAGGGGTAGGCAAATTTCCTCTTCAGCCCCTGCACCACTTTCCACATGGCTTCAGAGCTCCTCAGAGCAGCTTTGCAAGAGGAAAGAGAAATTGGTACAGATCTCCTCCCCCTTCGTCCAGCAGGAATATGGGAACTCTGGATCCAGTAGATAGAATTTGATCAGAAATTTACTAATTTCTACTGTAGCCTTGTATTGCCCATTTATATTACCTGGAGTGGCACAGGTTCCCCATCCCTGCTGTAGAGATTCACCTGTGCTGCATGCTTGGGTTAGAGATAACTAACTCCGACTCCCTCGCTGGAGGCAGGCATTCTGAAGCCCGTATCTTCTAGATAGAGGCTTTGAAATCTATTTGCTCTCGGGGGAAGAGTGCCAATCAGTTTCCGTCCTGCTTCCACTGAGAGAGGGTGCTCTTGCATCTGTTGGAGGTGCAAGGGAACAGCTTATTATTTTCAGCATATATTCAAGGCCTTTATGTTGAACTTTCTGAAAATTCTGAATACAAGCTTGTTTTTAGAATAAAAAGTTCCGTAGGTGTTGCTAATCCATAGGCTGGGGTCATTCATGCATGTAAGCAAACCATGGTCAGTTATGAGAATGAATCTCAAGTCTTTTGTGATTTCCTCCATTCCTTCTCTTTTGTGCCCACAAGGAAGGAACAAAAAACTTAGTTCCTTGTGACATCTGAACATGGGGAACTGTTACTTGTTTACAGTATTTGTAATAAGAAGTGATCATCCAACCATGGTTTTGAGTTAATTGAAAGTAGAAGCTTTTTATCTCCTTGAAAGTCGCAAAAGCAGTAGGGTGCACAAAAGCCCATGGCTCACTCTCCAAATTGGAGACCATGGTTTCCTGCTACATCTAAACTTGGCCATTATGGAAAGGAATTTTGATACTTTAACAAATTCGTACCTCTGACATTAAAAAAATGATTAATACAGTTGTCTTAATAATTGTACTGGTCTAACTACTATGCAAGAGTGATGTAAAGTTTCTGAACAGCAGATTCGTTTTTTTACATTTTTCACTTTTACTGCATTAGTTCAGAATATTTTATCACTTGTAGGGGAAACACCCACTTTCTACTGAGTGTCATATAGCACTGGTCAAGCTGGAAGGTGAGCACTCTAGTTGGGGTTTTTTTTTCTATACATTAATTCTGGTTTACAGATTCCATATCTGATTTGTGTGGAGCTTAAAAGTTGAGACCAAATCTGTGCTTGATCATTGGAATTTTGTTAATTTTGATTGCATGTATTTTTAACTTAATTGGGTTGTGTTTTTCTAAAATTTAAATTTTTCTTCTTCCTATAGCCCTGCCATAGGACAGGCTGAGGCAGAGTCTCAGTGTTGCCCTGTTCAGTCTGAGGCAAGTGGGATTTATTTTATTCATTCTAGGGGCTTTCACAGCTTTATAGCTGTTGGATATTCATGTCCCCAAACTTGCAGCAAGTTTGGTGAAGGCTCCTATCTTTAATTTAATTTAGGATTTTTATAATCTTTTGATGGGCTCTATATTAATATTGATACTCTGACTTTAGTGCTTAAATTTACAGTAGTGTTGTTAGCAGTCAGAAATCTTAAAATGAGTCAAAACATTTCCTGTTCAATTGTTAATCCCTCCATCACCTTACCCTCTGAAACTTGGTGTAGCGATGCCATCTTTTAACAGCAAGATGACTGCCTTTGAAATGGTGCTGTGAATTTTAAAAGTCCAGGAGTTTTGTTGGCTGTGTTTAGTATTGTTAAGAAAATGCCTGTGTTGAAATCAGTTTTTCTCCACTGATACACACCTCTGCAGTTGGGGGTCAGTGACATCAACTTAACAGAAATTTACCTGAAACAATTACCTTATCATTAAATATGTTATCTGTCATAAGTTAATATTAATGTAGAGCCCACAGAGTGGAGAAAAATGCAGTTGTGAGTTTCATAAGATGAACAAGTGAGATAAATGTTTAGTAGGAAACATGATTCTTTCAACAGCCTGATTTTAAAGGTAAACAACTTGCCATATTTATGTGCACTGGAACATAAATGAGCATAGACATTTAGGTATTCCTAGTGTAAGCAATTTTCCATATATTATGCACAGAACATAAAACAAACGTTTAGGGGTTTTGGTGCCATTTGAATCCTTCCTAGAAAATGTATTGCTAGACTCATGTGGAAACACATGCATTACTTTAAAAGAAAGATTTAACATTCTGAGGAAAGCTGCTGATAAAAGATTTTCAAGAATACTTGAGAATTTACTTCTACCCGCAACTCTTGCAACAAATCTAGTTTTCGTTTGAGAGAGTTTGAAGCTTTCACAAGGCACCTAGATTTTCTGGGTGGTCCCCTCAGTTTGCACTTGCAGAGCCTCAAACTGCTTCTTAAACTTTTACTTAGTTTAAGAGTTTGGGAATTTGGTGTGAGAGGCTGTTTTCCCTTAATTCAAGGGATGGCCCTCCATAAGTTGTTGGGCTCCAAATCTTATCAGCACCCAGCCACTATTGTCAGTGATCAAGGCTTGCATGAGTTTTAATACAGCATCATTTGGAGGGCTAAAAGTTCTCCATCCCTGTCTTACACAGTCCTCTCACCCAATCCTCAAAGTGCTTTTCCAAATTCAAGTGTCGGATTTGTTTTCTGTGGCATCTACTAGCTCTGGCTGTAACTCATGTTTTCGTGGTTGCAGTTTTAAAACGCTTACTTAGAATTACCTTTGTCGTAATACCTAAGCAATACAATCAGCTGCCTGTCACTTCTCTCACATGCATGCAGAACCCTCTGCAAGCTTCTCATTTTCTCGAGAAATTGTAATCCAGAATAAAGTTCACTGTGACTACCTCACATCTGAACGTAAACTGCATTCAAATCCTCAATTCAGTGTATTGTCATTGTGTGTGACGTGACTCTTGACAATTAATGGTGAAGATGGACTCCGCACTGAAGATGGAAAATAGCAATCAGCGTTTCTTCTACAATGTCCTCTGCTCTTGAGATCTGCTTTTTTCAATGTTTCCCACCCCCCTTGGTCAATAGCCAATTTATTGAAACATGCTTTGTTTGGAGGGACTTGAAATAGAAGGGTTGTATTCATGGCTTCTGTTATCTTTTTGAGTATCCACGAAAAAATAGCTTGGGTGTTAGGATGCCTTTACTGTGTCACCCTGTAATAAAATAGATTAAATAAATGAGTGCCTTGATCCAGTTGCATGATTTTAGACAGGAATCACTTGATAAGAGAGAACACGTTTAGCTTTGAATATTCCCTTCATCCAATCTGAGCCTTTTTTTTTTTTACACTTCTGCAGCTGTCCTACAATCACATTTTCTAGCATATACCTAATGTAACTTTATGGTTTATGAAGAACTGAGAGATACTAGGATTTTGAACAAATGTATGTGCCTATTTCTTTATAATTACAGAGCAACATAAAAGTCGGTTGCTACAACTTTCTAAATTTTGGCTTTAGTTCAGAAATTCCTCTACCTGCAGTACACCTATTTTCAGGACTTCAATAGTAGTCTCAGGTGGTTCTTGGGGCGTTCTGCTTCATTCATTCTGATCTCTTGACGTGAGACGCACGACCAAGTTGAACTTCAAAAAAATAAATTTAGAATTAAGATTTAAATTACAATTCTGAATTGCAGTTCGCCCAGATGTTAATTTTTTTCTGCCATCACAGAACTTCAATATGCTACCCAAACTCTCGCATTGAAAAAAGAAGTTTTGGGATTTTGTACATTAGCAATTCAAAGGAAAACTGCCGTCGTTGCTTACATAGTATTCGGTCCCCACCCCCAGTTGCCCTTTAAGAGCTCTTGTGCAAAATTGTCAAATTGATTTTTCAGTAAAGAAGTCGATAAGCAGCAGTTTGAGAGTTCTCTGAGGCCCCTGTGGAGTGGAAATACTTTAGATAAGTTTGTGTACATCCATATGTCATGCAGAGTCATGTCTTAATTCGAAAGTGGGAAGAAAACAGGTTCCAGCTGTGTCTGGCTACCGTTTTCCTCTGGTCTGGGGTGCTGCTATTTGAAGTACTCCGACTTGACTGAAGTGTATTCAAGTAGATACAAGTAGTTAAATCAAAACTATAGATCATTTTGTGTCATAGGCATACACTTGAGTTAATTATACTTACAGTTTGGCAACTGCAAGGTGGCATTAATTCTGGCCACTCTTGCTATATTAGTATTATTTCAGTTTTAACTGAGGCAGCACTACTCACTTTAAAATTATATGCATCTGAATCTTTTGATGGATGTTTATTGTTAAATGAAACCACACAATCACTTCACATCTTTTGTATAATAAAACATTTAATATATAATTCAGTCCATATTGCTTGTTGACCACTGTGACTCGTAAATTTGTTTATAAAATATTTGATCACAGAATAATGTCAATTTAAGGAATCTTGTTGGGTAACGCAATAGCTCAGTCAGTAGAGCATGAGACTCCTAACTGCAGGGGTGTGGCTTCGAGCCCCAAGTTAGGCAAATGATTCCTGTATTGCATGGGTTGGTCTAGGTGACCCTCGTCCTTTCCAACTTTACAATCCTATGAACACATGGTTACATTGTCAGTGCCAGCTATTAAATGTGAAGTAACTTGCTAGAACAGAGAGCATTGCAAGTGCTTTTTTTAGGTTTCAAGCTGCTTTTAGGTTTTTGAGAGATCATACATTTTGGGCATTTCCTATTCTGAACTTTTGTAGTCTGTTTTGGTCAACTTAACCATTTGTTGTCCTGGGAAGCATACTTAAGAGAGCCATGCTGAAATGGGGGGTGGGGGACGGGACGGGATGACGACACTCAACATAGAATCTCACTTCCATTCTTTTTGGCCTACTGAGTCTGCGCTGCCAACTTAATAGATTGGAATGTCTCACTGCACTATTTCCATACCTTGTTCAGATAACGTATTTGCAGTGGAGCATTCTTGCCAGTGTCTGGCACGACTAAATAAGTTGTTCCCTTCCTTAATTATGTTCCCTTAATTAAAAAATAAATGTGAAGGCACAAAAATGCCTTCACTAAAATGGCAGTTTTGAATCACTGATGTGTGCCTGGCAAGCACTGTGTTCAAAATGTCACACCTCTACTTCACACAACAGTTGCTAAAAGTTAGGAGTTGAAGTTCAGTATAAATTTTACTCTTGTGCTTAATTTTAAGAATAGTCAACTCAGCTAACATAAAATATTTTATAATCCTTTAGAAATTGAGTCAGCATTTGAAGGTTCAGTTATATTTTGCTTTCTCGGACTGTTAGTAGTAATACAAGTACAGGGCTTTCCAGTTCATTTTCACTGATACCCTTGAAAGAACGCTACATTTTTTTTGGCAACTTGCACTGTAACCCTTTAACATTTGAATTGGTTCAATAAGTATATTTCAGAGTTCAGTTTGACGGACTACTTAGGAGTTAACAGTTGCTATAAAAAAGTGCAAGAATTTTGGTTTGTGTTTCGAAATTTAAAACTAAATTATGAATTAAGCTTTTTGGTTTAATATAATTTGTGTTTTTGTTGACTAGCAGCAGAATTTCAGCATTTGCTACTTACTGGTAGAGAAGAAAAAAATCCCACAGCACTGCCAGTACAGGTTAGTTTAATCTGTAAGTACCTGATGTTTGTTTGAAATCCTGTACTACAAATGCCATCTTAGTACATGAGGATGGAGCCATAAGTTATCTGGAGAGGGTTGCATCTTACTACACCTAAAAGGGATAAATATTCACAGGCTCCGATTAAGAAAGGGAAGGGGAATTACAGTAAATAACCAATTTGGGTTTAGTGTATCATGTGGTGGCATTCCAGTCAGGGATCCAGTAATGCCCTTTTTTTCTAAGTGGGAAATCATTTGACTAAGGTTGATTGGAAAATAACATCAATCACATCTGGGGTGAATGGGTGTTTATGCTATTAACAAAACGAGTAATTAAATATTCTGATTCTTTCTTCTTAGCAGTCCTTACAAACACCCATCAGCACAACTTTGTTAACTGATGAGCACATCTTTTTGTGATGGGCATTATTGATACGAAATGCTGTGTCCTCTGAAACCCTTGAATCTCAACACTTTAAAGCCTAGATAATTTTCTTAGGTAGTCCCTTCTCTCTTCAGTGGGTTCTGAATATTCAGTGTTCTTTGGTTATTTCTTAAAGTCGACTATGCATTTCTGTAGTGCTGCTGTTTTGCTTAAACTGGTGGTTTGTGCAAAAATGTAGTTGCATCTTAATTAGAACTGCATGTTTCTGTATCTTTAATTTTCTGCTGCCATGTTTACTAGCCAACTTAATTTGGTAACATGCTTTTAAAAACCTGCTCTCAAAGTGGCAAACTAAAGCTGTTGGCAGTCATTCAAGTAAATAAAGTTGAGAAGTGGTCACAGCCCTTACACAGAAATATCAGCTTCTCCCACCAACTCTAGGTAAATCCGTTGCTTTATTGATTGCTTCATCAGTATGAGACTGCTGCTGCCTCTGTGCCATTGCAGTCTCTCTCTTAATGCCACCTTATATTCATGTTCAGCAATCCTGAAACTTCTTTTTAGAATTGCCAAAATCTCATTGGAGCAGCTTTAGAATGCTTCTTAAGACCTTGTTTTGAGCTGGGCTTGTTGGCTTAGAGTTAAGCTAGCACAGGGTTACTGGTCTCCTACATTTTAGTTTGATAGAAAAAAATCCAGTTAATTGGTTCATTCTGTGGTATTGGGTGTGTTACGGCATAAAAAGCCTTTGGATTGGGGAGTAGGCTACAACTAAAGATAATATTTTGTGATCAGCATGAGAAAACAAAGCTATGTATCATGCCTACCAACTTGTGGATAATGAAAATGCTTCTTAAAACTACAACAGATGTGGAAATTTAAATCTAGCTGCATTTCATAGTAAAGGTTGAAGAACCCAGAAGAACAAGTAGTCGCTGTAACCATTCAATATATGAATCAAGAGTATTGTTTAGACTGTCTTGGTCCCTTGTTTTTCTAGTATTTCTCAGTCCCATTTCTCTAGTGGTCAATATATAGTATTTTATAAGGATGAAAATCTTAAATCTGCCAGCTCTGTACAGTTCAGGTTATTTTGGGGCAGTGGGCAAGTGGGCAGAAGAAACAAAACTGAAACCCAACTGCTACTGTTGGCATTCAGTAGTTCAGCCACAAGAATTGAGTTGACCTAGGCATCATGTTAAAAATTTTGAGTTGCCAAAAATTAATTCACCTGCAAGAGAAACTATGAACATTAAGAACCTGCCATTCATTTAGGATACTTTTTTTAGAACACATCCTGTCTTACTTACTGTGCTTGTATTGAAAATAAGGGTATCTTGTAGACATAATTAAAATTTTGATAGTTTCTGTGTCTTAACTTTCCTTCTGTGCCCTTTACTTTCCTTTATACTAGGGAAAGTTAATACTTAAAACTACTTTGTTGATTACTAAGATAACCTGGTAATGCAGTTGTCACTGAAATCCCAAACTACATAGACACCTAATCATATGATTATCCCCAAGTGATTTGTACAGGGCTCAGCTATGCCAGGGAAACACCTAATTCTTAAGGTGTGTGGTAGGATATGCTGCTTCACACAAGCACAACACTACACAAGGAGTGGCAAATGCAGTTTAGAACCCTAGCACAAAGAGTATCACCAGGATCATATTTATTTCTCCTCTGACTTGTGGATGTAGCTTCTATTTCAAGCAATGCCTTAATGCTGACTAGATCATTGCTACTTGGTATAAACTGGTTAACCAAATCTAAATGGCTTTGATCATGCACGGCAAGCTTGAATTTTCTGGAGGGACACACTAAACACTTGGGCCTGTTGATATATTGGATTGCATTTATATTTGTAAACAGCTCTACATAGTATGAAGCAGCTGGCTTTTGTCCTGCTTATTGCTGTGCAGCTGGAGTGACCTAAGTGGAGTATGTTTTCAGTTCCAAATACTGTAACAGATCCTGTGATCTTACTCTGATCATATGAAAACAACTTGTATAGTCCTGCAGACACCAGGAGAACCAGAAAGTGAGGGAACGTATTTCTGATCTGGCAACTTGGTAAGTATCTAGCCTCTTCAATGTTTTTTGTTGGTGATAAAAAATAATCTGTATTTCATTCATGTAGCATTTCCCTGATGAATGGCATAAAGATGGGGACAGACAGCTTGCTTATATGCTTTTGATTAAAATTATACAAATAGCATTATCAGATGTACGCTTAAGTAAAGCTGTGTATCTTTCATTCATTAAACTTTGAACCAGAGTTAATTACTGTGCCTGTCTGTTCTTTGGTCCTGAAATATTTGCACAAAATTGCCCCACATGGAATTGTATTTCATTGCGGGGGGCGGGGGTTGTCTTCATTTGAAAAGTTATGTAGTTGTAGAATTGCACTTACATTTTATTTATTGAAAAATCACACCCTCCTTTCAATCAGATGATTCCCAAGTTGGGTTTACAAGCAACAGGCAGTGATGCTAAATCCCTAACGCGCACGTGTGTGTATGCTAGGGTTGCCATATTTTCAAAAAGTAAAAACCAGGAAACCCCCCAAACCCCTTTCGGAAATTCCCCCCGGACATCAATTCCGCCTTTGAAATTCTGGTAATGGCCAAGAAAATCTGGATGTATGGCAGATACCAGCAGTCTTAGTCCTCTTGACTGGTGGAAGAGGCTGGGACATGTTTCTCTTCTGCTTTGCAGCCCTAGGGCAACTGGAAAGTTGGCTGATTGCACATGTGAAAATTATATAAAGCTACTTAGGATGCAATCCCGTGCACACTTAATGGGATGTAAATGCCATTTAACTCAGTGGAATTGACTTCCAAATAAACTTGCACTGAATTCAGCTGTATTGAGTGAGAAAAGGCAAGACACTGGCTGAGAAGAACTCTAACGTTGCTTTTATCTGCACAATTGCACATGGTTATAAAGGCGGAAATGCATGTTCTCACGCAATGCAGTTGTGGGGGGAGAGCACAATTACAAAAGGGCTGGCCGCAATTGTGAAAACACTCCTTAAGAGAGAAATAAGGAGCTTGGCTTCCAGATATCATCCCATAAAGCCAACAAGAGCAGTTCCTGGAATTTAAGGGGAACAGTGCATCTCCTTTGTACAAAGGCAACATAAAAAGCGGCTGGTGTATTGTGTCACAGTTGAAACTGGAAATCAATACAGTGGTGCCTCGCAAGACGAAATTAATTCGTTCCGCAAGTCTCTTCGTCTTGCGAGTTTTTCGTCTTGCGATGCACGGTTTCCCATAGGAATGCATTGAAAATCAATTAATGCGTTCCTAGGGAAACCGCCTTCAGATCAGGTCCGGGGACAGTCTGTCCCCGGACCTCTTCTGAAGGCTGGGGGGGGGGACAAGGGCTTTTCTTCCCACCCCCAGCATTTTAAAAAACCCTGGGACAGCGGAGGACTTCTCCGCTGTCCGGGCGATCTTAAAATGCTGGCGGGCGGCATTTTAAAATCGCCCCGGGACAGCGGAGGACTTCTCCGCTGTCCGGGGGCGATTTAAAAGCCCCTGGGAAGGCAGGCAGGGGGGACAAAGACTTTTGCCCCCCGCCAGCCTTCAGAAGAGGTCCTGGACCTCTTCTGAAGGCGGGCGGGGGGGCGAAAGTCTTTGCTCCCCCCCCGCCTGCCTTCAAAAGCCCTCCGGGACAGGCAGGCAGGGGGGAGCAAAGACTTTCACCCCCCGCCCGCCTTCAGAAGGTGTTCCCTCCCCGCCGCCCGGCTTCGGAGCACCGTTCCAAAGCCGGGCGGCGGGGGCAGGCGTTCCCGCCCCGCCGCCCGGCTTCGGAGCACCGTTCCGAAGCCGGGCGGCGGGAGGAGGCGTTCCCGCCCCACCGCCGGCTTTGGAGCATCGTTCCGAAGCCCGGCGGCGGCGGGAGGAGGCGTTCCCGCCCCACCGCCTGGCTTCGGTGGAGGTCCGAGGACAGTGGGGAAGACGCGCTGCGCTTCCCCGCTGTCCCGGATATTTCCCTATGGGCTGTCGTCTTGCGAAGCAAGCCCATAGGGAAATTCGTCTTGCGAAGCGCCTCCAAAACGGAAAACCCTTTCGTCTAGCGGGTTTTCCGTCTTGCGAGGCGTTCGTCTTGCGAGGTACCACTGTATCGGAGAGGTGTCTTCTATCTTTCCATATGCAATGTCTTCTCACTATGTTAGGATTTAATCACATATTTTTATAATAGTAAAGCTAGAAGTAATACCAAAATTGCAGTTTCCCTCCAGAGTTTTATATTTGAAGGCATTTATTCGTGTTCCCTTAGCACCTCTTTTAACTTGAGTGCAGCAAGAGCTCTTGCTACCAGGTGGAAGGAGTGAATGGGTTGTGTAACACAAGTAGTTAATAATACCTGGTCTGGAACAAATAAGATGGTGTCGCACATTCTTGTTAAATGCAACTGACTAAATCTGCATAGCTGCCACTCGCTAGGGACCTCAAAAGTTGGAAGTTGCTCTGGCCTCCCTAGGCCTGTGGGGAGGGCGGGCTTGACTGTGCCTCATTGTCATACATAGTGGCTGCCAAATCACAAAACAGTGTTTGGAAATGTGTGTTGGAAAATAAAATATTGATCACTTGCCAGTGATGGGGCCAAGTGAACGTTGACAGGGCATCCCACTGCCTTGGCACCACTACAGAAAAGGCCCCCTTCCCTGCTGTTTCACAAAAGTACTCTGCATTTGAATAATAATATGAAAACTCTAAGCTTTTAGTTGACTGAAGAATGTAGCCAGCTTGGATATATTGGGGCATTGCAAAGGGAGTGGAAGGGCTTTGTTTCTACTTGTGCTCTTCATTTCATAGACCAGTCCTTTCCCCGAATGTGAAGTGGGCATAGCATATTTACTAACTGCCTATAGAATGGCAACTGCCAGAACATGGAAATGGTTACAAATATTGAACACATGCCACAGGTAATAGCATAGTGTTACAGACAGTGTTGTTAGAAAAATGGTCCTCAAAAGAGTGAGAGTGGCAAGAGGACAAGAGAAACATGACAACTCTGATGCTGTCTGGCATGATTTGATTGACTACAAAAATGTTGAAGCTCATGGAAGAGAGGAGTCAACAGTTTATAGCAGAGTTTGGTGTTTATAGCTCACCCCCTTTTGAGAGTAGAAGTGTGTCTTGCAATTAAAAGGAATTGGCAATATGTTCATGAACAAAGCTAAGCTAATCGGAAGTAATAAAACATTCCTTACCTGACCCAATCTGTCTGCTTACTTTGAAAAACACTGCAACCAGACAGAGGGCCTTCTCGGTAGTGGCGCCCGCCCTGTGGAACGCCCTCCCATCAGATGTCAAGGAAATAAGCAGTTACCCTATTTTTAAAAGACATCTGAAGGCAGCCCTGTTTAGGGAAGTTTTTAATATTAATATTGTATTGTTTTTAACACTCGTTTGGGAGCCGCCCAGGGTGGCTGGGGAAACTCAGCCAGATGGGCAGGGTATAAATAATAAATTATTATTATATTATAACCACTGCCATGTCCTCTCAGGATCCAGTTTGTAGAAATACTGATTTTATGTTTTATTCTTTATACATAAATGTAAGCTGTTTTGTAATTTACTCTGTTTACTTTGACAAATGGAAAATTGGTTAAATAAACAAACAAACAACAATATGTGATTTAGGTAGTTTCCAGGAAGGAGGAAGTTTATAAATAACTCCAACCTAGTGTTTCATTACTGAGCTGCCCTTTCCTCCTCCTCTCACCTAGTGGTCTAAAATAGAAAATACCCATTTTTCCTATTGTTACAGTGTAACTTCCTGCAAATGAAGAAGAAGAATATTTGTAAGATTTTCCATGTTGTATTAATCTAGGCAGACACCGTGGGAGCTGTCTGGATAATGTGGTTCGTTGCAATTCTAGTTCCAGACAGAAATGCAGCAAAAGAAATAACCACATGACCTAAAGTACTGTCATTGCTCCATGATCTATTCTAAACTAATGTGCTTGTTGTATATGTTACTACTGTGGTGCAGGTCTCTATGAAGAAATCACCTTTTAAAATACGTTTACAATATGAGGCTTGTTTTATAGGTGCAATGTGGGGGGCATGCAAGGTTTAAATTTTAAAAGTGTCCATCCCATTTGATTATCCAGTTATGTAAGTACCTAAAGTTGGTCTTGGGAATGCAGTAGTTTTATATACTGTGAGAGAGAATTGTAAAATTAACCTTACGATTGGCTTACTGGGCAGAAACTCTGGGTTACTCACTGGATGGGAAAAGTGGGAAGTCTACGTCATGCAAATCCACTTGGCTGAAGGCAAGGTGGCTGAGACATAAATAAGTCTATTCTACTACTGTTGAGTAACAGCAGAGACTGCTGACCGGAGGAGGAAGGTTTGCTAAGAAGAAGAATCTGATGGAGAAGCCGGATGTCTGGAAGCAGGTGGGAGACAGGCAGGAGGCTATTCCGGCTGGATATATATTATGCCCCCAAAGAGCTGAATCACTGGCTTAAGCTGGAGAAAATTCAGAAAGGAGCTTCTGGAGCTGCCCGGAGAATTGCCTTGAAAGCCTTTCTCAAATGAAGCTAGCTGAAGTCTGCAGTTCCTGGTGGTGAGATTGACTGGGGAAGAGGGACTAAGGGTAAATGGAACGTAAGTTAAAACAGGTTAGAAACCAAGTTTTGTTGGTCAGCTGGTCATTTAAAGACACACTAACCTTATTACAGCAGATGTACCATAAGTCTTGAAACAGTAACAACTTTAGTATTCATTTCATAGTTTATAATAAAGAATATATTGATACTTTTAATTATAAAAGTGTGGCTAGCTGGTTTTTTACCATGTCTATAATACTGTTTCTAGTGGGATATGGCATTGGCATCATAGATATTAAGTGGCAGTAGTTAAGAAGGTGAATCAGTGGTACAGTTGTAGATTAAAGCTTCATTGCAGCATGACAAGCCATATGGTGTTTTGAACTCCATGGCAGTGGTAAGGCTACCTGAATTGCACAGCAAATAGGCAAATTCTACCTGGTAGATGACAAGAGTGGTGTGTGTGTGTGTGTGTGTGTGTGTGTGTGTGTGTGTGTGTTCTAAATATATAATGTCTGAGATGTTGAAACTATCCTGTCAATAGTAACTGATTTTAAGAACCTAAGGATTTTAAGACCTAAGGTTGGACAGCAATCAAACAGATGTCTCTAGGAAGTCCTCTAGCAGGGGGTTTTATATCACAGTCAGACTGTAATGTGTAAAAAGCTGCATGAGTTCTCAACATGCAAACTTGGTAGTGGGCACCAGTAAATTATCAACTGATAAGATCTTTTTCCTGCCTTTCAGCAAAAGCGTCTAAATTGGAGAACAATAATATTTAAAATTCAACCATTAACATGAACTTCAAACAAAAGCACATTTTGAAAAATGCAAAACAACAAAGCAGCTGTAAAAGCAGAGAGATGGCAAGAATAAAAAGATTTATTAAAACCTGGGAGAATAAATCATTTTCAGCAGAAACCATATGTATGTCTGTTGGTTAGCAACAGAAGACTGGCAGGATCTGTCCATCTGCAGTCATGGAGATTTAAACCATAAAGCATTCTATAAGAATTTAGAAGTGAAATGTTTCTGTTTTGTTTCATGCTGAACGTGCTAAAGAGCAGCCGTGCCATGATGGTCTTGATCCTTTTATGAGAAGTCATTTATTACTATTATGTATGCATTTGCTGGGGAGCGAGGAAAGTACCACAGCGCATATGCTCAGTTGTGGTGGTGGAATAGCAATGAACCAATCCACAAAGCAACCAAGGAGGAACCACTGTGGCTAAACATGATCAGATATAACCATTTCACTGAGTATGAGTAGCAGTGGTTGAATGTGTTTCTCCCTGATGCAGAATTTGCTGAAGCAACCGCAGTCAAAAGCTGAATCCCCCCCATTGCTACCTTCCAGGCTATATATTCTCTCCCCCAAAAAGTGTTGTTTTGCCCCTGAAAAAAACTCAACAACTTTGGCTCCTGCACCTCTTTTTCTGGGAAAAAGCACTGCACCCAACTATCTTAATGTTCTTAAATGACAGAATCACCCACTAGGTGGAGGTATAGCTTAATCACTCCCAATATATAGGCAGTCTACTGCTGCTTGTGTGTTTTGAGATAGCAGTTGATCCTGTGTCGAAGCTTCCGTAGAAATGAAAACGGCAGTAGTGATTTCCTTGTGAAGTCTCCAACCCACGCACCCAGGGTTTGCGCCTTAGTTAATTCATCACTCCTCTCAGCTGACATTTGTTTGGAAAATGTGAGGTCATGCTGCTGTGGTCTGGGAAGTCAAATAGGCTCATAGAGAGAGGAAAAGGGGAATCCCAGCAGGACTTTGTGATTTCTAAACAAATGACCCATGACTACAGACACAGTTCCTCCGGACAGCATGTCAGCTGAGCACTTATGACGGAATGAGAGGTTGTACAAGGCTACATTTCTTCTTTTGAGTATTCAAGAAGATGATTATAGAATGCCAATTGTATAATTGGTATTCAACATTCCAATGATGTGTGTGCATGTACCGTATCTCCTAACCCTGAGGATCATTGTTTGAAACATGCCTGCATAACCACTAGTTTTATGTAGTAGTAGTAGTAGTAGTAGTAGTAGTAGTAAAAATAATAATTTATTTATACCCCGCCCATCTGGCTGGGTTTCCTCAGCCACTCTGGGCGACTTCCAATCGAATATTAAAAACAATACAGCATCAGACATTAAAAACTTCCCTAAACAGTTGTCTTTTAAAAGTAAAATAGTTGTTTATTGCCTTGACATCTGCCTTGACGTATGTCCCTGCGGTCATGGATGCTTCTCTGCAGGGGGGGGAACTACACGGCCTCCACCTGTCTTGGTCCTCTTCCCCGCTACCTTTTACCAAATTGCATCTTTTACTTGTTTAAGATTTGCAGCTCTAAGCTGAGAGAGTGTCACAATTTGTTACGACGAGCAGAAAAGCACCGCAAAACTCATCAAATGCCAAAAAATGAAGAAGAAGAAATCTAAACGTAAAGCCCTTTTTGAGATTCAGAGCCCAGGCCAAATGACCCTCCTGCCACCTGCCTCTGAATAGTACTGATCTCACATGAGAAAAGGCTGAGTCTGTCAGCATCGCAATAGCTCACCGGTGCAAGATATCTTTTCCAAGGGCTTTCATGCTAGTCGCTTTCATCCTTCTAGAGGTAGAAGAAATAGACCTTGCAAAGGGTTTCAGGGTTAGTTGCCACATCCCAAGGCTGTAAACGGAGCAAGGTGTTGCCAGAGTTAGCTGATGTATCTAAAAATAGCAAAGCTAAGTGAGAACAAAGATTCACCCTGCCTACGCACAGTACATTTAAAACACATTAGAAGCACATTATTTCCCTCAAGTAATTCTGTATCTGCAGTTTGTTAAGGGTTGCTGAAAACCGTAGCTCCGTGAGAGGTAAACTCGAGCGACCAGAACGCTTGGAAGGCAAAATATGCTTCAAATGCGCTTTAAAGCTACTTATAATGAACAAGGCCTTCTTAATGTGCTTGGCGTCTTTTGGAAATCTCTAATCGTTCCTGCCAGTTTCAAAGATGTCAGATATGCAGCAACCACTGGAGAGTTGCAATAAATAACGTCTTCTCTAAATATTTCAGTTCTAAGCTGCTGGGTCTACTGATGGAAAGAAAATGTTGAAACCCACAACCGCATGTGATCTCCATTATAGATTAAAATATTTTGAAATACTTCATGGGTAAGCACCCATATTGAGAAAACGACATTAAAATGGCAGTCATCTGGAGTTCCTATAGCAAGGGATACTCAAAGCCATAGTACACAGTGCCACAACACTATTTGCATTTGCTGTTTGCCTATTAAGCAGTTTTGTGTTTTTTATATTGTAGCTTTATGTTGAGATCTGCAGATGAAGGGCGGCATGCAAATTTAATAAACAATACCAAGTGAGAGCATCTATGTCTGAAGAGTTGCGTTCGTACAGCGCAGTGCTTAGGCACGTCTACTCAGAAGTAAGTAATTGACCCAGTCAGGGAAATATTTCCTTATGGCCAATTAGTGCATTAATGGCAGAGGTGAGATTTGAACCGAGGACTTTGGGTTATTGTTCTGTTGGCCACTATGCTACACTGCTTTTATGATGTAGAATCATAGCATTGAAGAGTTGGAAAGGTACCACAAGGGTCATCTAGTCCAGCCCCCTGCAATGCAGGAATCTTTTGCCCAACGTGGGGCTCGAACCCACGTCCCTGAGATTAAGAGCCTCGTGCTCTACCAACAGAGCTATCCCAGTTCCATTCTCAGAGCTGCATTTCTGTTGCAAGCAGAGGGTTCCCACTCTAGAGACTGTTAAGTGCACCCCACTTCCCTGAGCAGGAAGTAATTCCAGAGGCAGTGCTTCAGGCTCAGGTTTCCTTTGATGCGAGAGCACAGAAGGCATAGGGTGTCTCCGTAATATTTGCTTTATTGACAAATACACACAGCATAAGCAGAGGCAAACAAACTCCTAAGCAAGGTTACAAAACCCTGCATCAGATTTCCAGCAAACAGCTGAATCCCATGGGTGGCTTAACATAGCCAACTGCACTTCAAACCAATAAATCCATTTCTCTGCCTCTCTCCAACACTTCAATGCCTGTAGAATTCCAAAGACGGCAGGAAATTGAGGGCTGTTAAGTCCCTAATCAGGGACGCGGGTGGCGCTGTGGGTTAAACCACAGAGCCTAGGGCTTGCCGATCAAAAGGTCGGCAGTTCGAATCCCTGCGACGGGGTGAGCTCCCGTTGCTCGGTCCCTGCTCCTGCCAACCTAGCAGTTCGAAAGCACGTCAAAGTGCAAGTAGATAAATAGGGGGAAGGTAAACGGTGTTTCTGTGTGCTGCTCTGGTTCGCCAGAAGCGGCTTAGTCATGCTGGCCACATGACCCGGAAGCTGTACGCCGGCTCCCTCGGCCAATAAAGTGAGATGAGCGCCGCAACCCCAGAGTTGGCCACGACTGGACCTAATGGTCAGGGGTCCCTTTACCTTTAAGTCCCTAATCACCCCATAACTTTGATAGCAAAATTGTAGCAATTGACTCACTCGTTTTCATGCAATCAGCAAAAAATCCTTGCAAAGTATAATCCAATGCATAGTCCCAGGGGTGCCAACTTGAATAAAATATTGTGGGGGCCCAGATAAGCCCCGCCTCACATAATCAGTCACATGATGCAATGTACACATACCATTTGAATGGGAATGCCCATCAACTTTCCCCCTCAAATATTTTATTGTGAAGGCCAAAGACCCCGGCCCCTAGGAGTTGGCTCCTATGCAAAGTCCAGTTGGTGTAAAAATAATCACTTTCAAGTTACCTTGACTTTGTGTTCCCAAGTTCTGTTTTCTGTCACCGTATTCGTGAATCTTTTAATTCAAGCCTCCAGTCTAAGGAACCTCAGGACAGTTTACAGATGTGCGTTTCTCTAAACAAATCGCACTAGGAGGGATTGCTGCAGAAGATTTCCATAAAATAGGAAGGAAGTCACTGTTGCGTCATGGAGTATTGGGATGGCATGGGATGGGGTGAAGGGTGTGCAATATCTCAGTGAAAGAGCAAATAATTTACATGGAAAATGTTGCAGACTCGGTACTCAGCCTCCTCAAACTTAGCTGGCAATCCCCACTACTGGTCAGTAGACATTGCTGATGTCAATGACTCGGAACAAGGCCGTTTCCTATGTGAGGTTGTGTGCTTTTCATAGAGGGAAATCTCTTCGCACCAGGAAGTGGGAGCAGTGAACTGTTGCTTCAAATAAAAAAATCATAGCTGAATTTAGTTTTTTTTAGGATAGTCGCTTCCTTTTTAAAAGCCAGACATACCTGACAATGAGTTATTCTAATCAGTACGTACATTGATGATAAAGAGTTTGTACTGAAAATCTGGGATATAATTATTTGTATGGCTTTAATGTACTGTATTTTAATAAATATATATAGAAAGTTTTAATTCTATCAGTGTTTAATTGGTTTTTAATTATTTTCCTCCTATGTTTCTAGCTGTTCTTATTTTTATCTGTAAGCTATCTTGAGTATCCGGGGGTGGGGGTGGATAGGTAACACTGAGTACTAGATTATTTATCTGCATGATTATTATTCCTTCTTTGCTGCTTTGAGAGATTTTGCCATCCTATATATAATAGTCCAGTTGACTTTATATGCATACATTATATGCATATGTACTGGTATATTTTACATAAATGTGTAGTTTGTCCTCTTTTCATTACTAATTTTTATTTCAGCAATTTGTATCACAGTTTTCTCTGAGCGGTGTACGGGAGATCCAATACAACAAGACAAAAATGAGTTAAAACTTTGAAATAAGAATTCAGTGAAAAAGAATCATACATTCTGCTGGAACGACTGCAAAAGCCTTCAGTAAGTGCTGGGAGTTCAACAGGGAGCAGGGCCCTGTCTGACCTCCCTTGAAGCCCTCACCAGTGGTGTAGCGTGGAGGGGAGCAGGAAAGTCAAGGCCCCTGGGTCCAAATTTATGAGAGGGCACAATGAGGTGCCCCCACAACAGGCTCCATCATCTAGACCGGGGCCATGGGGAGGCAGGCAGTGTCCAGGTAGGGCTTTGGCAGCAGTGGCAGGAGCAACACCTTCTCATGACCGATGAATGGATTCCAGCATGCGCCCTGCAGCTGGGCCAGCCAGGAGGGAGAGGGCACTGCCGCTGCTGCCACCCGCCAAAAAAGGAGGGAGGAAAACACCTGCAGGGACAGGAGGGTGAGGCGACACAGCAGTGCTCCTGGCTTTGTGTCTCTCTTCCTTATCTCTGCTCCTAGGTTGGGGCCAGTTTGCAAGGAGACACTCCCTTGATTAGACACTGGCCAGCGAAGGGACTGACTGTTCACGAGTCCAATACTTGTCCTGCCCTGTGCTCCGGCAACCCACGCTATGCCCCTGGACCTCATTGACTGAGTAGGGATTTAAGGGGCCAGGTGGATTGATAGCAGAACCACTCGGCAAAGTTCCTCGGCCATCTGCTCGCCCTAAAATAATGTTAACATTTTGCAGTAGTTTAATGAAATCCAGTGAACCGCTTCTTAAACAACAGTGAAACACTGGCAGTTAAAATTACACGCCGGTCAGGCTGGTTTACCCAGCTACTGTTTGATAACATTGGCACAGATAAGCATTGAGTGTTGCTGACTTCCTCTTTGCATTCTTTATTTGCTTCAGCTTTTGTATTCTTTGCCGACCATATTACCAGTTAAATCTCAGTCTCACTTTCCTAGCTACACTCATCATGCCTTTATTATGCAGCTAGGTATGTAAAGGGCCCAGAAAACACCACCCTTAAAGATAACTCAGAGGGCATCTTGCAGGTAGCCACGGATTGTGTGCTTTGCATCACTACCGTTCCCTATCAAAGTATTCCACGTATTTTGTTGGTATGGTTAGCAAGCATCCTAAAAGCTACCCCGTGGCTCACATTCCACCCACCTTTCATATCTCAGGTCTGTATCATTCCCCTCCACCCTGCATGCCACATTGGAATTCCTGAATGAGATCCCAGAATGCAGCTCACCCCCACACTTGTGAAATACCAAATTGTTTTGGATGGTAGCGGTGGGTTTAATGCAGGTACATTGGCCCTCCCCCTTCAGATAGGGGAAGCTGTTCCATTCAGTGGCGTAGCGTGGGTTGCCAGCACCTGGGGTTTGGTTCCTGGCACCTCCAGTTATGAGAATCAGGAAGCAAATGATGGGGAATAACTCTTCCTGAGATGCTGGGGAGCTTCTGCCTGTCAGAGTAGGCAGTGCTGGACTAGACGGACAAATAATCTCACCTGCTATTAGATGGCTTCCTGTGTCCAATGTCCCAGCATCCCCATCCTTGATGGCATTGCTCTCTTCCTACATCTCAGTGGTGGGGAACCACTGACCCTCTGGATATTGCTGGGTTACAACTCTCCCCGACTTTTTATGGGAGCTGCCCTACTTGACCAATATACAGGCAGGGCCGTCTTAAGCATATCCGGCGCCAGGGTGCAAAGCTCCCTCCGCCGCCCCCCCCCCCCCCCGTTTCCCAGAGTTTGTTAGGGAGAGAGAGAGATCAAACTTTATTCGCGTTAGCCAATGGCCATAGCAACAGTAAAACATCACAGTATATGCAGAAAAGGAAATTTGATATAAAAGCACAATTTAAAGTCCTGAATCAGCAGTCAGTTAGTGGCCCTTATTCTGATTGCCCCTGCTATGAACCTAGCAACATTTGCTGTTGTCTGCTCATTTTGATCTGATAGAAGAAAGGACATTGTGGCAGTGGTTGAGCGCCCTGGGATGGTTAGTACGAGTGGGGTGATGATCTCATTCCTCAGGTCTTTGTAGAGAGTACAGGACAGGAGGACGTGTGCCGATGTTTCGGTGCTACCATCTCCACAAGGGCAAAGACGTTTCTCAGACGGGATCTTTTGGAATCGACCCTCAAGTACCGCAGATGGCAAAACATCCAGTCTTGCAAGTGTAAAAGCACGTCTGTATTTTGGGATAATAAGTTTGTGCAGATATGGAGCCAGAGAATCAAAATGGAGAGGTGGAAACTGGACATACCAAGGGCAGAATTTCCTTATAGTGGCCAGGTTGTTCTGATGCTCAGTATCTTTTAGACGTTGACCAATTAGACTGTTTGCTTTATTGAGGCCCATAGTGAGTAGGTGTTGTGGGGATAGGCCAGAAGAGTGACAGTGCTGCTGGCGGGACTGGAGGAGGCGGGCAGTGGCTGGAGGGCGGCTCCTCCAGCTGGGAAAAGGCAGAGGCTGGATGCAGCGCCTTTTGGCTCAGCTGGCCACTTCATGCCGCTGTGGCAATGGCAGACAGAGGCTCCGGGCGCGGCACTGCTTCGGTGCGGCATGGCAGAGGCAGGAGAGGGCGGCGAGCTGATGCTGGGAGGCACCACGTCCAGCCTCTGCCTTTTCCCTGGTGCCCTCCAGAGCTTGGCACCCTCGTGCCCCGCGTCACTAGCCTCTATGAGTAAGACGCCCCTGTATAGGGTAAAGGTAAAGGGACCCCTGACCATTAGGTCCAGTCGTGGCCAACTCTGGGGTTGCGGTGCTCATCTCGCTTTACTGGCCGAGGAGCCGGCGTTGGTCCACAGACAGCTTCCGGGTCATGTGGCCAGCATGACTAAGCCACTTCTGGCGAACCAGAGCAGCGCATGGAAACGCTGTTTACCTTCCCGCTGGAGCGGTACCTATTTATCTACTTGCACTTTGACGTACTTTCGAACTGCTAGGCTGGCAGGAGCTGGGACCGAGCAATGGGAGCTCACCTCCCTTTTTTGAGAGGAAAGGTGGACAGCCAGTGACAACAAAGCCAAGGGATTCCAAGGGCCGACTCTAGGCCCTAGTGGGTGCCTAGCATTACTGACCGCTGATGCCAGCCCTGCAGGTAGGAAGGTGTAGCTTACCCAGCAGGTTTAGGAAAAGATGCATGCAGCAAAATTCCATCTTCCACACAACAGCTGTTAATATACTGCTTTCATTCCAGAATGGTTTCTAAGCAGTTTGCAAGTATAAAAGCAATTGTAGAATCGATACACAGCAAAATAACCTCACCAAAACATTAAATACATTCATATTTAAATTTTACAATAAAACAAACCCGTAAAAATCAACACTTTAAAAAGTTGGCTCAGGATGGTCAGGGGAATGCTTGCGTAAACAGGTGCATGTTCAAGATACGAAAATAAGCTAGCTCGGTGTTTCCAAATAGTCTTCAAAAGGTAGAGAGAATATATACTAGCTCTGCCTTACTTTGGGGCAGGTCACCCTACCTATAATGACTTCTGATCATCTAATGTACATCTGATAACTTTTCGTACACCTGAAGCAAAGTTTTCTGCCAGAAAGCGGGGGAATCGTTTTACGCACAGGGAAATTTGAGGCTAAATCTAATGAATACTTGATTCCTTGGTATGAGCAACAAAAAGATCCGACTTCCTCGGCTGAGACGGAGAAAATAGTACAAGCAGCTAAAACTGCATCTGCACCACCCAGAACCTTCAGCAGACATTTCCCACAGGTTTTGCTTTGCAAACATGCGGGTTATAAACTTGCCGTTTTCAAAATGACGGCCGTGCTTTACGGAATACTGAGTTCTGAATGCAGATGCCCTAAATTCCCCAATATGAACTCCGGTGAAATGGGTAAGACTGGAATCTGACAAACTCTGGGGGTGCTCAGACAAAAAGCAAGGGTAACCACCACCCATACCAACAGCATGAAGAAACCGTCTGGTGCTATCAGGGTAGGGTTTTTGGGGAGATGTCCAGGGCCCCAGTTAGCAGGGACACCCCATCCCACAAGCAGAGGACATTTTGAAATAAGCAGAGTAATACACGTTACCATCTGAAGCACAGCGTTCCAAACTTTGCATGTCGGTGGCACACTTTTTAGACATGCATCATTTCATGACACAGTAATTCAGTTTTACTAGCAAACCAGAGGTTAAACTAACCCCTTTCCACCCCTGGAAGGAGCGTGGGGAGTATTTGCACGACACACCTACACCCTGCAGCCAACATCCTAATGTCTCACGACATCCAGTTTGGAAAGCTCTGATCTGATTGCATATATACAGAAGCAATGTACAAAGGTTAATACAGTGGCACCTCGGTTTACAACCATAATCCATTCTGGAGGTCCAGTTGTAAACCAAAACAGGTTGTAACCCAAGGCGCACTTTCGCCAATGGGGCCTAAAAAGGCGGGGGGCGGTTGTAATCCAAAAAGAAAAGGGTTGTAATCCAAAAAAAGGGATACGCACTTCTGGGTTTGACGTGGTTGTACAGTGGTACCTCTAGATGCGAACGGGATCCGTCCAGGAGCCCCGTTCGCATCTAGAAGCAAACATAACCAGCGATGGCACGTCTGTGCACGCGCGCGTCACTTTTTGCTGCTTCTGCGCATGCATGTGACGTCATTTTGAGCATGTGCACATGTGCAAGCGGTGAAACCTGGAAGTAACGTGCTCCGTTACTTCTGGGTTGCCGCAGAGCGCAACTCGAACGCGCTCATCCCGAAGCACATTCAACCCGAGGTATGACTGTAATCCAAAATGGTTGCAAACCAAGGTACCACTGTACATTAGCAGTATTTTAAAAATACTTGTAAAGACATTATGACTGGACAATAAGTCATTTTAATGATTTGATAATTTAAAATGGACATGTGGTATGATGATAAACAATGGAACCAGGGAAGGGAATAGGGGGAAGTCAACTCTATTTTTTTCTATGTTTGAATATGTATTGTTTTTATTTATTTTTTTGTTTTTGGATAATTAATAAAATATTTTAAAAAGGAAAGCCCTGGTCTAAAGGGGGGGGGCGCAGCTCTATAGTGCTGGTTTTGACCTATAAAGCCTTAAATGGCCCAGGACCGCAATATGAAGTTGGATTTAGAGGAGTGCAACCATTTGGCCACATTGGGTGCAGAGCTTCAGGGACAGCACAACTATGAGGTAGAATGAAAAGCAAAAGCCTGGAGTGCCAAATTTTGGCGTCACACGGTGCTGCTGAAATTTGAGACCCCCAAGTGTGCCATTGCACGATAGCTCAAGGACTGCCTCTCCCCATATGAAATGACCTGGACCCTGCAATCATCACCTGAGGCCCTTCTTTGTGTGTCTCCTCTGTGAGAGGTCCGGCGGGCGGCAACACAAGAATGGGCCTTTTCTGTGGTGGCTCCCTTATTTGTGGCATGCTCTCTCCCCAGGGAGGCTTGTCTGGCGCATTCATTACATAAAGTGGTACCTTGGGTTACAGACGCTTCAGGTTACAGACTCCGCTAACCCAGAAATAGTACATTGGGTTAAGAACTTTGCTTCAGGATGAGAACAGAAATTGTGCAGCGGGAGGCCCCATTAGCTAAAGTGGTACCTCAGGTTAAGAACAGTTTCAGGTTAAGAACGGACCTCCAGAACAAATTAAGTTCTTAACCCGAGGTACCACTGTATCTTTAGGTGCCAGGCGTAAGCATTTCTCTTTTCCCAGGCCTTTGGCTAATTAAATTATCTTGTCCTTTTTAACTGTATGTGGGGGGTATTGCTTTTCTTTCTTACTATGGCATGTATTTTTATGTTTTTATATCGTAAAGTGCCCTGTGATCCTGGATGATGGATGGCACAGAGAATGAACTGATTAAATAATAATAATAATAATAATAAATACAGCTTGGGACCAGGATACCTGAAAGATTGTCTCATCCCTTATATTCCCCCTCAACCACTGCGCTCTACAGGTGAGGGCCTCCTGAAGTAACTATCTTACTGGAAGGTCAATTTTGCACAATGCTTTTAGCCTTGAGGCACCTGCTCTGCCCTGTGGAATCACCTTCCCACGTACATCCGCTTGCGGCAGACCTTCCTCTTCCAACAAGCCTTTCCAACTGAGAATCGTTCCCAGTCTGTGCCTGGGACCGTTTTAATTTTAGTTTAATAGTTTTATCACTGTTGGAGATGCAGTAGGGATAATGCTTCTCTACTGAAAGATTTTTGGCAGAAGATAACGGAAACTACCAACAGAACTGTGTGGAACAACCTTACATTTACAGAGCAAAATATCCTCTTGAATTACGTATATACCTAGCACATGGAACCTTACAAAAGGACAATACAGGTGGACTCTCCGTGCCCTTATCTCAGCAAAAAGACTGATCCTGATGAACTGGAAAAATCAAAACGTGGCTCCCTTCTACGATTGGATTGAAGTCTTATACAAACTTGCAACGTATGAACAACTTGCATAAGCGCAGACTTGCCATGGGCAAATTCAATTACAGTCGTATCTCGGGTTAAGTACTTAATTCGTTCCGGAGGTCCGTTCTTAACCTGAAACTGTTCTTAACCTGAAGCACCACTTTAGCTAATGGGGCCTCCTGCTGCCGCCACACCGCCGGAGCACGATTTCTGTTCTCATCCTGAAGCAAAGTTCTTAACCCGAGGTACTATTTCTGGGTTAGCAGGACCTGTAACCTGAAGCGTATGTAACCTAAAGCATATGTAACCTAAAGCATATGTAACCCGAGGTACCACTGTATATTTGGAATCCATTCTTACAAATACAGTACTGTAATAGGTTAAGGTCTGGTGAAATACAGTAACAACCTTGTAAAGTATACATTTTGGGGGATTTCCCCCTTCCCCCTTTATTTTTCCTTTCTACAAGGGTTCCGTTTCTCTTTCTTTTCTTTACGTCTCACTATGTTCAGTGCGCATATAATCATGTACTGTTTGACCTTTCAGTGCAGAAATTTAAATTTGTTGTTTTGTCACTTGTTTGTCGCCTTGGGCAACTTTGGGAAGGCTCTATCCACCTCACCAATCCACAAATAAAACGCACACCTCCTCCTCCGGGGGAAGCAAATCCCACCAAGTCCAGAGTGTACAGAGAAACGACGGCACCCCCCCCCCCACCCCTACCGAGAGAAAAGCAGGGGACTTTTTCGGGGGGTTGCTAAGGCGGGCGGGGGTGGCAGCAACAAGTGAAAAGCGCAAGGGAAAGTGCGCGCTCGCGCCCAGCTAGCTGCCTTGTGGGGCCCCCGGAGTCCTTCCTTTCCTGTTGACTCCGACAGAGCCGCTTGTGGCTGAGCCCGGCCCCTTCCCCTGTCCCCCCCCCCCCGCCGCTCACACTTTCCCCCGTTTCCATCACATGACGGGCAGCTGGGAGGAGGGGGGGGGAAATGAGCCGAGTTCTGGAGAAGTGACGCGAGAGGCGGGTCCCGCCAGTATAAGACGCCCCGCCGACGCGGCGCTCCGCTCACTGCTGCCAAGTTGGGAAGCGCGCGCTGCTGTTTGTTGGCTTGACGGCCCTTGGGGACGAGGAAGTCGTTGGACGGTAAGAGAAGCAACACCCCCTCCCACCCCGAAAAAAAACCCCCAATGCAAACGACGAGAAGTTTCTCTTTTACCTGAGGGAGTGGAGCCTTCGCTCTGCGGGCGGGAAGCGCTTTTACGCGGAGAGGGAGAAACGCGGATTTGTGAGGGGCCTGAGGTGGCGCCTCAGGGTTGCTCAAAAACGGCCTTCTGGGGGATCTTTCCAAAAGTTCGACAACTATTTAAGAAATGCAGCTCAACAACTTTGCCCCCAAACCGAAAAAAGCTGAGAAACTTTCCTGTCACTGTTGGGAATATGGCAACCCTCCCCTCCGGGTCTGGAGTTTCCTTCCTCCCCTCGCCACGCCTTGAAGGCTCTTGAAATCTGGCTTTGCCTGGGGAGGAAGGGAAGGTTGGGGTGAGGTTGGGAGAGAGGAGCGTTTGCCCGCCGTCAGCCTTCGACGAACCCAGAAGCTGTTGCGGAAACTGCGAAGTTTTTTGCGGCTAAGGGAAAGGGTGGGCTGCTTCACACCGCCTAAAGAAAGAGACACTTTCCTCTTCCCCTTCCCCTCGCCGTAACGACGAGTATAGAGTTGGCCTTGTGTGTGTACTGCTGTTAAGGTTGCCATGTGACTGGCTGAGGGGGAGAAGAACGGGGCGGACTCCGGGGGTGGGGGGTGGGCAGCTGCCCCCACCTAAATCAAGTAAAAATAAAAATAAAAATGCTTAACTAAAAGTAGAAGGGGAGTTTTTAATGTCTGTTTTATCGTGTTTTTAATACTCTGTTGGGAGCCGCCCAGAGTGGCTGGGGAAACCAAGCCAGATGAGTGGGGTATAAATAATAAAATTATTATTATTATTATTATGGAAATTGTAGAAAGATTTTTGATGGGTTTTTCTGAGCGCGAGGGGTCAGAAGAAAGTAATTTTAGCTTTCGAATCTGCTAGGCAAAGGTTGATGACAAGTGGGTGTCCTGCCTCCCCCCCCCAAAAAAAAAAATCCTGGCTACCTGCCTCCTCCCCCCCCCCCCCGTAAATCCTGGTTACGCCCATGGGGTGGAGGGAACTGGGGCAGAGAAAGAAGGAAGGCCAGGCACAGTCCTGCTTCCTTTTAACAGTCTATTTCTGGGCTGATGCACTTGTGAAGGACTTTCCCTCCCTGGAGGGAGTTGTGTTTACAGTGACTGGGATCGTATCCGCTTTCTTCTCCCACGCACCCGTTCAAGGCTGACTCCTCCAAGCTTCCTGCTTTTCTCTCCCCCCCCCCAACTTCCCTTGTGTTTATAATCCCCACCTCCTCCTCTCTGATATGTACCTTCTGTGTCGTTTATGCTGCCTAAGTCTGTTGGTTCTGACTTTCTTTTTTAAACTTTGCAGGGACAGATACGCAAAATGGGGGTCGACGGTGGTATGAAATGTGTTAAATTCCTGGTTTTTTTCTTCAACTTCATTTTCTGGGTAAGTTGATTTGGAGGGCCTTTGGTGCTTGAAACGGCAAGGAGTAGCAGGTTACTTCTTGCCTACTTAAGAAAAAAACTCCTCAAAACTGGGGGGAAGGCGGTGTTCGTACAACAAAATTTATGTATCTTGACTGCTGGTATTTTCTATTTGGCAGAGAAGCTGGATAACGGGCTTATAGAGCCTTCACATGACTATTTTAAATTCTGTTCATTTTGTTTTAACTTTTTTTTTAACGGCTTGACTATACTCCTTGTAGGGGCTACTTGTTGCCAAAAGTCTCGGGCTTCTGTAAGCACTAGCAAACTTTCCTTCCAAGTTCTGCCGGACTTGAGAGGTAGTGTGTTTTGAAGAGTCTGACTTGGCTTCCTTGGTCTGTGTTACATTTTTATCAGGCTTTCCTGTAAATGATATAATCTGAGGCATATCTGAATTACATGGCTTAGTCTTCTCAAACCAGTAGCTGCCCTGGCTTCCTCTCAAAGACCCTGGGAGTTTAGCTTTAGAGATGCTGATAATCTTTCTAAAGAAACAGCTGGGGGCTTCACTGAGCTTTAGTCTTCCCCACATCTCACTTCTCCAGGATGGTTTGGGAGTCTGATAGACAAAACTGATGTTCCTGTTGATTGAGAAAATAGTAGTGATCTTTGTGTGTTACTCAGGTCTACAGGCACTCATGGTTTCGAGCAAGTAGCTTGCTTCCACACAACTGGAACACCCAGTGATTTGGCAAACCTAACTAGCATCAGTTGTTTGCAGTACTAGGGACTCCCTTTCAGACAACTGTGTTCCATGTGTGTTAAAGAGCAGAGCTAGTATGTGCAAGAAATGTGTGAACCAGGCTAATATAAGTATTGAATGTGAATGTTTGTTTAATCCTCCTCCCCGCTTGGGAATAGGAAGTCTGGAAATCACTGTCCAGAAATGCTCCTATTTGTCCTTCAAGGGTGCATCCAGCCATTGGCTCCATGACCCTGGGATGTTTTGCATGCAGGTTGGTGATTGCCTAGTAGCAAATGTGATTAATGCCAACGGGCAGTTCAATAAACAAGTACACTGGTTTTCATTGGTTATCTGGCACTTTCTAGGAGGGAAAAGGGTTAATGGGTTCTTGTCATTCATAGAATCATAGTGTTGGAAGGGACCCAAGGGTCATCTAGTCCAACTCCCTGTAAAAAAAGTATATGGAATGCAAGGTATGCAGCATGTGGTGTGTATTAGAAAATAAATAACAAACTTTCTTTAAGGACCAGTTCAGTCCTACTGCCTCTTAAACAGAGATGTCAGCTCCTGGGGGCCAGCCCTTTGGGGACCCCTAAATATTTTTGAGGTTGGGCCCCTCGATGTCCAAAAAGGGCAGTGTGACGACTCCTCCTGCTGCCACGGAAGAGGAGAGTCGAAGCAGCCTCCCACTGGTGTTGGTACCAGCAGGAGCCGTCCACTTGCCGCATTTGGCTCCGCCCCAGCTCCTCCTGAAGTCATGACATAGATGCCATGCGTGGTATCACACACTCAACATTGCTCCCCCTCCCAATCACCCTCAGAAGCTGGCAGGGTACAAATTATTATCATCATCATCATCTTTGCTCTTAAAGCTGTGTGGGTGAAGGACTTTGCTTGTACCACGCCAGCTGTCATGGTGGTCTAGGACTAGTGGGGACTGACATATCTACATATAGTGAACAGCAGCTTCTGGTGGTGGAACAAAGCAGACAGGGTTCCTTTGCAATGCCTTCTGTACTCTGGAAGGTGAGGTCAGGGTCTTAATGCACTTTTAATAATGCAGGATGAATCACCCACCCACATGAAATTTGTGGAAACGGCCTTCCTGTTGCTCAACAGCAGTGCCCACCTCACTGCTCCTTACAGACACCAGCTATTGCTCAGTCTCTGACAAAATTCCTGTGTTGCATGGAGCCAGGGGTAGTCAGCTTGCTGCCTTCCATATAATTCCCACTTCTCATCAGCCCCAGCCATTATGACCAGTGGTCAGGTCTATTGAATTCATTAACTGCTTCTCACAACAGAATGCTCCAATGCAGTCTAGAAGAATAAGGAGCTGTAGTCCAGCAACATCTGGAGGGAACCACATTAACTACCCTGCCATCAATTTAGTATGGGAGCCAGGAAAGAGGATAAACCTAAAAACAGAGGATGGAAGACTTCCAGTGGAATTGGAAGAGGCTTCGCTTGGGTGTCAGGAATCATGGACAGAATTTTTAGTGATGCCCTGTGATGGGTTCAGCATACAAGGGAAATATTTTTCTCCTTTCTCTTGATTGTTTCTCCCTTGGCACTGGAACAGCCTTTCTCAACCCTGGGTCCCCAGATGTTGTTGGACTGCAACTCCCATCACCCCTAGCTAGCAGGACCAGTGGTTAGGAATGATGGGAGTTGTAGTTCAACAACATCTGGGGAACCAAGGTTGAGAGAGGCTTCAGAATGGCAGGTGTGGCAAGGGTAGGAGCATCCGCTGAATGGATGAGTGGGGCGAAAAGAGTGAGAAGAGATTGGAGGAGATGATTTGCAGCAGGAGTGGGAAACTGGTTCCTTCAGGTGTTGCTGGGCTATGGGAAGAATTCAGCATCTCACTTAGATTATTGTTCCATCAAGGTAAGTATTTTGGCTTGCTTGATGGAAAACACACACACAGCCCTCTCCTCTCTCTCTGAACTGTTCCAGGGGCTTTCCCAAACTGCCCACCCTGAGCCAATTTTGGGAGCTGCATAAGGGGAGGAGGAGAAGCCAAATTGCAAAAGTGAAATCCCTTCCACAGGGCTTACATCGATGAGATTCGTTGGTTGAATCCTGCCTTCTGACTCCCATTCTGCTTGACATTGGCCATGGCAGATGAGGCTGACGAGAGTTGGATCACACCTGGAGGACCACTGGCTTCCCGTCCCTGGCTTAGAATCATGATAAGCAGTTATTTCTGGGGGGTGGCCACTTTTAAGAATTATTTGGTTGGGGTGGCAAGGCAAGAACAATTTCAGTTTCAATCTCTTATTTCTGTAGCTATGATGCAAACTGAAGCCTAAGATTTCTGGCATCTTGACCTGATCTCTAGTGGTGTCTGTCTGTCTCTGTGTGTCACATGATACCATATCACATGAATATAGCTAAACTGAAGGATGCATTCACCCAGCTATATTTGCCTACTTAACTTGCCTACATCAATTGACAAAGAAAATGTCCCACAAAGTAGTCAAGTCTTTTTGCATAGGATCCTCACCTCTTTCTCTTTTGCTTCTGGGCAGCAGCTGGGCATGGGGGTGGGCACAGCTGCCACCCACTGAAGGGATTGAATTGACTCAAAGGGCTCCTGTTGTTACTCCCTCTAAACCTGGGATGTTTTGGGATTATTCAGTAAACAAGAATGTTTTACATCTGTCTTGTTACACAGAGGTAAAACGTTCCTTGCCAGGTGCATCCTGTTGCTGCTATCAAGCTAATCACATTAATATCTGTAGTCAAAACAGCAACCCTGATGGGGTGTTATTATGCTGGGAAGAGGAGAACCAACTTTTTAAAAGTCACATGGCTTTAGTGTTGGAAAAAGATTGACTAGCTATGCTCACATTTTCACCTTTCTTTGTGTCACGCTGACCAGGTTCACACATGCTAAGGTGAACCATGAATTGGCATGAACATGCAAGTCTGTGGGCTCTGGGAGGTTATGCTGCAGGTACGTTGCTCCTCTGTCTTTTTGCTGCTGTGTCACAATGAGCTTAAGCCATGGTTTGGCTTAGCATCTTGCCTGGGCTTGTGGTTTAGCTCACCTCAGAAACCATGAGCTGTAACCTATTGTTACAACTCGTGGTTAGTCTGGAGAGCACCTAAGTCATGAACCTGAGTTCAGACAACACATTAATTCGAACCACAGCTTAGCTTAGTGTGGTACAGCAGCAAAATTTCGACTTGGGCAGAAGTGAAGCAGCTACAGTCTCCTCTGTAGGTGCCCATGCATCTGAGTTCAGTTGTGGTTTGGCTAAGTGTGACTTGCAAACCAAGTCAGTGTTTGTTTTGCCAGTCATAAAGATGGGCGAGTTAGCAACATGTTTGATTTCCCTGTTAAAGTGATCAGAATGGTAAATACAGCCTCTGCAAATGGAGAAGGGGTGGTAGTTACATGTAACTCTACTGAAGTTAAAGGATCTAGAATCCAAGCTCCATCCTGGACCCTAGAATCTGAAATGATTTGTTCACTTGTTCCTAGGTACACACCAAAACTTGAATTTCAAAAACCCCACTAATTCTAAGTTCTAAATGCGTGTTTCCATTAGTCTCAGGCAGTTTATCTTGTGGCTCATCTTTTCCACCAAGTTTTTCAGACTCTGAATCGCATGCTTCGAAATCTATAAAGTATACATACAAACTCCAAACTCATATTATATTTTAGGTCTTTCAAAATGTTATGTGATTAGTATTCGTTAGGATCCCACTATTCAACTAGAGCTGAAAGAACTGAGCTTTTCTCAAGTTTTCTGTTTTGCATGTAGAAACCATATGAAAATATAGGCTGTTGCCAGTTTGAACATACCAAATAAAAAAGTGTGTCGGCTTGCTATTGTTAGGATGCCGCTTGGTGCGATCTGTGTTATGAAACAAGCCAGGAAGTGGCAGAAACTGTGGCTTCGCCCCTGCTTGGGTAACGGAACTGCAGTGTGAAGCATTTCCTGGGTTCGGAGGGGGGACCTTCTGTATGTGCTCCTTTTATATTAAATATTCTCATATTTGGCCTAGCTGCTGCTGTGCCTTAAATACCAAAGCTATCAGGATTGTTTTATGCATGTCTCCTCTCTTCAGTGGCAGTAGTGTAACTATTTTAGCTATGATAGCCAGCTCAGCTAGAGTCCTGGGGAACCTTAAGGATTAACCACCTCATTGTGTCATGTTTTGTTCGGTGGAGCCTTATTTGCCACACCCAGAAGTTTTATCCTCAGGCTATTTATTTTGTTAAGCAATCGCATTTCTATCCCTTCAAGGAGCTCAGGCAATGTCCGTGGTTCTCCCTTTGTTTTACCCTGTTAGTCATTCATCCCATACTTTTAAATGCATTTCATCATGGCTTTCCAAATTGCAAAATGTCGGGGGCTTTTTAAAAAGTATATTTGTTGCACTAGGGCGACAAAGCACTTTAATGTCCCAGCATGCACTTCAGTCCCTCTCACAAAGTCTGGAGGAACTCTATATATTTACGTTTATTCATCTCGCCTTACCAATTCTTCACCAATGAAAAGTGGGCCACTCACACCCACCTTGATTGGGTCTCATTTACACCTGTCTCTGTACACCTGATCTCTGAATTGCTGGTCTTTGTGTCCTAATTTTTGTAAACATTTCTTCCTCTGTATGTATGTGAGTGAGAGAGATGAATATACCTTACCAGTTCAGGACAACTCTTCATGTATCCGGCATAGTAGGCTGCAAATCACAAAAGCTTATTTAAAAGATGCCACAAGACCTTGCTTTCTTCCGATTACCAATGTGAGAAATGGAGGGAACTGACTTGGCACTGCTTGTGAAAACACCCCCATGTTATAAAAACAATTATGCTTGGAGTTACCATATGGTTCAGGAAGGATGAGGTGGGGAAATGTGTGTTTGGACTAGGACTACTTGCAGAAATTGGACTTCCGGGTTGGCGCGATCTGGAAATGGCGGATTCCCTCCGAGCTGCGGAGGGAATCGGCTCAACTGAGGACGGGTCTTGCCGCGCCGGCGACGCGGGGACCCTCAAAAACCGCAGGCGCTGAAGCCTGCGGACTGAAGACTCGGTGGGCACCTTAAGCGCCCCCCCGATTCACGAAGAGCCTTTTTAAAGGCTGCGGAGAGGATACGGAGGGTGGCGTGGTGCTGAGAGTCGATCGCTACCTCGGTTGAGCGAAGCCGCGAGCCATGACTGGAGAGCGGTGATTCCCTTCCTTGAAATTCGGACTGAAAAGAACAACCCGTGAGTAAAACGGAATTGGACTTTATGAATATTATCCCGTGAATTTGAGACGACCGGGGTGTGTGCTAAAAGGAAGTCCGCACCCCCCCTTCTTGCAGACGATCTAAAGCAACGATATAAGAACTAAGCTGGAGTGCCTACCCTTTGTGGGGTGAGTTGAAAAAGACATTAACTTCCAAGATTTGGCAAAAAGAAATTTTGAGCTGGAGAGTGGAGTGTTGGAAGCTTTCTTTCAGTTGTAAACAACCCCCCCCCCTCCCGGGCCCGGGAGCGTCCTGCTTTTGAGCTTGTGGAAGAGGTGCGGAGTTTGACAGCTGTCAAAGCTGTCAAACGGACAATTTAAGTGGAAAAATCGTTATTTAAGATCCCTCTGGATTAAAATGAGTTGCAATTGAGTTAAAATTGTTGGAAACAAAGTAATAACAATAAGTTGGAGGATTGTTGGAGAAAGATTACTAAGTAACTAGATTCCCTCTAGGGGGAATTCTGTGAAATTACAATGGCTGTGGATGGAAAGTTACTAGTGGAAATCGAAAGAATGTTTCATCTGGTGGGAGTCTTACAAGAGCAGAGTCTGGCTATGAATAAACAACTCATGACCTTGACTTCTGGAACAAGCAGCTCTGCTGAATGTATTGAGGACCTGGATGAGAAAGAATCCACAGCTGAATAGGAAATGATATCTAAAGAAGTGGAAGAGACTAAACAAGAAAAAGAGAAAGTAAAGTTGGAAAGTACCAACCAGAAGCTGACATCTGTGGAATATAAACAAGGAGACTTTTGGATTACATCTAACACAAATCTGCGAAAGATGCAAAAGATGAAGGAGGAGGCCCCGGGAGTTTATGGAACACAGGAACTTAAAAGAAAGAAATATGATGGGGGCCTCCACCTTGACTTTGACTCTGAAGAGGCAGACTTTGTGGAAATTTTCCAGCAGCTGTTTCCAAATGTTCTTGTGGGAAGAGAATATGGTTGGATGGTGACAGAACTTTTTCGAGACTCGACGACCGACATAAAGGATTACCAACAAGACCGGCGGAGAGGGACTGAAAGAGACTTGAAAGCCTCGGACGTGAGGAACCCAGGCTAAGAACTGATATTTTGGATATGTACTGGGAAGGGACGAAAACCGGGGATGGGAGGGAGGGAAGAATAGAACTGCAAAAACCTTTGGGTTTAGTTAATATGACTTTTATTTAAGACAAATTGGGAAATCAATGGAAGAGAACTTGAGTCCAACTTAGAAAAAAATTACTTTTTTTTATTTATAAAAGAGGTAATTTTAAGATGATTAAGAAGAGAAATACCAATTTGCTGACACAATTCTGGGAATGGGGATGCATGAAGGGGGGTGGGGGGAAGTCAGGGAACAAGGTTAGGAAAGTAGGATTTTCTGAAATTATACATGTTTTTTGCCTTTTGTCTTTTTTGTGTGTATTTGTCTTTATAAAAGGTGAAAAACCAATAAAAATTTCTATTAAAAAAAAAAAGGACTACTTGCAGAAATTGGCTTAGACTGGGGTTTTTTGTTGCTGGTGTTGTTGGCCTACGGTGCGCTTAGCTGCCTTTCGCGTTTCCACTTCCTGTGCCTTGGGAAAGCATGCTTTCCCCAGAAAACATTAACCCGAGTCGGCATATGATCATTGGGGTTGATGGGATGGTTTGCTTTGGTCTAATGTAAACAGCAGCCAGATGTCCCTTGGATCTGCTGGAAGAGACTTATGAAGGAACAAAGATATTAGCCTGGAGGGTGTGTCTTGGGGGCAGAAAGCCAGTAATTCCTGCTTTCTGTGGTGACTGCTGCTCCAGAAAAGGTTTCCAGCATAAAATGCCCTATTGTTGAGTCCAGGCGACATTTTCCTTCTGTAACATGAACAGGAAACGGTGTGACAGAAGAGATAGCAAATAATGAGACTGCTTAGTCTTAGCGTAACCCTTCCTGATTTTGTGAACAATTGCTGTACTGCCTGCTCTGTGGCCTGTTTACCGCAGCACTTTGGGTGGGATTTGGCACAGGAATCACGTGGAGGTTATACAGAACAGCCCAGCTGCAGAGAGCAAGTGAAGTCGGAGGAGGGATTTCTGGAGACACCCTAAAGCTTATTCTTGCACGCAGAAACTCACTAAAAGCTTTTGAACCATGTGCACCCCTCACGCCTGCTGCAATGAGGCAAATAATAAAAACCATTTTCTTTTGACACTGGCTGTTTGTCTCCAGGAAGGAAAGGGGGAAATTGCATGTGTGGCTGAACCACTCCTGCAAGACAAACGGGCATCGCCCTGTTTTTAGTGCCTCCCAACAGTTTCTGCGTTCTCTGGTGCTCTTTTGTGAACACCCCTCCATCCATCCATCCACATACATACCCACCTCACATCAGAGTTAGCCGATTTCCCCCTCATATTGAGCCAGTGGGAATATCCACAACTTGCCACCAGAGTTTTCCCCTTGCGAGTGGTGGTGGTCATGGATCTATGCTGATCTGCCTGCAAGTTCAAAGCTTGCTGTGGGTAATCTGGAAACTGGGCTTGGGCCTCTTTGCCTTAGGTGGATCCACCCTGCTGTGATAGGGCAAGGTAAATATCAGCTCCAGGAAATGCAGCACCTATTTGGGAACTGGGTGGGAATTTGACCCTACAGCTGTGCTGACTCAGCCCTGAGCTGGGTTCCTTCATCTGATCTTGCTTATAATGGTCTCTGTTAACTCTGACTCTCTTGGTGCCTCTCTCTGATAAATAACTGCCCCGTTAAGACTATCTTGCTACAGTTGTCATTCTTCTGTTTTGGTCTCTCTTTCTCATATATGTGACCTGCTGCCAAATCTACAGTAACTTGTGGGTGGCAATTTGATGCTACTGCACATGGTATCAGTGCCAAAGTGCCATGAATTAACGTACCCTGCCATTTTTAAGCTGATATATTTTATTGAATGTTCATAAAGTTTCACATAAACATTCCAATACATAATAGGTTATTATTGTATAACAATAATACAATAGTATCCAATTCCTTCTGTTGCTCATAGTTCACGTCCTGCTCACGAATTCAACATGCTAGAATATTTCTTTACATTATCCAAAAGAAGGCTTCTGTTCTTCCATAAAACAATTCCCCATAGTCCATCATTTTACTTATCCATTCTTATTTGGTGGGAAATTCTCCCATCTTTCCATTTTTATGCATAAAGAATCCTAGCTGCTGTCATTACATACATAAACAACTTAATTGTTTTTTATTGAACTTCTCTCCCTATAATCCCTACCCTCTCTTTTTTTAAACAAACAAACAGCAGCTTTGGTTTGCTCTGGACTGTTAATTATGGTGACCCTATTATCATAACTGCACTTTGCTAGTATATCTTTCAAGTAAAAGAGCAAGCAAGCAGGGCATGTTTAAAAAGCATGTGACCAGGCCCAAACTGCACCCAGTTGCAACATACCAATGTGCTCCTTCCCTTCTCATTCCTCCATATTCACAGACCCTGAGAGTAAATGTTACTTAATGAGTTATCTTTTTTGAAAGAAAGAAATAAAAATGGCTTGGTCATGAAAGCCACAAGGACAGGATATTGCAGAATAAGCGTACACAGCATCTGGGGTGGAGAAGCCTTTTATAATCAGCCTGTTTGGATTAGGGAAAGGCAGGCTGTGAGCCTTGTGGAAATGGAGGTGTTTTTAAGAACACAAGTGTGTCACTTTTACCTGTGAATGTTGGGAAGGTATGCCTTCGATAGTATTAAAACTCTAGGACAGGCTTCCTCAACCTCGGCCCTCCAGATGTTTTGAGACTACAATTCCCACCATCCCTGACCACTGGTCCTGCTAGCTGGGGATCATGGGAGTTGTAGGCCAAAAACATCTGGAGGGCCGAGGTTGAGGAAGCCTGCTCTAGGAGCTGAATTCATCTCTATTCAGTATTAAGGGCCTACACGCTTAGAACCATGTAAGGCAGAGATAGGAAACTTGTAATGCCCTCCAGATGTTACACTCCACCTGTGATCACTGGCCATGCTGGCTGGGACTGATGGGTATCGGAGTCCAACAACATCTGGAGGGCTGCAGGTTCCCCATCTCTGATGTAAGGGGAGAGCAGTGCAGAGGCATATTTGCTATCCCCATCCCCTTCTGTCATAGTCCCAGGAGCCTGGACCCGCAACCCCCCACCCCCATGCCTTTGAGCCCCGTTTATGTGCTGGGGGAGACCTGCTCTTACTTGGCTCCCTGCTAAGTTTAGAACTTCAGACACACAGGCTTCTAAACTGTGTGGGGAGCAGAGAATGCCAATCTCCCTGCTGAAGACCTTCACCCTCTGAATACATGGTAGATGGTGGGACAAGACAATGAGGATGCGATATGAGTCCTTTAACACCTGATAGCACTTTCCACCCCTCCTAATTCAGATGCCTTATTGCTGGCAGAAACACTTGGTGGAACCTGCATTTAAACATGGATGCAGCAGGGTTTGAAATTAGCAGGGCGCCAGGCAAATTTCGTGCCTAAAGTTTCTCCATTTGCGAACGCTGTGGGTTAAACCACAGGGCCTAGGACTTGCCAAACAGAAGGTCGGTGGTTCAAATCCCCATGACGGAGTGAGCTCCCGTTGCTCGGTCCCTGCTTCTGCCAACCTAGCAGTTCGAAAGCACATCAAAGTGCAAGTAGATAAATAGGTACTGCTCCAGCAGGAAGGTAAACGGTATTTCCGTGCGTTGCTCTGGTTCACCTTAGTCAGGCTGGCCATATGACCCGGAAGCTGTACATCGGCTCCCTCGGCCAATAAAGCAAGATGAGCGCCGCAACCCCAGAGTCGGTCACGACTGGACCTAATGGTCAGGGGTCCCTTTACCTTTACCTAAAAAAAGTGGCTGCCATTTTTTGTGCCTGGCACACTCAAGGATTACTGAAATGTATGTGCTTTGAACCCTCACAGTGTATGTTAAGGATAGGCAATATGTTAAGGAGTTTAACAACAAACAGTAGAGTGTTTTGAATACTGAAGTATGGTATTTTTATTTATTTATTTTTTGCAGACAGCAAATTAAACAGTATTAACTGTTTTAACAATGTATGTTAAAAATGTCATATTAACAATGTGTCACTTATATGAATTGCATATTGGTTCAGGATTATCAAAATAAAATGTTGCCGACCCCCCTCCCCAAAATGGTGACTAGACAATCTGTTTTGGCGCCCACAACCCAGGTCCAAGGAGCCATTTGGCTCCTAGCTTTTCTACCCTGCTTTCTAACACTGCATGGATGGTGTATTTGAGCCCAGCTTTAGTTGTTAACAGACTGTTACCCCCTTGTTGCTTATTACGAAGCTTTGCTGAAGTATTGTCTTGACATCTTCCTTTTTATTTGAAACCACGATGCACACCTTAAGGTCAAATCAGTGGTGATTTCACACTGCAGAGTAGCTGGCAGTGCAAATTTTACTTCAGAATGAAAAGCAAATGTTAACTCTGTTCTAGTGTCTTGTAGTAAACAATACCTGTAAAGTTTTTTGTACTTTGATTTCATTATATGTGTTGGAAGCCACCCAGAGTTATATATTATCTATAATATATAAATAAAATAAACAGAATAAATAATAAAATTATTATTAGTTATTATCCCCCCCTTTGGTGCAATTGTGAATCTTGATGCAATATTCTGCCCGACTCCAGTGGTGCAGTTCTTCTGTTGGTTATGCATGGACAATTCCGCCACTAATGGTTGGTTTCTCTTCCACACAGCTCTGCGGCATTGCTCTGATCGCCTTGGGCATTTATGTACAGATTGAACTCAAACACACCCTGGTGATGACCAGCGCCTCTGCTTCAGGCCCTCCCATTGTCATCCTGGCTGTTGGAGTTATAGTCTTCTTCATCTCCTTCTTTGGCTGCTGCGGAGCGTTAAAGGAGAACTACTGCATGGTCACCACGGTGAGGAGAATGAAGGGGAGCTAGGCACTGGAATCGCAGGGTGGGAAGCTGAACTCTTAGATCTGACTGGCTGGAGGGAGCTAATATAGCTTAGTAGTTGGGACTGCAGCCTCTAAAGTTCCATCTAATCCAGGCACCTGAGCCTTTTGCACCCCACCCTTTCTAGAGCTTGAGAAATTGAAAGCAGTAAGGATAGCGAATAAACCAGGCATAGGCAACCTTCGGCCCTCCAGATGTTTTGGACTACAATTCCCATCATCCCTGACCACTGGTCTTGTTAGCTAGGGATCATGGGAGTTGTAGGCCAAAACATCTGGAGGGCCGAAGGTTGCCTATGCCTGGAATAAGCCGTGCTTGCCAAGTACATAAGTTACGCTTCGTTTTACTGCTGATCTAAGACCTGTGTTGTTAACCTTGCCCTGCTACAGGTCTCAAAACCATCTTGCCCAGGGGTAGTCAATATGTTGCTCTCCATATGTTGTGCTACGGCTACCACCAGCATGATAACGTTTTCATAATTTTTGATCACGAAACATGGGTTGTGTGTGCGTGTGCGCACGCTATGCAGAAATCACAAAGCAGGAAAAACAATGAAGCCAGCCAATGTCTCTACATACTTCATCCTTATTTAAGACATTGTGATACTTCAATATATTGCAATGTTTAGCTGTCGCTCAGACCTAGCCTCAGTTAGCATGGCCAATGGGTGTTCAGGGACATTGGGAGTTGGGGGGCACCACATTGGCAACTACTGTTCTAGCTTGTTGTCATCGTTTCCCATTTTGAATATTGGGAGTCAGGATGGGGCAAATCACTGGCTTCACAGAACAGATTTGATAGGCTTTGAATAAGAATGGGTTCTGTCTCCTCTGGCTGGCTAGGCCACTGCAGACAACAGGGCGGGAGAGTTATTTAGGCAAAGCTCTCCTTTTCAGAGGTAGGGCTGCTTCTTAAGTGGACACAGTCTTTGCTGTCAGAAGGTGAGATTCATATGAATAAGGGTGAAGGCCCAAAATGAAGGGTGGCAGTGAGGCTGGGATCAACAAGCACTCCATAGATATTATTAACAATTGCATTTCCTTCAATAGTTTGCTGTGTTGCTGACACTGATCTTCCTGGTGGAGATTGCAGCTGCCATTGCTGGCTACATCTACAAAGATGAGGTAAGAGATGCCTCTGGGTCCCATGGTTGTGGGTAAAGGGTGGTTCTGCTGTTATCTCCAGATGTTTGCTGCAACCCCCTGGAGCAGTGGTAGCCAACATGGGGGTCTCCAGAGGTTTTTTTCTTCCATATTTTTTTATTGATTTCAGAGGTTTTACAAATTTACTTAAATTTCAATATGTTTTACTTAGAATTTTGACTTTTTAAATTTTTTATTCAATTTTCTGTTTTACAATTTAGGATATTCATTTAGACAACTTCAAAATATCAGTGACTTCCCTTCTCTTTCCATGGTTCATTTTGCATAGCATAAACCCCTGCCTGTTTTATATAAACTAAACCATTCAGTATTTCATTTCCACTTCCATCAGAACTTATTTACACTGTTGAATTTATCTTAACGTTGCCAGTGTTTTCAAGTGTACACAATTTCCCCCATATATTCAATAAACATTTTCCAATCTTCTTTAAATGTATTTTCTTCTCGTTCTCTTATTCTATATGTTAGATCCGCAAGCTGCGCACATACCATCAGTTTAAGTTGCTACTCTTCTTTGGTTGGGACCTCGCTCGTTTTCCATTTTTGGTCTAACAAAACACAGGCCGCCGTAGTGGCATACATAAATAACGTTTTTTTTAAAATAAAATTTACTTCCCACCCTTACCTCCATGATGTTTTTATTCCCACACTTTATCTACTGCTTTATATAACATATTTTTATCTGATACAATTATCCTCAATTTCACTTATCATTGTTTTCTTTCCGCTGCTTGTAATTCAAACCCTGCCCACTTTTTTTTAACTAGAATAACTTGTTAAAATAAAGTTTCTTTAGTCACATGCAGACACTTGTTATCAAGATTCAGTCATCATAGTTCAAGTGTCAGACAATTAAACAAATCACTTCTTCCAAACATGGCACAAGAAGTTGACCCCATCAAAGCAGGCCACAAAATTTAAGCGTTTGTTTGGATGATGTTCTTCCATACATGTTGAGCTTCTTCAGGTAGCAGTCTTATTGAGTGAAATAATAGAAGCATTATTCTTGTATGTGTGTGTTTTCTCAATGTCTGTTAAATGTCAGATTTGATCCAAAGGCTTCCTCTTGCTTCCATTTGCTCCTGGCGGGCTTACGCCAGGTCCAGCTTCTTCTGCGTGACCGCCAGCTGGTCCTGCAACCGCTTCTTCTGCCAGTCGAGGTAGCGCCTCCGCGCCGTTTGCCTGCCAACCCACCAGCAGCCCCGAAGCGAAGGCCAGCACTGCCACCTTCACAGAGCGCTCTGAGCGCAGCGCCATGTTTCCCCCCCGCCCACGTTTTAATTTGACTGTAGCAGTTCTTCAGAGGGTCTCCACTCTTCCATAAACAGTTTGTCACTTTGATCTGCTATTTCATAATTTCCACATAGTCCATTAAACTTTTGAAGTCATTCCTCTTTGGTTAGTACCTCTCCTCCTTTCCATTTCTGCGTGTACAGGATTCTGGCTGCTGCTGTTGTTGCATAAATGAATAGTTGAACCATCCTTTTTGGGACCTCCATCCCTATTATCTTTGGTAGAAAAGCTTCGGGGCTTTTGGGAATAACCAACTTGAATTTTTTTCTTCAATTCATTATGTATCATTTCCCAAAAGTCTTTAGCGTTTTATACATGTCCACTACATAGAATAAAATGACCCTTCAGCATGTTTGCATTCCCAACATTTATTTGACACATTCTTACACATCTTAGCCAGTTTGTTTGGTCAGCAGGTGATTTTTAGCTAGAACATCCCTCGCTTCTGCCATTGGCCCTCCTGGATGAGGTTGATGAGAGTTGAGAGTCCCAGCAACAAATAGAAGTTGTATGTTGGCCACACCTGCCCTAGAGAGAGATAGGCAGAGGGAATATCTAAAGAGAAACACTTTTTTTTTAAATCACTGGATTGACCCTGAGATTGAAGACCATCGCTAGAGAATTCATCCAGAAGTTCCTCATGTTCTCATAAGGGGAGGAACTTCCTCAGGCACGCTTAATTTACCCATGTTTTTGGTCTTGGCTAAATCTTAAGGAGGCTTAGTCACCCTCATCAGATGTCCTAAATTTAATTCTTCCCTTTCCTTTTCTGCTTGCTTCCTCTTCCAGATCAAAACGGTGATTGACAAAGAAATCAGGGCAGAAATAGCAGTCTACAAAAGTAATAAAGAAGTTAAGAATTTGTTGGATGACATGCAGCAGAAGGTGAGTGTAACATAGAAGGCCTGCTTCCTAGATCTAATTGTTGGGGAGGCAGTGCTGGCAGGGGATCGTCCTTGTTTTCTGATGGCATCTTCTGCTAAGAGCTGGGAACAAAACCCCACCCATAATTTGAAGGGTAACTTTGAACATTTTCAAGGGCCAAGGTGTACCCAATGGGATTCTTCACTTCTCGGCAGATCCCCATGTCATATCACAGACTCCTTCTGAAAGTGCCCTTAGTATTATAATAGTTTTGCCAAGCAAAGCTGTCTTGGAGATATGGATCTGTTGGTACATTAGATCCTCCCATTTTAAAAATGGCATTGTTGTGTTAATATCCCCCCTTTCCTCTTTAAAGACAGTAAGTCAACCACTGAAAGGTTGAATCAGTGCTGGGGTGGAATCAGTGGCCATGGTGCATGTTGGTGCCAGTGACATGGGGAAATAAATGGAAGGTCCTGGAAGCAAAGTCTAAGTTGTTAGGTAGGTTGTAGAAAGCCAGGGCCTTCAAGGTAGATTCCTCTGAAATGCTGCTGGTTCCACACAAGAGATTGCTTTCTGAAACCTTTGTCTACACAAGCAAGCAGGTACAACCAGGCAGAAATGGCCCAGTTTCTTTTGGGGTGGCAATAACGGCTTTGTAACACTGCAAAAAAACAACAACAATGAAAAAGGAGTTAGATTAAATCACTATAAATTGGTGATTCAGAGGTTTAATTTGAAATCAAGCTGGATTTGGTATCTCTGGTAACCTCTCTGTTAATGTTGGTTGTATGATCCGTATTGTTTTATTGGTACTGTTGCTGCAGATTTGTTATGGCCTTTGGCTAAAACAATAAACTTACATTGATTGGTATATGTAAATGGACAATTGCCAACAAAGACCAATAGAAGTCACATTTGAATTCAAAAAAAGAAACTTCCCGAAAATGAGAGGTATAGTAAAAAGACGGTGAAAGGGAACCTGGTGGCAATGGCGTAGCACGGGGGGTGCAGGGGGGGCCGGCCGCACCGGGCGCAACATCTGGGGGTTAGGGTTAGGGGGCGCAAATCCACGGGTTAGGGGGCGCAAATTACTTGCCTTGCCCCGGGTGCTGACAACCCACGCTACGCCACTGCCTGGTGGAGATAGTTGTTCTTCAACAGTATGCTATTTTCATGGTTGACAATCTACATAATTGATAAAGAGGATGGGTGCAAAGCAGAATGGACGACCAGAAGAAATTAGACTCTATCAAGACGAATGACGGTGCAGCCCCTGTACTGGTTTTTGACGAAATTGAAGCTGCCATCAGTGCAGATGAGATGGCGAAATAACAAAGAAATAACAGATAAATGTTTTAGAAAAGGGCAACCAAAATTATCAAGGCAGCGGCGCAATTCGCCTACGGTGAATAGTTATGATGTGGTGCTTTTCAGTTTTGAAAAAGGCTACTAAGGAGGGGACATGTGTACATTGATGCCTGGTGTGGAGAAGGAGAATGGAGAAGCTTTTCTGTCTTATGACATAAGAAATCAAGAGACATCCAATGGAGCTGATCATTGGACTATTCAGGGTGGACAAAAAGTACATACTCTGCATGCCTCTGAATATCAGTTTTTGGGAATCACAAGTGGGAAGAGAGTGCTTGCCCGCTTCCTATGGGTATCTAATTGGCCGCAGTGATAGTAGTAGGCTGTTGAACTATACTGGGTCTTTGGCTTGATCCAGGAAGGCTCTTACTCTGTTATTAAAGGCTGTTGAACTTGAACCTGGATTCAGTGATTCAACAGGTAGTTTTGTGCAGATCACTACAGTTGCCCTCTGTTCCCTATTTGCAAAATGGGAGTGATGGATGGATTACCATGCAGAATACTTGGGTATGTTAAGGAAATGTTCTCCGTTCTGGGAGTTAACAATCCCTGTTGGCCTGGAAGATACTAATCTCTCTCTCCCACCCTCATCTCTCTCCAATTGTAGTATAGCTGTTGTGGAGCCTCCAATTACACGGATTGGTTTAACGGAACTACGCCCTCAAATATACCTCCATCCTGCTGCAAACACAATGACACCGATTGCCAAAGTAATCCAACCGTAGAAAAAATCAACCAGGAGGTATGAATGGATGAGTGCTGGGGAAGGAGAGCTTTGTTCCCAGCATGAGGGTTTGGGCGGATGCTATAAAACCTTGTTCCCTCTCTCCCTGCAGGGCTGTGTAACAAAAATAGAAGCCTGGTTGAGAAAACACATCATCATTGTGGCTGGAGTGGCATTAGGCATTGCCTTCTTTGAGGTACCAAGAATTATAATAGATTATGGGGAACTGTGGGTGGGTGGCTGGGCGCGCATGCACGCACATCTGCACCATGATGTTGTTACGCTGGGGCAAACTAGTAACTACAGATCTGTCTCTACTCAGTGCTTTTCTTTTTTAAAAAGAAGTTTTGACATTAACATTTGAATCTTTCAACCCGGATAAGTGATCTGGGTTAAATATTTCCATCATCCTGGATTTTAGTATCTTTAGTTAGCAGCAATGGAATCTGCAGGACTCTGAAACCCAACTTTTGGCTTCTGGGCAAGCCTGCTTTTGGGACTTCACCCAAGCATTGCCCACCTATTTCTCCAGAGTTTTGTTCACAGTCTTAAAAGGTTTAGAAATGGAGAAGATACTTGAACTTGGCACCATAGGTCCATGTAGAACTTGTGATTCAGTAATCCAATGTGCATCTGATGTACACAGAGTGTTGCGTTGTATCCTGTGTCCCATCTGTATTGCTGACTAGCAGACTAGTGTGTAGTGTTAAGCTGCGAAGTAATGCTATTGGTGTTCTGCAGAGCTCTCCCATGCCACTTTGCTCCAGCTCAGAATATTCCCCCAGCTTGTCAAGTCTATACTGTGGGCGGTAGAAATGTGTTGGCCCACGTTTGATTCACTTAAGCAAATTGCAAGCACTGGAGAAATACCGGTACTGCTTGCTGTCATTACAACCGTGGTGGATTGTGCCCTTCATTTGGCAGTCTAGTGCAGAGCTCGGGGCATGGGGATTGTTACGGGGAAATGGGCTACCTGAGTAAACAAAAGTAGCTTGTGAGCTATATAACTGGTTCCTGTGGCATGTGCATACCGAAGGAGGCCATTTCAGGCTTGAGCTGTTTGGACTTTAGAAGGATTGCCTTGCTGCCAGTTCCCCTTTGCAGGCAAGTTATGACTGCCTAAACAATCACCTGAAGTGGAGACCTAAAGGACTGTAGCTCAGTAGGGGAGTATCTGCTTTGCATGCAGAAAGTAAGCAAATAACGGCTCTGCATGTAAAAGTTAAGCAAATTTGGTGGTGCATTTCAAAGAGCTGAGCAGGAGAAATTTCCTGCACACGCGCACCCTAGGAAAGGATGGGAGAAGTGGTTGCATGGCCCCTATTCCTTGTAGGGCCACTGTGTAGTGAAACATTCACTTACTTGCAAATTACACCTCACAGCTGATACAATTTTCTTGTAACTTCTTTCCTCAGCTCCTGGGCATCATTTTTGCTTGTTGTCTCATGAAAGGAATCCGCAGTGGCTACGAGGTTATGTAGCCACATCTCATCTTATCACATCACATCTGGTTACTGCAGCAGCAATCACAGAACCCCTGGGATATTTCTGTCTCCTTTTTCTGGGGGTGCAACTGACCATTATATATGCCTGTAGAACAGGCGCTGGGTGAATGTCTCCTCTTCTGTTCCCTTTCTTGAACACATATGCCGCCCTCCCAAGGATTCACACGTTGCCTTATCTCCCCCCGCCCCAATCCCCTAATGGGATGTTTCCCTCAAAGTTCCTATCTTCTGTGCCTCATTCAACACTCCATTCCTACTTCAAAAGTTGCATTAGCTTTCATGCTATACTTCACGATCTAGTGAGCATCTTGTGATACACGACTGCTATTGTATTCCAGCAAATTTTCTTAGTCCCTTTCATAGGCCTGAGCAAGAACCTTTGAACTTTCGCTTCTCCCAGATTCAATCTTCAAGACTTCTGGACCTGCAGCATTTCCCCCCGACACCTCACCTAATAAGTAGACTGCTATATACTTTAGGATGCTCCTTTTTTCCCCCTTGGAAAGACTGTCTGTTTAATCAAGTGAGCATAGTTGTTTTGGAAACCACAACGGGATGGAAAATTGTGGGGATTTTGTTTTTTTAGCCAGTAATTCATTATTTGGAAAATAAAGACATTGTTTCTCCCATGTGTTCTGGCTTATTTATGTGCTATCTCCATCCTGATTTTGCATTTGTCTGCATTGTAGATAGATGGCAAGCATCAAAAAGAAATTTCCTTGCGTTTGTCATTACGTATTTAAATCTTCCTGATGCCTCTTCGATTTCTCTGGAAGCAAATCACCCTATAATCTTAAACTTCTATCATCTCCTTACCTGCTCCTGGTTTTTAACTGGCCTTTAGTTCTGGGCAATGGATCACTTTTACTCCCGTGTTCTATCCAGAACCTTTTGGAGGGTGTGGCAGGGATTTTTCTAATTCGCACTGCAGCTGCAGTTTACTTACCCTTGTATTATCTCAACTGTGTCAATATATTGCCATTCTGACCTTTAACATAGCCTACAAAAGCAGAACTTGGGCTGAGTTGTCTGCTGTGATGAATAAGTAATTTGCAGCCTGCTAGGAGGAACTTCTGTGTAGCTGAAATCTCCCTGGGTTGAGGTCACAGGAAAGGGAACTATGGCTATTCTGGAGAACACATGAGCTCTTCTTCTTTGCAAATAATAATAATAATAATCCCCTAGCCACCAGCTATTTCAGTATTCTCATGTGATGAATAACCATGCATTCTTACGCAAAGCACAGTTATGCATTTATGGTAGGATTATTCATGCTTTTTATGTCTTTGGGTATCCTGCCTCTCCAAAATTACGAATGAGTGCATGCATGCTTCAGTAGTGATGTCCATCTAAAAACCTACTCTTTGGGGCTAACTGTGCCATTGATTGAGGCCCCAAATAAGACAAAAGAAAGCAATACAGTACAGGTCTTGTTGCTTTTCCCTCATTTTGTGCTTCACTGGTCCTACTTGCTCAGCTCCTTGCAGCTGGGATGTCTTCGCACCTTAGGGGGAAAGACCCGTGCTCTACTGCTGCAGTGGAGAGATGAAGGGCTTCAGCTTGGCTGAAAATTCTGACTCCCTAATTCTGCGTATGTGATACGCTCTGCCTCTGCACAGGACCAGCTCCTCTCAGTTGCGCATATTCAACTGGGGTACAGTTGTCTTTTTATGTGTGTTAGCTAACTAAATTTATCTATCCCCTTTCCAAGTAGATCCTGGCCATCTTAAGATGAGATGAGGAGCCTTTTCTGTATCAAAGGCTGTATTTCTTGTGGGCGATTTTAACTACCCGCATGCATTTAAACAGCCCTGGGCCCACTCCAGGGTGCCACCTGGTGTCTCACATGGCTGAAACATCTAACTTTCAAGCTATATAGTCTGGGTTAATCCCTGAGGTCCTTTGGAAGTTGAGGGGGGGGGGGGTTTGGAAGAGAAAGAAGAGTTTGAGCTTCCCTGAATCCGCTTCCGTACTCTGCAACTATTGCCCTGTAATGTGTTGACTCGTGAAAGTGCTATGAATTTCGTGGACTGATGTAAAAGCCCATCACCCTCAGCAACTGCCCTGTATAGCGTTCTCTTGATCCTCAACCTTCGAGGATTCAATGCCAAACTGTCAGGAGCATCTCTTACAAAATGTTGCTTTAGAAACCTTTAAAAAACCACTTCCCTAGACAGTTCAGCTGCTGCAATATCCTCTAATTTTGCACTGGTTGACCAGCTCACAATGAAAGCTGCAAGTGTGGTTTCTCCCTAATCGTGCTCCCACTCTGGATTATTGTTCCCTTCTATATGGTTGGTGCCTGGCTTAGAAACACCATGATCTACAATAATCATGCTTTTTTGGAGTACTGTTGAAAGTTTCCATAACACCCTTTGATCTGCGGAAGAGGAGCAAGCAGGCTGGGCAAACAGCTTTTTTCCTACTGACAATGACACTTTTATTTCTTCATAGTTCTTGCGAAGAAATGTGGTCTGTCTGATTGACAGCTGGTCCACAGGCTTGGTCCTGGAGAGAGGCGAGGTGTGAGGTTCGGGGAGTCTAGCGAGCCCGATGGGCTGGCTTGGGTAGGATGGTAGCCAAAACAATGTCCACCATGAAGGCAGGTAGATAAGAGACTGGCAGCCACACAAACTTGGCATCCCAGCCAGCGCTATAGCGGGTGCGAGGGTATTTGGCCTGAAGGGCATGCTCCATGCAGTTGGTCACTTTGCTGAGGTCTGGGTCGCAGATGATGTTCATAATGAACTTCTGGACTTTCAGGTCTGTTGAGAGGCAAGTATAATTGCAGTCATCAAAAAAACAAAGAGGGACCATTTTACAAACTGCCTGCCTGCTTACCTTTGCCTGCGCAGTGCATCCATCCTAATTACTATCAACCCTCTTCCTCCTCCTCACCCCTGGTTCCCCTGGTCTTGGACCTAGTACTTCAGATCGAAATCAGAACTTTTATGCACATGCTTGGCATTTTTTAAAATTTGCATCTATGTTGGAAGTCACATCTGCACAATCCTTTTTTTGGAGTGTATGTAACCCTATGGCTCCAGAGTACTTTGATGGCTTTCGGAACATTGTTAAACTCAGAGGAACTAGTAACAAGCTCTGCGTGCATTACGAAACATGTATCTCGGGTTGCACCACGTGTTGGTTTTGCCCAGGGGACATGACCTCTTCTTATCTGAACAGAGGCACAGTGTGGTGTAACGGTTAAAAGTGTTTGACTGTGACCTGGGAGACCAGAGTTCGAATCCACACTCCTCCAAGAAGCTCAGTGGGTGACCATTCACTGTCTCTTGGCCTAATCTACTTCATGGGGTTGTTGTGAGGATAACATGGAGATGGGAAAACCTTGAGCTCCTTAGTTGTGTGTGTGTGTGTGGGGGGGGGGTTATAAGAATGCAGTGAGGAAATTAAAAATGCAGTCACCTCTCTCCTGTGGCAGTTGATTTTCCCCTAATCCCATGCCTCTAAATAAGTGTACACCAAGGATTTGATCCTTTTATAAGCCCCATTATGAAACTGGCAGATGTCTTCATGCCTGAGCTGAGCTGCCCAGCTCCAGTCTTAGAAGGTGAAAGATTAGCTTGAGCTTAGAGTATGTGTCTTCCCTCCCTCCCACCTCAATATGAGAAGTTGTGCATGCCAAGACATTACCACCAAAGGAAGGATGGAGGAAGGGAACTCTGCAAGCGCCAGCAGTCCTAGCAAGTTGTAGTGTGGGTTTAGGGATCCAGCGCTAGCTCGTGTTGGGAGCCTCTACCAAGGAACTAAAGCACATACTTGAACCATGGAGAAACCATGGCAGGATTATGCTGCTTAGGAGCTGACAGATGAAAGATAAAAGTGATGGTTAAAAAGAAGAAGCTGAAGCAGGGTTGGAATTTGCTGCAAGTAATTGGGTGTATAGGGACACGGGTGGTGCTGTGGGTTAAACCGCAGAGCCTAGGGCTTGCTGATCAGAAGGTCGGCGGTTCGAATCCCCTTGACGGGGTGAGCTCCCGTTGCTTGGTCCATGCTCCTTCCAACCTAGCAGTTGGAAAGCACGAAGCGCAGGTAGATAAATAGGCACCGCTGTGGCAGGAAGGTAAACAGCGTTTCCGTGCGCTGCTCTGGTTCACCAGAAGCAGCTTAGTCATGCCGGCCACATGACCCAGAAGCTGGATGAGCGCCGCTTTACATGACCCAGTAAAGCGAGATGAGCGTCGCAACCCCAGAGTCGGCCACGACTCAGGCGTCCCTTTACCTTTACTTTTAATGAGGTGTAGGGGAGAAATAGTATGGATAGGAAAATTGGCCTTCCATGTGTTGTTGGACTCCATCCTCCATTAGTCCTGGCCGGCATGGCTGATAGTCTGGGTCTATGGGAGGTGTAGTTCAGCAGCTTCAGGAGGGCCACAGGTTAGAATCATAGAATCTTAGAATCGGAAGGGACCCAAGGTCATCTAGTACAACCCTCTGCAATGCAAGAATCTCAGCTAAAGCATCCATGACAGATGGCCATCCAGCCTCTGCTTAAAAACCTCCAAGCATTCTCTCTCTTCCATGTGACAGCTCTTAAGGCATTTGAAGATGGCTATTATATCTCCCCTCTGTCTCCTCTAAGCATACCCAGCTCCTTCAAGCGTTCCTCATAAGGCTTAGTTTCCAGACTCTTGATCATTTTGGGTCTGGAAACTTAGGTTAGTCATTCTTGTGCTAGGGCTTGAATTAAGTTCTTGCTGCTCTGTGCCTGTTCTGTTCTTTTGTACAGCTAACGGCCCTGTATTTCAGAAACAAGATCTAACCTTGCTTTCCCTCCAGCAGTCAGTGGCTGCACTGGTACTCACAGTTTGGAAAGAAGTCTTCACCATAGCTCTGCCGAGTCTCGGGGCTCAATCGGTCCCAGAGTAGCCTTAAGGAGGCTTCTATTGATTCAAGGTTGGTCACAGCCGTCTTGAAGAAGCCCGGCTCCACAATAGAGACCTTTACCCCAAAATGGTACATATCCCTCCTAAAAAAGAGGAAAAAAAGAGGAGTTTCATATTCCATACTCACCATTGCAAGGATTAGGAACGCACTCCATGAGCTTGCCATGAAGGGGTTGTATAATAGCGAGACTGGAGACGCCAGTATGTTGCAATTTCAGCTGAATTTGGGCAAACCGCTTGAAGCATCCTTTGTGTAGAGCTATTTCCATTGCTTTTTGTTTGATTTGCTCATTGCAAACAGCTGAAAGTCTGTCAATTCTGACAATAAACCTGATTTGCAATGGAGAGGGGTTGAATAAATTTGATTGCAACTGTAAAGGTAAACACAGCCTATATCAAGTGATCGTGAACATGTGTCTGTGTACATATGTCTTCCACCTTTTTTTACTGGCTGGGCTTCTACCTATACTTTTTGCATAAAATAAGCTTAGAGCTCTTTATTTCTATTATGGGGGAAATGCAACTGCTGAACCTATTATTGTGCAGTGGCTAAAAGTACAGGATTGCTGCCAGCAAAAAAAAACTTGGCAACTCCAATGTTCGGCCAGCACAAAGAGGGAAGCTCAACACCCAAGCAGCTTCCTGTTGTGGGAAATCTGCCCCTCTGTGATGCCACACTTGACTTTTGTCATCAAAACAATTCCTTTTTCCTATATTACTTTACGTCGCAGCTTAAAATAATTCGGAGCCCTAGCGTGATTGCACTGCTAGAACCTGGATGAAAACCTGGGTAAAAGCCATTATCAGTGAACCTTCTCCTTCCTGGCAATTGTAGCAGCTGTGGTATGGGAACACAAGATGGAAAAGGCGATGAAGAAGTCTCTTGCACCCTTCCATATCTAAAGATCCGCTTTAAAAAAACAACTGATCTAATGTATACTGTATACTGCCACCTGTTATGTGATTTCACTCATGCTCTCCTGTTAGGTTCTGGTTTAGCCCAGGGTGGTGATGCAGAGAACTGATACACTAATTAATTGGCAACCAGAACAGAAGATCGTTTCCACCGGTTTGGATGGGAGTGCCATGCTGAGACTCGCTGAACTGCAGGATGGGAAGAGACTGAATTGGCCTCCCCTAGGTTGAAGCTGCAGAGTGTGTAGAATGAGATCTGAAAAGGCATAGCTTGAGATTGGGCTTTGTCTCAGCATTTAGTTTCGAAGTGTGGAGGTCTGGAATTTATGCTGAGGACAGGCAACCAAATGGACTGATGCATTTCCCAATTGCAGAAGTGTGAAATCCATGGGGTTCCACCCAACATTAGTCACTCTCACAGTAGACCTGTTGAAAACCACTAATTTAAGCCCATTAATTTCAAGCGGTCTACTCTGAGTAACACTTAGTTGGCTACAACCCATCCTTTCTAGATGTGGGACACTGACTGTGTTCAGATGTGATGCTAAATCCATGGCTCAGAGTGAGCTACAACACATCAGAACTGGGCATTATCCTTCCAAAGGCAAATACTACTCCTTTCCCACCAGCAGGAGGAGCAGTTGATCTAAGGTGTTTCTCCCCTCTGGCAGTCCGGCTGCTAGCAAAATTCAGCTATAAAAGGAGCTTGAGGCTGAAGGAATTGTCAAAAGTTGTTGAGGTGTTTTTTTATTTTTAAAAAAAGGTTTTTGTTTTGACACTGCCGACATGGGTTGCCATACATCTGGATTTTCCTGGACCTTTTTCTTTCTTTGCCTATTTCCACCTGAACACTGCTTCCAACTGCAGTAAAAAGGTAAAGGTAAAGGACCCCTGGACGGTTAAGTCCAGTCAAAGGCAACTATGGGGTTGTGGCGCTCATCTCGCTTTCAGTCCAAGGGAGCCGGCGTTTGTCCACAGACAGCTCTCCAGGTCATATGGCCAGCATGACTAAACCACTTCTGGCGCAACAGAACATTGTGACAGAAGCCAGAGCGCATGGAAACACCGTTTACCTTCCCGCCGCATTGGTACCTATTAACCTACTTGCACTGGTGTGCTTTCGATCTGCTAGGTTGGCAGGAGCTGGGACAGAGCAACGGGAGCTCACCCCGTCAAGGGGATCGAACCTCCAACC